>NC_090649.1:291575552-292775552 GCF_040937935.1 Hyperolius riggenbachi
CTCCCAAAACTACCCAAATAAAATGTTTACTATAAAAAAAAAACATTACAATAAAAAAAAACAAAACATGTAAATATTTACCTAAGGGTCTAAACGTTTTAAATATCAATGTAAAGATGAAATATTTCTATATTTTTTTATTTTAACCACTTGAGGACCTAGGGCTTTCTACCCCTTAAGGACCGGCCACTTTTTTTCCATTCAGACCACTGCAGCTTTCACGGTTTATTGCTCGCTCATACAACCTACCACCTAAATGAATTTTGGCTCCTTTTCTTGTCACTAATAAAGCTTTCTTTTGGTGCTATTTGATTGCTCCTGCGATTTTTACTTTTTATTATATTCATCAAAAAAGACATGAATTTTGGCAAAAAAATGATTTTTTTAACTTTCTGTGCTGACAGTTTTCAAATAAAGTAAAATTTCTGTATACATGCAGCACGAAAAATGTGGACAAACACGTTTTTGATTAAAAAAAACCCATTCAGTGTATATTTATTGGTTTGGGTAAAAGTTATAGCGTTTACAAACTATGGTGCAAAAAGTGAATTTTCCCATTTTCAAGCATCTATGACTTTTCTGACCCCCTGTCATGTTTCATGAGGGGCTAGAATTCCAGGATAGTATAAATACCCCCCAAATGACCCCATTTTGGAAAGAAGTAAGCGGAAAATGACACTTTGTGACCAAAAAAAAAAAAAAAAAGTTTCCATTTCTTCTAACTTGCGACAAAAAAAATGAAATCTGCCACGGACTCACCATGCCCCTCTCTGAATACCTTGAAGGGTCTACTTTCCAAAATGGGGTCATTTGTGGGGTGTGTTTACTGTCCTGACATTTTGGGGGGTGCTAAATTGTAAGCACCCCTGTAAAGCCTAAAGGTGCTCATTGGACTTTGAACCCCTTAGCACAGTTAGGCTGCAAAAAAGTGCCACACATGTGGTATTGCCGTACTCAGGAGAAGTAGTATAATGTGTTTTGGGGTGTATTTTTACACATACCCATGCTGGGTGGGAGAAATATCTCTGTAAATGACAATTTGTTAATTTTTTTTACACACAATTGTCCATTTACAGAGATCTTTCTCCCACTCAGCATGGGTATGTGTAAAAATACACCCCAAAACACATTATACTACTTCTCTTGAGTATGGCGATACCACATGTGTGGCACTTTTTTGCACCCTAACTGCGCTAAAGGGCCCAAAGTCCAATGAGTACCTTTAGGATTTCACAGGTCATTTTGAGAAATTTCGTTTCAAGACTACTCCTCACGGTTTAGGGCCCCTAAAATGCCAGGGCAGTATAGGAACCCCACAAATGACTCCATTTTAGAAAGAAGACACCCCAAGGTATTCTGTTAGGAGTATGGTGAGTTCATAGAAGATTTTATTTTTTGTCACAAGTTAGCGGAAAATGACACTTTGTGAAAAAACACAATTAAAATCAATTTCCGCTAACTTGTGACAAAAAATAAAATCTTCTATGAACTCGCCATACTACTAACGGAATACCTTGGGGTGTCTTCTTTCTAAAATGGGGTCATTTGTGGGGTTCCTATACTGCCCTGGCATTTTAGGGGCCCTAAACCGTGAGGAGTAGTCTTGAAACGAAATTTCTCAAAATGACCTGTGAAATCCTAAAGGTACTCATTGGACTTTGGGCCCTTTAGCGCAGTTAGGGTGCAAAAAAGTGCCACACATGTGGTATCGCCGTACTCGGGAGAAGTAGTACAATGTGTTTTGGGGTGTATTTTTACACATACCTATGCTGGGTGGGAGAAACACCTCTGTAAATGACAATCTTTTGATTTTTTTACACACAATTGTCCATTTACAGCGGTATTTATCCCACCCAGCATGGGTATGTGTAAAAATACACCCCAAAACACATTGTACTACTTCTCCCGAGTACGGCGATACCACATGTGTGGCACTTTTTTGCACCCTAACTGCGCTAAAGGGCCCAAAGTCCAATGAGTACCTTTAGGATTTCACAGGTCATTTTTGTTTCAAGACTACTCCTCACGGTTTAGGGCCCCTAAAATGCCAGGGCAGTATAGGAACCCCACTAATGACCCCATTTTAGAAAGAAGACACCCCAAGGTATTCCGTTAGGAGTATGGTGAGTTCATAGAAGTTTTTATATTTTTGTCACAAGTTAGCGGAAATTGATTTTAATTGTTTTTTTTTCACAAAGTGTCATTTTCCGCTAACTTGTGACAAAAAATAAAATCTTCTATGAACTCACCATACTCCTAACGGAATACGTTTGGGTGTCTTCTTTCTAGAATGGGGTCATTTGTGGGGTTCCTATACTGCCCTGGCAGTTTAGGGGCCCTAAACCGTGAGGAGTAGTCTTGAAACAAAAATGACCTGTGAAATCCTAAAGGTACTCATTGGACTTTGGGCCCCTTAGCGCAGTTAGGCTGCAAAAAAGTGCCAATCATGTGGCATCGCCGTACTCGGGAGATGTAGTATAATGTGTTTTGGGGTGTATTTTTACACATACCCATGCTGGGTGGGAGAAATACCTCTGTAAATGACAATTGTTTGATTTTTTTTTACACACAATTGTCCATTTACAGAGAGATTTCTCCCACCCAGCATGGGTATGTGTAAAAATACACCCCAAAACACATTATACTACTTCTCCTGAGTACGGCAATACCACATGTGTGACACTTTTTTGCAGCCTAGGTGCGCTAAGGGGCCCAACGTCCTAATCACAGGTCATTTTGAAGCATTTGTTTTCTAGACTACTCCTCACGGTTTAGGGCCCCTAAAATGCCAGGGCAGTATAGGAACCCCACAAGTGACCCCATTTTAGAAAGAAGACACACCAAGGTATTCCGTTAGGTGTATGGCGAGTTCATAGAAGATTTTATTTTTTGTCACAAGTTAGTGAAAAATGACACTTTGTGAAAAAAAAAAAAAATCAATTTCCGCTAACTTTTGACAAAAAATAAAATCTTCTATGAACTCGTCATACACCTAACAGAATACATTGGGGTGTCTTTTTTCTAAAATGGGGTCCGTTTCTGGGGTTCCTATACCGCCCTGGCATTTTACGGGCCCAAAACCGTGAGTAGTCTGGAAACCAAATGTCTCAAAATGACTGTTTAGGGGTATAAGCATCTGCAAATTTTGATGACAGGTGGTCTATGAGGGGGCGAATTTTGTGGAACCGGTCATATGCAGGGTGGCCTTTTAGATGACAGGTTGTATTGGGCCTGATCTGATGGATAGGAGTGCTAGGGGGGTGACAGGAGGTGATTGATGGGTGTCTCAGGGGGTGGTTAGAGGGGAAAATAGATGCAATCAATGCACTGGGGAGGTGATTGGAAGGGGGTCTGAGGGGGATCTGAAGGTTTGGCCGAGTGATCAGGAGCCCACACGGGGCAAATTAGGGCCTGATCTGATGGGTAGGTGTGCTAGGGGGTGACAGGAGGTGATTGATGGGTGTCTCAAGGTGTGATTAGAGGGGGGAATAGATGCAAGCAATGCACTGGCGAGGTGATCAGGGCTGGGGCCTGAGGGCATTCTGAGGGTGTGGGCGGGTGATTGAGTGCCCTAGGGGCAGATAGGGGTCTAATCTGATAGGTAGCAGTGACAGGGGGTGATTGATGGGTAATTAGTAGGTGTTTAGGGTAGAGAACAGATATAAACACTGCCCTTGGGAGGTGATCTGACGTCGGATCTGCGGGCGAACTATTGGTGTGGGTGGGTGATCAGATTGCCCGCAAGGGGCAGGTTAGGGGCTGATTGATGAGTGGCAGTGACAGGGGGTGATTGATGGGTGGCAGTGCCAGGGGGTGATTGATGGGTGGCAGTGCCAGGGGGTGATTGATGGGTGATTGACAGGTGATTGACAGGTGATCAGTGGGTTATTACAGGGAAGAACAGATGTAACTAATGCACTGGCGAATTGATAAGGGGGGGTCTGAGGGCAATCTGAGCGTGTAGGCGGGTGATTGGGTGCCCGCAAGGGGCAGATTAGGGTCTGATCTGATGGGTAACAGTGACAGGTGGTGATAGGGGGTGATTGATGGGTGATTGATGGGTAATTAGTGGGTGTTTAGAGGAGAGAATAGATGTAAACACTGCGCTTGGGTGGTGATCTGATGTCGGATCTGCGGGCGATCTATTGGTGTGGGTGGGTGATCAGATTGCCCGCAAGGGGCAGGTTAGGGGCTGATTGATGGGTGGCAGTGACAGGGGGTGATTGATGGGTGGCAGTGACAGGGGGTGATTGATGGGTGATTGACAGGTGATCAGTGGGTTATTACAGGGAAGAACAGATGTAAATATTGCACTGGCGAATTGATAAGGGGGGGTCTGAGGGCAATCTGAGCATGTAGGCGGGTGATTGGGTGCCCGCAAGGGGCAGATTAGGGTCTGATCTGATGGGTAACAGTGACAGGTGGTGATAGGGGGTGATTGATGGGTGATTGATGGGTAATTAGTGGGTGTTTAGAGGAGAGAATAGATGTAAACACTGCGTTTGGGTGGTGATTGATGGGTGGCAGTGACAGGGGGTGATTGACAGGTGATTGACAGGTGATCAGGGGGGATAGATGCATACAGTACACAGAGGGGGGGTCTGGGGGGGGGGGGTCTGGGGAGAATCTGAGGGGTGGGGGGGTGATCAGGAGGGGGCAGTGGGCAGGGGGGGAGATAAAAAAAAAATAGCGTTGACAGATAGTGACAGGGAGTGATTGATGGGTGATTAGGGGGGTGATTGGGTGCAAACAGGGTTCTGGGGGGTGGGCAGGGGGGGGGGGTCTGAGGGGTGCTGTGGGCGATCTGGGGCAGGGGGGGAGAAATCAGTGTGCTTGGGTGCAGACTAGGGTGGCTGCAGCCTGCCCTGGTGGTCCCTCGGACACTGGGACCACCAGGGCAGGAGGCAGCCTGTATAATACACTTTGTAAACATTACAAAGTGTATTATACACTTTGTATGCGGCGATCGCGGGGTTAACATCCCGCCGGCGCTTCCGTATAGCCGGCGGGATGTTGCGGCGGGCGAGCGGCGCCAGGCGGAGGCGGAGGATCGCGTCACGGATGACGCGATCGCTCCGCCCATGCCCTTAAATGGACCGCCGCCTCTGTGGGTGAGCCGGTCCTTAAGGGCTCCACTTCCCGGCCGCCTCTGTGCGTTAGGCAGTCGGGAAGTGGTTAAACTTGTAAATAGTGATAGATGCAAAACGGAAAAAATGCACCTTTATTTCCAAATAAAATATTGTCGCCATACATTGTGATAGGGACATAATTTTAACGGTGTAATAACCGGGACATATGGGCAAATACAATACGTGAGTTTTAATTATGGAGGCATGTATTATTTTAAAACTATAATGGCTGGAAACTGAGAAATAATGAATTTTTTCCGTTTTTTCTTATTCTTCCTGTTAAAATGCATTTACAGTAAAGTGGCTCTTAGCAAAATGTACCCCCCAAAGAAAGCTTAATTGGTGGTGGAAAAAACAAGATATAGATCAGTGCATTGTGATAAGTAGTGATAAAGTTATAGGCTAATGAATGGGAGGTGAACATTTCTCACGTGAAAACGACAGAACCTGAATGGGTTAAAGCAAACCTGAAGTGAAAATAACTTATGAGATAATAAATTGTATGTGTAGCACAGCTAAGAAATAACACATTAGTAGCACAGATATGAGTCTCATATATTGTTTCCAGTACAGAAAGAGGTAAAAAACTTCAGTTGTTATCTATGCTGAAGAGCTTCTTCTGAGCTCTTCCACCCAACTTGGGTCAAAGACATTCCTTTTTTCTGAAGCACTTAAAGAAAACCTGTACTGAAAATGAAAAGTCAAAATAAACATACACAAGTCATACTTACCTCCTGTATAGTCTACTGTTCAATCTATTTTTCCTCTCCTGCGTCCTGTTTGTCCACTGTGATCAATGAAATTCTCCGTCCTCCATTTTGAAAATAGCCATTACCCCATAACAGCTTCCTGGTCAGCACACAGTTAAACTGTAACATCGCCCACTTGAGCCATAGGGAAACATGGACACATCATTTCTCCTCTCAGCTGTAACTGACAGCAACTGATATATAACTGACAGCAACTGGTATATTTCAGTTCTGACAAAATGTTGTCAGAACTGGAAGGGATCATTGTCAGAAGAAAATGGTGAGCTTCTAAGAGGAACTGATGGCAAGGTAACTATGCAATATTTATTTGAAGTTACCTCATGTGTTTATTTTAAATAATTTTACTCAGTACAGGTTCTCTTTAAATAACAAAGAAACAGTGAGAAGGGTTGAGATAAGGTTTTACTGCAGGAAGGTCCAAAGGGTTATTAGCTCTGCTCTGTTTTATAGATTAAAATACAGAGTGTGGTTTGTAAACTGCAAACATGACTGAATGCAATGTTATACAAAAAAAGCTGTATAACCAAAAATAAAAATAAGAGACTCTTTTGTTTACTACTAATGTATTATTAATTATGCGTTCAAACATACAATTCATTATATCATACTTTTTTAATGCATTGGAAAGACGGAGCATGAAAAGTCAGCAGACCTAAGACATGAGTGTAAAGCTGCTGTGTTTTACCAATTACACTGTATAACAGTAACACCGCTTTATCTGACACAATGCAGCATATTCTGTAATCTGTACATTAACATTCTTAATGGGCAAAAAGAGCACAGCTTGTCCCACTGTGACCAAAGTACAAAGTCCTCTCAAAACCTGATCTGTACTGGTTTTGTAAAAATGACCTCATTTAAACATCATATTTAGTTACATTTGGAAGTGGAGTGACAAATGTTAATACGTTTTACAACGAGAAAATAGGTCACTTTTATTGATAATTTGCAGAGTTTAAAATGGTGGACTTGATTCATGCACATTCAGATCAAACCTACAAGAAAATTACCCACGCCCCCTACACTTTCAGCAATAGCAAAGATCTGAATACCTCCCCCAATTGCTTAATTAAGGAATTGTTTTACGGTTTATTTTCTAAAAGATAAAGTACATTGTATAACAGCCCAATACTGAAATAAAGTGATACTTTGCAGCAACTGCCATCCACTGTTGAAGCTACTGAGAAGTAATCTTGAAAACAGCCTTGTATTTGTTTTTGGTCAATGCACCCTTGTAAAAATGTATCTTTAAATAATTTAGCATTCTCATGTTAATATTAAACATTGACATTTTATTCCCCAGTTCATATCAAGGAAAAGTAATTTATCTGGCATTAGTTTATGTAGAGCTGACATTATGAATTGAGGGAATTCCCATCTTTAGAACTATCCCTGTGAGATCACCTCGTTGGATATTTACATATGAAGAGACAGGGTAAAGAAAAAACCCTTCTCATAAGAGTCTGACATTTTCCAAATTGTGCTTTATGTTTGTATGCATACCTTTGAGTTTTGCCTTTGCAGGTTTCTCTTCAATTATGTGTTTTTCTTTCTGAAGAACTGAAACATAATATGTATTGTTTGGATTAGACATATGTTTGAAAAACAAAGGTGTTATATATTATAAATAATAACACCATGATGATGATGAGGATGATGATAATATTAATAATAATATTAATACATGATCTTAGCCTGAGATTAATTTCTGGCCCTAGAAGCACAATGGAGGAGGCAGACAGCCCGAAACATGGCATGAGCAGAGGCCTGCAGTCAGCTGGATCACAGATGTCACAGGCCGTTCTTGAGATTGCTAGGGGCCAAACTAGTGAAATTAAACACAATTTTTGCTGATTGCCCCTAGGTACACTGTGCCTATTACATTTTGTCAAATAAAATATTTCCACTGGAAATAAGTGATATACCATGTGCAGTTAGCATACCCCCTTCAGTGTGCAGACACACTGCTACTGGTATAGTGGTGGCTGAGAACCATGGACTGCCACTGCTGCTGGTACAGTGGCAGCTGAAAACCAACGACTGCCACTGCTGCTGGTACAGTGGCGGCTGACAACCAGTGACTGCTACTGCTACTGGTACAGTGATGGCTGATAGTCAGTGACTGTTACTGCTGCTGGTACAGTGACAGCTGATAACCAGTGACTGCTACTGCTGCTGGTATAGTGGTGGCTGATAACCAGTGACTGCCACTGCTACTGGTACAGTGGAGGTTGATAATCAGTGACTGCTATTGCTGCTGGTACAGTGGCAGCTGATAACTAGAGACTGGCTGCTGCTGGTACAGTGGCAGCTGATAACCAGTTCCTGATACTGTTGCTGGCATAGAGGCAGCTGTTAATAAGTTGCTGCTGGTATAGTGGTGGCTGGTAATAAGTGTCTATTGCTACCGCTGGTGTCAAAGAAGTGGCTGCTGGCAAGTGGCCACTGCTGGTGTCAGATTGTTGGCTGCTGGCAAGTGGCTTCCACTGGCTTTAGAGTGGCCACTCCTGCCATCAGAGGGCTACTGCTGGCTTTAGAGTGGTGGCTTCTGCTGACTGGCTACTCCTGTCAACAAAACCCATTGCTCCTTCGGGAGCCAAGCGCATAGCTACACAGCACTTGTCTTTACCATGTACAGGTAACCTTAAATAATCCCTAACAATCATTTTGGGAAAAGCTAGTACTAGACAGGGCCAGGCTAGAGTCCTCCAGAACTAGAGGCAGACATTATAAAGCAGGGGTAGGGAACCTATGGCTCGGGAGCCAGATGTGGCTCTTTTGATGGCTCCATCTGGCTCACATGCAAATCAGTAGGGGTTGATGCACTAAGCTACACTGCTCAAGCAGCGCAGCTTAGGCCCTTTTTACATGTAATCACTTGCTCTCGGTTAAAACTGAAAAAAAAGATTGTCAAAGTAATGCCCATGTTTTTCTATGGCACAGTGTTCCCTCTATACGCATTTTAACTAAAAGCTTTTTCACAATACACTTCTAAGGAAAAAAAGCATACCAAGAGGGGCCCATAGTGTGGCAGCGCAAGAAAAATTTTCAAAGTAGGCACGCTACTGCTGTAGCATGCACTACTTACTTACTCGCACTCCCCCCCCAAACAAACGGCTGCTTTAATTGTCCCACTCTGGACCCTGTCAGGTCCAGGGACTTTGTAGGACGAGATCCCTGCACATTGATTAGCCCAATAGGCTGCCTGTCACTACAGGCAGCCTATTGAGCCAAAGTGAACCAAGTTTGACACTTCCACTGCCAGGTGGATCAACTGTATGCACATCACCATGGCAACAGGAATGTGAGCCCTACTGCCCCAGTTTGAAACCTATTGTATGGCTCTCACGGAATTACATTTTAAAATATGTGACGTTTATGGCTCTCTCAGCCAAAAAGGTTCCTGACCCCTGTTATAAAGTATGTCTCCTACACTGAATTGTGCCTGCCCCAGTGTAGGTAGCAGATAAGGCCCTAGTATAGGTAGCCAGATGTGCCTATCCCAGTATTGCATAGGTACCATTCCCAGTTAGAGATGGCCTGAACCTTCGATTTTTGGTTCACAAACCACGAACGAGAACTTCCACAAAACTTCGGTTCACGCGAACTGCAATAGACTTCAATGGGGAGGCGAACTTTGAAAACTAGAAACACTTATGCTGGCCACAAAAGTGATGGAAAAGATGTTTCAAGGGGTCTAACATCTGAGTTTTTGCATGGATTAGTGGGATAGACGCCAAAAGTCTCGGGGAAAAATCTGCATTCGACGCAAAGCAGCGTTTTAAGGGCCGAAATCACATTGAATGTTAAATTGCAGGCCTAAATGCTTTAAAACATCTTGCATGTGTATACATCAATCAGGGAGTGTAATTAGAGTACTGCTTCACACTGACACACCAAACTCACTGTGTAACGCACCACAAACAGCAGTTTGTATAGTGACAGCCATGCTGGACTGGTGCGCACCATGGCGAGAGTGAAGGCCATGGCGGTTTTCAAGCCCATATGGTCACCAAACTTCGCGAGCCTCCATAGACTTCAATGGGCAGGAGAACATTAAAAACTTCAAACATTAATTCTGGCCAGAAAAGTGATGGAAAAGAGGTTTCAAGGGGTCTAACACCTGGAGGGAGTGGGATACACGCCAAAAGTCCCAGGGAAAAATCAGGATTTTAAGCACAGCAGCATTTTAAGGGCAGAAATCACATTGCATGCTAAATTGGAGGCATAAAGTGCTTTAACCTCCTGGGCGATAATCCCGAGCTAAGCATGGGGTATGTTGCGCAGGAGGATTTCTTAGACCCTGGTGGGCCGATTTTCATAATTTTTTTTTTGTTACACACAGCTAGCATGTTGCTAGCTGCATGTATCTTCCGATCACCGCCGATCCGCCGCTACCCGCCGTGCCACGCAGCCCCCCCCCCCCCCCAAGACCCCTTGCGCAACCTTGCCAATCAGTGCCAGGCAGCGCTGAGGGGTAGATCAGGACTCCCCCTGACGTCACGACGTCGATGACGTCAGTGACGTCATCGCGAGCGTCGCCATGGCGACGGGGGAAGCCAAGCAGGAGAACCCCTTCTCAACGGAATCTCCTGCTTGCGCTGAGCGCCGGAGGTAATCGGAGGGGGTGGGCGGATGGGTGGGGGGATGCCGCTGCACTGCAGCCATCATGTAGCTAGCGCTAGGCTAGCTACATGATTTTAAAAAAAAAAAATTAAAAGTGCTGCGCCCCCTCCTGGGCGATGTAATTGTATCGCCCAGAGGGTTAAAACATCTTGAATGTGTATACATCAATCAGGGAGTGTAATTAGAGTACTCATATAGCCGTCAGTCATTGCTTCATTGTGATACACAAGCCACTTTACCGCTGCAAGGAAATGATCACGAAGGGGAATTGGCACATGTACATGCCTATTGTTTTGTTGTTGCAGCTGCAGTGCAGCCAGAAAAAATAGGCATTAGGCAGGCATGTTGCAATTTGAAACGCAGCCAGCGTCATATATGTTATCCGCAGTTATTGTTTTTATGGGGATCACTTGGGGAATGTATTGACCTGTGGTAAACACGTCTGAGGATTGGTGTCTTAACTTTTTGATATAATAAATGTGACTTGGTATACTTTATGAGGCTGTGTGACCAATTTATATGTGTTTAGTATAGGCATGTCCACGCACCAGAAAAATTATTATAGGGGCCGCTGGTGTCCTGGACCCTGCAGCTGATGGCCGAGAAGGCAGTCAAGCGGCCTGCAGGCAGAGATGCTGTGTGGGGAGCGACTTAGTCTTGGGGCAGGCAGTCACACGGCGTGCAGGCAGAGAGGCTGTGTGTGGGGACTGACTTAGTCTTCGGGTAGGCAGTAGCCCTCCGGGATCCATGCCTCCTTCATTTTGATAAAGGTGAGGTATTGAACACTTTTGTGATTTAGGCGACTTCTCTTCTCAGTGACAATGCCCCCAGCTGCGCTGAAGGTCCTTTCTGACAGGATGCTTGAGGCAGGGCAAGACAGAAGTTGGATGGCAAATTGTGACAGCTCTGGCCACAGGTCAAGCCTGCGCACCCAGTAGTTCAAGGGTTCATCGCTGCTCACAGTGTCTACATCCACACTTAAGGCCAGGTAGTCGGCTACCTGCCGGTCCAGATGTTGATGGAGGGTGGATCCGGAAGGGCTAAGGCGAGGCATTAGACTAAAAAATGTCTGCATCACCATGAGATCGCTGGAGCATCCTGTCCTTGCCTGCGTGGACATGGGAGAAGGATTACTGGCAGTGGTACCTTTATTGCATTGAGCTGTGACATCACCCTTAAACACTTTGTAAAGCATAGTTGCCAGCTTGTTCTGCAAGTGCTGCATCCTTTCTGCCTTCTGATGAATTGGAAACATCTCCACCACTTTGTGCCACCCAGTACAGCTCATTCCCCTTGAGTTTTTTTTTATACAGGGGTCCCTCAACAGGCTGGATAGCATGAAAGATGCCATCTGCACAAAGTTGGATGCAGAAAAACTATCCATCTCCTCTTGCTCTTCCTCAGTGACGTCAGGTAAGTCCTCCTCCTCCCCCCAGCCATGAACAATACCATGGGAACATTGAGCAGCAAAATCCCCCTGCGACGTCTGCTGCGGTTGTTCTTCTGCTGCTGCCTCCTCCTCCAAAGAAACACCTTCCTCATCATCCGAGTCTGACTCCTCCTACCCACACAACTCTTCCTCCTCCTCCTCCTCCTCCTCTGTGCTGCCGCAAGTGTTAAGGAAACATCTGGTTCTGATGAGAATTGATCGCACAACGCTTCCTCCTGTAACTGTTCTTGTTCATGCTCCTCCACAGCTTGATCCACCACTCTATGCACGGCACGCTCCACGAAGTAAGCGTACGGGATCAAGTTGCTGATGGTGCCTTCACTGCGACTCACCAGGTTTGTCACCTCCTCAAACGGCCACATGAGCCTGCATGCATTTTGCATAAGTGTCCAGTTGTTGGGCCAGAACATCCCCATCTCCCCAGACTGTGTCCTTCTAGTGTAGTTGTAGAGGTACTGGGTGACGGCTTTCTCCTGTTGTAGCAGGTGAGTGAACATAAGGAGGGTCGAATTCCAGCGAGTCAGGCTATCACAAATCAGGCGTCTCACTGGCAACTTGTTTCTCCGCTGAATATAGGCAAAGTGTGCCATGGCCGTGTAAGACCACCTGAAATGCCCACACACCTTCATGGCCTGCTTCAGGACGTCCTCTAAGCCTGGGTACTTTGACACAAATCTTTGAATGACTAGATTCAGTACATGTGCCATGCAGGGTACATATGTCAGCTTTCCCAAATTCAAAGCGGAAATGAGATTGCTGCCATTGTCACACACCACGTTGCCAATCTCCAGCTGGTGCGGGGTCAGCCACTGATCCACCTGTTTGTTAAGAGCAGCCAGGAGAGCTGCTCCAGTGTGACTTTCTGCTTTGAGGCAAGACATGTCTAAGATAGCGTGACACCATCGTACCTGGCATGCAGCATAGGCCCTGTGGAGCTGGGGCTGTGTAGCTGGCGAGGAGATTGCAGCACCAGTAGAGTTGAACTGCCACTCAGCCAAGGAGAAGGATGATGACTACAGCAAAGAGGATGTAGCAGGAGGAGAGAAGGTGGCAGGCAGCCTGTCTGCAAGGTGTGGAGGTGTCACAAGTTGGTCCGCTGCACAGCCATGTACTCCCTGCTTGTCAGTGTTCACCAGGTTGACCCAATTGGCTGTGTAAGTAATGTACCTGCCCTGACCACCGTGCTTGGCAGACCAGGCATCCGTGGTCAGATGGACCCTTGACCCAACACTGTATGCCAGAGATGACACCACTTGCCTCTCAACTTCACGGTACAGTTTGGGTATCGCCTTTTTAGAGAAACAATTGCAGCTTGAGATCTTCCACTGTGGTTTCCCAATGGCCACAAATTTACAGAAGGCCTCAGAATCCACCAGCTGGTATGGTAACAGCTGGCGAGCTAACAGTTCCACCAACCCAGCTGTCAGACGCCAAGCAAGGGGGGGACTGGCAGACATTGGCTTCTTCCGCTCAAAGATTTCCCTCATGGACACCTGACTGCTGCTCTGGGCAGAGGAGCAGGAACCGCTCAAGGTCAGAGGCAGAGTGGAGGAGGGTGACTGTGAAAGTGCAAGGGAGAAAGTGGCTGAAGATGCTGCACCTGAAGGAGGAAGAGGAGAAGGATGGTGGCTTTTCTTTTGTGTGCTGCTTTTCCTCTGATGCTTTTTCCTTTGCAGTTTGTGCCTTTTCTGCATGTGCCTTCGTAAGGCAGTTGTCCCTACGTGGGTTTTGGCTTTTCCACAGCTCATTTTTTGGAGGCAGAGAGAACAGATGGCATTGCTCTGATCTGAGGCAGAACATTAAAAAATTTCCAAACCGCTGAGCCCCCCTGGGGTGATGGTGTTATGGTGGCATTAGCAGCTGACGTTGAAGGGCATGTTGGCTGGCTGTCCATAGGTGGCGATACATGGCGCCGGACACTGCCACTAGCTGTTTCTGATGACGAGCTCCCCCTGCTTCTTTCAGCAACTCGTCTCCTCCTACTCCTCTCTGACTCACCCTTTGAACTGTCCCCTTGGTCATCTTGTCTCTTGGGATCCCACGTGGCATCTGTATCATCGTCATCATCGTAATCATCCTGCCCAGCTTCGCTTGCCTCAGACACCTCCAAAACTGCACCAACAGCAGGTACTTCATCATCCTCCTCCTCACACATTGGGCTCAATTCTGGTAGTGTTTAGTAAATGATTACCTCATGGAATTGGGTTTACCTCATGAGGGAAATCAACTTTTGAATTCTGGTAGTTTAAGTAAAGTTTTACCTCATGTAATTTCATGAGGTAATTTATGCGGTAATTTTCTACTAAAATGTGTGGTATTTAGTAGTGAAATACCTCACACTTGAATTCTGAAGTGAAATATGGTGCGTGTTTGCATGTCTTTTACCTCACATAATTAGACCTACCTCTACCACATGATAAATGCAGTGCTGTGACAGAATTGTGATATCAGTCTCATAACATGGAGCCTTTTCAGCTTGTTCTGTGTTCAGGGCCCCCATATTTTGCTGAAATAAGTAAAAGTGATCTGACCAACAATCCCCCCAGCCCCAGCTTCCATTTTGTTTTAAAAAAAGAAAAAGTGCACCAAACCCTGTACAATCCTTCATCTGCCCCCCCCCCCCCCCCTCAACATTGCCATTCCCCAACCTCTGGTTGGAAAAAAAAGTAAAAATGCTCCAACCCACAGCCTCTATTTTAAAAAAAAATTAAGTAAAACTGCAGCAAACACCGATTTCTCCCCCCCCCCTCTGGTTAAAAGTGCTCCGAGACCTCCCCCCAGCAGCCTCTAAAAGTAAAAGTGTTGTAACCCCCCCCTCCAGACCCCCAGCCTCTAAAAGTAAAAGTACTCACACCCCCAGTCTCTAAAAGTGTTGACCCCTCCCCCAGCCTCTAAAAGTGCTCTGACCCCCCCTCCCCCAGCCTCTAAAAGTGCTCCTATCACCCCCCTCCCCTCCCCCCAGCCTCTAAAGGTAAATGAGCTGGATTTGTTTTTGTTTTTTTCTTGTAATGGATGCCTATAAATTTACTTTTCATAGGTTGCTACATAATCAAAAACATCTTCCCTCCTCAAAAAAAAAAAAACATCTTCCAAAGACTATCCTAACTTATGGAAGACAATTAAAGACTATTACTTATTTGCTGCAGGCTTACCACTGAAATATCTCATGTTTTACCTCACTCTATGCATTTACCTCATGTTTTACCACATGTTTTACCACATGTTTTACCTCATGTTCTGAAATGGAGAAAAATCTTTCAGAATTGATAAAAGAAGAGGAAAATACCTCATGAGGTATTTTACCTACCAAAAAAATATTTACCTCACAGAGCTACCAGAATTGAGCCCATTATGTCCATAGTGTCGCCTAACTCAGACATATGAGGTGGTGTAACTTGCTTAGCGCCTTTATCTTGTTGTAACAATAATGGCTGTGCATCAGTGATTTCCCAACCTGATAACTCCTGTGAAGAGTCAAATGCAGCGGATGTGGTGCTTGTAGTAGCGCTGGTGGCTGCGGAAGATGAGGTGTTCTGTGTTAAATAGTCATCCACGTCCTGACAATCTTGGGAGTTGATGGGACGTGCCTTCTTCTGAGCACTGTACTTTGGTCCAGGGCCGAACGAAAACACATCAGCATGACCTTGCACAGACCTGCCGGGTGGCCTTCCTCTGGGTCTGCCTCTACCTCTGCCTCTACCTGTTTTGTCCATTTTGTCCATATCGGGGGGCATGAAGTAAAAGGTATGCACTGACTTGACTAATACAATGTGCAGTCACACAGGTGCAGTTAACAGGTATGCACGGAGTGGTATATCACACTGCATGCACTCATGTAGGTAGGTGGGTGCACTGAACACACAGGTAGGTATATGCAGTGATGGGTATTACAAATGTGCAGCTGTCACACAAACGTACCGTGAACAGATACAGTGACTGGTGGTATTAAATATCACACTGCGTGCACTCAGATAGGTAGGTGGTTGCACTGAACACAACAGGTAGGAATATGCAGTGATGGGTATTAAAAATGTGCACCTGTCACACACACGTACCGTGAACAGGTACAGTGACTGGTGGTATTAAATATCACACTGCGTGTGCTCACGTAGGTAGGTGGGAGCACTGAAATGAATAACAGGTAGGTATATGCAGTGATGGGTATTATAATGTGCACCTGTCACACACAGACAGGTACCGGACAGGCACAGTGACACTGCGTGTACTCACGTAGGTAGGTGAGTGCACTGAAGGGAACAACAGGTAGGTATATGCAGTGATGGGTATTACAGTGTGCACCTGTCACACACACAGGTAGTCACTGAATGTGCTGGGCCTGGCAGTGGCACACACAGTAGGAATTAACAAGGCTGTCTATGCAACACAAGTGTCTGTGGAACACACACACACACACACACACACACACACACACACACACACAAAGATCACAAGAACAAGATTAGCTCTCAAAAGAGCTGCTGAGGGCTGCCTTTTTAGCTATAAGAATCAGCAAGGAGCAAGCTAAGAAGCCTACAAGAGCCTAACTAAGCTTTCCCTATAGGTTTCTGCACAGCAGCTCTTCCTTCTCTAATTACTGCAGGCACATGAGTGAGTGAAAAGCCTTATGCTGCCTGCCTTTTATAGGGGGGGGGGGGGGGGCTCCAGGAGGGAGTGTAGCCTGATTGGCTACAATGTGCTTGCTGATTGTGATGTAGAGGGTCAAAGCTGACCCTCATGATGCACTATGGGGGCGAATAGAACTTCCGGAAAAGTTTGCGGTTCTCCGCGAACACGAACCACGGAAGTTCGCCGGGAACTGTTTGCCGGCGAACTGTTCGGGTCATCTCTATTCCCAGTATAGGTAGCCAGATGTAGAAACCCAGTTTTAGGTAGTCCCCTGCCCAGTTTAGATAGCTTGATGTCCCCACAATATTTTGTAGCCCCCTCCCCAGTTTAGATAGCCAGATGTTCCTCCAGTATTATTTAGCCCGCTCCCAGTTTAGATAGCCAGACAAGACCCCAGTATTAGTTATGTCCCCCCTCGCCCAGAGTATAGGTAGCCAGATGTGCTCCCAGAATTAGTCAGCTCTTCACCAGTATAGCTAGCCAAATGTTCCCCATTATTAGAACTCCCTCTGTTTAGATAGCTAGCTGTACTTCCAGCATAAAGCAGCCCCCTAACCAGCCTCTGCATCAGACCAGACCAGCTTCTGGATGTTTGTACTGCTGCTTTTACTCCACTAAGTGAAAAGTGGCTTTTCCAAACAGATAAAATGATGAGCAGATGTTTCTTCACACATTGACCCTAGGAAAACACACGGCTAGCTGAATTCAATCCAGTTTCTAGTCCTTTTCTTTCACCTCTTTCTCAGTTTTGTTATACAAAGCATCTAGTTAAAGTAAGGTAAGGCAGAACCGCCCCCCAGAGATCTGTATACTGGATACTCCAGTAAATCAAAGTAAGGCACCAGAGGTAACTGAAGGTCATCATTTCCAGCACATAACTTTGTAATTAAAGGTAGTACTGTAGTTAAGTTAAAATATTGGGCTCTGGATTCATGCCTGGCTTGAATAATACATTATAAGTTGCTTTTTGGAAAAGTGGTAAAAGCAATGACCTGTCTTTACTGTCTGAAAAAGGCAATATTGTGCTTTTCAGTTGTGTTGAACAAGATTACAGTTGCAATATTCAAGCTAAGTGGCTTTAGTTACCAATTGCTGAAGGACAGACACGATGTTGGACTTTGGCCTAGCCAACAATGCTCTGCTATTATTCTTCAGATTATGGGAAATTATTCTTACTCAATGAGTTCTCAAGGATTTGAAATTCAGAATAACATACATCTTGTCATAATATTCATTTTATTGTTGCATTGAAATGCAGACTACAGTATATTTTGTAGTGTAGTATAGCAAATGTTGGATAGCAAAGAGCATACTGTAGATGTGGCATGAACAGATATGTCAAGCTGCAACTAAATTTCTACAGTCTATATTTAATTGCTGAAACTTTGATCACTTAGATTATGACTTTTAAGAGTAGGCTGTAATGTGGTAGTTTTCATTTCTTTCATTTTTTTACTTTTTTTCACTTTACACTGACTTCTGAAGATGATCTAGCCAAGGATGAAATGATTTCCTGTCTTAATACTGTATACTTGAGTCTAGTATTAAAGTCTTCAAGCTACAAAACCGAGACAGGAAAATATCAAAGTGACACACAGTAATCCAAAATTATCAAAGGATCACATCTTTTTTGCCTTCAGCATGATTTCTTTCATTGATAAACATACTGACATTTCTTTGTGACTGGTTCCTGACAGAGGCCTCCAGCTCCTGTTTAAGAGTATTCTGCATTTAGATGCATATCAATTAAATAGCACGTTTACTGAGAAAAGTACTACATATTTCCATTCTTTGTTACGCTGATTGCACCTAACCATGATGTTGTATTCATGCATCTGCTTACGTCTTTGTGTGGTTTTGGCTTGCAGTTTTTCATGTATTTCTTCTCTGTCTATGTGGACAACTGAAAAACAAATATTAATCAGATAAAATAATGCAGCATTTATCGAAAGAGTAAAGCATGGAAAATAACAAAAAACAGATTCTCTTTTTTTCCAGACACAAATGAAGCAGGAGCAATCCTCAAACTGTATCCTACAAAATAGCTTTCTGAGACTGTCACATATAAGAACGTCTTAACCACTTGAGGACCACAGTGAACCCCCCCCCCCCCCTAAAGACCAGGCTAATTTTTGTGAAAATGGCCACTGCAGCTTTAAGGCTAAGCTGCAGGGCCGCACAACTCAGCACACAAGTGATTCCCCCCTCATTTTCTCCCCACCAACAGAGCTCTCTGTTGGTTGGGTCAGATGGCCCCCCAGATGTTTATTTGTTTATTTATTTTTCAATAAATGTTTGTTTTTTAAATACATTTTGCTATTTTTTTTATTTGTTTATATTCCCCCCCTTTCCCCACTGGCCAATCCATGTGATCAGCTGTCATAGGCTTCAGCCTATGACAGCCGATCACCACCGACAGTTAGGAGGGGACAACCGTGTCACACGGCTATCCCCAGTACAGCGCTGCTGCTGATCACAGCACTGTACAATGTGTAAAGCCTGCACGCAATCTCCTGCAAGTCCCAGCCCCAGGACTTGACGCCAATTGGCGTTAGGCGGTCCTGGAGCTGCTGCCGCGACCACGCCCATTGGCGTGGGGCGGGCTTTAAGTAGTTAAAGTATATACAAACTTTCATCTATTATTAGCTTTACAGATAATGCTGTGATATTTTTTTAAACACAAAGCTAAAAAAATACTAATGTATTTTTCCAGTGTGATCAAAATTGGATTTATTTTTTTTCTGCCTCTAGGCCAACTTTCTTGCGGCTTCCCTTCCATGTACTCCAACTGCCTTTCCATTCCGTGTTCATCCCCCAATTCAGTGCGTAACATTAGTGTACAACAAGACCCTCTCTTTTATGTACCGTGTCCTTGGGTGGCCGCGCTGGTCCACAGTTCCACCTGATGCTCTCCATTTCCACATGCGTGTGTGTTTGGACTGGATGGGTAGTGTTTCAGTATTCAGTTCAGCACTGCCCGAAACAAGCTGCCAAAAACCCAGGTTGCTGAGGGCTGCTGGAAAGTGATTTAACTAGTAGATGAGCAACAGTGGTCTTGTACATGCATGAGCTTAAAGAGGACCTTTATTTAATCTAACAATGATTAAAATTGCTTTTACAACATTGCTTTATAAATTATTTAATCAATGTTTGCTAATTGTAAAATCTTCCTTAATCCTTATTTACATTCTTGATTTGCATGGCAAGGTGCATTGGGTGCATTACTGAGGGATGATTTGTTGATACATGACCAGAAACAACTTCTGGGCCCATATGCAATTAACATTTTCTCCTTAGTTTTCTCCAAGTTGATATTTTCACACCTTGTCAATAAAATGCCTTTTAAACCCCCAGCAAGCCAAAAAAAATACACAGAATCATTTTGACAGTACTTTTTCTACCACTTTTGCTACTTTTTTAAAAGTGAAATGCAGAAAATGTATTTAAAGAGAAGAAGAGAAATTATCACCTAGGAGAAAACTTAGGCGAGAAGGGGAATTGCATATGGGCCCTGGTCTCCCAGAGTCCTCTTGGGCAGATTGCTGTGATATCATAGCCTAGTCTAAGTATCACTGGGAGGGTGGGGTTACACACCTATATACAACAATACATACTTATAGGTAGTGTTACTGATGCTGAGACCAGGATAGTTAACATAAAAAGTTCTTATGCTGGGTAAAAGCAAGTGACTACAATTACACAACCACTACTCTACCCAAAAATGATTTACTAAAGGGGTTTAAAACTGAAATATGAAGTGGGCAGACATTGAGTTCTGGGACCAAGTCATGGCCATCCTAAATGACTAGTGGCCACCTCTCTCCCTTATAAATTTCCCTGGTGTCTAATGGCCCCCTTCCATCCCCTATACAGTTCCCTGGTGTCATGTGAACGCCCTCCTTCCCCTATATGGTTCCCTGGTGTCTAGTGGTCCTCCTCCCTCACCTTTACAGTTCCCTGGTGTTTATTTGTTCTCCCTCCCTTATACAATTCCCTGATGTTTAGTGGTCCTCCCTCCCCTATACAGCTTCCTGGTGTTTAGTGGTTTCCCCCTACCTTTTTGGCTCCCCTGGTGATCTAGGGCTTACCCTCCAATATAGCTTCTCTGGTGGTCCTAAGTGGGCCAAACGTAATGCAAAGTGGGAAAACCACCTGAGGGCCAAATCTGATGGCTCTGAGGGCCAGATTTGGCCCCTGGGCTGGAGCTTGAAATGTATGGCTTACTATGACATAGGAGAGAGTTGCAATGTGTTGTTACCTAATACTAGGAATATTTTAATACTTCCAAAAACAGTTGTAGGAACAATTGTGTCTTACAGTGTTTTCCAATCTGAGGCATCATATAAAGTCAGGCCCATAACCTTAATGTGCACTGAACAATATAATAGATATTGCTAAGAATTGCAAAAAAAAAATACTTTAAACACCAAAAAAAATAATTTTAATAATCCAAGGTTATCTCAAGGTTTATATGCATTTAAACAGTTAAAAAGGCTGATTTAAAAAGAGCACACAAAGAAGAATAAACAAATTCCTGCTGCATTCCTTGATGTGTATGACAGCTTTATCTTTAGTTTTGTTAAAGAAAAGAAGTCTACAGATTAAGAACAGTGAAGTAAATAATGGGAATTTTATTGCAGTTTACAAAAAAACAGAAGTTAAATGATTCAGATTAAAACTATCTCTTATGGGATAATATAAGGCTTTTTACAAGATACTTTAGTTTATTGCTGAAGCTGTGAGCTAATTCCCAATCCTGGATATGGGTGACAATAAAAAATATATATAATATCAAAGAGCTGATGGTGCACTGTGCAATGGCAACAGTATTTCTCAGTGGTCAAAGGTAAGTCATTCACTTGTCAGTATGGTAATGATCACCCAACAAAAGCACTAAATAGATGTGCAATGGCAATTGTAAAAATGCATTCTGAAGTCAATTTCCTTTCTATTGAGTGTTTTGATATGTCACATTCTTCAAGACAAATGACTTTAATTTTCTGGTAATCACATCATATTATACTGCTAAGTTGATAAAGAGGATCTCATTTTAAAGAAGACTTACATGCCCAGAGTAAAATATGCAATTTATCCTTATCAATGTGACACATTGTTAATAAATCCTAATATTACCAGCTAGTATTCAGGAAAAAATGACAGGATGTTGAGCCTGCTGGGATAATCTTGGTTTCCGTGGCAACCGTGCACTTTGTGAAAAAGTTTATTACATTATGGAGAGGCCGTATATTTTTTAAGAGAGCCATTTTATTATTAGATCCCTCATTATCCTGTGGGCATTCACAAAATGCCTCATTTTCTTATGCCGCTCTCGCTTGACCTCATGTCAGACGGTTAGTGTACTTGTTAAATTTTATACGGCTGAGCAAGAAAAACATGATCAGGACTTTATGGTGGAAAAATAATGAGGAATTAATCAGCGCTGTTGTTAAATATTGTGAATAAAAAGGATGCTCTGAGTGTGTCTGTCATTTCGTTCTGCTGTGTGACATTGCAGAGAGCAAATGATTTGTTGTCGGATGATAAACAGCCTAAACACAACTGGCAATTTTATTAAGCCAGTAACAACATACAAAATGTAATAAACCAAAAAAAATAATGAATCACAGTTATAATGGTGTATGTTTGCTGGCCACCTTAAATGAAATCCATGTGCATTTTATGAATCTATTTATGTATCTATTATTTTTTAATTATTAATTGTGTTTTAATACACAGTATTGTGCAAAACTTTTAGGCAGGTGTAACAAAAAATGATGTAAACAAAGAATGCTTTCATAAATTGAAGTGTTAATCATTCATCAACAAAATGCAGTAAATGAACAAAAGAGAAATCTAAATCAAATCAGTGTTTGGTGTGACCACCATTTACCTTCAAAACAGCATCAAGTCCTTTAGGTATACTTGCACACAGTTTGTGAAGGAAGTCAGCTGGTAAGTTGTTCCAAACATCTTGGAGAATTAACCACGGATCATCTGTGGATGTAAGCTTCCTCACATCCTTCTGTTTCTTCATTTAACCTCCCTGGCGGTAAGCCCGAGCTGAGCTCGGGCTATGCCGCGCAGGAGGATTTCTCAGGGCCTGCTGGGGCGATTCGCCCCATTCAAAGTGCTGTGCGCGCAGCCAGCACTTTGCTAGCCGCGCGCACAGCTCGATCGCCGCCGCTCTGCGGCGATCGCCCGCACGCAGCGGCGAAAGAGGGCCCCCCCCCGCCAGAGCCCTGCGCTGCCCGGACCAATGATTCCGGGCAGCGCTATGGGCTGGATCGAGTGCGCATGACGTCAGGACGTCAGCTGACGTCCATGACGTCATGCCGATCGTCGCCATGGCGACAGGAGAAGCCAAACAGGGGAACGCGTTATATACGCGCTCCCCTGTTTGCTATTGATGCCGGCGACGATCGCACTAGAGGGCCACATGCGCCCTCTAGTGGTGTTTCATGTAGCTACCACTCTGGTAGCTTTACATGAAACAAAAAAAAAAATTTAAAAAACTTAAAAAAAAAAAAAAATTAACCGCCAAGGAGGTTAATCCTAGACACGCTCGATGATGTTGATATCAGCACTCTGTGGGGCCCATACTATCACTTCCAGGACGACGTCTTCTTTACACTGAAGATAGTTCTTAATGACTTTGGCTGTATGTTTGGGGTTGTTGTTCCGCTACAGAATAAATGTGGGGCCAATCATATGCCTCCCTGATCGTATTGCATGATGGATAAGTATCCGCCTGTATTTCTCAGCACTGAGAATACCATAAATCCTGACCAAAGTTCCAACTCAATTTGCAGAAATGCAGTCCAAAACGTTCAAGGAACCTCCACTATGCTTCACTGTTGCCTGCAGACACTCATTATTGTACCGCTCTCCAGCCCTTCGACACACAAACTGCCTTCTGCTACAGCCAAATATTTCAAATTTGACTCATCTGTCCAGAGCACCTGCTGCCATTTTTCTGTACCCCAGTTCCTATGTTTTCATAGCATTGTTTCCACATTACAGGTGAGTTTTTTTGCTGCAATTCTTCCATGAAGACCACTTCTGGCCAGACTTCTCCAGACAGTAGATTGGTGTACCTGGGTCCCACTGGTTTCTGACATTTTCAGAGCTAATGTCACTGCTGGACATCTTCCAGTTGCAAAGGGTATTAAGCTTATTGTGTCTTTCATCTGCTGCACTAAGTTTCCTTGGCCGACCACTGCGTCTACATACAATCCTCAACATTGCCCGTTTTTTTATGCTTCTTCGAAACAGCTACCTTTAAAGGGAACCTAAATTGAGAGGGATATGGATGTTTCCTTTTAAACAATACCAGTTGCCTGGCAGTCTGGCTGGTCTCTTTGCTGCAATAGTGGCTGAATCACACACCTGAAACAAGCATGCAGCTAATCCAGTCTGACTTCAGTCAGAGCACCTGATCTGCATGCTTGTTCAGGGGCTGTGGCTGAAAGTATTAGAGACACAGGATTAGCAGGAGAGTCAGGCAACTGGTATTATTTCAAAAGGAAAAATACATGTCCTCAGTTTAGGATCCCTTTAAGAGTTGATGTTGGTTTGAAGGCAAAAGGTGGTAACACCAAATATTGATTTGATTTAGGTTTTACTTTTGTTTACTTATTTTGCATTTTGCAAAATAATAACGAACAATCAGTATTAATATTTCTGAAAGCATTCTTGTTTGCAGCATACACACCTCCCTAAAACATTTGCACAATACTATATATCTAAAGAATCAGTTTTATTTTGATGCAGGCATATGTAAAATATGAAATATAACAGTTTATCTCATGTATCCAAATACAAATGGAAGAGCAGGAGAATATCCCACCCCTTCATTGAAAGAAGTGCTTAATAGCCAGAGTTTTCAGATCGGCTTGCTGAGTGGGAAAGATCTGTGCACATTGCTGATATTAGGCTACTTTGCAACTCTGTTGCCTCAAATAGCATTCTAATGCTGGGCATACACGGTAAGTTTATGCGCTGCTGTCGCGTCACCGCTCGTCCACGCATGCGCGCGGATTGATTTCCGCTCGTCCCTGCGGGCATGCCTTATCAGCCGCTCGATTCCCCGCTATTGTCCGCCCGCGGGGATCGAGCGGGGAATCTATCCGGCAGGTCATCGGACCTGTCGGATATTATCAATCGAGCCATCAGCGGCTCGATTGATAAGGAAACAAACTTACCGTGTACGCCCAGCATAAAAGGAAGTGAAGCTATTCTGCAATTAAATGCAATAAGATAATAGTAATGTCAACACCACTATTTACTTTAAAGCCCTTTTCAGTATGAAACTAATTTAAAAAGCACTTAAGGATGCCCAATTATTATGATTAAAAACAGTGATCCTTCTCCTTGGCCTTCTGGGAGAGAAAATGTGGGAATGGGCAGGTGATGTAAAAAAAATGGAGTGGCATGGCCAGGGGGCGGAGCCAGAACAAGGTCCTCCAGCACCCAAGGCTGAGACACCAAAGTGCGCCCCTCCATCCCTCTCAACCCAGCAGTCACACACTGATTGCTACTAGACTAAGAGGTGCCCCAGGGCTTCCGACACCTGAATCTCTAGTTATCTGTCTGACAGTCACTTCTATATATCCCCTTTTCTTATTTCTCTCTGCCTCAGACATAATAGGGGAATGATAGCTGAGTGGGTTGTGCGCCCCTCCTACACTGCCCCCTGAGGCTGGAGCCTCTCTCGCCTCTGCCTCGGCCTGGCCCTGCCAGGGAGGGTGGAGGGGAACCTTTGCAGTTTTCTTGAAAATAAAAGTAATTAGGGGATTTTTTTAAATTGTGTACAGCTAACTTACTGGAATAGAGGAAAGGAGAAGGAAGGTTGTAGTTGATTAACCTATTCGCGTTCCTTCGTTTTCACGTGAGAAATGTTCACCTCTCATTCATTAGCCTATAACTTTATTACTACTTATCACAATGAACTGATCTATATCTTGTTTTTTCCGCCACCAATTAGGCTTTCTTTGGGGGGGGGGGTACGTTTTGCTAAGAGCCACTTTACTGTAAATGCATTTTAACAGGAAGAATAAGAAAAAAATGGAAAAATTCATTATTTCTCAGTTTTCAGCCATTATAGTTTTAAAATAATACATGCCTCCATAATTAAAACTCACGTATTGTATTTGCCCATATGTCCCGGTTATTACACCGTTAAAATTATGTCCCTATCACAATGTATGGCGACAATATTTTATTTGGAAATAAAGGTGCATTTTTCCCATTTTGCATCTATCACTATTTACAAGTTTAAAATAAAAAAAAATATAGAAATATTTCATCTTTACATTGATATTTAAAAAGTTTAGACCCTTAGGTAAATATTTACATGTTTTTTTTTTTTATTGTAATGTTTTTTTTTTATAGTAAACATTTTATTTGGGTAGTTTTGGGAGGGTGGGAGGTAAACAATAGATTTATAATGTAAATGTGTGTTAATTTTTTTTTTTTTACTTTCAGTTGTAGTATTACTTTTTGGCCACAAGATGGCGGCCATGAGTTTGTTTACATGACGTCACTCTAAGCGTAACACACGCTTAGAGTGACGCATGGGGGAGGTGACAGCCAGAAAAAGCACAGCTTCCGAGAGAAGCTGTCGCTTTTTCAGCAGGGGAGAGCAATCAGTGATCGGGCACCATAGCCCGATTCACTGATTGCCTGGCTAACTAACCGCAGGCCGGGAGCGCGCGTGCACGCGCCCGATCGGCCGCGGGAGCGCACGGTAGCGCGCATGGTTCCTGGACGTAGATTCTACATCCAGGAACCAAAATAGGTTAAACTCAGGGTTTAAAATTACAAACAAACAAGTAGAGCCTGATGTGAAACAATCTCTTAAAGTTGATCTGAACGCTTGCACAGGACCGAACAAAAACAGAGAGAAATGCACCCTGTATGTATTTAGGGAGTTTAGGAGGTCTAATTTCCCCTCATTTGTATCTAATAACAAGTTGTAATTTGATCCCTCAGCTGTGTCAGCTGACTGCCATGGCAGAGATGCTTATTTGAAAGCACTGGATGTTGAAAATATGTCTGCTTCTGTGAAAGCAGGAAGTAGAAACAGTGCAGATTTATTGCAAGATTTGTATGAGCTGCCTGTAACAAATGTTTTTCTTTAAAGGTTATTATGCTGTTGCGTATCTTTTAGAGCAGAGAGGAAGTCCTGAGCTCAGGTTCGTTTTAATGCAATACTGCCATGGTTCTAAAACAAAAGACTTTCCCTTTTCTCCCAACCTCACTGCTGTGGCAGGCCATAAACACATAAATCTTCAGCCTCTTGATAGCAACCCATATGAGGAGTGTCAGTACCTTCATTCTTCTCATAACAGGTAAGTTAGTCGGGAGCTTATGTCAGACTATAAAAGCTGCTTCCAAGTTAGGAATCGTGCTTACACTACTCAGTGAAGCATCTAAATTAAGTAATTCTTAGAAATATAGTACCGTATTTTTTGGAGCATAAGACTCACTTTTTCTCCCTCCAAAAATGGGGGAAAAAGTCACTGCATCTTATAGTCCAAATGCAGGGAGTTCCTAACTTGTGAACACCTGCCAATACAAACCTCCAACCCGCTGCAATTTCGGGGACTCCCTGTACTGTGCCCATGCAGAGGAGGACACAGGGGGAATGCAAAAGGGCATAGAGGAGGACTCAAGGGGAATACAAAGGGGCATACAGGAGGACACAAGGAGGACAGAGGCGGACACAGGAGGACACAAGGGGGGCAGAGGAGGACACAAGGCGACACAAGAGGTACAAGGGGACATGAGGTACAAAGGGGGCATAATCCACTAGATACCCCTTCACCATGGATGCACCAGGTTTAATGTATATTTTCTTCCCCCTGGATATTGTTCGCTAAACCGAGGTGTGTCTTATGGTCATGAAAAATACAGTAGTTTATTAAAATACAAAAACAGCAAATGTTACTATGCATTCTCTTTAAACTTAGTAATAGTGCCTTGACTGGGTTCTCTATCATTTATCAGTTTTCCTCTACCCTCCAACTGAGTTATCAAGGTCTGGTCACACTTCAGCCTTGTGCACCTTGAGTCTCAGCTGAAAGCCGTAAACAATATTGATATCATCTTCTGTTTGCCCAGATAAGCTAGGAGGCATATGTGAAGTGGCCAGTGACTATGAAAAAAATGTTCTACACTCTACTTGGCCATAACTACAGGCAATCCATGCTGAAATTCTCTACTTCAATTGGCAAATGATGCTTACATGTTCACCTATAATATTGAACAAGGGGATATTCTTATTGTACTTTACCTTTTCTATGTGTTGGCTGTATCCCACCTAAAGTAAACATAACAAAACACAGTCAGTTAACATTCTCAAGGTATGTGACATTAAACATTTTATATTGATGCATTGTTATTTGGTTTGGAAGCAAAAGTGTTTGATATATGAAAATTATAAGAGAGTTTTGGTTCAGGTAGGTCAGTTAAATTCAGCTAACCAAAGTTTATATTGTTTTAACTATCACTTATTAAACACTGATATGTTTTATGTGCAGCCCATACTTTATACTTTTAATATTTTTATATTAAAGAAGAGCTTTCATATGATTTTCAGCCAAAATGGCTTGGCATTTGCCAGAATTAGAAAATATGAATTTAATAAGAGTGTGATTTCCACAGTCAAAACCATATTACCAGCCAATTATTCAGCCAAGTATTATTTCTTAATCTAAAAAAAAATAATCCAATTGTTTAATTATTGCTGGTATCCTGGTGAACCTGCTATCATGGGGGCACCTATTTCTGAGCATATGATATTTAGAGGCCAGAAACTCTGCTTATTAAAATCTCTTTGTAGCCAAATATTCACAGTGTAATTATGTGCACCTAGAGAGAATATCGTCCTCACTTGATCTCACTGCAAAAGAATAGGAGACAAGTAGATGCACAGACTCCACCTTCCATTGTGAGCAAAGATTTGCATATTAGGCCCAGTGCACACCGAGCGGTTTTAGCAGCGATCCGCCAACTGCATCCGCCTGTGAAAACGCTTGGCTAGTGTATTTCAATGGGATGGTGTACACCAGCGGTTTGAGGTTTTAAGCAAACCGCAAACGTGCCTCCTGCTGCACGTTTGCGGTTTGCAGAAGCATTTCTGCCTCAATGTAAAGTTTAGGAAAAACGCAAACCGCTCTGGAAAACGCTAGATCAGAGCGGTTTTCCAGACGTTTTTGTTACAGAAGCGGTTCAGTAACAGCTTTTACTGTAACAGTTATAGGTGAATTAAGTCTTGGCTATATCCAGTGCCCTTTTATAGGTGAATTATTTCTTGGCTATATCCAGTGCCCTTTTATAGCTGAAAAAAACCCTTGGGTGCCCTTTTCACCACCTTATAGCCAAGATTTGCAGCAAATAACATTAAAGGCTATGGAGGCACCCTTTTTACACATGGCTCAGGTGCCCTTTTCAACTAATACCCTCTTTTTCCCTATCCCTCCCTGTGGGGAAGTTGCATTAGATCACTCCAACAGCTACCCAATGTGTTCATATAAGTATTTATATAGCAATCTAGTTCCTACCAAAGTCATATGTCTAATTGTCTATGTATGTATCGTGTAGTGCATGCATCAGAGTCAAGGGGCCAATTTAGGGGGGAAGCCGATTCACTTATCTATATGTTTTTAGGATGTGGGAGGAAACCGGAATGCTCGGAGGAAACCCACGCAAACACGAGGGAACATACAAACTCCTTGCAGATGTTGACCCAAGAGACCAGCAGAGGGCGCATACACCTCTTCAGTGCCAGCTGACCAAACAGCAATGTAACACTTCTGCATATTATCAGCAGTTTCAGCTGCTGCACACAGCTTCATGTGAAAAGCCTCACTAACACAAACTGCCTAGAGCATGATAACGTAACCTCCCTAACAAAACCATTAGTAAGGCCTGGGACCCAGTAGCAGCATTTTTCTAAGTGCTTGCAATTTAAAAAACTCTTGAGTAATGCTATGAGGTTTTTTATTTTTTTTAAATTGCATCCCTCAAGTGGGATCACACACATAGTATTACAATAGCAAGAGCTTTTCAGCGCTACTAGTGGGTTCCTGGCCTTATATAAATACAAAACACATTTACACGATTTTAAAAGACATTTTAAACAAAAGATTTTAGTGAATAATTTTAACATTAAAAATTGTAACCCCCTTATGTATTAAATACCTTGTTCTGGTCTCCTATTTTTTTCCCTCTTCCACTCCAAAAATCATTTTCTTTTATATTCAAGTTTTG
This sequence comes from Hyperolius riggenbachi, assembly GCF_040937935.1. Classification (NCBI taxonomy): domain Eukaryota; kingdom Metazoa; phylum Chordata; class Amphibia; order Anura; family Hyperoliidae; genus Hyperolius; species Hyperolius riggenbachi. The sequence goes on from NC_090649.1 coordinate 291,605,426, forward strand.
TTTACTCCATAAGCGCTTTATTTCCCTCTTTCCCCACATCTCTCCCTGTGGTTCGCATATCTCAACCAGCATGCACAGTTTGGTGATGCTGCCCTTGCATAGCAGTTGGACACTGTGCACAAGCATTCACAGCGAGGGGCTGTTAACCCAGCGCAGGAGATTTGGGCTCAGCTGGCGCCACCATAGGCCGTAATAGGAATTACGGCTATAGCAGTGCAAATTGAGTAACTTTAGCGCCGTCAGAGGACGGAGCTTAAGTTACTTTTAAAAGACTGTAATTCGGCCACCAACTATAGCTGGAAGCCGAAATACAACATTCCCTACCATCCATGTTGACTTGGAGGGGGAATAGTAATTAACACCACCGGGACTTGTACAGGAGCAGAGTAAGCTGTATATTGGCTTTATCCTGCCCCAAGTCTACCGGCGGCTGATTCATAGGTACGCATTCACAGTACCAGTGCCTCAGTGAGTAATAATTCAAAAGCAGTGTCACATACACTTTGAAAATAAAAGATAAGGCTGCCTGCCCTGCAGCTGTCTGGGTGAAAGTGCCAGTGTGAACAGGCTAAAAAACATCAGTTCAAATAGGTATTATAATCTTTAGCCAGTGCTAAAGTTTAAATGTTTTTCTTTTTTTTGCCGAGGTATGCACAGTTCAGGAACAAATAAGAAAATATCTTTCCTTATCATCTCAACTTAAATTGATACCGTGTTCCAGCATCTGTGTCTTAATATGTGCACTTTAGTATTCATCTCTTCCAAACACATGTTGTCACAGTACAAGTCATTTTGTTAATGTATACCAGCAAATTTTATTCTTCAGCTTTAGTCTGTAGCTATCAAACTTATTTTTAATTTATTAGGCTAAATGCATTGATGAAGGAAAGGCACTGGTAGTTGGAAGATTTTAATCTTGGAAACAATTCTGCTTACACCTGTGATATACCAAGAGATTTTAGGCTAGTAAAGTCTTGTATCACGCTAGGTGCTAAGTGGATAAATACACAATCTCAGCTCGCTGCAGTACCGTGGGCTAGGCAGAATCGAAGTTGGTAACAGGCTAGGGTCATACATGTTAGATCAGATGGCTGCAGTACAGTGGGCTAGGTAGAATCAGAGTCAGTAACAGGCTAAGGTCATACATGTTAGATCAGATGGCTGCAGTACAAAGGACTAGGTGAGAGAGTGGTCAGTAAAGTAAAGCTAAGGTCATATCTAAGTCAGTCTGGCAGTCGCATTGAAACAATAATGAAAGTTGCATAGAAGTACAATATGTTTATCACGGAGTGATAAGGTGCCCAGCCAAACCAGCATACTGATTTCTATCACGGGCAACAAGAGACTGCAGCAAGAGGTTTTAAATGCAGGCAGAAAGAAGCAAAAACCAACCCCAAGAGGGGAACAATCAGTGCAACCTAACAGAAATCAGCTGACCAAAAGCAGTCTCCAAGCACTATGTCAGCTGACAATCATGTCAGCTGACTCTAATTACACAAAGCGCGTCTGAGAATATAAGAACCTCTCAAAGACGCGAGCGTTCGCCTCAAGGAGCGCTCAGTCACGACCGGAGGGGAGCCGGCGATGCCGCTGCAGGAAGATGCCTGCAAAGCTCCGTTTCCAGGGTTGGCTGCGACGTAGCTGGAGTCGCTGACAGGTAAGATCATTACATCTTGTCTGTCTCTCATTCGTCAACGTTGCTTGGAGATCTGGTTTACCAGATTTCTAAGTGATGTTGTTGAACATCTGTACACACTCTAGATTTTTAGCTGAGATGTTGCTCAACAGCTTCCTTGGCCAAGAGCAAACCATGTGTGTACAAGACTGACAGGTACTCCTTTAGTATTTATGAAGTCTACTGAGTACAAAGTGTTTTGACCCTTTTATGTAAATTTAGCCATACACTTATTCTTTCTTGTTGTTTTCTGGCCGATTTGAATCTGCTAGAAAGCGATGCTTCACCATGAGTGCCCAATTGGTCATCAGATTTAATTTTAGCAGTAATAGATCCGATCACTCAATTATACCAGACAAAAGATATTAATTGGAGGTGGGTTGGGAGCGGCGTCAGATCGACGCCCAATAGCATTGCACTGCATCGATCAGTGCAAAGCTGCAGTTCGATAAACTTTATTTTATTAGATTTCATGCTGAAATCAAATAAAAATCTATGTGTAGAAGGATTTGATCAGATAGATCCCTCTCTGATCACCTTATGATCTGAGGGGGACCGGTCTTTTGGCCACATCGAGTAGTGCATTGTCTTCCTTAATAATGTCCTCCTATCATTAGCATAGACATTTTTTCGGGCATAAATCACTTGTAGATTAGGTCAAGTGCAATGTTTTCTTAAAAAAAGTTGTTTTTAGTGAATATAAAAAAATGCTTGTGCATTAATGTTAAATATAGTCTTTTTTAGGCAGAAATCTTTTTAAGGGCTAGTTCACACTTGGCGCTCAGAGTGCCGCTAGCCCGTGATCGCGTTCGGCTCGTGGTTTTACAAAAATTCTTGCAATTCTTCAAAATGCTGCATGCAGCGCATTTGCGATTAATCACAATTGCAACTGCTGCAGTGTGAATGTATCCATAGGGATACATTGTAGCAGCGCTTTGCTGATTGCCGGCAATCAGCAAAGAGCAGAAGAATCACCCCAATGTGAATCAGCCCTTAGGCATTAATACTGCAATGACTGTGTTATACCTTGTTTCTTTGAAATCTTATCTGCAATGTTTCCCTTTCAGGGCAGAATATACTATACAACCTTTTCATGCCCGTACTTCCACAACTGTTATTTCGGTTGACCCTAACCAGCAATTAAATTCTGCATTATTGATCTGCAAAGAGATATGGTTAAGTTTACCATCTAGAACAGGGGTGGGCAAGGTTTTTCAGTACCGGGCCACATAGGCTGCATTCCTTGTCTCTCCTCCCTCCCTGCAGAGTTGTGAGTGGTGCATAATGACAGGTTCATCACCCAATCCTTGTTTCCAGCTGCGATCTCCATGGCCACAGCAGCGTCATGTGATACGCAGGTATGTACTGACATTGAGTCACATGATGCCACTGTGGCCATGGAAATTGCTGCTGGAAGCTGCAATTGGGTAACAAGATAAATCTGGCCTGCCTATTCAAAACACTAATTGGCCAGGTACAGCCCACAGGCCAAAGTTTGCCCAGATCTGATCCAGAATAAGTACAGGTATTCCATAACACCATAAAAACTCGGTCAATCCTCCACCATACTTGACCAATAACTACCAACTACCAGCATTGTTACCCTGTTATGCCTGGTGAACGCCAACTCTTTCTTATCCCCTTCATAGAACAGAACAGGCAACTTGACATTAGTGAAGCAACATGTCTGTACATCAATCATTCCTACAACTATCACTTGAAATGATCACTAAAAATTATTTTAGGCAACAATAATTCATCATCTGTATAAGTATTTGCAGTTTTAATATTGGTCTATTTGAACATGAACATTAGAAAGTAACAATACCAGTTTTCAGAATGTAAACTTTTCTCCCAGATTCCTGTGCATGTCAAGAAATGCTGTGCTGTAGCGTAAAGCAAAATATGCACAAGCATTTAAAGCTAGTAATGTTGTTACTGTGCTGTACAATAAATATAACCACTTAGAATCATTCAGGTTACTTCCCACTGACAGTGATTAATTTATCTTGTATTACCGGAAGATTGAAATGTTTCATTAGTGTATTGTCAGCATCTTCCACACTTAACACATAATCTTCATTATCCATCATTTATCACTCAGTTTTTATCCTTTGTAATCTCTTTTAAGTAACAAATAGCATCCACGATAAGAGATCATTTTGAAAGTGTCATAATTGATATTAATTGTATTATATGATTTATGGGCTAATGTGACAACTGTTAAATGCACCTCAGTATTAGGCAATGTCATATTACCATTTCATTATGATTATTATTAATTTACCATTTTAGTTAGATCTGTAAACATTATTTTTTAGTTCCATTTTATATCAAGTACCAAACACTGTATCATGCAAATAGGTTTAGCAAAATTAAAGTCACTTGAGTTAACTTTTTTTAAAGTGCTGTGCGGAATAACTGTATTATGCAAATGTGCACATGCTCTACATATAAATAGTTTTGTCAACGTTAACACACAGTCTTTTGAGATTTAAAGTGAAAGAACAATCAATATGTTGAAATAATGATTAAACGTTATTATCATGAATGTTTGAATTAATCATTTGTAATTCTGCATTTGAGTTTTAGTGAGATAAAGGTTAGTATGAATCTATAGCTACATACTTTTAACCTGCTGGGCGGTCTGGACGAGCACAGCTCGTCCAGTACCGCCGGAGGCTGCCGCTCAGGCCCTGCTGGGCCGATTTGGCTGAAATAAAAAGCAGCACACGCAGCCGGCACTTTGCCAGCCGCGTGTGCTGCCTGATCGCCGCCGCTCTGCGGCGATTCGCCGCGAGCAGCGGCGAAAGAGGGCCCCCCTAGCCGCCTGAGCCCTGCGCAGCCGGAACAAAAAGTTCCGGCCAGCGCTAAGGGCTGGATCGGAGGCGGCTGACGTCACGACGTCGGCTGACGTCGATGACGTCACTCCGCTCGTCGCTATGGCGACGATATAAGCAAAACAAGGAAGGCCGCTCATTGCGGCCTTCCTTGTTTATTCTGGGCGCCGGAGGCGATCGGAAGATCGCCTCCGGAGCGCCCTCTAGTGGGCTTTCATGCAGCCAACTTTCAGTTGGCTGCATGAAATAGTTTTTTTTTTATTAAAAAAAAACCCTCCCGCAGCCTGCCTGGCGATCTTAATAGAACGCCAGGCAGGTTAAAGGTTCCTATAAAGACTGTGACTTAGCAGTAGCTTATTGCTTAAGTGATATGTAGGCAGTTTTTCTATACCTCCTGCTGTTTTAATGAGAGTGAATATACTCCAGGCAGAAATCACCTATTCATTGGCAAAAGATAACTGCATTAGTTTTTGAGCAGCATCTTTCTGTAGATATCTATCAGACTAAGTGAAATGATATAAATCAGTTAGAGGCCCTTATTCGATTCATTTTGTTTTTCTCCTAAGTTTTCTCCTTGATATTTTCACACCTTCTCAAGAGAATGCCTAAGCAAGAGCATACACAAAATAATATTGACAGCACTTTTTCACCCACTTTTTGTCCATTTTTTAATTGCAGAGTGGTGAAAAGGTATTTAAAACAGAAGATGATAACATTTTCTCCTTGGAGAAAACTTAGGACAAAAAGGGCCATATGCAATTCACTTTTTCACCTAAGTTTTCTCCTAGGAGATAATTTTAAATTTGGTAATAAAATACATTTTAAGCCATCAGAAAGCAAGAAAATGCTCAACATAATTTTGTTAGTCCTTTTTCATTTACTTTTTGGTACTTTTTTAGTTGAAAAGTGCTGGAAAGTTATTCTAATTTGAAGATGAAAAATTATCTCCTAGGAGAAAACTCAGGTGAAAAAGTGAATTGCATATGGCCTAAAGTGTATTGCAAAAGGGAGAGAGAGAGAGAGAGAGAGAGAGAGAGAGAGAGAAGGAGATTTAGAGCATTCTTTTTTATTTTAAAAACATTTGAAGGGAACACTTTTATATAAGGTTTACTTCAAAAATGTTATATCTATTTAATGTCTAATGAAATCCAATAAAATGGCATGGAGATATCCTTTAAAGAGACTCTGAAGCCTTTTTAAAAAACAGTTTTTAGCTCTTATTTATGTTAAGGAGCTATGCCCAACCTAAAAACGCTGCTATCCGGTGGCTGAACAAGGGTTTTATCACCCTCAAATCCCCTGGGCAAAAATGGAGGAGCATTTCCTGGAGGAGGCAGAGCTTTCTGCAGTAGCTTTGCCTCTCCTCACATCAATCCCCGCTGATCGATGCCTCTCCCCGCCCCTCTCAGTCTTCGCTTACTGAAAGGGGCGGGGAAAAGTGAAGGACCACGGTGGATTGACGTGAATGGAGGCAGAGCTACAACGGTAAGCTCTGCCTCCCTGGGCAGTAAAATCCACAACCAAGAAAGTTGTGGATTTTTGCCCTAGGATTTGAAGGTGATAAAACCCTTGTTCAGCTGCAGAATAGCTGCATTTTAGGTCGGGCATAGATCCTAAACATAAATAAGAGCTAAAAACTGATTTTTACAGAGGCTTCAGAGTCTCTTTAAGGTAGGGTCAACACAGTAGAGAATGACTTAACAATAATTAGAGTTAGGACTTTATTTTCTACTATACCATTTTCAATGTGCCATGTTGGAAAATAATGGGACTTTATATCATCATTTGACAGAGTTAAGATGGCTGTCTTCCAAAGTATATTATAAATACAATATTCTTAAAATCTGTACAATGGTTTTCAACAGCAATGGAGCAAGTGTCCCTGCAAATTAAGGCTCTACAACAAATGACAATTTGCTGTAGGATGTAAATAGAGTGTACTAGAGGTTACATGTTACATGATGAGAAACATGTGTATGTACAGTGTCAAACTTATTAAAATTTAGGCTGTGTTTTTTTTTCTTTTCATACTTGAAAGAGTTAAATTTTAGGCATGCAAGTGCAAGGTAGGTCATTCTGGTGCATGGTGCTTAGTGCCATCATAGCACTAGTGCTATACTGCACGCCCCGTGCAAGAGTGATTCGAGGATCCGGCGATCGTCAGACCATGAACTACATCTCCCTCCAAATTGCTACAACTTGGAAGGGGAATAGTATTTAACACCACCCAGGGATTTGAGCGGCAGCAGGGTGAGCTGTCATTCGGCTCATCCTGTGCCCAGTTCACCGGTGGTGGAGGCATAAGTACACTGCAAGAAACAGTTTCCCTCTCATCGGAACCTTGCTGGGTAATAGCATAACCCACTGATAAGGAATTACAGCCATAAAACTTTCCATGTCAGAATACAACTTCTGAATGCAGGGAATAGATAAAAAAGGTCAATCGCTCATGTATTTTAGATCTGGTACACTTAATATTAGACTACTATTGAGCAGAGACAATAAAACATTAAATCTACTTTGTAAATGTTTAAACATAAAATAAACCCATATGATATCTATAAAAACCCTATTTTTCCTGTTTTTAGAGGTAGGAGGATAGATACAGTTGTTTATCTCATCATTTTTTCAACTTGTATTCACTTTAATTCTAATTGTAAATGGACACAGTGAAAGTGTCTCTCTTCTGAAAGGTGAAATGAGCAAAAGAGAGAAAAAACATGAATGTGTATAAGAGACTGAATAATTATTTTCAAAAAGTTTTGAATCAATTCATTAATCTTTGTGTTCATGTTTGTGTACGCATGAGCATTTTTAGACATTTACCTATAATTTCAATGTTCCCTAAAATTAAAGGATATGTAGGCTGCCATTTTTTATGTAATCTTACAAATTCTGACTAGAATTCTGACCTTCAGTTTATTGCTCGATCATGTGAAATAAGCATGAAGCCAGTGGAGTCAAACCACCTGTGCTGCATGTTCTTGTCTGTGTCAGATCAAAAGGTTATGAGTTAGCACACCATTAAAGAGACTCCGTAACAAAAATTGCATCCTGTTTTTTATCATCCTATAAGTTCCAAAAGCTATTCTAATGTGTTCTGGCTAACTGCAGCACTTCATACTATCACTGTCTCTGTAATAAATCAATGTATCTTTCCCCTGTCAGACTTGTCGGCCTGTGTCTGGAAGGCTGCCAAGTTCTTCAGTGTTGTGGTTCTGCTATGAACTCCCCCTTCCAGGCCCCTATATGCACACTGCCTGTGTATTATTTAGATCAGGGCAGCTTCTCTCTTCTCTCATCTTTTACAAGCTGGATAAATCGTCCTCTGAGCTGGCTGGGCTTTCACATACTGAAGAATTACAGACAAGGGCAAAGCAGTTTGCAGGAAGAAAAGAGCAGCCTGAAACTTCAGTGCATGAGAACAGGGGGAAGAAACACACAAATGATCTCTTGAGATTCAAAAGGAATGCTGTATACAGCCTGCTTGTGTATGGATGTATTTTCTATGTGTGGACATACTGTACATTAACCACTTTACCCCCGCGCGTACGTATTTCTCCGCCCCTTTTTCCATCCTTTAACAACCAGGGACGGAGAAACACGTACTTTCCGCGTTCCCGACGCTGCCCGCGCTCCCGCTCGTAAACACGCCGCCCGCCGCTAGTAAACACGCCGCCGCCCGCTCGCCCAGAGATCAATGATAATAATCCATTCCCGTTCGTTGATCTAAGCCCCGCAATGATCAGCTGCTCTCCTATGGGCAGCGCGATCATTGTGAGAAAAAACTCACGTGTCCAGCCTCCTTATACTTCCTCCAAGCTTCCGGAAGGAAGCTTGGAGGTCGCATTAAAACCAAAAGTTACTGTGGCCATCTTGTGGCCAAATAGTAAACTACACCCTACACATTTTTCACATACAAATAAATGACTTTTACATATAAAATTAACTCATTACCTCCCACACTCCCCATTTTTTTTTTTTTGTAATTAAAAAAAAAATAAAAAATTTACAATTAAAAAAAATACATAAATAGTTACCTTAGGGACTGAACTTTTTAAATATTTATGTCAAGAGGGTATAACACTGCTACTTTATAAACTATGGGCTTGTAATTAGGGATGGACGCAAAAATGAAAAAAATGCACCTTTATTTCCAAATAAAATATTGGCGCCAAACATTGTGATAGGGACATAATTTAAATGGTTTTATAACCAGGACAAAAGGGCAAATACGTTTCATGGGTTTTAATTACAGTAGCATGCATTATTTAAAAACTATAATGGCCGAAAACTGAAAAATAATTATTTTTTTCCCCACATTTTTCCTATTTTCCCATTAAAAGACATTTAGAAAAAAATAATTCTTGGCATAATGTCCCACCTAAAGAAAGCCTAATTGGTGGCGGAAAAAACAAGATATAGTTCATTTCATTGCGATAAGTAATGATAAAGTTATAGACGAATGAATGGAAGGAGCGCTGAAAGGTGAAAATTGCTCTGGTGCTCAGGGGGTAAAACCCCTCAGTGGTAAAGTGGTTAACCTACTTCCTGTTTTGGTGGCCATTTTGTTTGTTTACAAACAAACTTTTTAAAACTGTTTTTAACCACTTTTAATGCGGTGAGGAGCGGCGAAATTGTGACAGAGGGTAATAGGAGATGTCCCCTAACGCACTGGTATGTTTACTTTTGAGCGATTTTAACAATACAGATTCTCTTTAAGGCAAATGAAATTTCAAAAAAATAATATATATATATATATATATATATATATATATATATATATATATATATATATATATATATATATATCAAAGGTTTCTTCAATATCATTCTCAGTTCCCCAATTTCTTTGCTAGAAAAGGAAGTGTGTACTGCTTATTGTACTGATCTTGTTGATTGCTAGAGGGGTGAGATAAGTGAGGTAAAAGTTGTAATGAGGGGAGGGCAATATCAGCAATGGGTGCATCTCAGATCTTCAAATGGCCATTATCACAAAATAAAGCTACAAAACTGACAAACCTGAATTTTTGAAGTGAGAAGTATATGGAGGCTTCCATATTTAATTTGTTTTAAGCAATACCAGTTGCCTGGTCATTCTGCTGATCCTCTGCCTCTAATACTTTTAGCCATAGCCCATGAACAAGCATGCAGTAGATCAGATGTCTTTGACACTTTTGTCAAATCTGATTAACTGCATGCTTGTTTCTGGTGTGATTCAGACATTACTGCAGCCAAACAGATCAGCAAGGCTGCCAGGCAACCCGTATTACTTAAAAGGAAATACATTTGGCACCCTTCATATATCTTTCACTTCGCTTGTCCTTTAATATAAAAAATATATATTTAAAGTGTGAATAAATAATTGTTTTGTATTATACGTTTAAAAAAAAAATTCGGAATAAAAAGGTGCGGTACCTTTTTTATCTGCTTGCTGATTTAAGACCAAAATTATACAGACCCAAGAAGTTGAAGAAATATTGCAAGGTCTGCTAAATCCCTTTGAATTACTTGATTTAGACCAGATTTTTTGCTTTTACAATATCTCTATTCATTAGCGAAAATGAAAAGTGATTTATAAAATATTTTTTTAAAAAGTATGACAGTAAAAAAAATTAAAAAACATCTACCAACCTATTTTTTTCACTGCAGGCTCTACAAGTCCTGATTGGAATAAAGGAAGATCAAATGAGACACCCTGCTGGACATTGCGTCATACATTATAAAATTAACAAGATTATTTTATAGAATATGCTTCACAAAAAAACAATGATTAATAAATAAATGTTATACATGTTTTGCAAAATATTAACAGATCAAGTCAAACTGGCTTTCATGCAGATTTATTGTATTAATTCTGTTACATAATGTGCATGCAGTGTTGGCAAGCATAAAACAGTTAAAGTCTACAAAAACAGATCTTTTTTAACTTGTTAAAAAAAAATCATAAATCTACACATGGTTCTCATTCTCTACACCCCTGCGATTGCGCTAGTGATTTGCCATTTGTAGTGGGTTCCAGGCCTAATTGTATGTGATTGGCGTGTGATTGGCCCAGTTCCAGTACTAAAACCAGCAGAGAGTGCTGTGGTATGCAGACGGTCTGTTCTTTAGGACAGGCAATCTATCTTTATACCACAGCACCCTCTGGTGAGTGGAAGATGAACAACTATTTGCAAAAAACAAGCTGACTGAAGGTTGTCTAAAGACACATAACAGTTAGGATCAGTGGCGTACCTAGGGCATTTGGCACCCGGTGCTGGGTATTAAAAGACACCCCCCCCCCTAAAAAAAATGGGCGTGGCCACAACCTGCGGCGTGCTTTGCGGCAAAAAATGGGCATGGTCATGACCAGATAAGGGCGGAGCTAACTGTATTTTAAAGTATTAGCTAGTACAGTTGCCCCCAGTATAGCTGCCCCCAGTGGAGCTAGTATAGTTGCCCCCAGTGAAACTAGTTGCCCCCAGTATAGCTAGTTTAGTTGCCCCCAGTATAGCTAGTTTAGTTGCCCCCGGTATAGCTAGTATATTTGCCCCCAGTATAGCTAGTATAGCTGCCCCCAGTATAGCTAGTTTAGTTGCTTACAGTATAGCTAGTATAGCTGCCCCCAGTATAGCTAGTATAGCTGCCCCAGTATAGCTGCCCCCAGTATAGCTAGTATAGCTGCCCCCAGTATAGCTAGGTTAGTTGCCCTCAGTATAGCTAGTATATTTGCCCCCAGTATAGCTAGTATAGCTGCCCCCAGTATAGCTGCCCCCAGTATAGCTAGTTTAGTTGCCCCCAGTATAGCTAGTATAGCTGCCCCCAGTATAGCTAGTATAACTGCCCCAGTATAGCTGCCCCCAGTATAGCTAGTATAGCTGCCCCCAGTATAGCTGCCCCCAGTATAGCTAGTTTAGTTGCCCCCAGTATAGCTAGTATAGCTGCCCCCAGTATAGCTGCCCCCAGTATAGCTAGTTTAGTTGCCGCCAGTATAGCTAGTTTAGTTGCCCCCAGTATAGCTAGTATAGCTGCCCCCAGTATAGCTAGTAAAGCTGCCCCCAGTATAGCTGCCCTCAGTATAGCTAGTTTAGTTGCCCCCAGTATAGCTAGTACAGTTGCCCCCAGTATAGCTAGTACAGTTGCCCCCAGTATAGCCAATACAGTTGCCCCCAGAAAAGCTAGTATAATTGCCCCCGGAATAGCTAGTATAATTACCCCCAGTATAGCTAGTATAGTTGCCCCCAGTATAGCTAGTTTAGTTGCCCCCAGTGTGAGGAAAGCCTGGAAGGAGGGGTGGCGGGAAGGGGGGCCGGACCCCCCACCTCCCTTACCTGGGTCCCCTCCTTCTGGCGCTTCCCCCTCCTAATAAGCAGCAGCCGGCAGGAGCGGCGAAGAAGACTCACTCACCTGCTCCTGGTGATGGCGGCGGCGCATAGCGTCATTCTCACGCGACGCTGGTCTCCGACTTCTCTGTTTCTCACTGTGCTTCCGCCAATCAGGAAGCACAGTGAGCGGTGGAGAAGGCGGAGACCAGCGTCACGTGACGATGACGCTATTTGCCATCGCCTGGAATGCAGGAAAGAGGTGAGTCCTCTTGCCCGCTGCTGCCCGCTGCTACTAATTAGGAGGGGGAAGCGCCAGAAGGAGGGGACCCAGGTGAGGGAGGTGGGGGGTCCGGCCCCCCTCCCCGCTACTTTCCTCACCACCCCTCCTTTCCGTGCAGCTTCCCCCTCCTGTCCTGCACACAGTGCACAGTCCTCTGTGGGAGGCCTTGATGACACCCCCTGGGGCGCCCGACACCCGGTGCGGGGCGCCCCTTGCCGCCCTATGGTAGGGACGCCACTGGTTAGGATCAATATGCCCACAGAATAAATTGGTAGAAAATAAATGTAGGTAGGTAGAAAATAAATTAATCTGTACAAATGCATAATAACATTAATGCTAGGTTCACAGTAGTCAGTTGCTCAACCCAAGCATAATAATAAGTGTGAACTGCAATGGATGCTGGACATAGATTTTAATACAAAGCCTGCATACAGCAAATTAAATAATGCGATCAGTTAAAACACAGTACTGTAAACAGCCCCATAGAACTGTATGGGCAGTGAGGTGATATGCAGAAATATTCTGCAACAAAACTGAACACTGTGAACTAACCACTAAAGTTCAATCAAAATATAATTTGACTATATTTGCACATCACTGCTTTATGTACACAACTCGAAGGTCTTTACCAGAGGTAGCTATTTGTCATGGGAAAACATTTATTTCCTAAATCACTTGTTTTTTATTGTTTGCCATATTCATATTTGGCAATAAGATTTTTAACAGTGGTGAAAGTGGTAAACCTTGTTTACTTTAATTGCAGCCATGAATTTACTCTTTTTAAAGGGATACTGTAGGGGGGGTCGGGGGAAAATGAGTTGAACTTACCCGGGGCTTCTAACGGTCCCCCGCAGACATCCTGTGCCCGTGCAGCCACTCACCGATGCTCCAGCCCCGCCTCCGGTTCACTTCTAGAATTTCAGACTTTAAAGTCTGAAAACCACTGTGCCTGCATTGCTGTGTCCTTGTTCCCGCTGATGTCACCAGGAGCGTACTGCACAGACACAGACCATACTAGGCCTGCGTAGTATGCTCCTGGTGACATCAGCGGGATCGAGGACACGGCAACGCAGGCGCAGTGGTTTTCAGACTTTAAAGTCTGAAATTGCAGAAGTGAACGGGAGGCGGGGCCGGAGAATTGGGGAGTGGCTGCGTGGGCACAGAATGTCTGTGGGGAACCATTAGAAGCCCCGGGTAAGTTCAACTCATTTTCCCCCGACCCCTACAGTATCCCTTTAAAGCATTGGGCCATGCCACTTTTATAAATGTAATAATTACTAGCTGTAGTGGCAAAGTCCATGGAAAAGTGCTGTAAAATGCATCTCCTAGGAGAAAACTGAAGGTGCGCACACACCTTTGACGGCTGTCGCCCATCAGGGATCAGGACCTTGGGCAACATCACTGGGCCTGGCTGCAGACACACCTGCCAGCATGGTTGCAATGTGGGAGGGCAGACAGGAGCTGATCAAGGGAAGATGAGAAGCATGTGCATTACATCCCGTGGTGGGTGGGAGAGCGGCACAAACAATAGGATCAGTGGGGTTGAGTAGATCCACCTGGCGGATGGCTATTGAACCCTTATAGCTAAATACATTTTACCAACCAAAATTCTATTAATTTTACAGTAATTCTAATAAATACCGTATATCAACTTTTTAAGTTCAACTCCAGAAAAAAAAAATATTTCAGGTTTGTGCGGACCAGGGATGAGGCTTAGAATCTCTTTGCTGAGGTGATTTCTCCTTATTTCCTTTCCTTGACAACTCTACAGAATCAGACTTTAATTTCCATTTTGGATGTATAAGGGACAGGACATTAGGTACATCAGTAAGACACTAATGGGGTTCTATATTTTCCACATAAAAAATTAGAAATACTTTATTTGTTATTTTCTTTTTCCATGTTGGAAGATTAGGATACAGACTGCAGTAAATTCCAAATATATTCTAACCTTTTTACACACTATTCAAAGTATATTTATTTTCCGGAGCTGGCCTTTTGAAGTTCAGTGCTGTGTTAGAATATGTTTGTACTAATTTATTACAGTATATAATGTATTTTGTATGTGCATAGAATGTGCATTGAGTGGATTTATACAATATAAATCCACAGTGTGTGCCATGTTTAATATGTTATTGGAAACTGCACTGCTTCACCAGAGAGATTGAATACACTCTGACATCATAAAGGGAAAACTTGTTACAAATACCTTTCCGTTCCTCGTCAAATGATATTAAGTTTGACACGGAGGAAAATATGGCATACATCCAATCCGTGGTGTCATCCACTGCATCATGAATGATTCTGACAGGGTCATTCCTGATCTTACTAATGGAACCTCCTAAAACAAAAGTAATAAAACAGACAAGGATGTTTAAAATATTTTGTTGCTTATTTGAGCAGCATATCCTATAGAGTTAAATAGCACAAAGAAGAAAAAACTTTATTAAGCTTTACAGTAATTACTCGTTAGAAGTATGGGAAAACAACACATATAACTCAAATGTAGTTTCTGGAAAAGAAAAAAAAGACTATTTCATTTAGTTTGCCCAAATGTTTTATCTCAAGCCATTATGCTGTTTTAACCACTTCAGGACCACAGTGCTAAACCCCCCTAAAGATCAAAATAGGCCACTGCAGCTTTAAGGCCAAGCTGCAGGGCCGCACAGCACACGAGTGATTCCCCCCCCCTTTTCTTCCCACCAACAGAGCTTTCTGTTGGTGGGGTCTGATCGCCCCCCAGATTTATTTATTGTATTTTATTTTCAATAAATAATTTTTTCCCCCCTCTGCTTCCCTCCCACCCTCTACGAGTTAATTATAGTGATCGGCTGTCATAGGCTTCAGCCTATGAGAGCCGATCTCTCTCTTGTGCCCCAGGGGGACAGCCGTGTCACACGGCTGTCCCCAGTACAGCACTGCTGCAGGTCGCAGTGCTTTACACAGTAAAAAGGCAACAGTTTCGCCGTCTAACAGTCTCTGAGTGGCGATCGCCGCTGGGAGACTGAAGGCGGAGCGGAGCATCCGTGCGTGTGATCTCCTGCAATAGCCGGCCCCAGGACTTGACGCCAATTGGCGTTAAGCGGTCCTGTAGCTGCCACCACAATCACGCCCATTGGCATGACGCAGTCTTGAGGTAGTTAAAAATACAGAGACTTAAACTGGACCTGAACTCAGAACTTCCTCTCTGCTCTTAAAGATACACAACAGCATAACAACCTTTAAAGGGAAGGTTCAGGGAAACCTGTAAAAAAATAAAAATCCCTATCCACTTACCTGGGGCTTCCTCCAGCCCGTGGCAGGCAGGAGGTGCCCTCGCCGCCGCTCCAGAGGCTTCCGGTCGTCTTCGGTGGCCGACCCGACCTGGCCAGGCCGGCTGCCAGGTCGGGCTCTTCTGCGCTCCAAGAACGGGCTCTTCTGCGTCCCACGCGGGCGCGCTGACGTCATCGGACGTCCTCCGGGCTGTACTGCGCAGGTGCAGTAGTTCTGCGCATGCGCAGTACAGCCCGGAGGACATCCGATGACGTCAGCGCGCCCGCGTGGGACGCAGAAGAGCCCGTCCTTGGAGCGCAGAAGAGCCCGACCTGGCAGCCGGCCTGGCCAGGTCGGGTCGGCCACCGAAGACGACCGGAAGCCTCTGGAGTGGCGGCGAGGGCACCTCCTGCCTGCCACGGGCTGGAGAAAGCCCCAGGTAAGTGGATAGGGATTTTTATTTTTTTACAGGTTTCCCTGAACCTTCCCTTTAAAGGATACCCGAACTGAAATTTGACATGATGAGATAGACGTGTATGTACAGTGCCTAGCACACAAATAACTATTCTGTGTTCCTTTTTTTTCTTTCTCTGCCTGAAAGAGTTAAATATCAGGTATGTAAGTGGCTGACTCAGTCCTGACTCAGACAGGAAGTGACTACAGTGTGACCCTCACTGATAAGACATTCCTCTTTTATATCTCTTTCTTGCTCTCAGAAGCTATTTTCTGCTAGGAAGTGTTTTATAGTTGGAATTTCTTATCAGTGAGGGTCACACTGTAGTCACTTCCTGTCTGAGTCAGGACTGAGTCAGCCACTTGCATACCTTATATTTAACTCTTTCAGGCAGAGAAAGAAAAAAAGGAACACGGCATAGTTATTTGTGTGCTAGGCACTGTACATACACATCTCTATCTCATCATGTCACATGTCAGTTGAGGTATCCTTTAAAGAAAAATATGTGTTACAACTGATACAAATCCTGCAATAAATCTGCAGTTTGTCTAATTCCTGCTTTCACAGAAGCAGACTTATTGTTAACATCCTGTGTTTACCCATTAGCTCTCTGCCGTGGCAGTCAGCTGAAACAGCTGAAACTAGTGCTTAGTAAGAAATGAGGAGGAATTAGACAGGCAAAACTCTCTAAATAGATACAGGGTGCATTTCTAGATGTTTTCCTCATCCCCTGCGCAAGAGTTCTGGTCAAACTTAAATACATGCAATGCCTATGGTGCACTAAACTATTCACAGACAGTATGTTCATTATTTGTCTTATCCTGTGATAGGGTATGGCTGAGAAAACTATTTCTATAGTTGAGCATGGATCACAAAATAAAGCTCTTTTTAACTAGCAGTAGTAAAAATAAAATGTCAAAGTTGGAGCCTGATCTGCATGCATTACTTAATTATTCTGGTAAGACCTATCATGGGAGGGAAAACTTCCTACTCGTGATTATGATTGCTACATATCAGCTGAAACATACAGTAAAATACTGAAGTGTGTGGAGTTAGATTGGGGCATTGGAGCTGATTTATGAGTAGATATCCCTACAGGCCTGACAAGAAGACTCCCTTCACCTGCCTAAACATAGAACGATTGCTATTCACTCTCTGCGTGATGAAATACAAAACATAAAAAGCAAAGTGAAAAGAATTAATATCGTAAGAGCCAAACTCTAGTCAACACCTGTTTGAAAAGCTGCTAACCAACAACAGACCAAACCCCAATCTGTCACCATTCACAACTAACCACCCACACACCATGAGATCTCATGTAGAGCTAGGCAGTGTTGCCAACCGTCAGTAAATTTACAGATTGTCCGTAAATAAACAATTACATTTTAGTGCCCGTGATTTCCGTAAGTGGTTTTGCTGTGTCCGTAAAAATCAAGCTGATTTATTCACTTGCCGGGGGCGGATTGTTGCAGAGAGTTAATTCCGCCCCTCGGCTCACTGTGGCAGCCAGTAGCAGCCATTTGTGCATCACACATCCCCTCCCCTATTTTCCCCGGCCAGCTCCACCCCTGCCTCTCTCAGTAAGCCAACTAGCCCGGAAATGTGTGCATCGTGGCGCGGATTACAAAGTGACTGACTCAGAGCCTCACTCAGTCTTCTCTGGCCGTGGTGCTGGCTGGGGAGGGCAGCCAGCGGCCTGAGGACTCCAGGAGCCAGCGAGCAGGGACACGGAGATCTGTGATCATCACAACAGGAGAGGTGAGGACACTGAGGAGACGCTGGCTTGGGGAAAGAAAAAAAAAGTTAACTGTTTCTGCTGCTCCAGGGGCCAGAGGAGTGCAGGAAGCATTGATGTCTGCTCTGGGTTACACGTATGGGCACTGTGTAAGGCATTCCATTAAGGGATCACACACACACAGCCCGTGCAGATTTTATTAGGTCACTGTGCTCTATGCTAATCATCACTTGTGCAGGGAAAGGAATTCTGGCAGTAAGAGGGCCATATGAGAGGGATCTGAAGTTAAATGTGGTGCAATAGATGTGTGTAGCTCATACATTATAAGAGCCACAGCAGACGTGTTGTGCCACCAAAAACAGTGATCAGCAGCTCTTGTGACTTGCCCTGTCTGTCATCAGAACCTCCACACATCCCTGACAAGATGAGGCATAAAGCTGCTGGGCTGGAAATGGCTTATGGATATTCAGGCAAGAAATAAAGATCTATCACAGCAGTCCCCCCTCCCTTCCCTCACCTTAGGGCTCCCCCTCTTTCGCTCTCCCATCCAGAACTAAGTCTTGTGTGGCGGCTGGCAGCGGGCGGAACTTACCTCCGTCTCGTTCCAAGCGCCGGAAGTTCTGGTGCCGCTGCTCTAGTCTGGACCAGACTAGCAGCAAATGCAGAGAGACCATCCCACGCCTGCAACGAGACGGTAAGTTCCGCCCGCTGCCAGCCGCCGCACAAGACTTAGTTCTGGAGGGGAGAGCGAGGGAGGAGGAGCCCTAAGGTGAGGGAAGGGGGAGGAGACGTCCCCGCTGCTGTGCCCATGATCGCTTCCTCTTCTCTGCACTGCTCCCCTCCTGCTGGGGGGGGGGGGAACACCTGGCTACCTGTTCTGGGGACATCTCTACCCCTGGCTACCTGTTCTGGGGACATCTCTGCCCCTGGCTACCTGTTCTGGGGACATCTCTGCCCCTGGTTACCTGTTCTGGGGATATCTCTGCCCCCGGCTACCTGTTCTGGGGACATCTCTGCCCCTGGCTACCTGTTCTGGGGACATCTCTACCCCTGGCTACCTGTTCTGGGGACATCTATACCCATGGCTACCTGTTCTGGGGACATCTATACCCATGGCTACCTGTTCTGGGGACATCTCTGCCCCTGGCTACCTGTTCTGGGGACATCTCTGCCCCTGGCTACCTGTTCTGAGGACATCTATAGACCTGGCTACCTGTTCTGAGGACATCTATAGACCTGGCTACCTGTTCTGGGGACATCTCTGCCCCTGGCTACCTGTTCTGGGGACATCTCTGCCCCTGGCTACCTGTTCTGGGGACATCTATACCCCTGGCTACCTGTTCTGGGGACATCTCTACCCCTGGCTACCTGTTCTGGGGACATCTCTACCCCTGGCTACCTGTTCTGGGGACATCTCTACCCCTGGCTACCTGTTCTGGGGACATCTCTACCCCTGGCTACCTGTTCTGGGGACATCTCTACCCCTGGCTACCTGTTCTGGGGACATCTCTACTCCTGGCTACCTGTTCTGGGGACATCTATAGACCTGGCTACCTATTTTTGGCGAACCACTGCTGTCAGATTAAGTGTATTTTGGGGAACTGCTGCCAGATTATGTGTATGTTGGGGGAATCGCTGCTGCCATTACATCTATTGTTAGGGAACCACTGCCATATCATCTGTATTTTGGAAGAACCTCTGCCAGATTTTTGGTGAACTGCTGTAAGATTACATGCATTTTGGGGGCGGGCAGGGGGGGAAACACTACGGCAGAGCTCAAACTTCCCCATCAGACCTTTTACAGCACCACTAAAGTCATGTATATTTGGACCCACCCCTGACCACGCCCACATATTGTTGCGTGGCCACGCCCATTTTCCGGCGCGGGATTTTGTCAGTAAAAAAAATCTTTTGTCAGTAAATTTTTAGGTATTTGTCAGTAAAAAATAACGTGAAAGGTTGGCAACACTGGAGCTAGGAGATTGTCAGAACAGTTCTGTAACTCAGTGTTGCAACACAGAGCAGGTTCCCAAACTATTACCATCAATCAGCGTTTTTTTAATCATGGCCAATTATAAAAATCTTCATAAAAATTTGGTAAGACCAGGTTCTCAGCATCATTTATCTAGCATAAGAATCTTCATAACAGTCTGTATAGGCACAAGTTCATAATGTAATAGCTCCAACAATTCATTAGTATATTAAATACATACAACTACTATTATAAAAGTTGGTTTCCTGATGATGTGTAATATTAACACAGAAAAAGGAAACAACTATATGTGTATATGTATCTGCTCATAGCTATTCTATTTTTCACATACTGTAATCTCTACCACCTTTATGTGCATTCCAATTTCTCTTAACTGTATAGGCATGCAAATTGACTAGGATAATTTTTATCAATACAGTATGTACACTGTTAAAGAAGCCATAGTTTACCAACTACTGTGGGAAAATGATTAAAAAGTATCCCTTGCTATGTACACATTTATTAGTAGTATACTGAAATTGTGTATAAATCCATGTTAAACGTCTCTCATACGTTAATTACATACAAATACTTACCAAAATGTATTTATGGATGATTAGATATTTTATAAAACTCAGGACTTATAATTATGAATTTACTATGACAAAAATAAGTACCTCATCAACCCTTCAGAAGTAACCCATGTGTTAGAAAACTATGAAGTTTTAAATCAGGACAAGTTGTGTTCTACATTTTGTCAGTAAACAGGAATCAGTCTGACAAAAGCATCATAGCTGAAAGCTTACTGCTTTTCTTTTAAGTTAGACAATAAATAGTGTCATCCTGATTCAAAATGTTTAGCTTTTACTGATGGCTAACACCATACAACACTCTAGTGCTTGGAAAACTATGTATTGGAAACAGAGCAAAGAATCCTGAAATCTATCAATACTTGTTTAGTGTTGATTTGCAAAGCAGAAAAATAAAAGTGTATTATTTAAGCCTTTACAAGTAGATTAACCATTTATGCCGCCTGGACGTGACTGCCCCCCCTCCCCCCCCCCTAAGTCTTATCAGAAGCCAACGTCTTTCTGATAAAAAAAAAGTTTCCCCGTCCTCCTTATGCTTCCTGGAAGTGAAAGCATTGGCTTTCACATCTATAAAAAAATCTTTGACTATGTCCATCTTGTGGCCAAATAGTAAAACTACATTTACATTTTTTTAATGAAATTAACATACATTATTACATTTAAAATTAACTGTTTACCTCCCACACCAAAAATTACTAAAATACTTTTTTTAAGGAAAAAAAATTACAATTAAAAAAAACATAAATAGTTACCTAAGGGTCTGAACTTTTTTAATATGCATGTGAAGAGGGTATATTACAAACTTTTTTTTAATTATAAGCTTGTAAATAGTGGACGCAAAACTGAAAAAATGCACCTTTATTTCCAAATAAAATATTGGAGCCATACATTGTGATAGGGACATAATGTAAATGGTGTAATAACTGGAATAAATGGGCAAATAAAATACATAGGTTTTAATTATGGTAGCTTGTATTATTTTAAAGCTATAATGGCCGAAATGATTTTTTTTTTCATTTTTTCTTAACCTTCCTGGCGGTAAGCCCGAACTGAGTTCGGGCTATGCCGCCGGAAGGCACCGCTCAGGCCCCGCTGGGCCGATTTGCATAATTTTTTTTTTGCTGCACGCAGCTAGCACTTTGCTAGCTGCGTGCAGTGCCCGATCGCCGCCGCTACCCGCCGATCCGCCGCAATTCCTCTCGCCGCGGCCGCCCCCCCCCCCCAGACCCCGTGCGCTGCCTGGCCAATCAGTGCCAGGCAGCGCTATGGGGCAGATCGGAGTCCCCTCTGACGTCACGACGTCGATGACGTCGGTGACGTCATCCCGCCCGTCGCCATGGCGACGGGGGAAGCCCTCCAGGAGATCCCGTTCTTTCAACGGGATCTCCGGATCTCCGATCGCCGGCGGCGATCGGAGGGGCTGGGGGGATGCCGCTGAGCAGCGGCTATCATGTAGCGAGACTTTGTCTCGCTACATGAAAAAAAAAAAAAATTTAAAAAAAAAGATTTGCTGCCCCCTGGCGATTTTTTTGCAAACCGCCAGGAGGGTTAATATTCCTGTGAAAATGCATTTAGAAAAAAATAATTCTTAGCAAAAAATGTACCACCCAAAGAAAGCCTAATTGGTGGCAGAAAAAAACAAGATATAGATCAATTAATTGTGATAATTAGTGATAAAGTTATTGGCAAATAAATGGGAGGTGAAAATTGCTCTGATGTATAAGGGGAAAAATACCCACGGGCTGAAATAGTTAATGTTATATTTGTAAAATGCCACTATATTATTAGGATCATTTTTCTTTATATGTAATTCAGAGACTGACTTAAACAAAATTACCTTTTTTATCAGCAAAATGGAATTTTCTCATTGAACCCTCACTCTTGCCAAAATATTTATTTTTTCTTTGTTGTAAACATAGGTGATACAGTACTACCTCTTTTTTTCTTTTCTTTTTTCCTCTCTGCTTCTCAGAGGTAGAATCAGTCATGTTTTTATTGCTGTTTACTAATGTTTATTGTCTTGGTGACACCAAAGCTCACATTACAGTTCTGATGTCACTTGGAAAAGGACAGTAAACACTGGAAATTATCCTTAATATAAGCAAACAATGCAGTTAAAACCTGGCAGAGGTTTCACCCATATATCACCATCCAAATAAATGTATAAATAAATTGGTGCTTAGAGACCAGGATGATCATGACCATATCGTGACATTATTTAAGGACAACATTTATATAAAATAGTCAATTATTATCTTTTATACCCTGTATAGATGGTGTTAGGTTTCAGCACTCACATTGTATTGTCCTGATATTTATGTCCCTGTCCCTTACTACCTCTGATCTGCCATTTGTTGTACAAGGCAGTGTCAATGCCTCATCTTATGGGGAATAGAGCAGAAAGAATGGGATTCTATAAGCTAAAAGCTACATAACTGATGCTTCATGATGTGGGACAACATAACCGTTTGCCCTTTCCGAATGAAATGACATTCAAGCCTAAAGTTAGGTAAGGGAGACAAAGGTATAGTGGCTTCCTTCTGTCACTATTAAGGCAATATTTAGAGGGAACATATTCTACAAATGCTTTCAGCTTGAATTAAAGCTCTGGATGCATCAGGTATGATATTATTAGAAAAAGCACTTTAGAAAACCAATCAGTAGGTTGTATTGCACACTGTATACGTTTGGGTACGTACTGTGCTATTAGCTAATGGGGGAAAAAAAACAAACTCTGGACACAGAACACTTTTACTTGTGCTATCATGTGACAATTCATTTGTGTTGTTGACGATAACACAAGACATTTTGTTGTGACATTTTTGCTTAACCACTAGCCGACCGCTCCATGCTGATTGGCGTGAACGGCTTTCTATGGAGCTAGCAAGAGATTGCGCGTGCCGATGCGCACGCATCTCCACTTAGAAAGCGCCGCTCGGAGACTGTTAGATGGCGAAACCGCCGTCTAATTAGGCTGTACAGCACTGCGATCTAAGGCAGCGCTGTACTGGGTACAGCTGTGTGACACGGCTGTCCCCCTGGGGGACATAGGAGCGATTGGCTGTGATAGGCTGAAGCCTATCACAGCCGATCGCTATGATAGGCTGACGTGGGGATGGAAGGAGGGGGGGGGGGAACAAACAAAAAACAAAAAAAAGAAAATTTAGTAAACAATAATAAAATAAATATTTACTGTATGAAAAATAAATAAACAACCCTGGGGGCGATCTGTCCCCACCAACAGAAAGCTCTGTTGGTGGGGAGAAAAAGGGGGGGGGGTGATCACTTGTGTGCTGAGTTGCGTGGCCCTGCAACGAGACCTTAAAGCTGCAGTGGCCTAATTAGGGAAAAATTGCCTGGTCTTTAGGGGGGTTTAGCACCGCAGTCCTCAAGTGGTTAAACTGGTTAAAGTTATCAATGTCATAAAAGTGGTACTGTCTATAGTGACCCACTTGCTAATGTTGCTGTCTGATAGCAGAATAATGGTAACTATTCAGCAACTAATGATTTCACACATCAAGGCCAACATAGTTGAAGGGAAATATGAAAAAAACAAACTGCAGCTGAAATTGCCAATAGGCTGCCCTTTCATATGTACAGTTATGATTCTTCAGTTACATTTGTCTTATTGCAGGTAAGGATGAGCTGGGCAGACCACATTTCTACCTTTTCCTTCTACCAATCTATGTTTGAAATCTAGTGTATATGAACAACATTTACTAACTGTCTTTTAATGGTCAGTTGATACCAAAGTCAGTAGTGCTATAAGAAGGAAATGGGAACAAAGTTCCCATTCATTCATTTTCCCTCTAGGCCACCGTGATCGCAGGCATCAATGAGTTGCCTGCATCACTTCTAATCAACACTTATTGTACGCTTATAAAAAGTAATGTGTGAGGACATCTTGTGGCCAAATAGTAAAATTACACCTAAATACATTAGGGGCTAAAACATTTTTGAATATGTATGTCAAGAGGGTATATCATTATTAAATTATGGGCATGTGATTAGTGATGGATGTAAAACTGAAAAAGGCACCTTTATTTCTAAATAAAATATTGTCACCATACATTGTACTAGGGATATAATTTAAACGTTGCAATAACCGGGACAAATGGGCAAATAAAATGTGTGGCTTTAATCGACAGTAGAACGTTTTATTTTAAATCTATAATGGCCGAAACCTGGGAAATTAGGTTTTTTTAGTTCTTTTCTTATTATTCACAATAAATTGCACTTAGTATAAAATAATTTTTTGCATAATGTACCACCTAAAAAAGCCTAATTAGGGGTGTAAAAACAAGGTATAGATCATTTCATTGTGATAAGTAGTGATAAAGTTATTGGGGAAGGAATAAGAGGAGCGCTGATCGCTGAAATGTGAAAATTCCTCTCCTCCATACAATGAAAAGGACCCATGGACTGGAATGGTTAAGGAATTATCATGATTGTCATTTGAATGATTTGTGACTTTCCCATAGTATTGTGTTCAAGCAGCATAAAATGGTCACTTGTGGCATCTCCACCCCCCCCCCCCTCCCTTTTTCCCCTCTACCCTTTTCCTTTTTCATTAAAAATACCAATTGCTTCTCGAAAATGTGTTGTTTTTTCAATGGCATTTCAGTGCACTTCCTTATTTAGTAGCTCTTCAGAGGCCGGGAATTGTTCCCCTTAGATTTCAGTATTTAGATTTGGAACATTTTGAATCCTGAAGCGTTTGACCTGATTAGTCAAAATGCTCTGGAACCAATCAGTGGTATATATGAAAAGCACTAGTTTAGCATACTGTGTACAGTGCTCTATACTACACACTACATCAGACTTAATGTAAATAAGCCCTAATTGTCTAAAACCTTACTTTCATTTAAAATTTTGAATGAAAACAACTTGCACTTTAAATGATCTGGAAAAAAAATAGAGTAGCCTGCTCCATATTTAATTTTATTTAATTACTATCTATGTGGCCAAACAATACAGCACCAGTATCAGAGGACAGCACTGCACATAATGAAGTTATTTTGTGTATGTAACAACAGCTGTCTCTTGTAGATCAACCAGGCTTTCTGCAGGCTTAGAGCAAAACAGCTGTATGAAACAGCTGCTTCTGATGCAAACAGTATTTGTCAGTTTGTATTATTTAAATTAATGCTACATTGACTGAAAAACATGTTCAGTGTATATATATATATATATATATATATATATATATATATATATATATATATATATATATATATATATATATATATTCTTTTTAACTACTGGCAGCTAGGTGTACTAAGAATGTTATCAAACAACAACTGCAGTATTTTAAAGGACACCTGAAGTGAGAAGAATTTGGAAACTGACATTTATTTTCTTTTAAACAATACCAGTTCCCTGGCAGCCTGGTGTTTCTCTATCTGCACTGTATGCCACATGCCTTGAAAAAGAGTGTGCGTTAACCTTATAAATGGTGTGCTGATGGGCAATGCTTGCTTCATGTTTGGTGATATTAGCTATATCACACTATCTATCACACTATCAAGCACCCAAGGACTTTACTGATGGTGTGCCAGCGCTAACTTCTACCAATAATCTTTGTCAGTGATGGAGATGAGGAGCAGAGAGCCCAGAAAACTTGAATGTTCTTTTTGGCGTTTCACACAACTGTTTTCTTGTATAAGCTACAAGAATAAAAACAGGATAAACTGTAAGTGTGGGTTAGCCTGAATTTCATAGGACAAAACTAAGGGAACAAGCAAATTATCCTACCAAGTATTGGTAAAAAGGTCCCTATAAAGTTGCCAGTGGAAGTTGATATTACCTGGCTTGCACTGGTTTTCAGTAACTCTCCAAATGGTGCTTGTAAGTAGTGTTGGGCGAACAGTGTTCGCCACTGTTCGGGTTCTGCAGAACATCACCCTGTTCGGGTGATGTTCGAGTTCGGCCGAACACCTGATGGTGTTCGGCCTTTTAAGTTCGGGTTCGCCCCGAACTACTAATTGGCCGCCGAACAGAGCCGAACAGGGCTCTGTTCGGCCGAATACTGCCCCCCTATGGGGTCGCAGGCATAAGGGGGGAGCATGCCCAGATCGCGGGGGGGGGGGGGGGTCGGAAATTCCCCCCACCCCCTCCGCTAGCGCTCCCCCCTCTGCCCGCTTCCCCATACAAAAGTTTCAGGAAGTACCGGTCCAGTGGTAGTGGGTGGCTGGCAGTGGGCGGCACTGTGAAGTGAGTGACTGAGGAGGAGGAGTCCGGAGAGTGACGCGTTGAGGGAGGCCGGGCAGCGGGCGGTTCAGCAGTAGTACGGTACTACTGCTGAACCGCCCGCTGCCCGGCCTCCCTCAACGCGTCACTCTCCGGACTCCTCCTCCTCAGTCACTCACTTCACAGTGCCGCCCACTGCCAGCCACCCACTACCACCGGACCGGTACTTCCTGAAACTTTTGTATGGGGAAGCGGGCAGAGGGGGGAGCGCTAGCGGAGGGGGTGGGGGGAATTTCCGACCCCCCCCCCCGCGATCGGGGCATGCTCCCCCCTTATGCCTGCGACCCCATAGGGCCCCCAAAAGCGGGATGTTCGGGGAGTTTGAGGTTCGGCCCGAACATGCCGAACATTGCGGCCATGTTCGGCGAACTTTCCCGAACCCGAACATCCAGGTGTTCGCCCAACACTACTTGTAAGCAACAAGCAAAACTTTGACAAACATCCGTTTGTCAAAAAACAAAGACTTTTTATAAAATGACATCTTGTTTTTCTAAAATATTTCAAATTACACGGCTACTTCCCAATGCCCAATTTTAAAGCAACTGGAGCTGCTGATGATTTACTAAATTATCTGTTTGTATATAATTTCAGCAAGCCAGTGAACAATTCTAAAATCAGATTGAAAAACATTGAAATCTCCTTTCAGAATATGTAATACTTGTAAAGGATATCAGTAAGTCAGATAGCACAGCGTTAAACTGTAACTGTATACACACCACATACTAGCCTACACAGAAGCTGTTTTTAGAATGCTCTTCTCCACTTACTTATGACTCAGTAGCTATTTATTGATGACATCCCAATATATACATTTACAAATACATCATCTAAATTATCGTTTAATTTTATTTGCACTCCACAATCCAATTTCCATCACCTTTTTTTTAATTTAAGACCCCAAATTCTCTAAACTGTTTTCTGCATGTTATCCTCTTGAGCATTAGCTTAAGTTATTGCTTTTGGCAGCTTGTTGTATTTTTATTTTGTTTGTCAAAAGATGTACATAATGTAAATAAATGCAGACTCAAATGGCACTGCATGTGGTTTATTTTAAACAAAATCATCAATGTATCATAAAACAAATTCAAATTGCATCATAAAAGTAATACAAAATTGTTTGGGCTAAAGTAATGTTCCTAAAGTCATGTCGTCACTCGTCAAAGACTGCTCAGCTGAACATAACATGAAAACTGGTCTTGGTGAGAACAATGTTCCAGTTTTTTGATGACTGAACTACTTTCAACCGCTGTTAGGTTGAAATTATCCTCCCAATTTTTCTACCTGATTCATGGAGCATGACTTACAGTAATTAGATAGTATGTCAGCTCTAGCAAGTTCACAATGAAATTGACATGATATCATAGTAAAGTAATGATGTCTAAGAGGTTAGTACTTTTGTCTTGCAGTCCTAAGAATCATTGTTCGATTGCCCCTCCGTGGAGACTGTTTCTAAATGTAATTTATGAGACCATTGTGTTAAGACTGGGCAATTACATGCAAATATATCTGTCTGTGTTAACTGGTGTACATGGAATAGATTAGCAAATGTTAAAAGCAAATGCCAGTAGATGCAAATAAGGATGAGAAATATACCACAGACCGGCATTTAAAATCATTTAAAACAGTTCTCTATTTCAATTTATTTAAATTGTTGGTACTTTTAGACTTGGGAATTGTAATTTGGCGCAGTTTATTTCAGAGCTAAGCCCTCCCATATCTAAATGTGAGCAATAACTGTAACAGTTTTGCATTTGCTCACCCTTAAAAAGAAACCGTGAGCAAGAATTGAACTTCATCCCAATCAGTAGCTGATACCCCCTTTTCCATGAGAAATCTATTTCTTTTCTCAAACAGATCATCAGGGGGCTTTGTATGGCTGATATTGTCGTGAAACCCCTCCCACAGTGTGATTTAAGGACCATGGTCCTGACCGTTGCCTGTCTGTGAACCTCATTGCATTGTGGGAAATAACAGCTGTTTACAGCTGTTTTCAACTGCCAAAAAAACAAGCAGCATCTCCTTCCACTGACATCACCTGCCAGCAGTAAAAATGTCACCATGTGATAAATGTCAGAATGTAAACCAGGGAGAGGAAAGATTTTTCAGTGGGCAAACACTGACTAAATCATTTATACATAATGATCGTAAAAATGAATCACTTTTTTATTACAGTATTTTCACTGGAGTTCCTCTTCAACATCCTCATAAAGCCCCAAATTATCCCTTTCATGTCCATTCATGCTTAATCTGTGCCTAGAAAAAAAACTCCTTCCTGTTCAATACAATATCATCCCCAGATAGGTACCTGGCTGCCCTATGCCTAACACCTTGACCATCTCATCTAAAGCCTGACATTAACTACTTTCTATGCCTAGCTATAGCTGTTCTCTACCACCTCCTAACATTTACCACTTCTTCCCTCCTAAAGCCTTATGCTAACTTGAAATCTACCATAAAACTAGCCATCACTAACATGCCATGCCACATCTCATAACCTTACTTAAATGATATCTGACCCAAACTGCAGCATAATGAACTAAGCATAGTGGTGTGTTTAGAAGGGTTGTACATACCCCTCCCTGTGCGCTGTCCTGTGCCCTCCCCTTGGAATTAACAGGGAAAAAATATTTATACAGGAGGAGGCAGGCTTGTAATGTTAGCCCATTCCATTCACACACACTTGCCCCACTAAGCTAGAGTTCTCTGTTGCCCGTGCACAGAAGAAGCACTGACCTGGAAGTTCTACCAGGGAATGTGTCATATTGAAAATGGAGGAGCCATTTTTTTGGAGACACAAATGAATGGGACAAAAGTAACATAACACCACTACTGCTGCCACACACTGAAATGTACTTAACCTATTTTGGTTCCTGGACGTAGTTTCTACGTCCAGGAACCATGCGTGCTACCGCGGCCGATCGCGATTCGGTAGCCAGGGAATCAATGTATCGGGCTACGGTGCCTGATCATTGATTCCTCTCCCCCGCTGAAAAAGCGACAGCTTCTCTCAGAAGCTGCGCCTTTTCTGGCCGTTCCCTGCCCAATGCGCCACTCTAAGCGTGTGTTACGCTTAGAGTGACGTCATGTAAACAAACTCATGGCCGCCATCTTGTGGCCAAAAAGTAATACTACACCTGTAAAAAAAAATAATTTAAAATTAACACACATTTACATTATAAATCTATTGTTTACCTCCCACCCTCCCAAAACTACCCAAATAAAATGTTTACAATAAAAAAAAAACCATTACAATAAAAAAAAAACATGTAAATATTTACCTAAGGGTCTAAACTTTTTAAATATCAATGTAAAGATGAAATATTTCTATATTTTTTTTATTTTAAACTTGTAAATAGTGATAGATGCAAAACGGAAAAAATGCACCTTTATTTCCAAATAAAATATTGTCGCCATACATTGTGATAGGGACATAATTTTAACAGTGTTATAACCGGGACATATGGGCAAATACAATACGTGAGTTTTAATTATGGAGGCATGTATTATTTTAAAACTATAATGGCTGAAAACTGAGAAATAATGAATTTTTTCCGTTTTTTTCTTATTCTTCCTGTTAAAATGCATTTACAGTAAAGTGGCTCTTAGCAAAATGTACCCCCCAAAGAAAGCCTCATTGGTGGCGGAAAAAACAAGATATAGATCAGTGCATTGTGATAAGTAGTGATAAAGTTATAGGCTAATGAATGGGAGGTGAACATTTCTCACGTGAAAACGACGGAACCTGAATAGGTTAATGTATTATTATTCTGAAACACCAATGGACCCTGTCAAGAGCTTTTTTTCTACATCCAGCGAAAGAACATGGAAAGGGTTTTACACAGTTTCAATTAATGTCTGAGTCCTGT
Organism: Hyperolius riggenbachi; assembly: GCF_040937935.1. Classification (NCBI taxonomy): domain Eukaryota; kingdom Metazoa; phylum Chordata; class Amphibia; order Anura; family Hyperoliidae; genus Hyperolius; species Hyperolius riggenbachi. Next base: position 291,635,646 of record NC_090649.1, read on the forward strand.
CAGACTGGGAGGCGTGCTGGCTGACTTCTTCCAACTTCTCAAATTTAACATCTTTCCACTTCTCAATCTTTTATTATTTGTTACTTTTCTGTAGCTAATAACTAATTGATTGAGTTAATGTTAATTGTCTAATGCTTTTAAGGTGGCCATACATCAGATGACTTGGCGGCCAATTGATTATTCAATTCTGATTATTATAATCAAATTGGATGAAAATTGGTGCCGCCAAGTGCATGCCCAATTGGCAATGCAACCAATTTTGGAGTGAAATTCTTCTTCCTTCTTAAAGGAAATTTGCAATAATTCAGTTATAAATGAACATTTGTGGTTACCCACAATGCACTACCACTAAATATGTAAATTATCCCTTTTCGCCCTTGTTAAGCCAAGCAAGCATCCAGAGCCGCTGGTGCATAGCAAGCTTATAGCTTTAAGTTTTACACAGCCATATCAAACCCACATGTAGACAGTCTGTTTCAGACTTTTGGTCCTCATCAGTACATGGCAGGGATTTATAAGGCTGTATGAAATAGGGCTTGGACGAGTACAACAGAGTAACCAAGCAGCTCAGGGTGACCCAAACTACTAGCAATGTATAGGGGGATAAAAGGGACCAAAAAGCCCTCCTACTAAAAAAGCAAAGCTTGGTGTAATTGCCTTCTTAAAACAGAAGGAAATTTGCAATAATTCAGTTATAAATGAACATTTGTGGTTACCCACAATGCACTACCACTAAATATGCAAAGTATCCCTTTTTAATTTGCATATTTAGTGGTAGTGCATTGTGGGTAACCACAAATGTTCATTTATAACTGAATTATTGCAAATGTCCTTCTGTTTTAAGAAGGCAATTACACCAAGCTTTGCTGTTTTAGTAAGAGGGCTTTTTGGTCCCTTTTATCCCCCTATACATTCCTAGTAGTTTGGGTCACCCTGAGCTGCTTGGTTACTCTCTTCTTAACCACCCTGGCGTTCTATTAAGATCGTCAGGGTAGCTGTGGGAGGGTTTTTTTTAAATTTAAAAAAAAAAAAACAACAACAACAACAACAACAACAACAACAACAACAACAACAACAACAACAACAACAACAACAACACCACACTATTTCATGCAGCCAACTGAAAGTTGGCTGCATGAAAGCCCACTAGATGGTGCTCCGGAGGCATTCTTCTGATCGCCTCCGGCGGCCAAAAGTAACACGGAAGGCCGCAATGAGCGGCCTTCCGTGTTTTGCTTACTTCGTCGCCATGGTGACGAGCGGAGTGACGTCATGGACGTCGGCCGACGTCCTGACGTCTGCCGCCTCCGATCCAGCCCTTAGCGCTGGCCGGAACTATTTGTTCCAGCTGCGCAGGGCTCAGGCGGCTGGGGGACCCTCTTTCGCCGCTGCTCGCGGCGGATCGCCGCAGAGCGGTGGCGACCAGGCAGCACACGCGGCTGGCAAAGTGCCGGCTGCGTGTGCTGCTTTTTATTTGGTCAAAATCGGCCCAGCAGGGCCTGAGCGGCACCCTCTGGCGGTAATGGACGAGCTGAGCTCGTCCATACCGCTAAGGTGGTCATAGGAGTCATCAGGGGAATATGAGGACAACAAGTGCTACTTACCCAGGGATTTGTCCAGCCCCAAGCTCTAAGCATGCCCCTCGCTGCAGCTCCGCGGTGAGCCGTTCGCCTGTGAAGCATCCCAGTCCCTGGCAATGACGTCAGGCTGACCTAGAGGTCGGCCTGTACTGCGCCTGCGCAAGCGGCGCTATCAATCACTGCTATGTGGACCGGAGCGTACTGTGCAGGTGCAGCAATTTTGTGCCTGCGCAGTACACTCCAGTCCATGTGGCGGTGACCTCCAGGTCGGCCTGACGTCATTGCCGGGGACCGGGAAGCTACACAGGCGAACGGCTCACCGTGGAGCTGCAGCGAGGAACATGCTGGGAGCTTGGGGTGTAATGAAGCTCCGGGTAAGTAGCACTTATTGTCCTTATATCCTCCTGATGACTCCTTTAAGGTAGGATCTGGCTTCTATATCTTGCACAGAGCATTACATTGGTCAAACACAGTTTTTTTGTTTGTTAAGAATCATGTAAAGTTTCATGTAAGTCTACTTTGTAAAGTTTCATGTAAAGTCTACTTTAGTCACCCTACACTGGTAGGGAACTTGATTGTTGAGGAAAATTTTGAAGCAGTAACTACCATTACATCTCAAAGGCCGAGTGGGGTCGGTACTTCCCCATGTGCCCATACGTGTATGAGTGGTTGCCTCTTGGAGCACTTGTGAGTATTTTATTCTGCTTATACAACTCTGCAAATTATCAGGCGATATTACGCCAAATCAGGCTCCCAGTGTCCTTGTGTCCTTTTTTATCTCCACTAGCACTGAATCTCTCAACTTCCTCCCTTTGATAGCCTCTTTCAAAATAATCATCCATTATCCTTTTAGCTTGTTCCTGATATTTCTCATCACTGGATGTGATCCTACAAGCTCTAATTAGCTGAGTTTTTGGGAGGCCCTTAAGCAAAGGTGGGGGTGGCAACTGTCAGCCAACAGGGTGTTGTTCAAATCTGTGCCCTTGCAGAGTAGGTTAGTCTCGAACAACCCATTTCTGATGAGAACATCAACATCCAAAAAATGTAATCTCTCTATGTCATACTCCAGAGTGAATTTCAAGGTGTCATAGCGGTACATTATTTTAGACCAATTTGGATCATTTATTTATTATTAATGTGGATAAAAATCTAGCAGCTGACTTGGCATGTTTATACACATATTGTAATAGGAACACAATATTAGTATTTAGTAGACAAAAAACAGATTAGTTCAATATAGCAGGCAACTAAGATATTGAGTGAACTGGCTCAGTACTTGCTTCACAATGTGTCTTTAGTGTGTAAGTCTACAGAGCCAGTAAATAGTTTATACAAATCTTAGGATAAGGTATCTGATAACAAATGGTCAGTAAATTATAACAATATAGCTTTTAGCTGGTAAGAGGTTGTAGGCCAAAGTGACATATAGCCAATAATTTCCATTAAGGGAATAGTGGCATTTAAGGTAGATTTGCAATATTCATCTTTATTATCTTTATTGTTGTTAGTGTAATCTAGCATGTGGGCTTGAGTTTTAGTAATTATTTTGTACATTGTATAATTAATTGTAAGAGAATACCAATACTCAGCTGATGCAAAAACAGATTAAAGACACATTATTGCAAAAAACTGTGACATTCAAAATACACGAAAAAAAAAATAAGTAAAAAGTGCATTTATCCTAGAGTAAAATGCACTATAAGTTACCCCTGTGTTGTTGTCACTTAAAGTAGGTTGTTGAAATATAACAGAACTGACAAGTTTTGGACTAGCCCATCTCCTCATAGGGGACTCTCAGGGTTTTCTTTATTTTGAAAAGCCCTTAGTGAATGTCAGTTGCTCAGATCAACTGCCAGAATAGTGCACAAACAGGTGTGGTGTGTGCATGTGTGGGAAAGGGGGGGGGGAGTTGCCTGCATCTTGGTATAAATTATTTCCAGGAAGTGTGTCACGGCCAGTTACCTGTTCACTCGAGGCAGCTGACACATACGGATGCTGGCAGTCACCCTGGGGGGTTCCGGCAGGCTCCCTGGAAGGGTGGTCTGTCGGTGCTCGCATGCGTGCGTTGCGTGGTGTAAGCGTTGGCGCCGAAAGGCATTACTGTGAGCACTGTGTATGTGCGTGCAAGGGTGTCCTGTTTATGCATGTCTGCGTGATGTATTTGCGCACGTGTGCGTGCGTGACACGTTGCGTGATTCATGCCAAACGGCCTATATAAGTCTGGAGAGTGCAGCTCTTCCATGCTGTAGTGTTGCAGCTAGGGTTGTATCTCCCGTGACGTGACTTTGTGTCTGCCCGTTTGCTTGATGTTCTGGATTATTACCTTGGCCCGTCTGACTTCCCGATTTTTTGCCGCACCTTGCCTTGTACGACTACCCAATCTGTTGCTGACTTATGCCTGTCTGAGTACCCGCCTAGTTGCCTGACCTCTGCCTGTATGAGAACCTGCTTTGTTGCCAACTGCAGCTTGTCCAAGGATCTGCTCTGCTGTCCAGCCATCCTGGTTGCTGAGTCCTTGCAGTACCAGACTCAGCCTGTGGGAGTGCCGTGGTTCCAGCTTGGTCGCCACACCTACGGTCCTGCAAGCACTCCTGCCCCTTGTATACCAGGTACTTCTGTTCCCACTCCAGGGATACCGGGTGACAAGTTGCAAGGGTTGCAACCCTCAGCTCAATGGTCTCCATCACCAAAGGTATGTGACAAAGTGCTTTTGTAAATGAAATACTGAGAATCTATTATGAAGAGATGGACTAGTCTGTCAGTTCTGTCAGATTTCTACTAACTACTGTAAGTGACAGCAATACATAAGAAAAGTAATTTATAGCTCATTTTACTCTGGAAGACACATACTTCCTATCTGTATGTGTTTATGTGTATTTTACATTTTACAATTTTTCACGATAGTAGTTCTTTAATGCTATATAATATACATTAAGATTTTAAATTTACTTGCATAGTAGTTGCATTTAAATGTTTTTTTCCTGTTACAGGGTGTCTCACACTGGAAGTTGCTCTACCTTTACTCTGTAAGCCCACAGAGCAAGTAGACAGTTTGTGCCAAACTCAGCATTCACATTAATGAGGCATTGCAGACAAATGTCTTTAAGGCAAAATAGAAACACAGTTTCTGTATAATTGGCTAAACAGTCTGCACCATAAATGTAACACTATAGGTAACTGGTCTGAGGCAAATAATGAAGGACATTTCTTGTACATGAACACTGTACAGCACAAATGAGGCATGGTAGGCAATTAGTTAGGTCAAATAATGAGGCACATTTCCTGTATATGAGGCTGCTATTCACTTTGGCTGGAAGGACACATTGTAAGCCATTTACTCTTCAGCAAGGCTGAACACAGTTCTGTACAATATGCTAATGCTTTCTGCAGAAATAAGGAAACACTCCAAATCATTTCCTCTCTCAGACACAATTAGGATTCGGTAATTGGCAAAGCAAAGGCATGGGCACATTCATTGTGGCATGTCCTTTATCCATGGCAATGTGTAAGTAGAATCTCTCTTAAGGCAGAGTCAATACACTGGCACTTTATATGTAAATGACCTCTTAAGGCAAAGTCTCTGAATTGGCTCTTAATATTCGACATACTCCTTAAAAAGATTCAGGACTGAAATTGGGGGCATTGCCAGGATTCAGGAAGGCCTGTGGCACCCTTAGACAGCAGAAAGGAGTTAATGTAGCTTGCTGTGCTGAAAAGAGGGTGTGGTTATGATGGGTTATGGGTGGGACCAAACATACATGTAGCTAGCAGCGGTGTAATCCACAAATAGGGGCTTGCCCAACAAAACTTTGGATGAAGCCTCCTCTCCTTAAAGCGCACCTGAAGTGAGAGGAATATGGAGGCTAAAATATTAACAGTAATTCTTTTTAAACAATTCAAATTGCCCAACTGTTCTGCTTATCCTCTTCTTCTAATATTTTAAGCCATAGACCCTGAACAAGCATGCAGATCAGATGCTCTGAATTAAGTCTGACTAGATTAGTTGCATGTTTGTTTCAGGTGTGTGATTCAGACACTACTGTAGCCAAAGAGATCAGGCACCTTGTGTAGCGTAAAATATGAAATCTACCCTATGTCTCTCATGTTAGGTTCACTTTAAATAAAAAATAAGGCCATGGCATTAACTTCAAAAAATGTTCTCCTTGTGTGTGTACGTACTGTACATAGCATAACCACCAATGTTCTTTCCTTTAAGCCCCCCTTCCTGTGAACTGATGTGATCAAGATGAAGATTGCAAATGTTTGCCACAAATTAGACAATTTGTATGAAATCCAAGCCAATTCCATGTAATCAGTTAACACAAAAGGGGGACATCGAGAGCCAATATACAGTAGTGTAGTATGTGGAGATGTAGAATTGGGGGTATGTGGACACAAATTAAATATACTCACAAACAAGAGTTAATAATTAGGCAACCACAATGTAGGCAGGTGGGGAGATTAGACCTGACCCCATTCAGGTTAAGAAGTCACTCTCTGTAAATAGGAAAGAAAGGGGTAACACCCTTCCACCTAGGATGGACGTAGCAATATACTGATAGTCTGAACAGAGGGGCCAATACAGGGTAAAATTCATTAAAAGCCGTTTAAAAGAGGAGGTAGTGGTGGACTTACCCCCTCAAAGTAGACACAGATTGTGTTAAAGCGGAAAATAACCCAGCATTTCAACTTTGCTCTAAAACATTATTTACAGCATATTAGATGCAACCAGCATTTTTTTTTTACTAGACCAGCAATGTAAGGGTTACACACAGAGTTTTAAAGTTCCTTGGAGAGAAATGCAGATGCATCCAAAGTTTAGATAGATACATTTAAGTAAACACAATGTAAGAAGTGCTGAATTTGACACACTCTCTGACTGTGCAGGAGCTCCTGCACAGTCAGAGAGTGTGTTTTACATTCCTCACTTGTTACATTGTGTTTACTTAAATGTATTTATCTAAACTTCGGATGAGTCTGCATTTCTCTCCAAGGAACTTTAAAGCTCTGTCTGTGTGTAACCCTTCCAATGCTGGTCTAGTAAAAAAAATGCTGGTTGCATATAATATGCTGTAAATAATGTTTTAAAGCAAAGTTGAAATGCTGGGTTATATTCCGCTTTAATAGTCAACATTAAATGTATTCCATTACTCCACAGTGCAATGCGTTTCACAGGTTCAATGCTGCTTCCTCAATCAGTAACTGGAACAAACTCTTGTGTTAAGGTCAGGAAGCCAAACGCCTTTGTGATTGGCTTCCTGACCTAAACACAAGAGTTTGCTTCAGTTACTGCCTGAGGAAACAGGATTGAACCTGCAAAATGCGTTGCACTGTGGAGTAATTGAATACATTTATTGTTGACTATTAATCAACAGAAGCTGTGTCTACTTTGATGGGGTAAGTCCACCACTACCTCCTCTTTTAAATGGCTTTCAACAAATGTTATCCTGTATTGGCGCCTCTGTTGAAGCTATCAGTATATAACCAGTTAAGTTCTCCAGTGTTATATGATTGTCTATTAACTGATAAACGGCCATTCACAGAGTTATACTATGTTAACAATACACAATCTGATGCAGGTAAACACATGCAACAAAAATTCCTATAATACCCTTTGTTTATTTCAAACAGAGTCAGGTGCCTCACAGAGCTGCAGATGGACCTGTTTTTAATTTCTTTTCACAGTATATATGGTAATTCTGTTACAGACCTTCTTAAGTAGATTTTAACTTGCTTGAGGCTCTCAATGCAAATAATTATGGATGGATCAATTATATGATCAAGCATTGTGGCCATACACTTATAGATTTGCAGCAGATTTGGCCATCAGATAGATTTCTGTCAGATGCCTGTCAATTAGAATCTGACAGGAATCTATCTGATGTGTGCCATACACTAGGAACAGATTTCCAATAGATTTAAGAATGAAATCTATTGCAAATCTATTGGAAATCAATTTAAACACATTATTGGACAATTAGATCCAACGCAACTCTATGGGCCAACGATCTGCTGCCAGCAGCAGATCGACCTAGATTTTCCATCCCTTTCAGATAGATCAACTCAATCCAAATCAATCGAAATCAGCAGCAAATCGATCGATGGGTTTGGTAGAATCGATTTCTGGTCAATCAATTCCATAGATCGATGGCTGAATTCGACCAGTTTATGGGCCCCTTAAGGCTAGCCATTATTTTCTGCTCTTTCTTATCAAATCTGTTTGAGAATGTAATTTTACAGTTAGATAAGGACAAGCAAGCTACTTGTGTACAATGAGTGCAACTTGCTCTGACACATTTTATTGGCAGGTGGTTATGACGCATGAAAAACGCATTTAATTCTAAAGAGAAGTTTAACTGCCCCAGGATGATAAAATAGACCTGAGCTCACTAGTTTTAAATTCCCCGGGGTAATAAAATAGACTTGAGGCCCCCATGGTCCATATGCAATTAACTCTTTCTCCTGAGTTTTCGCCTAGATTATATTTATGTCCCTTCATCAATTCACCTTTTCTTTAAGTTTTCTCTTTCTAAACCCTAAATTTGCTAAAAAAATTCTGTAAACAATTGAGTTAATATAAATATTGGCTTTTGGCTTGGAACTAAATTTCCAAGTTAAAAAAAAAACCTCTGTAAATGTTTCTGCCTAAAGCTGTGGACCTATCCATACATGATTGAGATATCTTTACTGTTAGTTTCCTGTTATCAGCATTATGATCTTTAAAATGCTCACTGTCTAATTCCAATGAACTGCAATATCCTGCCTCTGCATGTAGACACATGGCTTCTACAGTAATACAAACATGTTGGGAAATATAATCTAGTATCTAACGTCTTTCCTACTTTGGATGTAACATAGCCATACCTGAGTCGAGAGAGGACAGAAAGCAAGTTGTACCACATTTTAAGCACATTTGGTCCATAAAGCCATTATTCTGGCCACTGCTCTGAATACTGGTTATAGTAATTTTAACTGGATTTTATAAAGCTGAACTCTGGATACTAAGATATGATTATAAGTTGAGGTTAACCTCCTTGCCGGTTATCCCGAACCCAGTTCGGGGTAACCTGAGCAGGAGGATTTCTCAGGCCCCGCTGGGCCGATTTGCATAATTTTTTTTCCCTACATGCAGCTAGCACTTTGCTAGCTGCGTGTAGTACGCGATTGCCGCCGCTCGCCACCGATTCGCCGCTACCCGCCGCGCCGAGCCGCCCCCCCGCCCCAGACCCCTGCGCAGCCTGGCCAATCAGTGCCAGGCAGCGCTAAGGGGCGGATCTTAATTCCCTCTGATGTCACGACGTCCATGACGTTGGTGACATCATCCCGCCCGGTCGCCATGGCGACCGGGGAAGCCTGCAGGAAATCCCGTTCTCAACGGGATTTCCTGCATACTCTGATCGCCGAAGGCGATTGGAGTGGGTGGGGGGATGCCGCCGCTCAGCGGCTATCATGTAGCGAGCCCTGGGCTCGCTACATGATTTAAAAAAAAAAAAATTTAAAAAAAGTGCGGCGCTGCCACCTTGCCGGATTTTTTAGACCGGCAAGGAGGTTAAATTCGTTTTAGGTAGAGATGGCCCGAATGGCTCGCCGGCGAACGGGAACCTGGCGAACTTCCGTGGTTCACGATCGCGGAGAACTTTTTCGGAAGTTCGGTCCGCCCCTATACTACATCATTAGGGTCAACTTCGACCCTCCACATCACAGTCAGCAGGCACATTGTAGCCAATCAGGCTACACTCCCTCCTGGAGCCCCCTGCCCCCTATAAAAGGCAGGCAGCATCAGGCATTTCACAGTCAGCAGGCACATTGTAGCCTATCAGGCTACACTCCCTTCTGGAGCCCCCCCCCCCCCCTTATAAAAGGCAGGCAGCATCAGGCATTTCACTCACTCGTGTGCCTGCAGTAATTAGAGAAGGGAGAGCTGCTGCAGAGAGAGCTATAGGGAAAGCTTAGTTAGGCTCTTGAAGGCTTGTTAGCTTGCTCCTTGCTGATTCTTATTGCTAAAAAAACACCCCTCAACAGCTATTTTGAGAGCTAATCTTGTTTTTGTGATCTATTTTTTTTTTTTTTGTGTGGCCCTCTTGTATTATACACAGCCCTGTCAGTCAGTCGCAGCTGGCCTTTGGTGGTAATTCATACTGTGCCACTGCCAGGCCCAGCACATTCAGTGACTACCTGTGTGTGTGACAGGCAGCTGCACATTTGTAATCCCAATCACTGCACCTGTTCACTGTTCAGTGCACCTACCTTCCTACCTACGTGAGCGCACGCATTGTTAATACCACCAGTCATTGCACCTGTTCACGGTACCTGTGTGTGTGTGTGTGACACCTGCACATTTGTAATACCAATCACTGCAGTGCATACCTGTAACTTGTTCAGTGCACCTACGTGCCTGCAAGCAGTGTAATATACCACCAATCACTGCACCTGTTCATGGTACCTGTTTGTGACAGCTGCACATTTGTAATACCAATCCCTGCATACCTGTTCACTGCACCTGTGTGACCGCACGCTGTTTAGTATACCTGTCCGTGCATACCTGTTAACTGCACCTGTGTGACAGCTACACATTGTATTGTAATACCAGTCACTGCATACTTTTCACTGCACCTGTGTGACTGCACATTGTATTAGTCAAGTCAGTGCATACCTTTCACTTCATCCCCCCCCAATATGGACAAAACAACAGGCAGAGGCAGGCCACCCTGCAGGTCTGTTCGAGGTCGTGCTGACGTGATTTTGTGTGGCCCTAGACCAAAGTACAGTGCTCAGAAGAAGGCATGTCCCATCAACTCCCAAGATTGTCAGGACGTGGTTGACTATTTAACAGAACACCTCATCTTTACCAGCCACCAGCGCTACTCTAAGTACCACATCCGCTACATTTGACACTTCGCAGGAGTTATTTGGTGGGGAAATCACTGATTCACAGCCATTATTGTTACAACAAGACGAAGGAGCTAAGTAAGTTACACCACCTCATACGTCTGAGTTAGGTGACACTATGGACGTAACGTGTGAGGAGGAGGAGGATTCAGTACCTGCTGTTGGTGCAGTTTTGAAGGTGTTTGATACAAGAGAAGCTGGGGAGGATGATTATGATGATTATGATGATACGGATGCCACGTGGGTTTTCAATATAGGAGATGAACAGGGGGACAGTTCAGAGGGGAAGTCAGAGAGGAGTAGGAGGAGACGAGTTCCTGAAAGAAGCAGGGGGAGCTCGTCATCAGAAACAGCTGGTGGCAGTGTCCAGTGCCATGTATCGCCACCTATGGCCAGCCAACATGCCCTTCAACATCAGCTCAGCTGCTGATGCCACCATAGTGCCCACACCACAGGGGGGCTCAGCGGTTTGAACATTTTTTGTGTGTATGCCAAAGATCAGAGCAATGCCATCTGTACTCTCTGCCATAAAAAATCAACCCATGGAAAGGCCAACACCCATGTAGGGACAACTGCCTTACACAGGCACATGCAGAAAAGGCACAAACTGGATGGTAAGACGACCTGAGCAAAATCAGCACACAAAAGCAAAGCCACCCTCCTTCTCCTCTTCCTCCTTCAGGTGCATAATTTCAGCCACTTTCTCCCTTGCACCTTCACAATCACAGCATCCCTCCTCCACTCCGCCTCTCACCTTGAGCGGCTCCTGCTTCTCTGCCCACAGCAGTAGCCAGGTGTCCGTGAGGGAAATCTTTGAGCGGAAGAAGCCAATGTCTGCCAGTCACCCCCTTGCCTGGTGTCTGACAGCTGGCTTGGCAGAACTGTTATCCCGCCAGCTGTTACCATACCAGCTGGTGGACTCTGAGGCCTTCCGAAAATGTTTGGTCATTGGGACACCGCAGTGGAAGATACCAGGCCGCAATTATTTCTCAACAAAGGAGATACCCAAACTGTACCATGAAATAGAAAGGCAATTGGTGTTATCTCTGGCACACAGCGTTGGGTCAAGGGTCCATCTGACCATGGATGCCTGGTCTGCCAAGCACGGTCCGGGCAGGTACATTACTTACACAGCCCATTGGGTCAACCCAGTGACCGATGGCAAGCAGGGAGTACGTGGCTGTGCAGCGGACCTAGTTGTGACACCTCCACGGCTTGCAGGCAGGCATGCTGCCACCTCCTCTCCTTCTCCACCTACTCCTCCTGCTACATCCTTTTCACTGTCATCCTCCTCCTCCTCGGCTTAGTGGCAGTGCAACTCTACTGGTGCTGCGATCTCCTCTCCAGCTACACAGCCCCAGCTCCCCAGGGCCTATGCTGCATGCCAGGTACGATAGAGTCACGCCATCTGAGACATGTCTTGCCACAAAGCGGAGAGTCACACTGGAGAAGCTCTCCTGGCTGCTCTGAATAAACAGGTGGATCAGTGGCTGACCCTGCACCAACTGGAGATTGGATTTGTGGTGTGTGACAACAGCAGCAATCTCATTTCGGCTTTTAATTTGGGAAAGTTGACACATGTACCCTGCATGGCACATGTGCTCAATCTCATAATCCAGAGATTTGTGTGTAAGTATCCAGGCTTACAGGACGTCCTGAAGCAGGCCAGGAAGTTGTGTGGACATTTTAGGCGGTCTTACACGGCCATGGCATGCTTGGTCGATATTCAGCGGAGAAACAACTTGCCGGTGAATCGCTTGATTTGCTATAGACCGACTTGCTGGAATTAGACCCTCCTGATGTTCGACCGCCTTCTAGAGCAGGAGAAAGCCATCACCCAGTATCCCTACAACTACAGTAGAAGGACATGCTCTGGGGAGAAGGGGATGTTCTGGCCAAAGAACTGGACACTCATGCGAAATGCCTGCAGGCTCATGCGGCCGTTTCAGGAGGTTACAAACATGGTGAGTCGCAGTGAAGGTGCCATCAGCGACTTGATCCTGTATGCCTTCTTCCCGGAGTGTGCCATGCATAGAGTGGTGGATCAAGCTGTGGATGAGCGTGAACAGGAACAGTTACAGGAGGAAGAGTTGTGGGATCAATTCTCATCAGAACCAGATGTTTCTTCAACACCTGCGGCAGCACAGAGGGGGGAGGAGAAAGAGGAGGAGGAAGAGTCGTGTGGGGATTGGGAAGAGGGTTCAGATGATGAGGAAAGTGGGGTTTTTTTGAGGAGGAGGCAGCAGAAGACCAAAGCAAGCAGAAGAACAACCACAGCAGGCGTCGCAGGGGGCTTGTGCTGCTCAACGCTCCCCTGGTATTGTTTGTGGCTGGGGGGAGGAGGAGAACTTACCTGACATCACTGAGGTAGAGCAAGAGGAGTTGGATAGTACGTCTGGATCCAACTTTGTGCAGATGGCGTCTTTCATGCTTTCCATCCTGTTGAGGGACCCCTGTATAAAAAACTCAAGGGGAATGAGCTGTATTGGGTGGTCATGCTACTAGACCCTCAGTAAAGGGACAAAGTGGCGGACATGTTACCAACTCACCTGAAGGCAGAAAGGATGCTGCACATGCAGACCAAGCTGGCAGCTATGCTTTACAGTGTGTTTAAGGGTGATGTCACAGCACAACAAAATAAAGGTACCACATCCAGTAAACCTTCTCCCATGTCCACGCAGGCAAGGACAGGACGCTCTAGTGATCTCATGGTGATGTCGGACATGCGGACATTCTTTGGTCCAGCGCTTCACCTTAGCGCTTCGAGATCCACCCTCCACCAATGCCTGGATCGGCAGGTAGCCGACTACACCAATGCCTGGATCGGCAGGTAGCCGACTACCTGGCCTTAAGTGTGGATGTAGACACTGTGATCAGCGATGAACCCCTGGACTCAGGCTTGACCTGTGGCCAGAGCTGTCACAATTTGCCATCCAACATCTGTCTTGCCCTGCTTCAAGTGTCCTGTCAGAAAAGACCTTCAGTGCAGCTGGAGGCATTGTCACTGAGAAGAGGAGTCGCCTAGGTCACAAAAGTGTTCAGTACCTCACCTTTATCAAAATGAAGGAGGCATGGATCCCGGAGAGTTACTGCCCGCCCAAAGACTAAGTCAGTCCCCACGCACAGCATCTCTGCCTGCACGCCGTGTGACTGGCTGCCTGCCCCAAGACTAAGTCGGTCCCCTCACAGCATCTCTGCCTGCAGGCCGCTTGACTGCCTTCTCCACCACCACCAACAGAGTCCAGGACTTGCCTTACCGAAAATCGGAGGTTCGAGCCATCTCTAGTTTTAGGACGGTAAGTAGTAGAAGATACAATAATTAGAGGATACAGCTAATAGCCAGAGAGAGGTTAGCTGTTTAGGAAAGGGATTGCTTTGGGAAGGTTAGGTGTTTAGGTAGGGACTTGCTTTGGGATAGGGGTTAGAGTTAGGTGATTAGTCAGGGGATTATTTTGGGATAAATGTTTATGGCTAGGTGTTTAGGGGCTGGCTTTGGAAGAGGGATTAGGGTTAGGTGTTTAGTAAAGGGATTGTTTTGGGATGAAGGTTTAGGGCTAGGAGTTTAGGTAGGGATTTGCCATGGGAGAGGGGTTAGAGTCAGGTATTTGGGAAGGGGTTTGCTGAGAGGGAAGGGGGGGGGGGTCAAGGGTTGAGGGGTTAGGTGCTCTAATATCTTCATTTATTTATACAGAAGTTTCATATTTCTTAACAATGAGCTGGATTTTAATCATTTACATTCATTCAGAATCCCTTTTTATGTGAGGAAGCTTTTTATCTTAAGTTAAACTGAAGACATGGAGTGGAAGGAGCAGAGGTGGTTTCCTTGGAAATACAAAGTAGTGCAAAGTAAAACCATGGCTAAATGACACAGGGAACTAGAATACAAAAGCCTCAAACAAAGGAAAACAACAATTATAACAAAGTTTTCAAGTTGCTAGAAGTCATTTGAAGGTTGAAATCTCTATTATATAAATGGGAAAATTATTCTGCTTAGGCTGACTGCTCCTGACAGAACTACGAGTGGTCACCTGGGGTTATTGCAGATCTGCTCTTGGCAACACAGTTTTAATATGTTATCCAATAACTGACAATGGTCTGACATCTCATTTTATACTGTACCTGAAGTTCATAGCAGCATGCAAACAAACAGCAATCTTTACTCACAATAGCAGTTATTTAAAGGGCCAGTTCATCCAAAACTGAAATGACGTATTTTAGGTGGGTGCTCACATGGCATTTCCTCTATGATTACTTTGAAATGCTAACAGTTCCACAGTTTGACCACTGACTTAGAGCTCTTAATGGACACCTGAACTGAGAGGGATATCGAGGCTGCCATATATATTTCCTTTTAACCACTTAGCGACCACCTAAAGGCAGCATAAAGGGGCCTTTAGGCGGTGCATGTATGTGCGTGCTCCCCCTGTGGCTCCCGCGGGTGTATCGCAATCCTCTCTCCTGCAAAACAGATTGTTTTAAAATGACAGGTTTACAGGAAGTGGTTAAACAATACCAGTTGCCTGGCAATCCTGCTGATATCTTGAGCTACAGTAGTATCTGGATAACACATGAAACAAGCATGTAACTAATCCAGTCAGACTTAAAGAGACTCTGAAGTCTCCCTAAAATTAGGTTTTTAGTTTAAAAACCTCATTACCATTATTGTACCACTTAAAATGCAGCAGAACCGCAGCTGAAACCCCCCTCGATCACCCCATACTCACGGAGGTACACGCAGGCAACTTCTGCATAGAGGCAGCCCCTCCCCCGCCCCTCTCAGTCTTCCTTCACTATATGTTAATGAGGTTTTTAAAATAAAAACCTCATTTTAGGGAGACTTCAGAGTCTCTTTAAAGCGGATCCCAAGCCTAAATTTAACCACTTAAGTACCAGAAACAGCGGAATAGTGGCGAATACCGACAAATCACTGCACATACCCACCGCAATCTCTGTCACTGCTGCACATCGAGAACCTGGTCCACCCACTCTGCCGTCTCTATGACAGCAGAGTTCTTGAGAGTCGGTCAGGAGCCGATGTATTTGGCTCCTGACTCTGCCTATAAATGTAAGCCAATGGGAGCGGCTTAATTTGATAGACAGGGTTAGTAGCCAATTAAATCAGCTCCTGACCTGCTCACAGGGCTTTGCCGTCTAAGACATGGAAGAGCAAGTGAGCTGTGGCGGGGAGACAGCGGTAATTGTCAGGAGCGTCAAAAGCCACAAGAATGCATGGTGTCAGTGGATTGAAATCTACACCCTGGCAGTCAGGTAGACATCAAAACAGGGCGCAGATTTCCATCACTAAGGTCCTTAAATAGTTAAAATCTATCAGCCTTCCTGTAAAGGAAAATTATATAGTTACCTGTGCTGTCTCATCTCTCTAAGCCATCCCGAAGATCCCGAATCACCCAAGTTCTGGTGCGTGGCCCCACCTGCCCGAACACAAACGCTAAAATAATCCTAGCATTTATATGGCGATTTTCTTCTGTTGGACTCAAAGCGCTCAAGAGCAGCAGCCACTAATGGGACTCTCAAGAGGCCACCCTGTAGTGTTAGAAAGTCTTGCCCAAGGACTTGTTACTGAATAGGTAGTGATCCTAGCCAGGATTTGAGCCTTGGTCTCCCATGTCAAAGGCAGAGCCCTTAACCAGTACACCATCCAGCCACTAGTTAATGGAGTTTACTAGAGTCAACATCTTGGCATTTTTCTCTGGGTGGGGAGGGAGGAGGGTCTTCGGGACGACTTTGAGGGACAAGGCGCGCAGGTAACTATAACTTTCTGTTACAGGAAGGCTGCTGGCTTTTAAATTTAGGCTGGAGATCAGCTTTAAGACAGAAACATCAGATATGCATTCTTGTTCAGAGTCTATGGCTAAGAGTATTAGAGACAGATGATCAGCAGATGGTATTGTTTGAAAGGAGATAAATATGGCAGCCTCAGTGCAGGTGTCATTGAATAAGGTTCTACCTGACCCTGGTGGAATTTTTCTTTATTGCACATTTGGCTGATGGTGTAATGGTTAAGGGCTCTGCCTCTGACACAGGAGACCAGGGTTCGAATCTCGGCTCTGCCTGTTCAGTAAGCCAGCACTAATTCAGTAGGAGACCTTTGGCAAGTCTCCCTTACACTGCTACTGCCAATAGAGCGCGCCCTAGTGGCTGCTGCTCTGCTCTGGCGCTTTGAGTCCGCAAGGAGAAAAGCGCAATATAAATGTTATTTGTCTTGTCTTGTCTTGTCACATTATAGTAAAGACAGATTTGGGAAGAACAGAAGTGTGGAACACTGCATAATGCTAAAGAATAACTATTGGAAAGCCTACAGTATACATAAATTCATTAAGTGACTAACCCACCGATGTCTATATCAGTTTTGAGTGGATCAACCCTTAAAATGTTTTAACAGCCCAGCTTTTTGTAAATGTATGTAGATTACTGCTTTGTGAGAAAAAGAACACAGCAAATGGATTAGTATGTGAGTCCATACAGCCAGAAAAATTAGTACATGCTAAATAGACAAATGTCTATTACTAGATCAGGACATGAAAGCACATAGGATTAGTAATAGAAAAGCAACACTGCAGGCAGAGTGTCTTTACCAGGTGGTAAACAGGGATCATCACAGTACTGGGAATACGTGGCTATTGATGATGAAGGTAGGAGCATTCAGAGAGATGACAATGAAAAAAAAATAAAGGAAACATGTTAGCACTTTGCCCTGTGATCTACAGCTATGTGTATTATAGCAGTGGAAAAGCATATCTATGTGTCAAATAGCTGTGCACCAACCTTCAAGCCAAGTCATTTGCTTGCTTGCTTGGGAGTTTGGCAGATGTACAGTAGTTCACAGCAGCTAAAGATAACTGGTGCAATAAATGCCATGCTTTCCTGCATTTCATATTGCATTTTATTGACACATAAATACAAATAGCCAGCCACAAACAATCAAGTCCACAACACACACACACACATTAAAAAAAAATAAAAAATATTACTGACATTTTGTGGTGTAATTACAAATGCCCAAGCTTATTTAAAATAAAGGTGGCCAACACAATATAGCCAGATGTTTTGACTTTTCCAATTATCAAATTAAATGTCTCTGTTGATTGACAAAAGTCAAATTGTTTTGTAGAATTTTTTTTTAAATGTCTGATAAGACATGGTGTAAAATCCAATTTATTTTATTTATTTACTTTAGTATTTATATATTACACTATACTGTACAGAGTATATTGTCTTCTCACTAATTGTCCCTCAGAGGGGCTCACAATCTAATCCCTACCATAGTCATATGTCTATGTATGTATTGTGTAGTGTATGTATCATAGTATATGGCCAATTTAAGAGAAAGTCAATTAACTTATCTGTATGTTTTTGGGATGTGGTAGGAAACTGGAGTGCCTGGAGGAAACCCGCACAGACACGGGGAGAACATACAAACTCCTTGCAGATGTTGACCTGCCTGGGATTCGAACCAGGGACCCAGCGCTGCAAGCACAAACCACTAAAATTGATGTATGGCCACCATAAAGGTGCCCATACACTTCTTACTTTTCCCATTTGATTCCTGGCAGATTCAATCAATCTGCTGGGAATTGATTCTTCTAAAATGTCTCATTGATAGAGTGTTACAAAAAAATGTATCTGAACTTTTGAAATATGCATGTCAAGAGAATATATTATTATATTTTTTTTAAAATTATAAGCTTGTAAATAGTGATGGATGCAAATTGAAAGAATGCACCTTTATTTCTAAATAAAATATTGGCACCATAAATTGTGATATGGACATCATTTAAATGGTGTAATAACCGGGACAAATTGGCAAATACAATACATGAGTTTTAATTACAGTAGCATGTATAACTTTCAAATTATAATGGCCAAAATCTGAGAAATAATGTTTTTTTTCCATGTCTTTCTTAAGCTTCCTGTTAAAATGGATTTAGAAAAAAAAAATTCTTAGCAAAATGTACCACCCAAAGAAAGCCTAATTAGTGGCAGAAAAAAACAAGATATAGATCAATTAATTGTGATAAGTAGTTATAAAGTTATTGGCGAATGAATGGGAGGTGAAAGTTGCTCGGATGCATAAGATGAACAACACTGTAGGCTGAAGTGGTTAATTATTGATCAGACAAGATGGAAGAACAAGGTTCATTGGGGGCAGGGCAGAAGCATTAGTAGATAAGACAGCAATATACAACCTAATAAATAATAAAGGGGATAATACAGGTCCATATAGAATTAGGTGGCAGGAGGAGTTAAACTGCCATTTTACTGTTACTGATACACAACGGGAAAAAATGATATCGTTTTCATAGAAAACATCGATCTCCACTAGAGATGGTCCGAACGGTTTGCCGACAAACGGTTCCAGGCGAACTTCCGGTGGTTCGCGTTCGCCAGTGAAGGCGAACTTTTGCGGAAGTTTGGTTTGCCCCCATAGTGCGTCATTAGGGTCAACTTTGACCCTCTACATCACAGTCAGCAGGCACATTGTAGGAAATTAGGCTACACTCTCTCCTGGAGCCACTCCCCCCCCTTATAAAAGGCAGGCAGTGCTGGCTATTACACTCACTCGTGTACCTGCAGTAATTAGTGAAGGGACAGCTGCTGGCAGACTCTCATAGGGAAAGATTAGTTAGGCTCTTGTAGGCTTGTTATCTTGCTCCTGGCTGATTGTTATTGCTAAAATAGCACCTCTCAACAGCTCTTTTGAGAGCTAATGTTCTCCTGATGTGTTTTTTTTTTTGCGTTGCCCACTGACACTGCATTATACAGCCCTATCTGTTGCAGCTGGACCTTGGTAATTGCTATAACTGTGCCAGCCAGGCCCTGCCTAACTATCTATACTGGAACACCTACCTGTGCCTACCTAACTACTGGGGCACCTACTTACCTATACGGGGACACCTACCTATGCCTACCTACCTACACTAGGGCACCTACATATGCCTACCTACCTATACTGGGACTCCTACCTATGCCTAGCTAACTACTGGGGCACCTACCTATGCCTACCAACCTATACTGGGACACTTACCTATGCCTATCTACCAATACTGGGACACCTACCTATGCCTACCTACCTATACTGGGGCACCTACCTATGCCTACCTACATACAAGAAGATAATAAGGTTGTTGCTTCATTGTGGACAGACCAAATTTGATCAGCTGGACAGTCACTGTTGTTCTATCATTGAGCTACCACAGCCTGGGCTTGAAAACCGCCACGGCCTGCACTCTCGCCATGGTGCACACCAGTCCAGCATGGCCGTCACTATGCAAACAGCTGTTTGCGGTGCATTACACAGTGCGTTTGGTGTGTTAGTGTGAAGCAGTACTCTAATTACACGCCCTGAATGATGTATACACATGCAAGATGTTTTAAAGCACTTTAGGCCTACTATGCGTTGGACTACTGGACATAACACACAGGATTGGTTACTGAGGAGGAGCGGGGAGTGGTGGGGGGGGGGGGTGATTTTCTTTTCTCTTTTTTTCTTGATTGTGTAGTCATGAGTGTGGAAGTGAATGATGGAGGATGGATGGAGTAATAAGATTTACTGGAGCAAGGGATATATAAATCAACTCGCAGGTAGCTTTAACCACTTCCCGACCGCCGTACATACAATTGGCGGCCGGGAAGTGGACCCCGCAAGGACCGCCGTATAGACAAATGGCGGCGGTCCTTTTACGGGCATGGGCGGCGAGATTGCGTCATTCGTGACGCGATCGGCCGCCGGCGACTGGCTCCGCCCCCATCGCGCTGTAACCCGCCGGCCGTTCGGAAGCGCCGGCGGGTTACTAGCACCCGGATCGCCGCATACAAAGTGTATAATACACTTTGTAATGTATACAAAGTGTATTATGCAGGCTGCCTCCTGCCCTGGTGGTCCCAGTGTCCGAGGGACCACCAGGGCAGGCTGCAGCCACCCTATTCTGCACCCAAGCACACTGATTTCCCCCCCTGCCCCCTGATCGCCCACAGCACCCCTCAGACCCCCCCCTTCCCACCCCCCAAACCACTGTTTGCACCCAATCACCCCCCTAATCACCCATCAATCACTACCTGTCACTATCTGTCAACGCTATTTTTTTTTATATTTATATTTATTTTTTATGCCCTAAACTGCCCCCTGCGCCCTCCTGATCACCCCCACCCCTCAGATTCTCCCCAGACCCCCCCACTCCGTGTACTGTATGCATCTATCCCCCTGATCACCTGTCAATCACCTGTCAATCACCCGTCAATCACCCATAAATCACCCCCTGTCACTGCCACCCATCAAACAGCCCCTAATCTGCCCCTTGCGGGCAATCTGATCACCCACCCACACCAATAAATCGCCTGCAGATCCGATGTCAGATCACCTCCCAAGTGCATTGTTTACATCTATTCTCTACCCTAAACACCCACTAATTACCCATCAATCACCCATCAATTACCCCCTATCACCACCTGTCACTGTTACCCATCAGATCAGACCCTAATCTGCCCCTTTAGGGCCCCTAAAATGCCAGGGCAGTATAGGAACCCCACAAATGACCCCATTCTAGAAAGAAGACACCCAAAGGTATACCGTTAGGAGTATGGTGAGTTCATAGAAGATTTTATTTTTTGTCACAAGTTAGCGGAAAATGACACTTTGTGAAAAAAAAACAAATAAAATCAATTTCCGCTAACTTGTGACAAAAATAAAATCTTCTATGAACTCACCATACTCCTAATAGAATACCTTGGGGTGTCTTCTTTCTAAAATGGGGTCATTAGTGGGGTTCCTATACTGCCCTGGCATTTTAGGGGCCCTAAACCGTGAGGAGTAGTCTTGAAACAAAAATGACCTGTGAAATCCTAAAGGTACTCATTGGACTTTGGGCCCCTTAGCGCAGTTAGGGTGCAAAAAAGTGCCACACATGTGGTATCGCCGTACTCAGGAGAAGTAGTATAATGTGTTTTGGGGTGTATTTTTACACATACCCATGCTGAGTGGGAGAAATATCTCTGTAAATGGACAATTGTGTGTAAAAAAAATCAAACAATTGTTATTTACAGAGATATTTCTCCCACCCAGCATGGGTATGTGTAAAAATACACCCCAAAACACATTATACTACTTCTCCTGAGTACGGCAATACCACATGTGTGGCACTTTTTTGCAGCCTAACTACGCTAAGGGGCCCAAAGTCCAATGAGCACCTTTAGGCTTTACAGGGGTGAATACAAATTAGCACCCCCCAAAATGCCAGGACAGTAAACACACCGCACAAATGACCCCATTTTGGAAAGTAGACACTTCAAGGTATTCAGAGAGGGGCATGGTGAGTCCGTGGCAGAAATGGAAACTTTTTTTTTTTCTTGTCACAAACTGTCATTTTCCGCTAACTTGTGACAAAAAATAATATATTCTATGAACTCACTATGCCTCTCAGTGAATACTTTGGGATGTCTTCTTTCCAAAATGGGGTCATTTGGGGGGTATTTATACTATCCTGGAATTCTAGCCCCTCATGAAACATGACAGGTGGTCAGAAAAGTCAGAGATGCTTGAAAATGGGAAAATTCACTTTTTGCACCATAGTTTGTAAACGCTATAACTTTTACCCAAACCAATAAATATAGGCTAAATGGTTTTTTTTTTATCAAAAACATGTTTGTCCACATTTTTTGTGCTGCATGTATACAGAAATTTTACTTTATTTAAAAAATGTCAGCACAGAAAGTTAAAAAAATAATTTTTTTGACAAAATTCATGTCTTTTTTGATGAATATAATAAAAAGTAAAAATTGCAGCAGCAATCAAATAGCACCAAAAGAAAGCTTTATTAGTGACAAGAAAAGGAGCCAAAATTCATTTAGGTGGTAGGTTGTATGAGCGAGCAATAAACCGTGAAAGCTGCAGTGGTCTGAATGGAAAAAAAGTGCCTGGTCCTTAAGGGGGGTAGAGCCCACAGTCCTCAAGTGGTTAATAAAATCTGCCTAGATAGCGAGAACCCTGCCCTTCTTATTTCGGGGGCGGGAGGGGACTATGGGAATGTAGTGTAGAAGATAAGCTAGGAAATTACATTTGTGTTAATATTGGAGAACTTGTTGCTGTGTACCGATTATTGTAAAACACTTTGGGCCATATCCTATTCAAGGTGATAAGTAGCTTGCAGATGCGAGCTACTTATCACCTTGCCATCGCGCGAGGATTACCGGCAAATCCTATTGCCCATATCCTTCGCGCGATGGCCGATCGTTAGGGAGCATTACTCAGGTGAAAGCCTGAGCGATGCTCCCTTTTACCGAGCGATGGGGAGTGAGGTTTACGCTGTGATGCTGTTCATCAGCACCACGGCCTCACTCCCCACACATGCGCGCTCGCCCGCCGAACATCGCCGACATCTTCCGCCGCAGCATCTGGGGGTCTCCTTTAATAAAGAGACCCCCAGAGCTCCCCGTCGGGTCGCCGCACAGTTTAGAAGCCCCCGCACAGCTCTGCAAAGGCTCCCCGTCATACATACCGCCGCCGATCACCCGCCGCCTCTCGCCGCAAAATCCATCACGTAATTACAGTGTATCTAACACTGTAATTACTGTCCGCATAGAAGGAGCCCGGGCAAAGCATCTTTGAATCTGCAGCCGGACTCCCCATTGGTCCGCTGTCTGAGCCATTTTATTGGTTCAGGCAGCGGACCAATGGGGAGCCCGGCTGCAGATTCAAAGATGCCATATTCACCGAAGGTGGTAAAATGTATGTGCACAGACAGTGCATGTAAATCTAACCAGAGTGAGTGAGTGAGAGTGTGTGTGTGATATATATATATATATATATATATATATATATATATATATTTATATATTTCCTTTTTTGTATAGTGCTTTTCTCCTGTCGGACTCAAACGCACTTATGAGAAAGCCACTAGAGCGCACTCAGTAGGCAGTAGCAGTGGAGTCTCGCCCAAAGAACTCCTTACTGAATAGGTGCTGGCTTACTGAACAGGCAGATTCGAACCCAGGTCCCCTGTGTCAGAGGCAGCGCCCTTAACCATTACACTATCCAGCCAAAGATATATATATATATATATATATATATATATATATATATATATATATATATATATATATATATATATATATATATATATATATATTTACACTTGCTAGTTTCACTGGCAAAGTTTGTAAGTAAAGGCAGCTTTTTGCTTAAAGGGACACTTAAGTAAAAAAAAATGAGTTTTACTCACCTGGGGCTTCCAATAGCCCCCTGCAGTGCCCCCGCCGTCTCCCACCGATCCTCCTGGCCCCGCCGGCAGCCACTTCCTGTTTCGGCGACAGGAGCTGACAGGCTGGGGACGCGAGTGATTCTTCGTGTTCCTGGCCACAATAGCGCCATCTATGCTGCTATAGCATATATCATATACCATATAGCAGCATAGAGAGTGCGAATGTGTCTGGGAACGCGAAGAATCACTCGCGTCCCCAGCCTGTCAGCTCCTGTCTCCGAAACAGGAAGTAGCTGCCAGCGGGGCCAGGAGGATTGGAGGGAGATGGCGAGGGCACCGGAGAGCTACAGGGGGCTATTGGAAGCCCTAGGTGAGTAAAACCCATTTTTTTTTTACTTAAGTGTCCCTTTAACTACAAAAGTACAACCTCCACTATTACAGGTGCAAAGTCTCCTGTCCTGACCTGATTACTGATGATAGCTAAGCACTATATCAATTCCTCATCTTGTTATGAAGTAGTAAAACTGGACAAAACAGGAATCTTAACTTCATAGAGCTTGTTAATCAAACTGACAAATGGAAAAATTAATGAATGAATAAAAGAGAAAAAAAAATCTAAAACATCACTGTACATTTACAGCAAATGCTACACTTATATAACAATTATATAAGAGACTGTAAATGTACTTTTGTTACAGTAAACATTCAGCAAATATCTGATCAACCATTGTAGATTCAGATTAAACTGTAATGGTTCAATAGAAACATATCAGGGATGTGTTGATATTCATCATAGCAATTGCTCTTGCAGCTGTCAGCTGTACTTTAAACATGTCTGGTGGGCAGTCTTTGTCAAGTGGATAACAACTGTCTTACCTTCTTTCCAGCACTTTGTAATTTAATTAAGGCTTGCTGAGTGGCATAGCTTAAAGGGGATACATTAACTATTGCCAGAGATGCTTTGAAGTTTGTAATGGTTATCAATAAAACAACTATTAGGAGTAGCAAGACTGAATACAAAATAATGGACAGTAGTTGACAAAGCATGTTATTAACTGAATAAACATTATGGAATTGATATCCTTTGTGTTCTGGAAAAAACCCGCAGGAATAACAGTTTATATGGTTTTGTGGATGAAATCTCTACAACTCTAAGGATAGGTATAAGTATAGGCAGGCAATAAAATTATCAATGAGATGATAATTGTTCTGACTCGGAAGAAAATGTGAAATGCAGGCAGCCTGGAACATAGTCAGTTAAATGCAACTGATGGTGACTTGGATTGTGCTAGTTTCAAGCTGCATGCAATCTTGAATTAAATTTGCATGCAAGTCAAAGATATTAACATCTAATTTAACAGCTGGTGTGCCAGAAATTCAGGCTGAATTAGCATGTCCATCCCAACATAGCCAAGTGTCCCTATTCATTTAAACTGAAGGGAGATGGGTAGCAACCAGTGATGTCTTGTGCCACACAAAATCAGGTGAGGTCAATTGCAAGCAGTATTCATAAACTAAATAATGTGGCCAAACAGGCTCTGTAAAAGCAAGTTGTGTTAGAATATCAAGAAATTGGGTTGATTGGTAAGTCGTGGTACAGAGGAAGAATTCTATAAGTCTGGAAATGCCCGGCTGAACAGGTTGCTTTTCAGTCTGGATTTGAATAACTCCAGGGAACAAACATCTCTGCTGATAATCTGATGTGTGTGCAGCAGCCCCCGCTATCCCACCAGTGATTTGTTTGGTGGATCAACTCAGCCGAGCGATGGCCATTGGCCAATAGCTCTGTCCTTGCTGCTCGCCCTGTCCACTGTGTAATGTCATATCTGCACCCCTCCGTCAGCCCTCTGCCATTCCACATTGCAACAGAACAGAATGGTTGTTAGCGTGTAGTGAAACTTCAGTCAACATGATCGTTTTGAGTTATTAGAAATCTTTATGGAATACTTTTTAACTCCTTCAGTCCCATGAACCATTTCATAAATGTTTGTTTATAGCTATCTCTAAATTTAAATCTGCTAACATGATTGAAAAAACGACTACTGTATTAGCATTGTTATTACCTGGCTTTGTGAAGCTAGAAGCATGTTACATAAAAGACAGGCTATGAGTCAATGCAAAATAGTGGTCACTTTGAGTTTTTCAGTTTGGCAGCTACTGCCAGAAGAATTCTAATGACAAATAATTATAAATTGTCTGTTTCTGGGATTTGAGCTGAGCTCTGCTAGCGAGCTTAATGATACAAACAAATGACATTTGTATTTATCTTTGCATTTTCCATATCTACAGTACTATCAAATTAAAAACAAAGTATGGAGAAGCCAGTAATGAAAGAAATGTATTTGTAGCAAACATCAAATGAAAATGAACACTAAAATATAAATTTACATTTCATTATCTCCATATGAATAGGGAAATGATAATGCTGGAAACTATTACATTTTGCGCTGAAATTAATCCTACTGTCATTTTTTTAGAAAGACAGAAGTCCCTTTCTCAGAATAAAAGTAATAAACTACAATCCTTCAACTAAGGAAGAGATAAAGCAAAGTAATATGGTAAAAGCAGCTGGTATTTTTAATTTAGAATTTATTTCAAATTAAACCTATTTATCAATCTATCTTTATCTATCTATCTATCTATCTATCTATCTATCTATTTTGAGACTAACATACTTACTTGCTCATGCAGGCACAGTACGAGGCCGACCTTGAGGTCGACCTCAGTACCGGCGGAGACACCAGGCCGCAGCTGCGTCGTGGGACATATCGCCGGGAAGGAGCTGGAGGAAGCCACGGGTAAGTAGATCAGGGGAGGGGGGCTAGGCCTTAAGGTTGATAATTCCTTTAAATATGAAATGCTTGTGACTGTTCCATGAGGATAATCTCAATAGGAATGTTTGTTCAAGTATGATAGCATGTTTAGTATACTCAAATAGATGAACATTAGGTAACCTAAAGAAAAGAAACTTTGACCAGTGCTGTATTTCTAAGCGAAGGTACTGCATAGTGGCAGGTTGGACTTAAAGATTCATAGAGACTGGTTTGGCCTGCTTATTTTTACAAAGTTGCTAATTTCAATTACAATAAATAACAGTAGATAGGTATTATCATCTGTGTAGGTCAATGGTGTCCAAACTTTTTAGGCCAAGGACCATATAGCAGTTTTGAGAGTGCTAGGAGGCTGAACAAAATTAAACACAATTTTTGCTGATTGCTGTTAGATACATTATACCTGTGACAAATAACTCATATACTGTGTGCAGTTAGCACAGTGGCAGCTGCTAATCAGTGGCTGTTACTTCAGTGGTGGCTGATAAAGTACAGGTGAGCAATAGAGGAGGCAGAGTGGCAACACAAGGTGGCCCCTGGCTGCATGTGGCACCATAGTCACAGCCTGCGAGCTACATGGAACTATCAACTGTAGACTAGAGTGCTTTGGGGACCGCATTTGGTCCCTGTGCCGCACTTTGGACATGCCTGATGTAGGGGTATGAATGCATATTACTTTCTTTGAAGAAAACTTAATAAAATAAAAGTAAAAAAAATATAAAATATGTGCAAACAGCAATCATTAATTTCAGAAAAAAGAACTGAAAAATATAACAGGCTATGCTATAAAATGTCCCGGTCTACTGAATCATCCACTTAGTGGCTGAGATGAACTGAGGCCCTCATTTGTGGTAGCAGGCACCAGATGCTTTAGCTCAGGGGTCCCCAACCCCTGGTCCGCGGCCCACTGCTGGTCCGTGGGCTGTTTTGTGCTGGGCCGCGGGTCTAGCCTCTTCTCTCTCTCTCCCCCACCCCTTCCAGCAGAGCAGCATGAAATCAGATTGTCAGTAGGTGGCGCTGTTCTCATTACAACACCAGTTGTGCTTCCTCTGAACAGCTCTGTGCTGAAAAACTCTCTGCTGCATGCTGCTCAACTGAAAGGAAATAGAAGATGCCAGACGTGAGGTGGTAAGGCTTACGGGGGGGGGGGGGGGCACATCTAGCTACCTAAGCTGGGAGTGGGTCTACAGAACACTGGGGGCACATCTAGCTGCCTAACCTGGGAGGGGGGGTACAGAACGCTGGGGGCACATCTAGCTGCCTAACCTGGGAGGGGGGGTACAGAACGCTGGGGGCACATCTAGCTGCCTAACCTGGGAGGGGGGGGGCTACAGAATGCTGGGGGCACATCTAGCTGCCTAACCTGGGAGGGGGCTACAGAACACTGGGAGCACATCTAGCTGCCTAACCTGGGAGGGGGGCTACAGAACGCTGGGGGCACATCTAGCTGCCTAACCTGGGAGGGGGGGGGCTACAGAATGCTGGGGGCACATCTAGCTTCCTAACCTGGGAGGGGGCTACAGAACACTGGGAGCACATCTAGCTGCCTAACCTGGGAGGGGGGCTACAGAACGCTGGAGGCACATCTAACTGCCTAACTTGGGAGGGGGGCTACAGAACACTGGGGGCACATCTAGCTTCCTAACCTGGGGGGGAGGGGGGCTTCAGATCACTGGGGGCACATCTAGCTAGCTATCCTGGGAGGGAGGATACAGAACACTGGGGATATATCTAGCTAACTGGGGAGAGGGGGCTACAGAACACTGGGGGTAAATTTAACTATCAAATACTTGGGAGGGGACTACATAACAAGGGGGCAAATCTAGCCATCTAAACTGGGGAGGGGACTACCTAATACTTGAGGAACATCTGTGCCTGTGTGAGATTGTTTTTGAGGCCCAGTAGTTTTCCATATGCCCGCACCAAAGCCCTGTCCCCTGCTAATCCAAGTTGCTAACAACAAGCGCCCCCCCCCCCCAACCTACAGTTGAACAGAGACTGATGCTGGGCCCATGGGAGGTGCGGTAAGCCTATGCACCCCTCCCCACACACACACAGGGTTTCAATTTCCAAATCAATTAAGGACTAAGGCATCCTTTATGGTGACAGGTCCAAAAATGGCCCCATATTAAAGTATAGGGTGAACGTGAACTTTACATAAACTTTGTGGTAAATACAAAGACCGAAGAGTGAATGTTTGCCAGCGTATATCTTCATCCATCACTAAAAGGGAACCTTACATGAGAGGGTTTATGGACGCTGCTATATTTATTTCCTTTTAAAAATTACCAGTTGCCTAGCTGTCGATTAACGATTTCCCTGGCAGTAGATATCTGCTTGCAGGCAGACAGTCCCAAACACCCCTCCCCTCATGTTATTATCAGCATTATTATTGACAATAAACAAGGTTTGGAATTTCTATACTTTGTTTTTACAAGCCATCACTTAAGCTGAAGCACTCGTAAGCTGGTGTAAAGGTGGGCATACACCAGGCAACCGACCATCCAATTCGATTATTATAATCGAATTGGAGGAAAATCAGTGCTGCCAAATGCATGCCCGACCAACAATACAACCAATTTTGGGACGAAAATTGGTCACATTGTCGATTGCATATGCTGCAAGATGTTTCCCGAACGGGTGCCCGGTGGTACGGTGTGCAATTTCTCACCGATCGATGAGCGCACCAAAACCGCTGATGCTGGCACCCCTAATGTCCCACTGTGTCCAGTGTAAATATATGCATTACCTCTCTGCAGCCTCCACTTGTCCCCCACTGGCTTACAGGATTCTGTCTCTGCATACACGAACGCCCCACATGGTTTCCTAGTGAGGGCATGCAAGTGACGTCACACACGCATGCCCTTACTAGGAAACCTCATGGGGCGTGCGTGTATGGAGAGACAGAATCCTGGAAGCCAGCGGGGGTCAAGCAGAGGCTGTGGAGAGGTAATGTATACATTTCCACAGGGCATGGGGAGACATTTACATTAAGGAGGCAAGGCACAGCGTCGGGGCGGCGAGGCTGTGGATGTGGCGCACCAGGCCAATTCCGGATCAATTTCAGCATGAAATTGATTGGGAATCAACCTGTGGTGTATGGGCAGCTGACAGATCTCTCTCTTATCAGATTTGATAAGAGAGAGATATTTGTCTCTTGGTCAAATCTGCCCATACATTGCTAGATGTATGGGTACCTTAACTACACACTTGAGGTCTTTGCTTCTGTGTCTGTTGTACCAACATGGTCTCTTTACTGCAAAAAAAAAATGTATTTAAATGTTCTATCAATTCAAAGCATGTCCTTACTGATTTTATGTGTAAACCAGCTTCAGCACCATGGACAGCATCTCTCTCATGCTTTCACTGGGGAAGCAGACTAATCCCTCACTGTTTTTCTCGGGATGTTCATCACTGTTTATGTTGGTAATAAACAGTGAAAAAAAAAATTTGACCAAATGATACTGAAGAATATTTTCTTTTCAATGGTAACTCTTCAGTTGAATCTGGAAAATACATATTTGTATTAATGTGCTGTAACACGCATACCAATGACTCTGTGAAAGTATAAGTTTAGTAGCAGCCAATCAGACATCACACTACACCAATTTAGAGGAGTCAGAACAGTGAAATGATATCTAATTGCTGTCGGTCGCAGGACATTGTACATTGCTCTTTGCCTTATTAAATCAGCCATTAATGTCTTTCTTTCTGAACCTATTTGGAGCTCTTAGTACTTTCAGTCATTTATTCCTAATGCTAATATTTTGCAAAGCTGAATGACTATTTTATCAATGGAAATGGCAATGTTAGTAATAATGTCTGCCTTGACTAAATGTTTCCAGGCATTATTTTGACAGTCAGTGATGTGATCTCATGTAACATCTTGGTGGTAAATGTAAAAGTCAATGGGAATCAGTGCTAAAAAAAAAATCCAGATGGAGAGGGAAGGCTCTGGGTCCTCAGCAGTTGGCTGATGGTGTAATGGTTAAGGGCTCTGTCTCTGACACAGGAGACCAGGGTTCGATTCTCGGCTCTGCCTGTTCAGTAAGCCAGCACTAATTCAGTAGGAGACCTTTTGCAAGTCTCCCTTACACTGCTACTGCCAATAGAGCGCGCCCTAGTGGCTGCTGCTCTGCTCTGGCGCTTTGAGTCTGCAAGGAGAAAAGCGCAATATAAATGTTATTTGTCTTGTCTTGTCTTGTCTATAGAGCCTTCCTGCTCCCCTCCTGGTGCTCTTCGTTAAGCGCTTGCTGTCCCGTTTGAATCCTCCACCATGGTGGACTTCGGAAGTCTTCGGGAGCCAAGTCCTCCCGAAGACAGGCGACTCCATACAGCAAGAGTGCACTTGCATGTGCGCAGTATGGAGCGAGCCGTCTTGGGGAGCACTCGGGCTCCCAAAGACTTCCGAAGCCTCCCTTCAGTGGTGGAGATAGCAGTATTTGACCACTCCATACTGCTGGAGGGGGGGGCAGTGCTTGAACGGGGACCGAGAGAGGAGAGAGAAGATTCTACAGTCTAGGACCCAGAGCCTTCCCTCTCCTTAGGAGACCTCTCCTTTAGGACCGATCCCCATTGACTTTAATCAAGAAGGGAACAGCTTGTTTTGTTTTTGCATATGGCAACAGTTAAAATAGTAATTCATGGATTCAAACTGGTTATTGTCGGTGACTCAAGTATTGTGCTATGTGCATTTGGAACAAATGCATGCTTCCTAGCTGCCATATGTCCATACTTTTAAGTTTGTGTTAATCTGTTGTTAGGAACCATGTTCTGCTACTTTCTGCTTGCTGGTGGCAGTATTGACTTTAGTTACTTAGGACTTTCACTGTCCACCAGCAGGCGGCTACTGGAGACAGTCCATGTACTTTCCTGGCCTCTCTGCAAATGGTGTGTTGTGCTGGCTCTCTGACCTATTCCTGCAGTAAGTGTGGCCTCTTTTTTTAAAGGTAACCTGAGAAATTTTAAGTAGATGCATTTACACTTACCCTCCAGTCCCCCATGTATTTGTTCTGGGAAGGACATAAGCTTATTTGGTAACTTTAAATGAGCTGGCAGGCCATTCATGCAGCCATATACAGTATAAGGCAAGTGTTGTTTGGTTTAGAGCATGTGCCCTTTCTTGGCCATTATAGGTATACACGGTTCTTTTTTTTTTCTTCCTTTATCCACTTTACAGACACTTAATGTAATGAAAATATCATGAATGTGGAAACAAATGCTATAGACAGAGCAGATATTCCAAAGAACACAGGATACAGAACAGAAGAGGGAATAGTTTAGAGGTTCAATAAAGTTATAGGGGAAAGTGTTGGGGGGGGGGGGGGGGGTTTGGCTGATTGATTGGCTGAAAAGATGTAAAAATGCATGATCACAAATTTACAAAATAAAAATCAGATGCACTTATTGGTGGCACGTGGCCCTGAATGGCGTATGTTGAGTCACTAACTGATTACCAAACAGAAGCAAAGGGAGCACTTGCCAATATATAACTGTATTCAGGCATGTGTTTTAAACAAATTAACCATGTATTTTATCAGTGAAAATGTTTCTAAAATCTTTACTGTCTAGTTACATACTGGTAATATTATTTGGGGGAAAAAGTAAAATGGAAATACATGTGCAACTAACTTTGATTATAGCAATTCCCAGCTGTATACAAATTGCAACCAATTCTGCAACAATTTGGAAAAATTAGCATCTCACTGACCATTTCTATAAATGAGCATGAGCTGGCTTCTAAGCAATTCAAAGCAGACTTCCTCACTGGGTCCTCTTCTTCTATAAAGTTATAATCACCTGCCACATCTTCTTCTTGTAAATCACCCCCAGGCTGCATGTGCGCCAACTCCCAATGCATACATAGCCCTGACCCACTGAAGAACGCCATTTGTTTTTTGTACTCGTACTTCATTTTTGGAGATCCACTTTAGATTAAACCACAAGCAAAAAAAATTACCCAGTTGGGATACTTACCTCAGTAGAGAGAAGTCTGTGGATAATTTAGAGGCTTCCCCTGTCACCCTACACCCCACCATTCCAATACTGGGACCACCTGAAATTAATTGACAAGAGCTTTTCGATGGAGCACAGCACCAAACTGGCTCATATTTTACCTGGACGGATCAGCTTTGCTGTGCTGGTGTGAGCCGCCCTGCACCTGCACGGTGCTGCCACATTTTCATGTACAGGAGTGCAGTAATGAGCTTCCAGGGGTCCCGTAATCCAGCGGTACTCTGCAGGAAAACAGGGGTTTCTCTCTACCAAGGTAAGTATCTTATTTTTGCCTCCCCTAAAGGCACAGGTTTACTTTAATTAAAAGGGACCAGTAATCACAGCCCGTCCACCTCTTAGTTAGGCTTCTAGGAGGAGTAGAGATCTATCTTCCCTTTCACCAGAACGATTGGAGATTCCTTCAAACATGATTGATTATAGGACAGGATAGAGGTATTACCCTTTTAAAGCAAACTGAGCACTTCAAATTATTTATTTTTTTCAAATGTGTGCCATTGGGGGGACAGGGGTTGGAATGAGTGGCATTACTTACCTAGGGGGGATGCTTCAGTAGCCTCTCATTCATATGGTGGTCGCCATCTCATCCACAAATTAAAATGTGTGCAGATGAGACGAGATGGCGACCACCATATGAATGAGTGGCCCCCATAAGTAAGTAATGCCTCTCACCTCAACCCTTTCCACCACCCCTAAATGCACACTATTAGAAACCTGGCTTTAAGTTGTGTAGATTTATGTTGCTAATATAACTAATGTTTTGCCTTTCTAAATCAATTTCAAAGCATTCAGCTTCATACAAATAGAAATTACTCCCATAATGCATCACTTCAGGGCATGTTGGGCAGGGAATGTGTAGTGATCTGGCTGTATGCCTCTCAACACTGCAAAGGAGGGGTAATTTGCAATGGGAGGCAGCAAAGCACCAACTCCTTATCAAGCACCCTTGGACCCAGCATTTGGGTCAAGGACCTCTTCCTCACTTACTATGGAGGAGACATATGGTGGAATCTGAGATTCTTCCCCCCCCTCCCCCCCTATCCATTTCTCAACCTTCAATTAAAAATCTCTCACCACAACACTGCTGCTAATTGTTGGTTGCCAAGACTTGCCAAATTTGAATCCCCATATATTGTCTAGGAATTCCTGCTGCCATTTTAAATTCATAATAGGACTAAGATTAGCTGAACAGAGGTTAATTTAAAAATAGAGGGGTGCAATGGACCAGGGTGTGGAAACAAGTTAAATGGGGTGTTCCTTAGTCCCCTGTCCATTCCCATACTTGTTGTACAATCTCCAATCCCCATTCACTAACCCTAAGCCAGTCCAGTTTAAAATCCAAGATGGTGTTGGAATCCAAACTTATATTTTCTGTCCTAGCATGTGGAAGATGAAAACATACTTTGTCTCAGCATGTAATCAGCAGCAGTGCTGCAATGCAATAACTGAGCCAAAGGATGGACTGGGGAGGATCCGTTGAAAAGGGTGCCTGAGCTGCCTTTATAAAAAGGGCGCCTCCATAGACATCAATTTTATTTCTGCAAACATGGGCTACAAGGTGGTGAAAAGGGCACCCGAGTTTTGAAATAGGCTACAAGCGGGCGCCCCTTTGTAGCCCATATTTTTTCAGCTACAAGGTTTTCGGCTACAGTAGGGCACCCCTTTGTAGCCCATATTTTTTTTTGGGGGGGGGGGCTACAAGGTTTCCGGGTACAGTAGGGTGCCCCTTTGTAGCCCATATTTTTTTCGACTACAAGATTTTCGGCTACAAGGTTTTTGATTCTGCTGCGAAAAGGGCACCCTTTTATAGCCGAGATTTTTGATTGGGGGGGGGGGGAGGTCTAACGGTTAGGCAGCACTCGGGGGGTTTAGGGTTAGGCAGCACTCTGAGGGTTTAGGGTTAGGCACCACCAGGGGAATCTTAGGTTTAGGCACCACCAGGGGAGTCTTAGGGTTTGGCACCACCTGGGGGGTCTTAGGGTTAGGCACCACCAGGAGGGGTTAGTGTTAGGGGAGGGTACTTTGTGAGAGTAGGGAGAAGTTAGGTCATAGTAATCACCAGGGGCTGTCTTAGGGATAGGCACTACCAGGGAGGGGTTAGGGTTAGGCACCACCATGTAGGGGGTTAGGCATCACCAGGGGGGGTTGGGTTAGGCACCATCAGGGGAGGGTTCTGTGTGAGAGTAGGGAGAAGATGGGTCATAATAATCACTTTTCTCAGCTAGATCTAGAGCCCTTATATAGCCCAACAAATTTTGCCTATAACAGCATCCTTTTTATAAATTAAAACTATATTGCATATATGGGCTAAAACAGGCGCCCTTTTTAGCCGAATTGGACATATATATGGGCTACACCAGGTGCCCTATGTAGCCAAATTTGGCATATATGGGCTACACCAGATGCCCTTTGTAGCCTAATTTGGCATATATGGGCTACACCAGGCGCCCTTTGTAGACGAATTTGAAATATATGGGCTACACCAGACGCCCTTTGTAGCCGAATTTGGAATATATGGGCTACACCGGATGTCCTTTGTAGACGAATTTAGAATATATGGGCTACACCAAGCGCCCTTTGTAGCCGAAGTTGGTATATGGGCTACACCAGGCGCCCTTTTTGTAGCCAAATTTGGCATATATGGGCTACACCAGGCGCCCTTTTTTCCAGGCACCCTTTTCAAATAGACACCACTGGGGAGAAGGGTTCTTTCTTCAAGTCAGAACTGTGAAGATCCTGATGAAATAGAATTATGGCACTCACACGATTGGGGCACTTGATTACATCAAACACAAATAAAAAGTTTTGTTTCTGTTTTGTGTCATTTTGTTCTTTAAAGGGAACATGAAGTTATACTGAATATATTAAAATAATCCTAATGGGGCATTTTTCCTTTCAAAATAACCAACCTTCTGCAGTTTTTATCTCCTACCCTTTCTCCATTATTGCTCTGTTCTGTATTTGACTAGCCTTCAGTTAAATTGGTTTCACCTGAAAGAGACTTTCTAAATTTACATTCCCTTCCATGCCCTTACAGTCCCTAGCCATGCTCCCGTACCTACCCTTCTTCAGGATGTGCAAACACATCATATCTCCCAGCACAGTGTATGAGCTGAAATGTGCAGATGCTGCCAGAGACAGGAACTGGATAAATGTTATACTTGAGTGTTTTTGTTTTCAGAACCAAGCCAGAAGTACTGTCAAGAAGGCAGCCATCTACATTATAGAGTCTAAATTTTTTGGGCATGAATAAAATAAGAAAAGTTGCAGAGAATAGATTTGAACATTTCATTTATTGAGCGATTGTTTATTTGTTTTAGGGTAAAATAAACTTCAAGTTTGCTTTAAAGCATATTTGAGTGTGTGAGTGTATGAGTGAGCGAGTGTGCATGAATAAGTGGTACTAATGTGCCCTTCTAGTCATTCCCCATGGTCAGGATAGATATCTGGCATCATGATTCTACCAAAAGCCTCTGGAGGCTAAGAAGAAGAAAATTGTGCTTTGTACTGTTGGGAGAATTTGGTAGTACCCCAACACTGAAAGGCATACAGCCTGGTCTTGTACAAGAAGGAAAGGCTGCATACACTTTGCCAACTTTTTCCTAGCCACCCATGTTATGTCTAGTTGGTCTGGTCATTGGGCATAGTGGAACATTAAGGTGAAACCCACACTTTTTTGGTACAATACAATACTGTGGAATGCCAATTCCCTAGCTCAGCTACACATGTAAAAATTGTCACAAATACTACTACTACTACTACTAATAATAATAATAATAGTTATCTTCTTGCAATCTGGGAGAGTTTTGTGTTAGTTGCTTTAAGTTCATGTTAAGTTCACTTTTGGTCTGGTTCTAGTTATCATACTTCTAGTTGTAAAGCTTAGATCCTATGAGTGGGATGAAAGCAATATTAAAACAATTTTAAACAATTGCATTTTCAACTTCTTTGACATACGGCATTTACTGGATTCAGATTTGCAACTAAGCACTATTTAGCTTAGTGACAATAGTTAATTTACAAATAATTGTGTTTGAAAATGCCATAGTAACCAAAATGTGAGAACATCTGTATTTAAAATATAAAAAATAGCCAAAAAAATGAATTTTGCATAAAAAAAACCCAGTAAGTTATTATTATTATTATTATTATTATTATTATTTAGTATTTTTATAGCACTGACATCTTCCACAGCACTGTACAGAGTATATATGGCCTTGTAACGTAACTGTCCCTCAGAGGGGCCCACAATCTAATCCCTACCATAGTCATACGTCTATATCTATCGTGTAGTGCAGTGATCTGCAAACTTGGCTCTGCAGCTGTTAAGGAACTACAAGTCCCACAATGCATTGTGGGAGTCTGACAACC
Organism: Hyperolius riggenbachi; assembly: GCF_040937935.1. Taxonomy (NCBI): domain Eukaryota; kingdom Metazoa; phylum Chordata; class Amphibia; order Anura; family Hyperoliidae; genus Hyperolius; species Hyperolius riggenbachi. Next base: position 291,672,543 of record NC_090649.1, read on the forward strand.
ACAGTCATGATTCATAAAAGCAAATACATTGTGGGACTTGTAGTTCCTTAACAGCTGGAGAGCCAAGTTTGCCGATCACTGGTGTAGTGTATGTAATGTAGTCTAGGGCCAATTTTGGAATGTTTTTGGAATGTGGTAGTAAACCAGAGTGCCAGGAGGAAACCCACACAGACACTAGTAGAACATACAAACTCCATACTGCCCATGAGAGAATATGTTATGAGAGAATGTTATGAGAGAATATACTGTATAATTATGTCTGACTAATGGATCCAATCCAGTCCACAGTAACGTGAGTAGCCATTCTGCCAAATGTATTAAAGGGAATCTAGAGAATTGGATTAAAACGGGAGCCATTCCCAAATCCTCCCATGACAGGGAACTTAGAGGGTTTACGGCAGCTAATGAAGAACATAATCAAAGCATTAATGACTCTAAGACTTCCCCCTCACAAGATAACCCCCAGGCCTCGAAGCCATCTAATATATCTGCTCCAGGTATTCAGAATGACTTTCCTGAACTATCTAAACAAGACTTTCCCACTACTAAGCCTCCCCCAGAACCAGTCTCTGTTATGCAAGATGACAATTCTGCTGATCTGGGGTCAGCAGAGTTGAAACCTGACTTTGCATTGGACATTTTGGGGAACTGTTGATGAATCCTGATAAAACTGATAAATATATGTCTGTTTTCTCTAAACAACCAGGGTCCTATAGCATCGAATCAGCTACAAATCTGCAATCTTCCTTTTCAGGCTTAGAGTGTTTACTAGATAAAGAAGTACGGTTATCAGGGGCGCCTCTAGCCCTTTTATCACTCCAGGCAAGAAAACATATGCCCCCCCCCCCCCCAAAAAAAAAATATAAAAAAAAAATATGGGCCTGAAATTCCTCATGTAACACAGTTAATTAGACAAAGTGTCTTTTAAAAGTAATTTTACTTCTTCTAATTCTCCCCTCCCCTAGAAAGGTATGCACACGTTTCTTTTGGTTCATGTATTAGCATGGTATTTAGTAATCATGAGCCCCAAAATGCCAAGTGCTGCAACAATACCACGTGCTGCAACAATAACTCCAAAATATCAAATGCACTCACACTGTACACACACATCAGAATCACTGCTGGAACCATGGATCAGTGCTGGAACCATGGAAAGGGATGCCCGCAGCAGAGACGACACCGGAATTGGTGTCACCCAGTGCGGTAACAGCTGATACTGTACAAATTGGAGGTAACAGGGATCAGCATACACTGCAGCTAGTTTACTATCAGTACAGGCATAGAGTAACAGTTTATATATCAAATTCTGCTGCTCTTTAATGTTTACCTGAGGGTAAAAAGTATAAAAGACAATATTCTTATCTAGATGATGTTTAAGCTCTCCTGACACCTCCAAGGTCTTTACTGTTCTCCCCCCACCCCACGTAGCATTTGTAGCTCTGGCTGGTCCAGTCGGAGCCTGGAACATGCACAGTCCACTCCATTTGCCCTCTCTGTACGCACTCCCGAATGGCTGTGCACAACAGCTGTGGGCGAGAGTATCCTAAACAAACCAAATTTTGAAACGATTGGAACTGCGTTTGCACAGGAAGATCCTGGTGATGGATGCTACATGCTTCCGTGTGGGAGTGCGCACAGAGAGGCTGCGCTGCTGCATGGATGGACTGTGGCCTGGACATCCAGAGTGGAAATTGCATCAGCAAGATGGAGGGAAACCCAGACACAGTAAAGAGCCTGTAAGTGTAGAGATAGCCTATACATCCTCCAATCCAGGTACAGAATATCTTTTAACTCCCCTTTCCCCTCAGGTTTTTTTTTTTTTTTTTTTTTTTTTTATTTAATAAGGGTGTTGGTGAGAGAATGAGGGGTAAGAGTGCTGGGGGAGGGGGATTATTTAAAAGCAGATTTGATTCGGGGTGCAGGTGGGGTAGATTATTCAGGGTTGGCAAAAAGTGTGAGAATAGGCTGACACTTATTTTGGTGCATAGAGAAAAGGGACTGCTGGAATCCTGCAGATTGGGCAGGTGGAAATATGTTGAGACATAGGGTTGACGCAGAGGGGATGGAGAGGTAGTGACTGAGTGCTACTCAAAATTCCAACCACGATTTACTGTAATCAGTTTATAATGAAATGGAACCAGGTATTAACCGATTGTTCCATTCGTTTTATGAAACTGATTATATCATATGAAGAAAAGAAATTAGCAGACATCAAAGTTCAAATTTTGGAAACCAGAAGGGAACTCAATAAGTTCTCTTCCTTTGAACATTTTGATGAGCTGACTAATAAGATGAAGGAAAATATTTCAAAACTTGAAAATCATATTATGAATACAAAGCGTGTAAAGTTTCTTAGAGATTCGGGGGACTTTAAAGGGACACTTAAGTAAAAAAAATGAGTTTTACTCACCTGGGGCTTCCAATAGCCCCCTGCAGCTGTCAAGTGCCCTCGCTGTCTCCCTCCGATCCTCCTGGCCCCGCCGGCAGCCATTTCCTGTTTCGGTGACAGGAGCTGACAGGCTGGGGAGGCGAGTGATTCTTCGCGTTCCTGGCCACAATAGCGCCATTTATGCTGCTATAGCATATATCATATACCATATAGCAGCATAGAGGGTGCTAATGTGTCTGGGAATGCGAAGAATCTCTCATGTCCCCAGCTTGTCACCGAAACAGGAAGCGGCTGCCGGCGGGGCCAGGAGGATCGGAGGGAGATGGCGAGGGCACCGGACAGCTGCAGGGGGTTATTGGAAGCCCTAGGTGAGCAAAACTCATTTTTTTTTGTTTGACTTAAGTGTCCCTTTAAGAATAATGTGGTATATGAATGGGGCAAGTGGGAGACGGTGCATAGGTCACCTAGACCCATTCTTCGCAGACCTAAACACATTAAGGCTCCCTGCACACTGCAAATCTTTTTTCCGCTTCTGATTCCGATTCGGTTTCCGATTCTGATTTTCAATTCCGATTTTCCCTGAATACATTCAACAGAAAAACAGATAAACAGTAAAGATTAAAAATCGGAATCGGATGTAAAAACTGATTAAAAAGCGGAATCGGATTCGGAAATGCATGCAGTGTGCAAGAGGCCTAAGAGGGTGAGTTTCAGTTCTGCTGATAGTGCCGGTGCCAGATACCCCATAAATTAGGGAGGAGAGGGTTCAGTCTGTCTTCTCGAGCACCCCTAAGCGGGGGGGGGGGGGGGGGGACCAGCGCGGACAGACTGTACAGGAAATCCCTCCAGGACAACCGACTTATTACCAACAACCCAAGAAGGGCAATCAAAAGCACAGGGGTGGAGGGGAAGAAGGACCAAGAGGGCAGGCCGCAGGCACCGAAAGGTATTCAATTCCTCAGTTGTTTCAAATGTTATTAATTTGTCTTGCATGGAGCTTTCCTAGCCCCAAATCTCTCTACTTTCCAGAGGTCTATCCTATGCACCATCGCACCACTTTGATGTCTTCAGCACCATGCTGGACATCAACAAATTTGTTAGGAATTTGATGGTAAGGAAACACTTCTTGGAAATGGAGGACAAGAATACAGGGAAGTGTGGATGGGGGGTGGCCCCGGGGCCCTCTACAATCTCCGCCTGGACATTGATCAGATACCTCCATTCTTGGAGGTCTCTACCATCCTCGTGTTGGAACATTTGTCCAGCACAAGTGATGGCCCAATCTCCGGGGCGGCCCCGGGACCCGTGGCAACCTCCAACCCTCATTCCTACCCTATTCAGGTGGGAATGCCGATTGTAGATACTTTTCAAGATTTGGTGGAAAAGGGGCTTATGCAGGTGAAGAGAGTCAACAGGGCGGTCTCTGATTTAACATATCAGGAACGGGAGGCACTGCAGTCCCTCCAAAATAATAAAGCGATAGTTATTCGCAATGCAGATAAGGGGGGCGGGGCTGTGGTGGTTCTTGACTCAGCTACCTACAAAGATGAGGCACTACGCCAGCTGGGGGATATTAATACTTATGAGGTCCTGTCCTCTGACCCTACCTGTCGCTTTAAGACAGAGCTCAAACAACTTCTTAATCTTGGGGTTTCACTGGGAATTTTTAGTAAAAAAGAAAGGGACTACCTTTTGGTGGAGGCACCGGTCGTACCCATTTTTCATCATCTACCCAAGGTCCACAAGCCGGACGTTCCTCCCAGGGGCCGCTCAATAGTGGCTGGCATTGGCTCCTTGGGGGAGCGTCTGGGCCAATGGGTGGACGGGTGCCTCCAACCGTTGGTGCACCGTCTTCCTGGGTTTTTACGCGATACAACACATTTACTGCTGAGCTTGGAGTCCCTACAATGGGAGACATCCTTTATTTGGGTCACTATGGATGTGGCCTCGCTGTATTCCTCGATCCCCCATAAATTGGCCCTTAAAGCCCTAGATTTCCATATTAGAAAATATGGGTCATTCACACCCACCGTCAGCGATTTTCTCCTCCTGGCAGTAGATTATCTTCTTAGCCGAAATTATTTTATGTTTGACGGGATGTACTATCTCCAGAGATGTGGAGCTTCTATAGGAGCCAAATTCTCCCCATCCCTAGAAAATTTGTATATGGGATGGTGGGAGGAGCTCCATATCTTTGGAGAACACAACCCCTTTTTGGATTCTTTATTTTGGTATGCTAGGTATATCGATGATCTGCTGCTGGTTTGGAGGGGTCCTGAGGGGGATTTATCCAGGTTTTTGGCATACTGTAATAACAATGATCTGAATTTGTCCTTCACGATATCCCATAGTGCCACAGAAATAGATTATTTGGATCATACTTTGAGTGGCTACATTGGGGAGGATACATACCAGAACATTTAGGAAGACATGTGCAGGCAACTCGTTGCTCTTAGCAATGAGCTGCCATCCTAAACATACACTCAAGTCTATTCCACACGGTGAGATGATTAGAGCAGCGAGAAACTGCTCGGACCCCGACAGGGTACAACAGGAGTTGGGTCTGGTTGAATCTAGACTCCTTCACCGAGGTTATCGGAGAGATCAGATAGTAGAAGCAAGAGATCGTGTTTTGCTTAAAAAGAGAGGGGACCTATTGACCCCAGGTTCCAGCTGTAGGAATAGGCAATGGAACAAAGGTATACATTTTGTTACCTCTTATAGTTTGGGATATAACCAGATTGTCAATATTATTAAGAAATACTTGCCTGTCCTCCATTCGGACCCCAAACTCCATGCTGTGCTGACAGAAGGCTGTGGTTTTTCTTTACGACGTGCCCCTACTTTGGGCACTAGTCTCTCACCTAGCCTGTCCCAGAGCACAGATAAACCCAAACCCACTTGGCTGACATATAAGGGTTCCTACAGGTGTGGATACAACACGTAGGTATTGTGGTGTTCACAGCCAGACTAGTGAAATTACCTCACTCTCCAGGCACAACAGCTATGATATTAGGCAGTATATTAATTGCCAATCCTGTAATGTTGTTTATTTGGTCACGTGCGTGGATAGTGAGGTACAATATGTGGTTGTGGGGTGTACCATTCGCCCTCTCCGTCAAAGGATCTCGGAACATTACAATGGCGCGGGAAGATGCATTAGGAATGTTGCGTACATTACTAGTGCCTCCTGTGTATCCAAGCAGTTTTTCTATGCCCATTCAGGCAATATGTCAGGGTTTAGGTTCCAGGATATAGAGAGAGTAACATGCTCATTAAGGGGAGGTGATATATATAAGAGGTTATTAAAACGAGAGGCCTTTTGGTTTTGGAAATCGGGGGGACACGTTCCCCCTTTGGCCTCAACACTAGATTAGATCTGAATATGTTTTATGAAAGATGACAGTCTCCTTTCTTTCCCACTCCCAGAGAGGTCTCTCTCTCTCTCTCTCTCTCTCTCTCTCTCTCTCTCTCTCTCTCTCTCTCTCTCTCTCTCTCTCTCTCTCTCTCTCCATATAATAATGAGAGCCAGGTAAGTGCATGGTAAAATATTGGCAATGTAAATTGCTGATGTTTTTACTAGCAGCACTTAACTCATGGTCATTGCCACAACATAAACTCATTAAACACTGGCTCTGTGCATTAGCCTAAGTTAGCTATATAGGGCTTTGCATGTTCACCTATATGCTGATGTAAACATACTGTATGTTCTCATCCAATAGCCTCACAAAAATGCTATTTTTAAACCCAGTAGTTTTTGGTTCCTCTCTTATGCTTATATACTCACTGTAAACAGTACTGAGCATCTGCAGTTATTCTTTAACATGGACTCACCTAGGTAGAAGTAGGGGTGATGCAGGGGGGGGGGGTGGGAGATGTCAGTTGAGGGGCCTATGGACCCTGAGGACCACATGCCATCTTTTGTTAAACATTATAATATAACCCTATCCTAGTATAATATTTTTTTCCATCCTGCTACCACTAGTCATTGTCATAATAACATCAGGATAACATTCCACATTTTGTTTTGTCAAAAATGCACAAAAATGGCAATTATCAAATATGACAGCTCATCATTTATCAACAGAACTGCTACTGGGCTCTCCATCTCTTCACTTGACTGCTCCTACCTGACAAGACTTCTAACTGCTATTACCTCTCTGCAACAGATGACAGGTCAGCAGTTATGTGCAAAAAATGTAGCAGCTATTGTTACAAGTCTTGTCAGGTGGAAGAGACCAAGGTAAAAGGGGAGATAACTTTCTCAGCCTCTCTGCTGATACATGGGGATCTATAATATAGGTCGCATTTATTAGTATTTTTGTGGCACCAAGTATATTAAGAATTTTATTCTACTGATATCACATGAATCACTTTAGAGCTGAAAGAATGAGGGACATTTACACTACAATATTGCTTTAACATTTCACAATGATTTATGAACCAACAGTGAAATTAGTCCTACCTGCAAAGGTTTTGTAGTCTACTAAATCAAAAATGACAATGGCCACTGCTGACCAAGTGACTATTAGGGCACCAACGAGCAGCCATGCAGCTGGAGAGCTGAATGTCGTCTTCAGGTCCTGTGAGACTGTTCTTGTCACCTTTGCGGGTGGTTTCATAATGGATCCATTCTTGCCATCTAATACTGTGGTGGTAGTGGTAGATGTACGACCTATGAAAAAAAAAATCAAAATTATTAACTGCACAGAAGGCAATGTTGATTATACAGAACTCACATGATTATTCCATAAATGTGAACTCAGAAATCAACAGATGATTATAAAAATATATATATGTTCTATATAAAGGCAATTGAAAGTGCCATTTCTACCAATATTCTGGCTAAATATTCATTCTATTCCTTATTCAAAGATAGTTTGCATTCCCCACTTAGTGATTCTCCTCCACTTTAAATGCAACAGCAAACTATTACAATCAGCACACAAAATAATTATCTTCATGGCAGGGTCAGAATATTGTATGGAGATGTTCAGGGGTTTTATGTGACAGCAGAGCCGGAAGAAGCATAGAAAATCTTTCTAGGACAAACTCAGTTTGAAATCAGCTGTGAACTATCTGGAAAAGCCCCCCAAAGCACAGAAATAGCTAGTGGAGTAATCCTACAACTTGTTGTGAATAAACTGAGACGCTACACCTGCTATTGCCGAAATTCTGTTTTGTCCCCATGTTTATTGTCTGATGAAGCGGGCTGGGCCTGCGAAACGCATTGCACTTTTTTGGGGTACTATTTAATAAATGTGATTGCTACTATTCAGACAGTCTTTCGTGTCTGCTTTATGGAGGTAAGTCCACCACTTCCTCCCAGCAAATTTTAAAGTTGTTATCCGCTTTTATCCTGCTGGCGCCTCTGTTCTCCTACTGCTGTTGTGAATTGCAGGTCTTATCAGTAGATATGTTTGGTTGCTGACAACCAATACTTTGTTGCAGTTCTAGAGAAAGCCATGTGGCAGAGTGTCTTCTAAGGCTTTAACTGTTTTAAATGAAAGATATACAGTGCTGGGTCCACCACCCATATCAGCAGCATAACTACAAACCAACCCTGTAAGTAAAATATGCGGGGCTCCCCTTCCTATGATGACCCCTGCTCCTACCCATAACACATTTGGTTACATTAACTATGCTTTGCTCTACCTATATTCTACCTCTAGCACTTACAGCCAACCAAAACAAATGTGGGCATCATTATTCCCTTTTTAACAACTCCCTCCAAAAGAAGTGCATCTGCCATTCCTCTTTCCCAATAAGTAGTATTTCAACCACCTCACCCCCTTCCAATAACAAGTGTGGCCAAGAAAAACATACCACACCGTATATCTACCCAGTCATCCCATTCCCTGCTTCCACTGGATCTGTCCAGCACGGCTATTACCTAGCCTGTTGGCTATTGGCTACAAAAATTGACACATCTGAACACAGACCCATTCATCCTTTCTTTTATATGAATACTCTGAGCATCAGGGAGGACAATAAATTGTTGAAATTACTTAATTTGTGATTTTTCTTCCTCCTTTATTTGTGATTTGTATCTACCCACAATTCTGTGCCTCTAAAGAAGTAGCTGTATCATTACAAAATGTGCATAGCCTACACGTTGTATTTCACATAATGTAATCATTTGACATCTATATACTTACCTTTAACCCTATTGTAATAAATGTTACGTTTTATTGACACTTTAATGACACCTATTGGCCTCTAACCCTGCATTATTTTTTGTTCTATATCAAGTTAAATATCTACATATAGGGGTGGACCTTGTTAATTAGCTTGATTGTCATGATATACTCAAGAAAAACATCCAGACATAGCAAGTATAGCTACTGGACTTCCCTCTCCCCACCATAACAACTGTTGGTAGTATACCTGTTCCACCCAAAAGAAAAGTGTGACCAGTTCATAACACCCACACGTGTGACCAGTATAGCTCTACCTTCTCCAAAAGTGTAACCAGTGTAGCACCTGCCCCACAATACTGAGTGTGGTCAATAAAATACCCCTCCACCACAACAAGCATGCCCAGTGTAACAATCCTCCCTCCCTCTGCAAGTTTGTTCAATACAAAAACATCCAGTCCCTTGATAAGGTGACAACTCCCCTCCCCCCTCACCCTACCAGGCATAACAAGCAGCAATTCAGCAGCACAGTATTTGGCTGCATTTGAAGGAGAATGGACTCAACTTGGAGCTAGAGCAGTAAAAGTACTGTTCTCCAGTATGCTACTCTGTATAATGGGGAGGGGGTCTAATGGTGGCTAGTGGCTAAGAGAAAAGTGTATGTAATGGGGGAGTGCCACAACGTACTGTATGCAGGCTATAACTATAATTTAATAATATTAGTCTATGAATTTTGACCAGGCCACATTTTATTTCTGTAAGTGGAGATTTCACCATATGCAAGAAACATATTTCTATGATTGTAATAAATACAGTTTATATTCTGCAGCAACATATACCAGGCTAAAGTTCAGTGTTCATTAGATACATACGTCCTGCAGAATTACAGAAAATATTACACTGTGAAAATTCAATCAAATTACTCCCTTGGAAGAGAAGAATTACAGTTTACAGTGTAATGATAAGCAATGATGAGAAGTATTATAATATGAGTTATGTAGGAAATCAAGTCAGAACACCTCTCTTCTAATATAGGTTGCAACTTGTGTGACCCGTATTAATCCTTTTCCACCTACAGTAAATGTCAAATCATTAGTTAGCGAGAAAAGTGAAGCCTACAACAGCATTATCGAAGATGTCCTATTTTCTGAGCAATTAATGATCCCGGCAATTAATGATCTCTGCTTATACAAATCAAATCCTCTTTTGGACCAAAAATCAACCACTATAAAATACAGGAGGGTCTATTAACAAAGGTTAGTGATATTGAAGGCTTATATTAAACTGAGTACATTTAGTACTTTTTTGGGCACAGCACAGTGTTATTGGATGGTGTTAGAGCTGCAATGCAAGTGACACACATGGCTGTAAACCACATAGCTACCTGCACTGCATAGTGTGCACAATCCCTTAGACTTGAAACGTAAAAGTCTGAATTAGGAAGGGAATTAAAGTGACTCTACAGGAAAACAGAACATAAAAATAAATAACATTTATTTATTTTTATTTAACATTTTTAGTGTTAAAACAACAAAAATGATAACAAATACCACACAGGTACTGACATCTGCAAGATACTATTCTATCATGCTCACAATAAGATTTCATGTAAAATGTTACAGAGTTCACCACAAGGTACTTAATACTTATTCATAATACTAAATGAATCCCAGCCTAATGGATCCACTGTCTTATGATCAGTCCCTATGCCCCAACACTAGATTTACCATTCTTGCGCAGATTTGCGTAAATCCCTTTGAGCTCACACCTAGTAGCACCCCTGCTGAGTTTTTTAACATGCCATCAGCTCCATTGTTCTCTTTCTTTTGTTCTGAAAACACAACCATTACCTGTGAGGCCTGAGCATTTGTTTACTCTACCTCACATCCCCCACAACCAGAGAGTTCTGTTCTTTGTGTGCCAGACTGATACTGTAATCAAGGGGCTTTTATTGGTGTTTCAATGTGCACTGTGTGGGTAGAGGTCATGGGAGTGCCCAGTGCAGTAGCAAGTCACTCGTGCTTCACTGAGCAAGCTGGACCCACAAAGTCTGCTAAGGTCTGTCATTGCCATAATACATATGATATTTATATAAACCCACGACGGACAATTTTTTTACTTCACTGTCACTGTCGCACAGACTGCTGCAGTGCAAAACAATGCTATTGGGCACGGTGAATAAAGTCCGGTGTGAACTTCCTCAGCTTGCAAAAGACACTGCACAGCGAGACGTATTATTATTATTTATTGTATTTATAAATTTATATAGTGACAGGAACCCCCGTTAGGTAGTGAGTGACAGGCGCCCCCTCACCTCGCAGCCAGCAGCGTCAGACCTCGATCAGCGGGCGACCCGACCAGTTAGAGCGGGCGCCAGGCGCAAATATGCGGAAGTGATGTCACTTCCGCATATCAGCGGTGTCCGCTAGGTAGGTCCTTGCGCCCACTCTAACTGGTCGCCGGCTGATCGAGGTCTGACGCTGCTGGCTGTCTGGAAGCGGGAACAGCTGCGGCGGCCGGGGGGGGGTGGTTGGTGTGTGTGACAGCGGGGCCGTTCTTCCCGCGTGTCCTTGTCATCAAATCGAAGGTGTTGCATAATTGAGATTAATCTATTTTGGGGCATTGTCTCTTTGATTACTGGCACCCCAGTTAGGTAGTGAGTGACAGCAGGGACCCCTGTTAGGTAGTGAGTGACAGCAGGGACCCCCATTAGATAGTGAGTGACAGGGACCCCAGGTTAGATAGTGAGTGACAGGGACCCCCATTAGGTAGTGAGTGACAGGCGCCCCTCACCTCGCAGCCAGCAGCGACCTGACCAGTTAGAGTGGGCGCCGGGCGCAAATATGCAGAAGTGATGTCACTTCCGCATATCAGCGGTGTCCGCTAGGGCCCCCCAAAATAGCGCTAGCGACGCCACTGAGCACTGGTGTAAAATTCAGTGCAGTTTCTAGGCTAAAATGCAACCAGGGCGAGGGTGTAAAAATTGCGCCCCCCCCAAAGCAAGGTATGGGTGCCCGCAGTATAGGTTAGCCAGGTCTAGTTGCACTCAGTATAGATTCCCCCAGTATAGGTAGCCCAGAATAGGTACCCCAGTATAGGTAGCCAGCTATAGGTCCCCCCAGTATAGGTAGCCAGGCATAGGTGAGCCAGTATAATTGCCTCCGGTATAGGTTAGTCAGGTAGGTGCCTCCAGTATAGGTAGCCAGTATAGTTGCCCCCAGTATAGGTTAGATAGGCAGGCGCCCCCGGTATAAGTTAGATAGGTAGGTGCCCCCATGACAGGTTAGCTAGGTGGGTGCCTCTAATATAGGTAGCCAGAATAGTTGCCCCCAGCATAGGTTAGATAGGTAGATGCCCCCAGTATAGGTTAGTTAGGTAGGTGCCTCCAATATAGGTAGCCAGTTTAGTTGTCACCTGTATAGGCTAGCTAGGTAGGTAGGTAGGTGCCCCCAATACAGGTTAGATAAGTTAATGTTCCCACTATAGGTTAGATAGGTAGCTGCCCCCCCAGTATAGGTTAGATAGGTAGGTGCCCCCCAGTATAGGTTAGATAGGTAGGTGCCCCCCAGTATAGGTTAGATTAGGTAGCTGCCCCCTCAGTATAGGTTAGATTAGGTAGCTGCCCCCCAGGTTAGATAGGTAGGTGCCCCCCAGGATAGGTTAGATATGTAGGCGCCCCCAGTATAGGTTAGGTAGGTGCCCCCCATGATGGAGGGGGGAGCCGCAGCCGCGGGGAGGGCAGCCCAACCTCTCCCTCCCTTCCTCTCCCCAGCCGCCCTCTGTGCTCCCCCCTCAGACTGCAAAGCAATGGGCAGGGAAGCTCTATACAAAACTACTCACCTCCCTGGTTCCAATCGCTACTCACTCGCCGCCAGTCTCCTCTCTGCATAGACGCTGATACACACGCTGCTTCCTGTGTGTGTATCAGTGTCTACTCTGTGCAGAGAGGAGACTGGCGGCGAGAGAGCAGCGATTGGAACCAGGGAGGTGAGTCGTTTTGTATAGCGCTTCCCTGCCCATTGCTTTGCAGTCCGAGGGGGGAGCACGGAGGGCGGCCTAGGAGAGGAAGGGAGGGAGAGGTCGGGCTGCCCTCACCGCGGCTGCAGCTCCGCCCTCCATCACAGCGCCCCCCCTCCCAACAGCGCTCAGGGCGCACGCACGGCCCTAGAAACGGCCATGGTAAAATTATACACACTTTCACATACCTTCATGTGGTGGCAAAAGTGCCAATTGCCCTCTGATTGCATTTTGCTGCATGAATCGGCAACAGAGTTCTGTGTCTGTGTGGGTTTCCTCCGGGCACTCCGGTTTCCTCCCACATCCCAAAAACATACAGATAAGTTAATTGGCTTCCCCATAGAATTGGCCCTAGATCATGATACATACATAGACATACTGTATGATTATGACAGGGACTAGATTTTGAGCCACTCTGAGGGACAGTTAGTGATGAGACAATATACTCTGTACAGTGCTACGTAATATGATACGGCAGGCATGTCTGAAGGTTTCCATCCAAGTCTCACACAGCTACTCTGTGTAAACAAATGCAAGGCCTTAGGTAATGGGTGGTTTGCACAACAATAGATTGAAGATAATCAACCTGAAGACCTGTGAAGATCTCAGCAGGGGTGAATAACACCTCTGGCTTTGCAACAGAAAATAGAAAACTCGGTAATTCTAGTGTTAATCACCCAGTGACCACCCATCAATCACCTATCAAACACCCCATCACCACCTGTTACTGCTCTGCCCCTTGCGGGCACCCAATCACCCGCCCACACCCTCAGATAGCCCCCCAGACCCCCTCTGATCAACTTGCCAGTGCATTGCTTGCATATATTCTCCTTTGTAATCACCTACTGATCACCTATCAATCACCCCGTCACCCCCTGTCACCACCTGTCACTGCTACCCATCAGATCAGACCCTAATCTGCACCTTGCGTGCAACCAATCACCCGCCCACACCCTCAGATAGCCCCCCAGACCCGCTCTAATCAACTCGCCAGTTCATTGCTTGCATATATTCTTCCTTGTAATCACCTACTGATCACCTATCAGTCACCCCGTCACCCCCTGTCACTGCTACCCATCAGATCAGACCCTAATCTGTCCCTTGCGGGCACCCAATCACCCACCCACACCCTCAAAAAAAACCCCTAGATCCCCTCTGATCACCTCCCCACAATTATTTACATCTGTTCTACCCTCTAATCACCCACTGATCACCCCCTGTCACCACCTGTCACTTCTACCCATCATACCCATCAGATCAGACCCTCATCTGCCCCTTTCGGGCACCCAATGACCGGCCCACACCCACATATCACCCTCAGATACCCCCAATCACCGCCCCAGTGCATTTCTTGCATCTATTACCCCCTCTATTTACACCCTGAGACACCCATCAATCACGTCCTGTCACCCCCAAGCACACCTACCCATCAAATCAGGCCCTAATTTGCACCGTGTGGGCTCCTGATCACTCGGCCAAACCCTCAGATCCCCCTCAGACCCCCTTCTGATCACCTCCCCAGTGCATTGATTGCATCTATTCTCCCCTCTAATCACCCACTGAGACACCCATCAATCACCTCCTGTCACCACCTGTCACTCCTATCCATCAGATCAGGCCCTAATCTGCCCCCCTGCGGGCTTCTGTTCACCCGGTTAAACCCTCACCCGCCCCCCTGCAGTCACAGAATATTTTTTTTCTGATCGCTGCTGGTACGACTTAATTGTGGCTAAGATCAACTGTTATGCCACACAATACGCAACCGCCAATCCAAGAAGCTACTATGCCCAGCATTTTTGGTCGAAGCCACTCCAAGTTTCCGAACGTGACATTTTTTGGGGCCTTCTCCTTAACATTGGTCTAGTCAAAAATAATGTATTGCAGTCTTATTGGTCTACGTACCCAATACATCACATGCCCATGTTCTCTGCTGCCATGTTCAGGTCACGATTTGAGAACATCCTGCGCTTCCTGCACTTCAGTTCCAATACAACCTGTCATCTAAGAGGCCACCCTGCTTATGACTGGTTCCACAAAATTTGCCCCTCATAGACCACCTGTCATTAAAATTTGCAGATGCTTATACCCCTGAACAGTCATTTTGAGGCATTTGGTTTCTAGACTACTCCTCACGGTTTTGGGCCCCTAAAATGCCAGGGCCGTATAGGAACCCCACAAGTAATCCCATTTTTGAAAAAAGACTCCCCAAGGTATTCTGTTAGGGTTATGATGAGTTCATAGAAGATTTAATATTTTATCAAAATTTAGTAGAAATTGATTTTTATTGTTTTTTTTTCACAAAGTGTCATTTCCCACTAACTTGACAAAAAATAAAATCTTTTATGAACTCACCATACACCTAACGGAATACCTTGGGGTGTCTTCTTTCTAAAATAGGGTCACTTGTGGGGTTCCTATACTGCCCTGGCATTTTAGGGGCCCTAAACCATGAGGAGTAGTCTAGAAATCAAATGCCTGAAAATGACCCGTGAATAAATGACTTTTTTTAAATTTTTTTTTACACACAATTGTCCATTTACAGAGATATTTCTCCCACCCAGCATGGGTAGGTGTAAGAATAAACCCCAAAACACATTATACTATTTCTCCTGAGTATGGCGATACCACATGTGTGACACTTTTTTGCAGCCTAGGTGCGCTAAGGGGCCGAACGTCCAATGAGTACCTTTAGGATTTCACAGGTCATTTTGAGACATTTGGTTTCAAGACTACTCCTCACGGTTTAGGGCCCCTAACATGCCAGGGCAGTATAGGAACCCCACTAATGACCCCATTTTAGAAAGAAGACACCCCAAGGTATTCTGTTAGGAGTATGGTGAGTTCATAGAAGATTTTATTTTTTTGTCACAAGTTAGCGGAAATTGATTTTTATTGTTTTATTTCCACAAAGTGTCATTTTCCGCTAACTTGTGACAAAAAATAAAATATTCTATGAACTCACCATACTCCTAACGGAATACCTTGGGGTGTCTTCTTTCTAAAATGGGGTCATTTGTGGGGTTCCTATGCTGCCCTGGCATTTTAGGGGCCCTAAACCGTGAGGAGTAGTCTGGAAACCAAATGTCTCAAAATGACCTGTGAAATCATAATGGTACTTATTGGACTTTGGGCTCTTAGTGCAGTTAGGGTGCAAAAAAGTGCCACACATGTGGTACCGCCGTACTCAGGAGAAGTAGTATAATGTGTTTTGGGGTGTATTTTTACATATACCCATGCTTGGTGGGAGAAATATCTCTGTAAATGACAATGGTTTGATGTTTTTACACACAATTGTCCATTTACAGAGATATTTCTCCCACCCAGCATCTATTTCGATGGTGAACATAGATATTTGTTAGGAGTTCTGTTTTTAAGAAAATTGCCAAAATAAAATTATGTGCAATAGATCAATTATCCACCTTGAAACTGATTTAATTGTAAATACGTTTGTGTCCTTTCATTTATAAACCTGTTGGTTTACAAAAAAAAGTCAGGATGAAACCAAGGTGAAAGTGACACGGAGAGTAGTGTTGGGCGAACAGTGTTCGCCACTGTTCGGGTTCTGCAGAACATCACCCTGTTCGGGTGATGTTCGAGTTCGGCCGAACACCTGACGGTGCTCGGCCAAACCGTTCGGCCATATGGCCGAACTAAGAGCGCATGGCCGAACGTTCCCCGAACGTTCGGCTAGCGCTGTGATTGGCCGAACGGGTCACGTGGTTCGGACCCGAACGCGCTCTGATTGGCCGAACGGTCACGTGGTTCGGGTAAATAAATACCCGAACCACGTCATATCTCCGCCATTTGTCTGTGGGTTTAGCTTTGGGTAGGCAGGCAGGGTAGTTCGCGCTCCAGCCACG
Source organism: Hyperolius riggenbachi (assembly GCF_040937935.1). Classification (NCBI taxonomy): domain Eukaryota; kingdom Metazoa; phylum Chordata; class Amphibia; order Anura; family Hyperoliidae; genus Hyperolius; species Hyperolius riggenbachi. Next base: position 291,688,946 of record NC_090649.1, read on the forward strand.
CTAGCCAGGGTCCCCCCTGTCATTGTGTCACTGCTGGGAACAGTAGTACACCGCTTGCTCAGCCACACTATATAGCATTCTGTTTACTGCCACTCTGTGTACCTCGCTCAGCCACACTATATAGCATTCTGTTTACTGCCACTCTGTGTCTGCTGGGAATAGTAGTACACCGCTTGCTCAGCCACACTATATAGCATTCTGTTTACTGCCACTCTGTGTACCTCGCTCAGCCACACTATATAGCATTCTGTTTACTGCCACTCTGTGTCTGCTGGGAATAGTGGTACACCGCTCGCTCAGCCACACTATATAGCATTCTGTTCACTGTTCTGTGTCTGCTTGGAATAGTGGTACACCGCTCGCTCAGCCACACTATATAGCATTCTGTTTACTGTTCTGTGTCTGCTGGGAATAGTGGTACACCGCTCGCTCAGCCACACTATATAGCATTCTGTTTACTGTTCTGTGTCTGCTGGGAATAGTGGTACACCGCTCGCTCAGCCACACTATATAGCATTCTGTGCACTGTTCTGTGTCTGCTGGGAATAGTGGTACACCGCTCGCTCAGCCACACTATATAGCATTCTGTTCACTGTTCTGTGTCTGCTGGGAATAGTGGTACACCGCTCGCTCAGCCACACTATATAGCATTCTGTTTACTGTTCTGTGTCTGCTGGGAATAGTGGTACACCGCTCGCTCATCCACACTATATAGCATTCTGTTCACTGTTCTGTGTCTGCTGGGAATAGTGGTACACCGCCCGCTCAGCCACACTATATAGCATTCTGTTCACTGTTCTGTGTCTGCTGGGAATAGTGGTACACCGCTCGCTCAGCCACACTATATAGCATTCTGTTCACTGTTCTGTGTCTGCTGGGAACAGTAGTACACCGCTCGCTCAGCCAGAGTATATAGCATTGTGTTTACTGCCACTCTGTGTACACCGCTCAGCCAGACTATATACCATTGTTTACTGACACTCTGTGTACACCGCTCAGCCAGACTATATACCATTGTTTACTGACACTCTGTGTACACCGCTCAGCCAGACTATATACCATTGTTTACTGCCACTCTGATTCTGCTGGGAACAGTAGTACACCGCTCGCTCAGCCAGACTATATAGCATTGTGTTTACTGCCACTCTGTGTACACCGCTCAGCCAGACTATATACCATTGTTTACTGACACTCTGTGTACACCGCTCAGCCAGACTATATACCATTGTTTACTGAAACTCTGTGTACACCGCTCAGCCAGACTATATACCATTGTTTACTGCCACTCTGATTCTGCTGGGAACAGTAGTACACCGCTCGCTCAGCCAGACTATATACCATTGTTTACTGACACTATATAGCAGACTATATAGCATTGTGTGTACACCGCTCAGCCAGACTATATACCATTGTTTACTGCCACTCTGATTCTGCTGGGAACAGTAGTACACCGCTCGCTCAGCCAGACTATATACCATTGTTTACTGACACTCTGTGTACACCGCTCAGCCAGACTATATACCATTGTTTACTGCCACTCTGATTCTGCTGGGAACAGTAGTACACCGCTCGCTCAGCCAGACTATATACCATTGTTTACTGACACTCTGTGTACACCGCTCAGCCAGACTATATACCATTGTTTACTGCCACTCTGATTCTGCTGGGAACAGTAGTACACCGCTCGCTCAGCCAGACTATATACCATTGTTTACTGACACTATATAGCAGACTATATAGCATTGTGTGTACACCGCTCAGCCAGACTATATACCATTGTTTACTGACACTCTGTGTACACCGCTCAGCCAGACTATATACCATTGTTTACTGCCACTCTGATTCTGCTGGGAACAGTAGTACACCGCTCGCTCAGCCAGACTATATACCATTGTTTACTGACACTCTGTGTACACCGCTCAGCCAGACTATATACCATTGTTTACTGCCACTCTGATTCTGCTGGGAACAGTAGTACACCGCTCGCTCAGCCAGACTATATAGCATTGTGTTTACTGCCACTCTGTGTACACCGCTCAGCCACACTATATAGCATTGCGTACTCTGCCAGTCAGTGTGTATATTGCTGGGATCAGTAATACTCCACTCACCGTCAACCACTATATGAGCTCAACATGAGTTCCCCAGAGACCTCCGCTGTGAGCAGCACTCCCAACAACAGCAACAGCCAACGCCCCACGCAAGCTATAACATCCACCCCAGCAGCCAGTGGTCAGCAGCAGCCCTCCCCGGAGGAGAACGTTGTGTCCATCAGTCCGTCGCCAGAGCGATTAATGAGGGCTGCCATTGAGGAGATGATGGGGCCTGATGTGGAGGAGGAGGTCTGGCTCAGGCCAGCATCCCAAGTTAATGTTGAGGACGATGAGGGGTCTGTGTCTGGGGATGTTGGGGTGGCAGAGGTGGTGGGTGGGTCAGACTCAGGAGAAGAGTTGTATGATGAGGATGATGATCGGGACCATCTGTATGTGCCTCAGAGTCCGACCCCGGAAAACATGTTGTATCGTGTGTTTAGGTACTAAAATCTGCGTTCCCTCCCAGTAGTGTTGGGCGAACAGTGTTTGCCACTGTTCGGGTTCTGCAGAACATCACCCTGTTCGGGGTGACTATATAGCAGACTATATAGCATTGTGTTTAATGCCACTCTGTGTACACGGCTCAGCCACACTATATAGCATTGTGTTTACTTCCACTCTGTGTCTGCTGGGAACAGTAGTACACCGCTCACCCGCCACTGTATAGCATTGTGCTCTGTGTCACTGCTGACAATAGTGGTACACCGCTCACCCACCACTGTATAGCATTTCTGTACTGCCACTGTACTGCTGCCAGTCAGCGTGTACTTTAAGGATAAGTGAAATGAGGAAGAAATCCGGTGAAAGAGGGAGGGGCAAGGGAAGAGGTGTTTCCCCTGACGGTTCACGTACAGGCCACAGGGGAGCACCCAAGAAAACCCACTCAATACTGCCCATGTTGTCCAGGACAACAACCCTCACAGATCCAAAAGAACAGGACCAGATAATTACTTGGATGACCTCTCAAGCGTCCAGCAGTGGGTTAAGCAGCACCAGCACATCACGCACGAGGTCCGAGTCCTCAGCCAGTTAAAGTCTGGGCTTTCTTTGAAGACTGCACTGAGGATGTTACCATGGCGATTTGCAAGGTGTGCAAGACCCGCCTGAGCAGGGGGAAAAGTATTAACAACCTCTCCACCACCAGCATGAGCCGCCACATTCTATCCAAACATCCCACTCTGTGGGCAAACGCGGCAGGACAGGGTACCACCAGCAACACTGCCTCCCTTGGGTTCACCAGACTCACCACCAGACCCGCCTCAGCAGCAGCAGTAGCCCAGCCATTGCGTGGTTCACAACATTCACAAACATCAGACGATGCTGACACTGTCACTTTCCGGACTAGTGCTCTTGAGGTCTCCCAGTGTTCATCAAACACAACAACCAACAGCCCTTCGGTGTGCAGCGCTACGGTTGAGTTGTCTGTCTCTGAGATGTTTGAGCACAAGAGGAAATTGCCAGCAAATGACCCCCGGGCCGTGGCAGTAACAGCCAGCCAGCATAGCCAAGCTTCTGGCCTGCGAAATGCTGCCATATCGAGTGGTGGAGACAAACAGCTTCAAGGGCATGATGTCAGTGGCCATCCCACGTTACGTTGTTCCCAGCCGCTACCACTTTGCGCGCTCTGCAGTGCCTGAGTTGCATGAGCACGTGGTCAGCTAAATAACCCGAAGCTTGAAGAATGCCGTTGCCTGCAAGGTTCACCTCACCACTGACACCTGGACGAGTGCGTTCGGCCAGGGTCGATACATCTCCCTTACCGCGCACTGGGTGAACCTTGTGGAGCCTGGCAGCGATTCCTCACCTGCTACGGCGCGGGTGTTGCCCACGCCGCAAACAGCTGGATAACAACAGCAGCACCTACCTCTCTGACTCCTTCTCCTCCAACGCATCTCAAAGCTGTACCTCATCCGGAAATGCTAACCCAGCACCAGCAGCAGTAGGATCGTGGAAGCAGTGCAGCACAGCTGTTGGCATGCGTCAGCAAGCGTTGCTGAAGCTGATCTGCCTTGGGGATAAGCAGCACACAGGGGAGGAAATTTGGAGGGGAATAAAGGAACAGACGGATTTGTGGCTGGCACCGCTGGACCTGAAACCGGGCATGAAGCTAGACACCTGGCACGAACTGGCAATGTACGCAATAGAGGTGCTGGCTTGCCCGGCAGCCAGCGTTATGTCGGAACGCTGTTTCAGTGCTGCCGGAGGCATCATCACAGATCGGCGTATCCGCCTCTCCACAGAAAATGCAGACCGTCTGACTCAAATTAAAATGAATCAATCCTGGATTGGAAACGACTACGCAACACTCCTGGACCCCAACCAAGTAACATGACCGATGAACATCTGGGATGGTTTAGCGTTTCCGGTCCCTGTTTATTGAACCTCTCATCTGTATTACATTTATGACTGCATGGCGGCAAAAAGCATTGCTGCTATATCCGCACGCTTTTTGTCCTCATGCAAGGCCTGGGTTGTTGTGTCTCACAAAGCGTGGCCTTCTCCTCCTGCGCCTCCTCCTGTTCCATCACGTGTGCTGCTGCTGCTGCTGCTGCTGCTGCTGCTGGGTTACCGTTGCCGGTCCCTGTTTATGGAACCTCTTATCTTTATTACATTTATGACTACATGGCGGTACAAAGCATGCTATCCGCACGCTTTTTGTCCTCATGCAAGGCCTGGGTTGTTGTGTCTCACAAAGCGTGGCCTTCTCCTCCTGCGCCTCCTCCTGTTCCATCACGTGTGCTGCTGCTGCTGCTGCTGCTGCTGGGTTACCGTTGCCGCGTGGTCCCTGTTTATTGAACCTCTTATCTTTATTACATTTATGACTACATGGCGGTACAAAGCATGCTATCCGCACGCTTTTTGTCCTCATGCAAGGCCTGGGTTGTTGTGTCTCACAAAGCGTGGCCTTCTCCTCCTGCGCCTCCTCCTGTTCCATCACGTGTGCTGCTGCTGCTGCTGCTGCTGGGTTAGCGTTGCCGCGTGGTCCCTGTTTATTGAACCTCTTATCTTTATTACATTTATGACTACATGGCGGTACAAAGCATGCTATCCGCACGCTTTTTGTCCTCATGCAAGGCCTGGGTTGTTGTGTCTCACAAAGCGTGGCCTTCTCCTCCTGCGCCTCCTCCTGTTCCATCACGTGTGCTGCTGCTGGGTTAGCGTTGCCGCGTGGTCCCTGTTTATTGAACCACTTATCTTTATTACATTTATGACTGCATGGTGGTACAAAGCATGCTATCCGCACGCTTCTTGTCCTCATGCAAGGCCTGGGTTGTTGTGTCTCAAAGCGTGGCCTTCTCCTCCTGCGCCACCCTCCTCCTGTTCCATCACGTGTGCTGCTGCTGGGTTAGCATTACCGGTCCCTTTTCCTGGAACCTCTTATATGTATTACATTTATGACTGCATGCCGACAAAAAGCATGTTACCTGTGCAAAGAAAACAGACATTTCCCGCATTTAAAAGACAGTTTTCCCTTTGAAACTTTAAAATCGATTTTCTCAAAAACTATAAGCTCTTTTTGCTAAATTTTTTTTCCTCTTGTACCCACTCCCAAGGTGCACATACCCTGTAAATTTGGGGTATGTAGCATGTAAGGAGGCTTTACAAACCACAAAAGTTCGGGTCCCCATTGACTTCCATTATGTTCGGAGTTCGGGTCGAACACCCGAACATCGCGGCCATGTTCGGCCTGTTCGGCCCGAACCCGAACATCTAGATGTTCGCCCAACACTAACGGAGAGTGCCATATTTATTTACTTTTAAACAATACCAGTTTCCTGGCAATCCTGTTGATCTTTTGGCATCAGAGTGTCTGAATCACACACCTGAAACAAGCATGCAGCTAATATAGTCAGAGTTCACTCAGAGACAGTGGTGCTCAGTAAGATTTCGGATATCTGAACTACCCAGATAATCCAAACTTTTTCCACTATCCGAACTTTGAATAGCAATTCGGATATTTTTTAAAATCTGAATAGACTATCCGAGCAAACTCGGATTTCCCTTCTGAAATCCGGGCGGATAGTTAGTTCAGATATCCGAGCAGAAGCGAAAATCACTTTCAATGTCCAAAATCCCTTTCGAAGAGAGGGAGAGAGAGTGAGAGTGAGAGAGAGAGAGACCTCTGAAAGGGGTTTGTGACATTTAAAGAGACTTTTGGAAGCATTTTAAGCTAATTTCAGGTCACTTCCGGTTTTCTATCCGGATATCAGATTCTGCCCGTATACACGAGGTCGGATATCAGATTCGGATCCGGAATGGAAAATTATCTGGGTATCCGGATCCGTATTAGATTCAGATAGTGAAAAGTTGTATCCGAGCAGCACTGCTCAGAGACATATGATCTGCATGCTTGTTCAGAGTCTGTGGCTAAAAGTATTAGATAGAAAAAATCAACAGGAAAGCCAGCCAACTAGCATGGTTTAAGCACTTCAGGACCATAGGCTTACACCCCACCAGTGACCAGGCAATTTTTTACAATTTAGTAGTACAACGTGATCCCCTACAAAACCCCGCCCCAGGACTTTTGGTGTTAGCTGGTCCTGGGGCTGCCACCTTCTCGACGCCTATTGATGTTAGGCGGTTCAGGAATGGGGTTAAAAGGAAATAAATATGTCAGAATCCATATCTCTCTCACCCTGGGTTCCCTTTAAAGTAAGAATGTAAACACAATACAGTATTTAATAGTACATAGCTCAAAGACCAAACAAATTGTTGATTTTTTTTTATTTGGTCATGGTCAACACACTCAATTAATAAAAGGTCCTTTAAACCACTTGATCACTACAGGTTGTGTTCCCCTTATGGACCAGAGCAATAAAGCAATTTTCATCTTTCCCCGCTCCTCCCATTCATTCACCAATAACTTTATCACTACTAATCACACTGAAATGATCTATATTTTTTTTTCACCACAAATTAAGCTTTCTTTGGGTGGTACTTTTTGCTAAGAATTATTTTTATGCTAAATGCATTTTAACCAGAATAATAAGAAAATAAGTAAAAATCATTATTTCTCAGATTTCAGCCATTATAGTTTTAAAGCTGTTTAAAACTCTGACAAAATTTTCAACAAAAATGTGTTTTCCTACTTTTTGTTACCCATACAATTATCATATTTGTGTTTGTGCACACGTATTATTATTCATTTAGACATTATAACTTCCCAAAGTTCAGTTAATTTATTTTTATTGCTGCTGGTGCATTTTATTCATAACTGTTGTAATTCTGTTGTGAATGCAGCAACCAGTGATTTCTGACCTGTGTTTCACCCCAGGACTCATCAGCTAAAGTCCTGCACAGCCAGATAATCTTTACATAAATGTATCAAGTAAAGAATGTATACACAAGATACGCTTAACAGCATGAGGGTGTGGGTTCTCCCTGCAGAAATAACAGTCAGCCCTGTGATGTAACCCTTTGAATGCTGTTTTACTAAAAAAAAATTTATGTTAGTATATTATATGCTGTAAATAATCTTTTAGAGCAAAAAAGAAAGTATGGGTTATATTCCGCTTTAAAATAGAATGTGCTACTGTGGGTAATACCCATACATTTTATTTGTCCATTTGTCCTGGCTATTACAATTATTAAATGATGTCCCTAGTACAATGTATGGTGACAATAAAAGTGTATTTTTTCAGTTTTGCATTTGGTTAAACTATATCATTAGTTACAAGCCCTTATTTGTAAAAATAACAGTAACATACCCTCATGACATACACACACACACACACACACACACACACACACACACACACACACACACACACACACACACACACACATATATGTTGAGCCCCTAAGGTAACTATTTATGTATATATTTTTTAAATGTAATTTTAACAAGTGTTTTATTTTGATAACTATTGGGAGAGTGGTTAATTCATGAGGTATTTATTTTTATTTAATTTAATGTATATAGGTGCATTTTTACTATTTGGCCATTTACTATAGGTTTATGTTTTTACTTTCAGTTTGTTAATCACGATGATGGTGATCATTGACTACAGGCACTTTGATCGGCTGTTCCCATTTACCGATAAGTGTACTAATGTGCGGCAGGCAATTGCAGCGGAGTATGTATATCTAAACCCTGAGGCTAAGATGAAGTCTCAAGGGGTCTTTATTGTATCTAGCTTCTAATCTGTTAAAAATTATAAAAAGTATTATATGCGATCTTTGCTTTTGCATGGGCTCAGTACTGGTGAATGACATTATCCTCCAATGCTAAATTTGACATTTACAACCTATTGTTTTCTTTATGAATTCCTAATGTCTGTTATTTGACATATCTAGGAGCATCAGCAATGAGTCCAGGCAAAGGACAAGGCAGATCCCAACACTATGTTTATAAAGGCAAAAGACAAGTGCATAAAAATAACAAACACCTCTCCCTGATAATGTAATATTTACTGACATATTTATTCCAGGTGTGTAACTTTATGTGTAGTAGAGTCAGGATCAAGATTATAGCCCTGAAGCTTCTTCCCTTAAAGAGAGTCTGAAGCCATAAAAAAATAACTCTTTTTACTGGCCATTTTTCTTCAGATATAAGATCATAGTTGAAATGCTGCATTCCTGTGGCAGAACAATGTCTTTATACCCCCCAAATCCCGGGGCAAAAGTTCACAACTTTCCAGGTCGTGGATTTTGGTGCCCGGGGGAGGAAGAGCTTTGCGCTGTAGCTCTGCCTCTGCTTGCATCAATCTCCACTGATCTCTGTCTCTCCTTGCCCCTCTCAGTGAAAGAAGACAGAGGGGCAGGGACAGCCGAAGATCGGCAGAGACTGACTTGAGCAGAGGCAGAGCTACAGTGCAAAGCTTTGCCTCTGCCAGGAAGCGATGCTCGAATTTTGCCCCGGGGATTTGGGGGCTATAAAGACATCATTCTGCCATGGGAATGCAGTGTTTCAGCTATGATCTTATTGCTGAAGGTAAATGGCCAATAAAAAGTTTTTTTTTTTTGGTCTTCAGACTCTCGTTAAAGAACAAGCGACACCCATGCTAACCTAGAAATAAAAACCACATATATAAGTAGATAAATACTACTTATACTTACATAACAGATGTATTGTGCTATCCACGTAATGAATCCTGTGAATTTTACAAAGGAAAAGCAGAAAATCTTTTTTTAGGCAGTGGCCATCTTGCCAAGCTAATGCTGACATCATTTCCTCCCTGACTCTTGTTTTTCCCCCTCCCTTCTCTTACTCATTGTGTATTCATTAGCTGCCCTCCTGCCAGAGTCTTTTTTTTTATTTACACATCCAATCACTGAGTCACCTCAGCCTTGCTAGGCAGGGAAATAAATGATCAGCTAGGCAGGGAAATAAATGGAAGAGGAGGAATATATTATAGATAAAAAGAACTCCCAGCATTCAAAAGAACTCCCAGCATTCAAAAGAACTCCCAGCATTCAAAAGAACTCCCAGCATTCAACTTTTTGGCACTGTTTGGCACTAGGGCCAGTGCTCCTATAGTATGTAATAACTCCAAACCATAACAGCAGAAACAAGTTTTGAATGCAGGATTAGCATCTTTATCACTTAATACACTCAGACCAGTTGCTGTTGAAATTTGATTTTTTATGGTGACAATACCGCTTTAAGAAAAAAAAATTCAAAGATGATGGCATCTCTTACATTTTGCTCTTATATGTTCACTTTACACTAAACCTTCCTCAAGAAGTGTCAACATTAAAAACTGCCCATGCAGAAACAATCGCAAACCTGTAAGGTAGAGTATCTGGTGCTGGCAATGGTAATTAAAATGATCAAAAGGAGGGATCCACACACAGACTTGAGTAAGAAACAGATTCATTTTATTGTCCCATCACATGTACAGACATCTAACAGTACTTTAATAACTTAAATACTTAATAACTTAAAAAAACTATAATACTTTAATAACTGCACCACTATTGGGCAAAGTTGAACCGTGCATTGTAGGAACTTTCACTTTTTGCTATTTGATTATTATTACCTATATAGCGCTGACATCTTCCACAGCACTTTACAGAGTTTATAGTCACTAACTATCCATCAGAGTGGCTCACAATGTAATCCCCCTGCTATAGTCATATGTCCTTTGTAGACTAGGGTTAAGTTAAAGGATACCTGAGGTGACATGTGACATGATGAGATAGACATGCGTATGTACAGTGCCTAGCACACAAATAACTATGCTGTGTTCTTTTTTTTCCCTCTGCCTGAAAGAGTTAAATATCAGGTATGTAAGTGGGTGACTCAGTCCTGACTCAGACAGGAAGTGACTACGGTGTGACCCTCACTGATAAGAAATTCCAACTATAAAACACTTTCCTAGCAGAAAATGGCTTCTGAGAGCAGGAAAGCGATACAAAGGGTCAATAGTTCATTGATTTTAGCTCTGGCTTACGTCAATGAATGTGTCATTGAGCAAAAACAATAAAATAGTTAAAACTTAAAAAGTAGATTTAAACATAAAATAAAACTGTGGAATATCTTTAAAAGTCAGTTTTAGCAGAAGGATGATAGATGCAATTGTTTATTTCATCAGTTTATTTTCAACTCGGGTGTCCTTTAAGGGGAAGCCAATTAACTTATTTGTATGTTTTTGGGATGTAGGAGCCTGGGAGGAAATTGGAGTGTCCAGAGAAAACCCACAGAGACACGAGGAGAACATACAAACTCCGGTGTGCTGCCCATCTGATGATCACAGATCAGATTCCAGACTATGATTCAATCAAAATTGTTTTATTTAATGTTTAGGAAGAAATGTGCAATGTTTTGATACTCAAACTACACACACAATAGGGTACACTTTGAAGTTGGAAACTTGGCATTTACAAAAAGATAGATGATGCACTAGACATCAAAAAACTTGAGTTGAAAAGATCAGGCACAGATGCTGTAGTGTATTTCACAAGAAAATAAATTCTATTTTTAAACCGAACAGCTTGAATACTGTAACTGCTCTAAAAAGTTGACATTAAGCAGGACAAAAGCCAGATGGTAGGTAAGATTTATCAAATGCTCATTTGTATTTGTGGCAGTTTCCTTCAAACACAGCATGTAGAAGTCAAAATCTCTTTCCATTGCTGTAATAAAAGGAAAATTTAAGGCCAAAGTGATGAAATCTGCTGAGAAAATAATATATATGTGTGTGTGGCTATGTTTAGTATGATTGAACAAACTACAACTTTCTTTTTTCTTGATAGCGAGGCCTTGGTGACACATAGGCCCTAGATGATATTTTCACACCTTGTCAATAAAAAGCCGTTTAAACCACCAGCAGGCAAAAAAGTACTCAAAATAATTTTGACAGCGCTTTTTCAACTATTGTTGCACTTTTTTTTTTTTTAGTTGCAAAGTTTTGAAAAGTTATTTTAAAGAGAAGATGAAAATGTATCCTTGGAGAAAAATGGAAGTACGCATACTGCAGTGAAATTTGAGAAAATCTGTAAGTGGTACAAAGACAACATGCTGTTCCTAAACTGTTAAATTGACTGTGACTTTAACAAGTGCCCACTTTTATTTAACACAGTCTTAATTGAAGGCACTGAAGTCTCCAGGGTACCAAGCATCCAGTTCCTAAGCACTACCATCACAAATAATCTAAGATGGGGAAAACACAACTAAAACTCAAAAGGAGGCTCAGCAGAGGTTGTTCTTCCTGAGACAACAGAAAACATTTGGAATGCCGCAAGATCTGTTGACCAGTTTCTACACTGCCACCATCACATCTATCCTCTGGTTCTCCATCAGCGGCACAACCGCAAGTGACAGGCTCAAACTTCAAAGAGTAATCAATGTTATGAAGAGGATCATCAGTTCATCCCTGCCACTGCTGGATCACCTCCTTAAATTGAGACTGTGGTCCAGGGCCAAAAGGATAACATACAACCCTTCCCACCCCGCCAGTCGTTTCTTCAACCTTCTTCCCTCAGGCCGCCGCTAAAGGACCACCCCCACCAAAACCTCCAGGCACAGGAACAACTTCTGCCCCAAGCAGTCCTCCTCCTAAACTCAAGCTCCTTCCTCAGCATGACCTACTCTGGAATCCTCACCCTACTGAATCTACACCTTAATTCTGTAACTGTCTAATATTTGCATATATGTCTTATGACCAATGCGATAACTGTTGTACTTGGTAAAAAAAAGGTTAATTGAATAAGGGCCATGGTCTCTATAGCAGTAATTGGATTTGAGTAGTGCCATGGGGAATTCCAGTTTTTGAGCAAAGTCTTCATTATGAATAAAAGAGAGAGCCTAATTATGCTAATTGGTTTTTCCTATATTTGCAGACATTTGTAAGTAATATTTTATCTTTCATTAAATTTAGACAGACTTATCCTTCAAGACCTGTTTTGAAGCCAGGATGCTCTCCTTTTTCATAGAACCATTACTATTTTTGTATTAAGTTGGTTGACTGATGCCTGCAATGGTGTTAACACACCATTTAAAATAATTAAAGATTTCTAAGATTAGGTTCACACTTGTTCTAAAAACGTATCCGTAGTTCCGGTTTTTAGCCCGGATCAAAACCGGAGCCAATGTTAAAAATAACAGCAGTCTTTGCTTTAGAAAAAACAGATCCGTCTGCATTCAGGGGGATCTGTTTTGAAAACCTGAACGGACAGTCTGGATTTGCAGGAATTTAACGGACTACATATGGAGCACGGAGGGGTAGTGAAAATGAATGCCAAAATGGATCCCCCTCTACACAGGCATCTTTTGACAAAGAGCTATTCACACACAAAAAATATCACTTTTTAAGTACAAGTATCCACATCTACATCTTGCATGCACTGCTTTGAAGACAAATCTCTGAGTCTCTAACAATGCAACACATTTCAATAGCAATGCATTTTAAGAAGGATTTAGCCAGAAGCAATGCAGTAACTTTATCAATTTGGATTCATATTCAAAATCAACCAAAGGCTGGCTGAGAGACTTGAAATGTATAACAGCCGAGAAAAAATCTCCGTTTTTGAACCTAACAAAAAATCAACCAACAAGCAGTTCTTGTAACCAGTTTTTCAAAAGAAGACCAATTCTGTGCACAACATGATTGTTTTTACAACAAAAAAGACATTTGAAAGGTAAAATGAAATTCTTCTTTAAAAACTGTGGCAATTTGCTGAGTAAGCAGGCCATTTGCATTACTCTGATGAAATATCAGCTGCTCCCTTGAATCATAACGGATATGTTTTAGGCTTTGTGACATCTTCACAGACAGAAAAAATGCTTACTTATAAACAAGAAATATAACTCAAATAATTGGACTTTTACAAATACATAACTTTATTTACAGAAAAAAACCCTGTTGTTTATCTCCATATGATTTTCTTGCCAGACCGTGTAATGAAAATGTTTTACAGTTCAATCAATTTTTGCTTAATTGGTTCATGTTTTGTCACAATCCTCCTCCGTGTCGGCTTCTATTTCAGTTTAGTTGAAAATCTTGCTTTCTAAATCCATAATGAAACCAAAATACTGTACTGCGAGAGGACAGATTTATGAGCCGGGTATTTGCATGAACAGCTGTGATTGCAAAATGCTAACCTGCTAACAATAAGCCCAAAGGAAAGCTTGAAATGCATTTGAAAAAAAAAAAAAAAGAAAAGAAATAGAGAGAGTGTGCGTGTGTGCGTGAGCGTGTGTGAGTAGTGTGGTGGGTGTGTGAGAGTGAGTGTGTGTGTGTGTGTGTGTGTGCGTATGCGTGCGTGCGTGCGTGTGCGTGTGTGAGTGGTGTGGTGGGTGTGTGAGAGTGAGTGTGTGTGTGTGTGCGCGTGCGTGCGCGTGTGAGTGGTGTGGTGTGTGTGTGTGTGTGTGTGTGTGTGTGTGTGTCTGTGTGTGTCCGCGGTGTATGTTTATTATTTATGATATATTCAGCTGATCGAGGTTTGCATTTTTTTTAAACTTACGTAAGTACATAATGGTATTTCAGAAGTTTACGCTCATGCATCAGTACTAATTTAATATTAATATGAACAGTGATCGTTATCTCTACGTTTCAGCAAAGGCACAAGTAAAATAATAATGAACAGCATTACACTGAAGCATACCCTATTTAAGTTGTTTATATAGCTCTAAGTCAGATGGGCCTTTTAACCACTTCCCGACCGCCTAACGCACAGGGGCGGCCGGGAAGTGGAGCCCGCAAGGACCAGCTCGTGCCCAAAGGCGGCGGTCCTTGTAAGGGCATGGGCGGAGCGATCGCGTCATCCGTGACGCGATCCTCCGCCGGCGCCTGTCTCCGCTCACCCGCTGCAACATCCTGCCGGCCATACAGAAGTGCCGGCGGGATGTTAACCCCGCGATCGCCGCATACAAAGTGTATAATACACTTTGTAATGTTTACAAAGTGTATTATACAGGCTGCCTCCTGCCCTGGTGGTCCCAATGTCCGAGGGACCACCAGGGCAGGCTGCAGCCACCCTATGTCGCACCCAAGCACACTGATTTCTCCCCCCCTGCCCCAGATTGCCCACAGCACCCCTCAGACCCCCCCCCCCTGCCCACCCCCCAGACCCCTGTTTGCACCCAATCACCCCCCTAATCACCCATCAATCACTCCCTGTCACTATCTGTAAACGCAATTTTTTTTTATCCCCCCCCTGCCCCCTCCTGATCACCCCCCCCACCCCTCAGATTCTCCCCAGACACCCCCCCCCCCAGACCCCCGCCCCCCTGTGTACTGTATGCATCTATCCCCCTGATCACCTGTCAATCGCCTGTCAATCACCTGTCAATCACCCATCAATCACCCATCAATCACCCCCTGTCACTGCCACCCATTAATCATCCACTAACCTGCCCCTTGCGGGCAATCTGATCACCCACCCACACCAATAGATCGCCCGCAGATCCGACGTCAGATCATCTCCCAAGTGCAGTGTTTACATCTGTTATCTATCCTAAACACCCACTAATTACCCATCAATCACCCATCAATCACCCCCTATCACCACCTGTCACTGTTACCCATCAGATCAGACCCTAATCTGCCCCTTGCGGGCACCCAATCACCCGCCTACATGCTCAGATTGCCCTCAGACCCCCCTTATCAATTCGCCAGTGCAATATTTACATCTGTGCTTCCCTGTAATAACCCACTGATCACCTGTCAATCACCCATCAATCACCCCCTGTCACTGCCACCCATCAATCACCCCCTGTCACTGCCACCCATCAATCAGCCCCTAACCTACCCCTTGCGGGCAATCTGATCACCCACCCACACCAATAGATCGCCCGCAGATCCGACGTCAGATCACCTCCCAAGTGCAGTGTTTACATCTGTTATCTACCCTAAACACCCACTAATTACCCATCAATCACCCATCAATCACCCCCTATCACCACCTGTCACTGTTACCCATCAGATCAGACCCTAATCTGCCCCTTGCGGGCACCCAATCACCCGCCTACACGCTCAGATTGCCCTCAGACCCCCCTTATCAATTCGCCAGTGCAATATATACATCTGTGCTTCCCTGTAATAACCCACTGATCACCTGTCAATCACCTGTCAATCACCCATCAATCACCCCCTGTCACTGCCACCCATCAATCAGCCCCTAACCTGCCCCTTGCGGGCAATCTGATCACCCACCCACACCAATAGATCGCCCGCAGATCCGACGTCAGATCACCTCCCAAGTGCAGTGTTTACATCTGTTCTCTACCCTAAAAACCCACTAATTACCCATCAATCACCCCCTATCACCACCTGTCACTGTTACCCATCAGATCAGACCCTAATCTGCCCCTTGCGGGCACCCAATCACCCGCCTACACGCTCAGATTGCCCTCAGACCCCCCCCTTATCAATTCGCCAGTGCATTAGTTACATCTGCTCTTCCCTGTAATAACCCACTGATCACCTGTCAATCACCCATCAATCACCCCCTGTCACTGCCACCCATCAATCACCCCCTGGCACTGCCACCCATCAATCTGCCCCTAACCTGCCCCTTGCGGGCAATCTGATCACCCACCCACACCAATAGATCGCCCGCAGATCCGACGTCAGATCACCTCCCAAGTGCAGTGTTTACATCTGTTATCTACCCTAAACACCCACTAATTACCCATCAATCACCCATCAATCACCCCCTATCACCACCTGTCACTGTTACCCATCAGATCAGACCCTAATCTGCCCCTTGCGGGCACCCAATCACCCGCCTACACGCTCAGATTGCCCTCAGACCCCCCTTATCAATTCGCCAGTGCAATATATACATCTGTGCTTCCCTGTAATAACCCACTGATCACCTGTCAATCACCTGTCAATCACCCATCAATCACCCCCTGTCACTGCCACCCATCAATCAGCCCCTAACCTGCCCCTTGCGGGCAATCTGATCACCCACCCACACCAATAGATCGCCCGCAGATCCGACGTCAGATCACCTCCCAAGTGCAGTGTTTACATCTGTTATCTACCCTAAACACCCACTAATTACCCATCAATCACCCCCTATCACCACCTGTCACTGTTACCCATCAGATCAGACCCTAATCTGCCCCTTGCAGGCACCCAATCACCCGCCTACACGCTCAGATTGCCCTCAGACCCCCCCTTATCAATTCGCCAGTGCATTAGTTACATCTGTTCTTCCCTGTAATAACCCACTGATCACCTGTCAATCACCTGTCAATCACCCATCAATCACCCCCTGTCACTGCCACCCATCAATCACCCCCTGGCACTGCCACCCATCAATCACCCCCTGTCACTGCCACTCATCAATCAGCCCCTAACCTGCCCCTTGCGGGCAATCTGATCACCCACCCACACCAATAGATCGCCCACAGATCCGACGTCAGATCACCTCCCAAGTGCAGTGTTTATATCTGTTCTCTACACTAAACACCCACTAATTACCCATCAATCACCCCCTGTCACTGCTACCTATCAGATTAGACCCCTATCTGCCCCTAGGGCACTCAATCACCCGCCCACACCCTCAGAATGCCCTCAGGCCCCAGCCCTGATCACCTCGCCAGTGCATTGCTTGCATCTATTCCCCCCTTTTGCCACACCTTGAGACACCCATCAATCACCTCCTGTCACCCCCTAGCACACCTACCCATCAGATCAGGCCCTAATTTGCCCCGTGTGGGCTCCTGATCACTCGGCCAAACCCTCAGATCCCCCTCAGACCCCCTTCCGATCACCTCCCCAGTGCATTGATTGCATCTATTTTCCCCTCTAACCACCCCCTGAGGCACCCATCAATCACCTCCTGTCACCCCCCCTAGCACTCCTATCCATCAAATCAGGCCCAATACAACCTGTCATCTAAAAGGCCACCCTGCATATGACCGGTTTCACAAAATTCGCCCCCTCATAGACCACCTGTCATCAAAATTTGCAGATGCTTATACCCCTGAACAGTCATTTTGAGACATTTGGTTTCCAGACTACTCACGGTTTTGGACCCGTAAAATGCCAGGGCGGTATAGGAACCCCACAAACTGACCCCATTTTAGAAAATAGACACCCCAATGTATTCTGTTAGGTGTATGACAAGTTCATAGAAGATTTTATTTTTTGTCAAAAGTTAGCGGAAATTGATTTTTTTTTTTTTTTCACAAAGTGTCATTTTTCACTAACTTGTGACAAAAAATAAAATCATCTATGAACTTGCCATACACCTAACGGAATACCTTGGGGTGTCTTCTTTCTAAAATGGGGTCACTTGTGGGATTCCTATACTGCCCTGGCATTTTAGGGGCCCTAAACCGTGAGGAGTAGTCTAGAAAACAAATGCCTCAAAATGACCTGTGATTAGGACGTTGGGCCCCTTACCGCAGTTAGGGTGCAAATAAGTGCCACACATGTGCTATCGCCGTACTCAGGAGAAGTAGTATAATGTGTTTTGGGGTGTATTTTTACACATACCCATGCTGGGTGGGAGAAATCTCTCTGTAAATGGACAATTGTGTGTAAAAAAAATCAAACAATTGTCATTTACAGAGATATTTCTCCCACCCAGCATGGGTATGTGTAAAAATACACCCCAAAACACATTATACTACTTCTCCTGAGTATGGCGGTACCACATATGTGGCACTTTTTTACACCCCAATTACGCTAAGGGGCCCAAAGTCCAATGAGTACCTTTAGGATTTCACAGGTCATTTTGCGACATTTGGTTTCAAGACTACTCCTCACAGTTTAGGGCCCCTAAAATGCCAGGGCAGTATAGGAACCCCACAAATGACCCCATTCTAGAAAGAAGACACCCAAACGTATTCCATTAGGAGTATGGTGAGTTCATAGAAGATTTTATTTTTTGTCACAAGTTAGCGGAAAATGACACTTTGTGAAAAAAAAACAATTAAAATCAATTTCCGCTAACTTGTGACAAAAAAATAAAAACTTCTATGAACTCACCATACTCCTAACGGAATACCTTGGGGTGTCTTCTTTCTAAAATGGGGTAATTAGTGGGGTTCCTATACTGCCCTGGCATTTTAGGGGCCCTAAACCGTGAGGAGTAGTCTTGAAACAAAAATGACCTGTGAAATCCTAAAGGTACTCATTGGACTTTGGGCCCCTTAGCGCAGTTAGGCTGCAAAAAAGTGCCAATCATGTGGTATCGCCGTACTCGGGAGAAGTAGTACAATGTGTTTTGGGGTGTATTTTTACACATACCCATGCTGGGTGGGAGAAATACCTCTGTAAATGACAATCTTTTGATTTTTTTTACACACAATTGTCCATTTACAGAGTTATTTCTCCCACCCAGCATGGGTATGTGTAAAAATACACCCCAAAACACATTGTACTACTTCTCCCGAGTATGGCGATACCACATGTGTGGCACTTTTTTGCACCCTAACTGCGCTAAGGGGCCCAAAGTCCAATGAGTACCTTTAGGATTTCACAGGTCATTTTGAGAAATTTTGTTTCAAGACTACTCCTCACGGTTTAGGGCCCCTAAAATGCCAGGACAGTATAGGGACCCCACAAATGACTCCATTTTAGAAAGAAGACACCCCAAGGTATTCTGTTAGTAGTACGGTGAGTTCATAGAAGATTTTATTTTTTGTCACAAGTTAGCGGAAATTGATTTTCATTGGTTTTTTTCACAAAGTGTCATTTTCCGCTAACTTGTGACAATAAATAAAATCTTCTATGAACTCACCGTACTACTAACGGAATACCTTGGGGTGTCTTCTTTCTAAAATGGGGTCATTTGTGGGGTTCCTATACTGTCCTGGCATTTTAGGGGCCCTAAACCGTGAGGAGTAGTCTTGAAACTAAATTTCTCAAAATGACCTGTGAAATCCTAAAGGTACTCATTGGACTTTGGGCCCCTTAGCGCAGTTAGGGTGCAAATAAGTGCCACACATGTGGTATCGCCGTACTCAGGAGAAGTAGTATAATGTGTTTTAGGGTGTATTTTTACACATACCCATGCTGAGTGGGAGAAAGATCTCTGTAAATGGACAATTGTGTGTAAAAAAATTAAAAAAAATGTCATTTACAGAGATATTTCTCCCACCCAGCATTGGTATGTGTAAAAATACACCCCAAAACACATTATACTACTTCTCCTGAGTACGGCAGTGGCACTTTTTTGCAGCCTAACTGCGCTAAGGGGCCCAAAGTCCAATGAGCATCTTTAGGCTTTACAGGGGTGCTTACAAATTAGCACCCCCCAAAATGCGAGGACAGTAAACACACCCCACAAATGACCCCATTTTGGAAAGTAGACACTTCAAGGTATTCAGAGAGGGAGATGGTGAGTCCGTGGCAGATTTCATTTTTTTTTGTCGCAAGTTAGAAGAAATGGAAACTTTTTTTTTTTTGTCACAAAGTGTCATTTTCCGCTTACTTGTGACAAAAATTAATATCTTCTATGAACTCACTATGCCTCTCAGTGAATACTTTGGGATGTCTTTTTTCCAAAATGGGGTCATTTGGGGGATATTTATACTATCCTGGAATTCTAGCCCCTCATGAAACATGTCAGGTGGTCAGAAAAGTCATAGATGCTTGAAAATGGGAAAATTCACTTTTTGCACCATAGTTTGTAAACGCTATAACTTTTACCCAAACCAATAAATATACATGTTTGTCCACATTTTTCACGCTGCATGTATACAGAAATTTTACTTTATTTGAAAAATGTCAGCACAGAAATTTAAAAAAATAATTTTTTTGCCAAAATTCATGTCTTTTTTGATGAATATAATAAAAAGTAAAAATCGCAGGAGCAATCAAATAGCACCAAAAGAAAGCTTTATTAGTGACAAGAAAAGGAGGCAAAATTCATTTAGGTGGTAGGTTGTATGAGCGAGCAATAAACCGTGAAAGCTGCAGTGGTCTGAATGGAAAAAAAGTGGCCGGTCCTTAAAGAGAACCCGAGGTGGGTTTGAAGAATATTATCTGCATACAGAGGCTGGATCTGCCTATACAGCCCAGCCTCTGTTGCTATCCCAAACCCTCCTAAGGTCCCCCTGCACTCTGCAATCCCTCATAAATCACAGCCACGCTGCTGACAAACAGCTTGTCAGAGCTGGCTGTGTTTATCTCTATAGTGTCAGTCTGTTGCTCTCCCCGCCTCCTGTAGAACTCCAGTCCTCACCTGCATCCCTTCCCTCCCTGCTGATTGGAGGGAAGGGACGGGGCCAGGGACCGGAGCTATGCAGGAGGCGGGGGAGCAGCTGAGACTGACACTACAGATGTAAACACAGCCTCACAGCATGGCTGTGATTTATGAGGGATTGCAGAGTGCAGGGGGACCTTAGTGGGGTTTGGGATAGCAACAGAGGCTGGGCTGTATAGGCAGATCCAGCCTCTGTATGCAGATAACATTCTTCAAACACACCTCGGGTTCTCTTTAAGGGGGGTAAAGCCCACGGTCCTCAAGTGGTTAAAAAAGCCCCTTAGGCTCCCTGCACCCTCCAAATCCGTTTTGCGATTCCGTTTCAGATTCCGATTTCCAATTCCGATTTTCCCTGAATGCAATCAACAGAAAAATGGAGGAAAAAACGCAGCATGCAGTAAAGATTAAAAATTGGAATCGGATGTAAAAACTGATTAAAAATCGGAATCACATGCAATGTTTAAGGCTCCCTGCACACTGCATGTGATTCCGATTCCGATTTATAATCGTGTTTATATCCAATTCCAATTTTTAATTGTTACTGCATGCTGCATTTTTCCTCCGTTTTTCTGTTGATTGTATTCAGGGAAAATCGGAATTGCAAATCGGAAACGAAATCGGAAAACGGATTTGCAGTGTGCAGGGAGCCTTACCCTACTTGCAGAGCAAAGGGGACAGGGCTCGATTCCAGTGTGCAAGATCAGAAGAGCAGACCATGATAAACAAAATCAGGGAAAGTCGAATAAGTACCATTTATAGATTTGTGAATTCACAGATAATGCAGGAATCAGCATGACTGGTCGAAATTGAGTAACCATGGGTAGTTATAGTAGTTTGGCTACTATACAGACCAAATCTGTGTGTATGTGTGACTGTTGTCCTTAAAATATTTTTGGGTTTGGACCTGGTTATATTGTAAAATTCGGTAATGGTTAAGTACAAGCATCTGCTCTGAATCAAAACATGCCATTAATACAGTACGTTAAACATCTGTCACATTCAAGTTGGTGAACTAGTTTCATAACTTAAAACAACTTGCCATGTGATTGCACGTACAAACACCAGACATCTGTTCATTGTCCTTTTGTTAACATACTGTACTCAATGGTATGTCTAGCACACCGTTTCCTTAAAGGGAATCTGTAGTGAAAGTAAACTTATGAGATAATGATTTGGATGCGTAGTACAACTAAGAAAAAGAACATTATTAGTACAGATGTGAGTCTCATATTGTTTCCAGTACTGGAAAAGTTAAAGGGAACCAGAGACGTTGGGGGGAAGCTTTTATACATACCTGGGGCTTCCTCCAGCCCCATAAGCACGGATCGCTCCCACGCCGCCATCCTCTGCTGCCTTGATCCGCCGGTACCGGGTCCCGTCATTGCCACGAGTCGGCCAGTTGGCCGGCAGACGCGGCCAATTGTCCGCATCACATGGGGCTCCCTCCATATTCGTACACATGAGGCTGCCTACTGCGCAGCCTCATGCGTACGAGTATGGAGGGAGCCCCTGTGATGCGGACAATTGGCCGCGTCCGCTGGAAGTGATGGGTATGGTACCGGCGGATCCAGGAAGCGGAGGATGGCGGCGTGGGAGCGATCCAGGCTTATGGGGCTGAGAGAAGCCCCAGGTATGTATAAAAGCTTGTTCTATTTTTTAACAAGGTTCCTCTCTGGTTCCCTTTAAGAAACTTCAGTTGTTACTTATGCAAAAAAACTTCTCTGAGCTTTCTGACCCAACTTGGGTTGGATACAGTACTGTTTTATGAAGCACTTATCTCAAACTGTCTCTCATTGTTTCTTGTTTAAGGTTTTTCTGACAGGAAGTTCAAAGGGTCATTAGCTCTGCTCTGTTTCATCATTTAAAATACAGAGTGTAATTTGTAAACTGCAAATATTAGAGAATGATGCAATTTTATAGAAAAAAAGAAAAAGAAAAAAGCTGTATAGCTGAAAAAAATATGAGACTCTTTTCTTTGCTACTAATGTTCTATTAATTATCCGTACACATACAATTCATTAAATCGTACTTTTTTCACTTTAGTGCCACTTTAACATTTGGAAACCTTCTACAAAGTCTCATTCCATAACCTAGATATAAATAAGTATTCTACTATGGATAGGTTGAATAAAATAGCAAGGTTTAAGAACAGCTTCATTCCCCTACTTCAGCTCCCACATGAAGTTAATATATGTTATATGTCTGTTATCCCTGCCACCTAAAAGTAAGGTTTTCAGTTCATATATTTGCTGCTGGGGACTGGCATTTTGTAACCAAATGCCTCTGTAACTAATATGGTGAGAACCACAAGCCACTCAATGTAAAGAAAATGATGACTAAGTGTGCAATAAATAAAAACCAATGCAATAAATAATTCAGTTATGCACATATTTTGTAAAGCTGGTGAATAATAGAAGAGGTCGAGGGCATGGGCACCCTACCTTTTGTGTGTCTTCATGGAGCCCTGTACAACATAAGAGTGCAGAGATTATGCTATACTAGTGACCTTAGCCTGTTTAAAAACGTGCTAGGTCTGTCAACACTTGCCGTCGCACACATGCGCGCACCTGCCCAGTGCATGCACGCACACACACACGCCCACCCCTTCTGGCCCTGTCCTCCCTCAGCTCTCTTAAGTGTCTCTGCATTCCTCGCTGCTCATGCGCAGTGCAAAAAAGCACTAACACATGGACATGGGACGCAGGGACACTTGCTGTTTATTAGGTGGGATTCTGCCAATCACAGGCATTGTGGTGCCACAGTGTATGTTATTTCGAAATTATTGACGGAAGCTGTGCACTCCCCTTGCCGCCCACTGTGACAGAACATTTGTGGACATATCAGCACTTACTGAGGTTGGAGGCTATCAAGAAAGATCAGGTTATGGGCAGGAGAAAGACAGAGCCTAGGTCACAAGTAGCAAAGTATATAGTATTAATGGTGGCTGGGGGGGGGGGGGGGGTGAAGAAGAGGATAAATAAAATCAGAATTCACAGAATTGTGATGACTAAATATGGAATGTTATGGACAATTATGAATTTATTTCAACACAGAAGGTTGTGTGCATCAGGCACCAAGTGAAACCGGATATTTCTAGGCTAGAAAGTTTGGCCTAATTGGCTTAATCAAGAGGCATAGCTCATGTAAACTTGCATTTGCTTTCGCTTGGGTAAGGGGAGACAGAGAGCGCTCCGATGGTGCATTACCACAAATATGTACTTTACACACGCTTAAAATAATACACTTACAATTTGTGTAGTAATACTGCGCCTTGCATAGTCCGTTAGTGGGTCGCCTCAGCCTAATCCAGCCTGGCCAGGGCTGGAGGTGTGGATGGAGTCACACAATGGCGTCCCTCTGCGGAAAACGGGTCCTGAGGAAGGCGTGGACTTACCCCGAAACCTGTAGTGACGTCAGACAGCAGTCACTGCGCATCGTTTTCCGCAGAGGGACGCCATTGTGTGACTCCATCCACCCCTCCAGCCCTGGCCAGGCTGGATTAGGCTTAGGCTAATACTGCAAGGCGCAGTATTACTACACAAATTGTAAGTGTATTATTTTAAGCGTGTGTAAAGTACATATTTGTGGTAATGCACCATCGGAGCGCTCTCTGTCTCCCCTTACCCTTCTGTTTTTACCAGTGACTGGCTCCATCCAGCACAAGAGAGCTGCACCGAGGGTACATTTAACGGGCCATTACTATTTTGTTGAGCCCAAGTGTAAAAAACTTTTGCTTGTGGTAATTTGCTTTCGCTTGCCATAATATGCAGGGTTTTACAACTAATTATACCGCAAATTTTTACCCTGCGGGGATTAGTTTCATCCTGCTTTAGCAGTTATCCAGGGACGCCGCGTGTAGGCCCCAAGGCTCCCATGAAACAGAGAGCAGCACGAACAGAGCTCCAAGCCCTCTCACTGCTCAGAGATCCTGTAGCCCCGGGGGGGACCGAGAAGTGCAGGCGACCCCCCAAGCATGGCCATTGCCTGAAAGAGCCGCCTGCACCTGCCTCCCAAAGGATAGGTACCTACATTATTGCGCATTGCGTCCAGGGGTGTCATTCACAATCTGCCAAATGAGCATGACCGGGGAACACTACAAGAAAGGGGAACAAAGCAGGGGCCACCCCAAGCGGGTTACAGCTCTGGGGTGACTCCCCTGCATCGCACCCCCGGTGGCTCCCCCGCATCGCACCCTCGGGGGGGGGGACAGGCGCAGACAGCCCCCCTTGAGGGGACCATCCACCACCCAGCTCCAAAGAAATGAAATGAAACATTTCAACACAGAAGGGTGTGTGCATCAAGCACCAAGTAAAACCTACTATTTCTAGCCTAGCAAGTTTGGCCTATTATGAATTTACATTCACAATTTCTAAAAAAAACAAAACTTTGTGAACTGCATATATATATATATATATATATATATATATATATATATATATATATATATATATATATATATATATATATATATATATATATTCCTTAACAAAGGCCCTAATCCCCAAACAATAACCCTAAACCAACCCCTATCCCAAATGCAGGCCCAACCAAACCTTACCCATCCCCAAATGATCATTATATACCAAAAAGGTAGAAATCCAATTTCTGCCATTGGCTTCAATGCAAAACGTTGCACATATTTCAAGTTTTGCATGGAACTTGTATAGCAAAATTATAACCTGCTGTGAACCTATTTTCCCACTTACTACTATAATATATCTTAATTGTGATTAGTACAAAATCTTAGTCACAATGCATTATAATTATTTCACAATTTTGTTAATTCACAAAGTAAACTTAGAAGCCATAAAAAAAAAATAAAAAATCAGAATTCATTGGATGTCAGTGCGAATTTCACAATTTCGCTGGATTCTGAATTCAACACTTTTGACCATCCCTATTGGGGAAGAAGAGAGATACCTACTGTGAGTAAAGAGTTAGGGAATTGGGAATTCATAGCTCAAGTAGGATGTAAAAGACATATAAAATGTGTATGTGCATCCTCACCACTATTTCCATTTACCAGTGTGATTTATGGCAGTGGTTAAGTACAAAGCTCCTGCACACATCTGCCTGGGGACAAAGAGTTTCATATTCATAGCTGTGCTGTTCTCACCCAAACTGGTACTTAGTAATGATGTTAGTGGACACAACAGGTTGGAGGATGACAGGAAGCAAAAATGGGGACACAGAAACCAAGAAAATGCTTTTAGTTAAATTGAAAAAGATTAGTGAGGCTTTTACTGCTCTTTCTATAACCATTCAGCTTCATGTCCTGATCGCATAACAAGAAGTGAGTGTAAAAGGTGACACATAAATAGAAAGATGACACAGATTAGAACCTCCCTATGATATCTAAAACAAACCAAAAAAAAAAAAATAAGCTCAAGTTATAACTTAAATTCTTGAGAATATTTTGATGGTGGTCAATGATGGTCAATGAGATGCAAATAATCCAGAGTTAACAGGGCCGGATTACCGACCAGGCAACAAAAGCAGTCGCTTGGGATTCAGAGTCAAAGGGGCCCCATCTGCACATAAACCAGCCCTCGCCATCCTGTCAGCGGTGGCTGGATGGTATAATGGTTAAAGGGACTCTGAGCAGTGCCGTAACTATGGAAAGATGCATATCATTTTAAAGCTCTCTTTCTCCTCTTTCCAATGATATATAAATGGCCGCCCTATGCTTTTTAGTTTTTGCTATTTTCGCGATCTAAATCACGGCCACAGGACAACTTTTCTCCAAAGTCGGCAGCTCGATTCAGCACAATGCAATGAAATATAAGGAACCCAGGGGTATATAATTACAAACATCATGCTGGTAGGTGTGAGGATGTAATTAATTAGTTGTGGGTATGCTTAAAGGCATACCCACAGGCACTGCTCGGAGTCCCTTTAAGGGCTCTGCCTCTGACACAGGAGACCAGGGTTCGAATCTCGGCTCTGCCTGTTCAGTAAGCCAGCACCTATTCAGTAGGAGACCTTAGGCAAGTCTCTCTAACACTGCTACTGCCTATAGGGTGCATCCTAGTGGCTGCAGCTCTGGCGCTTTGAGTCCGCCAGGAGAAAAGCGCGATATAAATGTTATTTGTCTTGTCTTGTCAAATGATGCCGTGCACTGCTGATTGTCTTCAGAGCCAGGCTTTCCTCCTAGGTCCCCCTCCTGCTACTGTGCGCTCTGCCGCTGCCCACTCTGCCCTCCCTTCCCACAAAGAACCACAGCTGCAGCAAGAATGATAGCAGCAGATGGCAAACGCTCACTCACCTATCCATGATCCAAACGATAGAGATCCAGTCATTTGAATCCCATCTGTCTCTTCTACAGTGCAGCCGCTCGCTCTGAACTTCCTGATTCTCAGATCAGACAGGACGTAGTAATAGTAGTAGTAACAGAGCGGCAGCACTCTAGGGAAGACAGATGGGCTCCGGATGACGGAACCTCTATTGCTTGGATCGCAATAGGTGAATGTGAGTCATCTGGTGCTGTCATTCTCCCCCGCTGCGGCTGCCTTCTCTGCTGGACTATCATATTCACTGGGATGGAGGTTGCATGGTGGCTGTCTAGGTAGGAAATCGGTTGTTCGGTGGTAGGGGAGGTTATGTAATTCTGTCTGGGGAACGGCTTCCGGTTTAGCGGTGTCCAGAGCTTTCTGCTATTGCCAGGCTGGAGATGCAGGGGGAAAGTGCTGCTGCTTTGATATCTGGCGCCCTCTTCACAGGGGTGCCCCAGCCCCTGAGTGCAAATGTCCCAGCCATTCATCCCTCACTCTGCATTTTGCCGGTGCTATTCCCTGCATTGTGCACCCACAGAGGAAAGTGGGCTGTTGCCCATAGCAACCAGTAGCTCGGCTGCGCCGGTGTGTGCGGCATGTTGCTGTGCAGCTGCATCTTCTGATTCTATTACGACATGATGGGGGCCCAAATCAGTTACTTTGCTTAGGGCCCCATTTAGCCTTAATCCGGCTCTGAGAGTTAATGTGGGCTTGGTCCAGTTTCAAGCTGAATACATTTGCATATTACATTTGCATAATCCTGCATTTACTATCCCTACTCAGAAGTACTGAATGATGCTGTACATGCTCGTCTTGTCCCATTTAGCAGGCACTAACTGATGCTTTTGGCAGCCATTAACTGATGCTGAGAGGCACTAACTGGCACTTGCTGGTCATTTCATTGGCTTTGGCCGGTATTTTCTTTTTCTTTCCTATGGAGGTCAAATCAATAATCAGTGCCACCAAAATGTTTGCAGTAATATCTCTAGAAAAGCCAGTCAACACCAACCGGTCTCATTGACAGCAATGGAGTTTCTAAAGTCCTAGCACTTTTGCTAAAGCTTTAGGCACTAATAAATGGCAGGGATCACGTTCAGCATGCCCAGAAGATTCTTTCAGGAGATACTTATCCTTTTCTTGATCTAGGTTCTAGCCTTTGAATGTCTTTGAAAAATTAGCAGCACTGCCAAACTTGTTGACCTTGATTTGACTCTCTAGTGTAGATAAACTTCTGCTGAGGAGCAAAGACATTACTTTTTGTTCTGGAGCATCAGTCACATGTCTCTAAACCTCTAATGTATGATCAGTTTTTGTGGTTTTACAATGGCACAACACTTTCTTACTGAATACAAAATTTCCTTTTTAATATTCAGCAGCATTGATTTTTTAGTTAGAGGGCTTTTCGGTCTCTTTTAACCCTTACACTTTCCTAGTGATTCTGGGTCACCATGAGCTATCTGGGTATTCAGCACTTATTTCCTGTGATCCACAAGTCTGTATCCTGCCATAGTGGTAACAGGAAAAAAGGGCGCCGGCAGCTAGTGGGCAAAAAGGGCGCAGCCATTCACTCACATAAATATTGCTAATGGGCGCCGAACAGGAAAAAAGGGCGCCCGAGATTATTAACATTTTACAAACGGCGCCCGGAGATTTTTAATGTTTTATAACTGTGTTTGTGATGATTTAAGTTTAGAAAATGCACCTGTGACGAATAACGTTTATAAAAATACTAAACATATTTATCCTATTTAACTAAAACATTAATTAAAATTGTATCCCTTACTGTTTGTAAGACATTATTATTCACAAAATAAAGCGATCAGTACGTAACATAAATTGCAATATATTTTTTACAGTCACTATTTGTAAAACATTATTATCCACACAATAAAATTATTTAAAATTGTATCCCTTAATGTATGTAAAACATTATTAGTCAGAAAATAAAGCGATTAGTACGTAACATAAATTGCAATATATTTTTTACAGTCACTATTTGTAAAACATTATTATCCACATAATAAAGCAATCAGTAAGGAGGTGGTTAGGGTTAGGCACCACCAGGGGGGTGGTTAGGGTTAGGCACCACCAGGGGGGGCTTAGGGTTAGGCACCACCAGGGGGGTCTTAGGGTTAGTCACCACTAGGGGTTCTTACGGTTAGGCACCACCAGGGGGGTCTAGAGGTTAGGGATAGGTACAGGGAGGGTTCTGAGTGAGAGAAGGGTTAGGTATAGTTACAGTACAATATATACCACCAGGGGGTGGTTAGGGTTAGGCACCACCAGGGAAGTCTTAGGGCTAGGCACCACTAGGGGGGTGGTTAGGGTTAGGCACCACCAGGGGGGTCTTAGGGTTAGACACCACCAGGGGGGTCTAGGGGTTAGGGATAGGTAAAGGGAGGGTTCTGTGTGAGAGTAGGGTTAGGTATAGTTTTAGTAAAATGTTAGTAATACTTACTACTGTTTTACAACACTTATTACGAATGTAGTTCTATTTATATCATCGTTATAAACAATATTTTCAGATTTTATTATAAGAAAAAACGATAAATGAAGGTTATTCACAATAATATACAATTATAACGATTAAACATATATTATCGTTTTTTAACAAGCGTAATTATAAGTTTCACTTTTGAAACAGGGAAGATTAACATTTTCACAATTGGCGATTTCATACACATTATTTAATGATTTCTAAATTTGTAAAACATTATTTGTAAACGAAATACAACACAATATTTTTATAAACGGTATTACTGCTTATCATTTACACCTCGTGCCCTTTTTTCCGACGCCCTTTTTTGATGTACGCGCCATAGTAGACATGATTGTTACTGTAAAGCACCATAATACTTGATTGACTGCAATTACAAGGAAAAGCGTTTTACTGGACTTTGGAAAGCATAATTGGCCAAACAGATCATTTCAATAAAGCAAGATGGCAAATGACAACAACTCTAGAGTTTTAGTACCCAAGTTTTCATGACACTGTAGGCACAAATGGAAACAGGGCCTTAGGCTTCATACAAGTGAAGCCCACAGTCAGCAGTAGTAGCAGCAGTATTATATAAAACCAGTTCTTTATGAGATTATTGTTCTGCAAATGCATCTTTAAATTAGCTCATGTCCAACAGGTATAATGTAAAATTAATATTTGAATGGGGAGATGTATTCAGTGTATGCAGCTGAAGAGATAGCTAGATATTACAAAAGTAATTGCAGGGCTTTTATCTCATATGGAGTATGACAGACAAGGATGAAGAAGCTGAACTGATAGTGTTGCTACTTCTACCCTTGCGCACTTCTGAATATCAAACTCTGATCATTATCTATTAAACACACATAACTTTAGTCTCCGCTGCTGCCCGCTGCATGTGAATGATTTCATGAAGGCACATTATAAACATGGCTTAATTACCCAAGTGTTTATCTAAGTTCATCTCTGGCAATATTAATATTTAGATAATGGGGCGATGAGGGCACTAAGTCATGATTGAATCTAATTTAACTTTCACTTTATAAAATTATATTAAACCTCATTTGTTATTCAGGGAGAAGGAGAAAAAATATATGTACTGAGCATTCGTATACTCAGTGTTAGCTTCATAGCGCATTCTCTATCAGTCTAGCAATGGTCAAACAATGATAATTCACAAGTCGGCCTGGTATTCATTTCCTTTTCCATTAAATAAGCAGAATGCCTGTGATTATTTACTAAGTGATAGTAAGTAATGAAAAACTGTATATGTGCATGTATCATCATTAATCAGAATAATGAATATTTATGCGGCAATTAAAACATCAAGATTTACAGCACCTACTCAGAGCAAAGTATTTCTGAATAATTTTACTTACTGAGCATTTTGTTTATCCTTCCGAGTAATCAAGCCGCTCGGAGTGACCCAAAACCGCAGGGAAAGAGTAGGGGACTAAAAGAGAACGAGAAGTCCTCTTAAAACAGAAGGTATTTGTGATCATTCAGCTTTAAAGAGACACTGAAGCGAATACATTTTGCCCTTTTTACCTTATAATTCACTTCAGTAGTCTCAGCACAAGTAAACCGCCGCATCCCCGCCGCAAAACGACGTGGATTTTGCTGCGCTGAGAGGCAGAGCTTTCTGCTGTAGCTCTGCCTCTCCTGCCGTCAATTGCCACACGGATCTCCGCCTCTCCCTGCCCCTCTCTGTGAAGGAAGAGTGAGAGGAGTGGGGAGAGGCGGCGATCCACTGCGATTGACATCAGGAGAGGCAGAGCTGAAGCTGAAAGCTCTGCCTCTTTGCGGAAATGCCGGCCAGATTGCCCCCCCAGGGATTTGGGGGCTCTGCAGCCCATGTTTTGCGGCGGGGACATGGCGGTTTACTTGTGCTGAGAGCACTGAAGCAAATTATAAGGTAAAAAGGGCAAAATTAATTTGCTTCAGTGTCTCTTTAAGTGTTACCCACAACACAAGCTTCCTGCATGTAAGTTGGGTGTGGCTCTGTAAAATTTAAAGCTATAGGCTAGCTATACACCAGCGGTTCTGGATGCTAGCCTAGCTTCAGGGGCATAAAGAGATCATTTGCATATTCAGTAGTGGTGCATTGTGGGTAAACACAGATGTTCACTTAAAGGTGAATTAGTGCAAATACCTTCTGTTTTAAGAAGACAAACCACACTAAGCATTGCTTATCGTTCCATGACAATCACCTTTAAGTGTTTCAAATGTATTTTTTAAAGAGAACTTGTAACAAAAAAAAGTTCCCCTGGGAGGTACTCACCTCAGGAGTGGGAAGCCTCAGGGTCGCAATGAGGCTTCCCCCTCCCCTGCAGCTGCAGGCAGTCCAGCGCTGGCTCCCCCGAAGTGTTCTGGAATCCTCCCTTGACAAGCCTGACAAGCACTGATAAGCGCTGATTTATTTACCTTCCCTGGCTCCAGCAGGGGTGCTGTTGCGGCTCTCTGCACGGAGATAGGCGAAAATAGCAGATTTCTGTCGGGTCCGCTCTACTGCGCAGGAGACTTGTGCCTGCGCAGTAGAACGGCCCAACAGCGATCGGCTATTTCCGCCTATCTCAGAGCGGAAAGCAGATGCGTAGCTATGGGTGGGGGGGGGGGGGGGAAGGGGTACAGATGCCCCCAGGCGCTGGGACTAGAGGGCGCTCAGCCGCTGCCGCTATCTGCCATAGAGGATCTTACATTACACTACAGATACTGTGAATGGACGGACAGCCCGCAGTCAGCTTAGCTACTCAGCTACAAGCTTCTTCCTCTCCCAACCCCTCCCCTCTGTTGTGCTTCCTGATGATTGGGTGAGGGGAGGAAGAAGGAAGGAAGACGAGCAGCAGCAGCAGCATTTGAAGCAAGAACGAGCCAGCGTAGGGACAGGACAAGTATGGGTGAGACTGGAGCTGTTGCTCTGATTTAATATCACGAAGGGCTGTCAGTGCCCCCCTCCTCTCCTCTGTGCAGCCACTCTGACAAGCCTGCTGTGCGTAACAGGCTCAGCAGACCTATTCCATGACACCAGTATTCACAGACAAAGTTTTCCCAAAGTTATCGCAAAGTGTTGACCCTGCGTCCTCTGACAGGCATTATTAGGGCAATAAATTGAATACCTCCCAGCTGTTTAATTATGCTTGACCTGCTGTGTAAAGATTGTGTATATATATATATATATATCCTCCTGCATGCTTAAAGTGTACCTGAGATGGGGCCCCTTTGAAAATGTATATATACCTGGGGCTTCCGCCAACCCCCTCCAGCCTGATTGCTCCCTCATCGTCCTCATCGTCGCCTTCTCCTTTGCCCGCAACTGGCCCCGAAAAATCCTCCAGTCGGCGCATCCACAGTCCGGCCAGGAGAGACCCCTGTCTTCTGCGTAGGTACAGAACGAACCAGGAGATGGGAGCATGCACGCAGCCATGACCGCGCATGTGCAGTTGGCCCCAGACCAGAGGACGTTCCGGAGCCAATTGCAGAAGAATGGGGAGTCGGGAAAGGACGGTGTGGGAGCATTCAGGCCGGAGGGGGCTGGAGGAAGCCCCAGGTATGTATGATTTGTCTATATATCCCTATCTCAGGTTCCCTTTAAGCTAAATACTCACCACCCCACAGAGAAAGATGGATCCAGCGACGTCAACACAAGCATTCAAGCAATCCATCTTCCGGCCGGTGGGTATGCACAATTTTACAAGACAGTTGCAACCTGGAAGTCAAGCAATCGCGATACTTTGCCCAGAGTCGTTGAGGGTCTTAAATATCTGATCTGCCATGAAGGTCGTTATATATACAATGTATGACCAATCCTGATATACAGTAGTAAACTCTGTTGCCAGGTCCCGACCATGCACCTGTATGACTAATCCTGGTCTAGTAATCTTAGTCCCTGGGTCCCGAAAATGTGTTTGCATAAATATACAATGTATGCCCAATTCTGATATAGTAAACTACTTGTTCTTGTCCCTTGAAGTTCAGTATAAAGGGATTGTACCATATATGGAAGCCTGCTGTTTTACAGGTGGACTATGTACAAATTTGGCTTCACCTATGACCATGCCCACACTCTGCATTACCACTCCCACTTTGCGCAACACACGACCACCTGTTGGGGGGTGCTAAGCCGGTATTTGTCCCCGGGCGCTGAAAACCCTAGCTACGCCTCTGGCGGAAAGCCGATACTGCGCCTGCTGGGGAGTGAGCTGTAGTGAATTGTATGTGTATTAAATTTGTATACTAGTGTAGTACAGCTGTGTACTAATGCTGCTTCAGTAAACCCTGACATTTTTATGTCACAGCTTCACATACACGCATTTTGGCCAAATGTTTAAGCTAGTTAGTGTCAGATTTATAATGACAGTTTGTAAAACCATTTCATGAAATACACCCGGAAGTTAGACAAAAATCTAGTTAAACTGCCAGCGGCAATTTCAATTATCTCTAGATAAGAATCCAGGCAGGGCCCTAACTGAGTATTTCGCTATGATGAAGCTGCAGTTAGAGCAGCCTTTCTCAACCTTTTTACCCTGGAGGAACCCTGTAAATAACTTTTGGATCTCAAGGAACCCCTGAAAACAATTTTTTGGTCTCGAGGAACCCCTACATTTATTTTTCAGGAGGCATGGTCTTTAAGTAGGTTAGGCTGCTAATTTCACTATCTCCTATTACACTGCCACTCATTATACTGTCTCCTGACCCCCCAATTTAGTGCTTCTTGTTACAGTAACACCTATTATAGTGTGCTCTATTATACTTCCCCCACAATGGGGTAAAATGCCAAGGAACCCCTGTAGAGTCCTCAAGGAACCCTGGGGTTCCAGGGAACCCTGGTTGAGAAAGCCTGAGTTAGAGCAATGCAACTTTCACTAATAACTAATCAGAGCTCATAAATTCCTGTGTGGCTGAAGGAAAACACTTGTGTGAGCAGGGAACAGATAAAACATTAAATAGACTGATCTGTATTTGGTCTAAGATCCACTAGGATTGCTTTTGCAGTGCTCAGCGATAGGCAAAGAGCTACACCAGTGGATTCCTAGGGGGTGGTCCCATTAGCAGTGTTTGCAGTATTTTCGGAGCAATCCTAGAGCAATTGCATTAGTGGCTTTAGTAGACAAATTGTGATCCCTCTGAAATTTTGGCACTTCCGTGATTTCGGCAAATTGTGGGTGCTTTACATTTGCCACACAATGCCATGGTGGGTCCCAGGTCTTAGAGCTGCATAAAAATTAAAATTTACTCGAGGCATTCAAGATTATAGCATTAGATTGTTAACCCTTTAACACAAAACAAGAGTGTGCAATTCCAGGAAACATCTACTTAGGAGTTGGCCTATAGAGGCAACTGCCCATCTCATCAGTTTATTTTGACTTCAGGTTTGCTTTATAACATACTGTATTTCAACAAGTGTGATGCTATATGAATTTTGAAGAAATAGACTTGTTCACTAGCAATGAACTAAACAGTACTGAGTATTCCAACATGCAAATCTAAACTATACAATTTACATTTGGCCTATCAAAATCTCTCTGACAGGGCAATATATTGACTTTAGCTAGCTTTGGCGGTCTCAATTTTTTTCCCTTGCTGGGTCAGTGGAAATTTGCATATGAGGACATTTATTACTCTGACATTTAGCACCCTATAAATGTTAGTATCTTATTGTCATTTATTTAGTATTTATTTTACCAGAATTGGAATAGGATTATATGAATACATCCATATTGGTTACCAATTTCCATTTTATTATACTGAATGATATGCACATGGTCTCTGTTAAGACCTTTTTTAGCCTGTAGTGATAAATATAAAGTTTCACTCAAACAAAATGAAATATAGCAATGCCAGCACTGTTGGAATCACCGGCCTTTACTGATACTCTTCAAGAAAAGTTACATCCAGGTGTAAGGCAAATGAATGAGGGTGAAACAGGACAATGCCAGTTTCATTCTCCCTGTCTGGAAATTCACCATCACAGTGTGTGCTTTGTGTCTTTTTCTATCACTCGCTATGTTTTATTCAGATATGCATATTTTTTTTCTCTGAGAGTTTCAAGCCATTTTTTTTTACTTCTTCCCATTTAACCACTTGCCGACCGCCCACAGCCCATGGGCGGCGGCAAAGTGGACGCCTAAAGGACCGCAATACGCCTTCAGGCGGCGCGTCCTTTAGGCATGCCGGGGGAGCGATCGCGTCATTGATGACGCACGCTTCCCCCGGCAACTGGCTCCGCCCACCCGCCGTAACATCCCGCCGGCCGTACGGAAGCGCCGGCGGGATGTTAACCCCGCGATCGCCGCATACAAAGTGTATAATACACTTTGTAATGTATACAAAGTGTATTATACAGGCTGCCTCCTGCCCTGGTGGTCCCAGTGTCCGAGGGACCACCAGGGCAGGCTGCAGCCACCCTAGTCTGCACCCAAACACACTGATCTGCCCCCCCCCGCCCACTGATCGCCCACAGCACCCCTCAGACCCCTCCTTGCCCACCCCCCAGACCCCTGTTTGCACCCAATCACCCCCCTAATAACCCATCAAACACTCCCTGTCACTATCTGTCAACGCTATTTTTTTTTTATATCCCCCCCTGCCCCCTGCCCCCTCCTGATCACCCCCCCACCCCTCAGATTCTCCCCAGACCCCCCCCCCCAGACCCCCCCCCCTGTGTACTGTATGCATCTATCTTCCCTGATAACCTGTCAATCACCCGTCAATCACCCATCAATCACCCATCAATCACCCCCTGTCACTGCCACCCAACAATCAGCCCCTAACCTGCCCCTTGCGGGCAATCTGATCACCCACCCACACCAATAGATCGCCCGCAGATCCGACATCAGATCACCTCCCAAATCCATTGTTTACATCTATTCTCTCCTCTAAACACCCACTAATTACCCATCAATCACCCATCAATCACCCCCTATCACCACCTGTCACTTTTACCTATCAGATCAGACCCTAATCTGCCCCTTGCGGGCACCCAATCACCCGCCAACACGCTCAGATTGCCCTCTGACCCCCCCTTATCAATTCGCCAGTGCATTAATTACATCTGTTCTTCCCTGTAATAACCCACTGATCACCTGTCAATCACCTGCCAATCACCTATCACCCATCAATCACCCCCTGTCACTGCCACCCATCAATCAGCCCCTAACCTGCCCCTTGCGGGCAATCTGATCTCCCACCCACACCATTAGATCGCCCGCAAACCCGCCGTCAGATTACCTCCCAAATGTATTGTTTACATCTGTTATCTTCTCTAAACACCCACTAATTACCCATCAATCACCCATCAATCACCCCCTATCACCACCTGTCACTGTTACCTATCAGATCAGACCCTAAGCTGCCCCTTGCGGGCACCCAATCACCTGCCCACACGCTCAGATTGCCCTCAGACCCCCCCCCCTTATCAATTCACCAGTGCATTAATTACATCTGTCCTTCCATGTAATAACTTACTGATCACCTGTCAATCACCTGCCAATCACCTATCAACCATCAATCACCCCCTGTCACTGCCACCCAACAATCAGCCCCTAACCTGCCCCTTGCGGGCAAACTGATCACCCACCCACACCAATAGATCGCCCGCAGATCCGACATCAGATCACCACCCAAGCGCAGTGTTTCCATCTATTCTCTCCTCTAAACACTCACTAATTACCCATCAATCACCCATCAATCACCCCCTATCACCACCTGTCACTGTTACCCATCAGATCAGACCCTAATCTGCCCCTTGCGGGCACCCAATCACCCGCCTACACGCTCAGATTGCCCTCAGACCCCCCCTTATCAATTCGCCAGGGCATTATTTACATCTGTCCTTCCCTGTAATAACCCACTGATCACCTGTCAATCACCTGTCAATCACCCATCAATCACCCCCTGTCACTGCCACCCATCAATCACCCCCTGTCACTGCCATCCATCAATCAGCCCCTAACCTGCCCCTTGCGGGCAAACTGAACACCCACCCACACCAATAGATCGCCCGCAGATCCGACGTCCGATCACCTCCCAAGTGCAGTGTTCACATCTGTTCTCTACCCTAAACACCCACTAATTACCCATCAATCACCCCCTGTCACTGCTACCTATCAGATTAGACCCCTATCTGCCCCTAGGGCACTCAATCACCCGCCCACACCCTCAGAATGCCCTCAGACCCCAGCCCTGATCACCTCGCCAGTGCATTGCTTGCATCTATTCCCCCCTCTAATCACACCTTGAGACACCCATCAATCACCTCCTGTCACCCCCTAGCACACCTACCCATCAGATCAGGCCCTAATTTGCCCCGTGTGGGCTCCTGATCACTCGGCCAAACCCTCAGATCCCCCTCAGACCCCCTTCCGATCACCTCCCCAGTGCATTGATTGCATCTATTTTCCCCTCTAACCACCCCCTGAGACACCCATCAATCACCTCCTGTCACCCCCCTAGCACTCCTATCCATCAGATCAGGCCCAATACAACCTGTCATCTAAAAGGCCACCCTGCTTATGACCGGTTCCACAAAATTCGCCCCCTCATAGACCACCTGTCATCAACATTTGCAGATGCTTATACCCCTGAACAGTCATTTTGAGACATTTGGTTTCCAGACTACTCACGGTTTTGGGCCCGTAAAATGCCAGGGCGGTATAGGAACCCCACAAGTGACCCCATTTTAGAAAAAAAGACACCCCAAGGTATTCTGTTAGGTGTATGACGAGTTCATAGAAGATTTTATTTTTTGTCAAAAGTTAGCGGAAATTGATTTTTTATTGTTTTTTTTTCACAAAGTGTCATTTTTTACTAACTTGTGACAAAAAATAAAATCTTCTATGAACTCGCCATA
Organism: Hyperolius riggenbachi; assembly: GCF_040937935.1. Classification (NCBI taxonomy): domain Eukaryota; kingdom Metazoa; phylum Chordata; class Amphibia; order Anura; family Hyperoliidae; genus Hyperolius; species Hyperolius riggenbachi. Next base: position 291,727,250 of record NC_090649.1, read on the forward strand.
CACCTAACGGAATACCTTGGGGTGTCTTCTTTCTAAAATGGGGTCACTTGTGGGGTTCCTATACTGCCCTGGCATTTTAGGGGCCCTAAACCGCGAGGAGTAGTCTAGAAAACAAATGCCTCAAAATGACCCGTGAATAGGACGTTGGGCCCCTTAGCGCACCTAGGCTGCAAAAAAGTGTCACACATGTGGTACCGCCGTACTCAGGAAAAGTAGTATAATGTGTTTTGGGGTGTATTTTTACACATACCCATGCTGGGTGGGAGAAATTTCTATGTAAATGGTCAATTGTGTGTAAAACAAATCAAACAATTGTCATTTACAGAGATATTTCTCCCACTTAGCATGGGTATGTGTAAAAATACACCCCAAAACACATTATACTACTTCTCCTGAGTACGGCGGTACCACATGTGTGGCACTTTTTTACACCCTAAGTACGCTAAGGGGCCCAAAGTCCAATGAGTACCTTTAGGATTTCACAGGTCATTTTGCGACATTTGGTTTCAAGACTACTCCTCACGGTTTAGGGCCCCTAAAATGCCAGGGCAGTATAGTAACCCCACAAATGACCCCATTCTAGAAAGAAGACACCCAAAGGTATTCCGTTAGGAGTATGGTGAGTTCATAGAAGATTTTATTTTTTGTCAAAAGTTAGCGGAAAATTGATTTTTATTGTTTTTTTCACAAAGTGTCATTTTCCACTAACTTGTGACAAAAAATAAAATCTTCTATGAACTCACCATACTCCTAACGGAATACCTTGGGGTGTCTTCTTTCTAAAATGGGGTCATTTGTGGGGTTCCTATACTGAACTGGCATTTTAGGGGCCCTAAACCGTGAGGAGTAGTCTGGAAATCAAATTTCGCAAAATGACCTGTGAAATCCTAAAGGTACTCATTGGACTTTGGGCCCTTTAGCGCAGTTAGGGTGCAAAAAAGTGCCACACATGTGGTATTGCCATACTCGGGAGAAGTAGTACAATGTGTTTTGGGGTGTATTTTTACACATACCCATGCTGGGTGGGAGAAATACCTCTGTAAATGACAATCTTTTGATTTTTTTACACACAATTGTCCATTTACAGAGTTATTTCTCCCACCCAGCATGGGTATGTGTAAAAATACACCCCAAAACACATTGTACTACTTCTCCCGAGTACGGCGATACCACATGTGTGGCACTTTTTTGCACCCTAACTGCGCTAAAGGGCCCAAAGTCCAATGAGTACCTTTAGGATTTCACAGGTCATTTTGCGGAATTTGATTTCCAGACTACTCCTCACGGTTTAGGGCCCCTAAAATGCCAGGGCAGTATAGGAACCCCACAAATGACCCCATTTTAGAAAGAAGACACCTCAAGGTATTCCGTTAGGAGTATGGTGAGTTCATAGAAGATTTTATTTTTTGTCACAAGTTAGTGGAAAATGACACTTTGTGAAAAAAACAATAAAAATCAATTTTCCGCTAACTTTTGACAAAAAATAAAATCTTCTATGAACTCACCATACTCCTAACGGAATACCTTGGGGTGTCTTCTTTCTAAAATGGGGTCATTTGTGGGGTTCCTATACTGCCCTGGCATTTTAGGGGCCCTAAACCGTGAGGAGTAGTCTGGAAATCAAATTCCGCAAAATGACTTGTGAAATCCTAAAGGTACTCATTGGACTTTGGGCCCTTTAGCGCAGTTAGGGTGCAAAAAAGTGCCACACATGTGGTATCGACGTACTCGGGAGAAGTAGTACAATGTGTTTTGGGGTGTATTTTTACACATACCCATGCTGGGTGGGAGAAATAACTCTGTAAATGGACAATTGTGTGTAAAAAAAATGAAAAAATTGTCATTTACAGAGATATTTCTCCCACCCAGCATGGGTATGTGTAAAAATACACCCCAAAACACATTCTACTACTTCTCTTGAGTACGGCAATACCACATGTGTGGCACTTTTTTGCAGCCTAACTGCGCTAAGGGGCCCAAAGTCCAATGAGCACTTTTAGGCTTTACAGGGGTGCTTACAAATTAGCACCCCCCAAAATGCGAGGACAGTAAACACACCCCACAAATGACCCCATTTTGGAAAGTAGACACTTCAAGGTATTCAGAGAGGGGCATGGTGAGTCCGTGGCAGATTTCATTTTTTTTTGTCGCAAGTTAGAAGAAATGGATTCTTTTTTTTTTTCTTTTTTTTGTCACAAAGTGTCATTTTCCGCTTACTTGTGACAAAAAATAATATCTTCTATGAACTCACTATGCCTCTCAGTGAATACTTTGGGATGTCTTCTTTCCAAAAGGGGGTCATTTGGGGGGTATTTATACTATCCTGGAATTCTAGCCCCTCATGAAACATGACAGGGGGTCAGAAAAGTCAGAGATGCTTGAAAATGGGAAAATTCACTTTTTGCACCATAGTTTGTAAACGCTATAACTTTTACCCAAACCAATAAATATACACTGAATGGGTTTTTTTTAATCAAAAACATGTTTGTCCACATTTTTCGCGCTGCATGTATACAGAAATTTTACTTTATTTGAAAATTGTCAGCACAGAAAGTTAAAAAAATCATTTTTTTGCCAAAATTCATGTCTTTTTTGATGAATATAATAAAAAGTAAAAATCGCAGGAGCAATCAAATAGCACCAAAAGAAAGCTTTATTAGTGACAAGAAAAGGAGCCAAAATTCATTTAGGTGGTAGGTTGTATGAGCGAGCAATAAACCGTGAAAGCTGCAGTGGTCTGAGTGGAAAAAAAGTGCCTGGTCCTTAAGGGTTAGAAAGACTGTAGTCCTCAAGTGGTTAAAGGACAACTGGCCTGAGAGGACTATGGAGGCTGCCATAATTATTTCTTTTTAAACAATGCCAGTTACCTAGCATCCTGCTGATCTTGCATGCATCAGCAGTGTCTGAATCACACATTTGAAACAAGCATGTGGCAAATATTCTTTTCAGTAAAGGGTTACTGAAGAATCCTTTCAGCAACTGGAGTTGCTGCAAATTTCCACACCGCTGAGCACTGGGATGATGGCACTTTGGTGATGGCTGCCGACTGAGTGTTAAGTGGGGTGCCAGAATCAGACCAGGAGGAGGAAAATATGTCATGCTTCCGTGCGGAAGCTGAGGAAGATGAAGTGTTCTGTGTTATATAGTCATTTAAGTCCTGACAATATTGAGGGTTGATGGCACGTTCCTTCTTCTGGACACTGTACACTGGTTGATGGTCGCACAAAATCACGTCAGCACGACCTCAAACAGACCTGCCTTAGGCTCTGCCTCTGCCTATTTTGTCCATATTGGGGAGGATGAAGTGAAAGGTATGCACTGACTGCTGGTATATAAAACAGCGTGCGGTCACACAGATGCAGTGAAAGGTATGCTGTGACTGCTGGTATAACAATCTGCAGTCACACAGGTGCAGTGAAAGGTATGCAGTGACTGCTGGTAGAACAATGTACAGTCACACAGGTGCAGTGAAAATGGATGCACTGACTGCTGGTATATAAAACAGTGTGTGGTCACACAGATGCAGTGAAAGGTATACAGTGATTGGTATTATAATACAATGTACAGCAGTTACACAGGTGCAATGGAAAGGTAGGCACTGAATGTGCCCGGCCTGGCACAGTATAGCAATTAGCAAGGGCCATCTGCGACAGACAGAAATGTATATGCAGTGTCAGTGGGCCACACAAAAAAAAAATATCAGAAGAACATTAGCTCTCAAAAGTGCTGTTTTGGTGGTGCTTTTCAGCAACAAATATCAGCCAGGAGCAAGCTAACAAGAGCCTAACTAAGCTTTCCCTATCTCTGCAGCAACCTCTCTCCCTTCTCTCACTAATACAGCAGCACACAAAGTAATAAAATGGCCAACGCTGCTTCCTTATTTAAGGGGGGGGGGGGGGCTCCAGGAGGGAGTGCGGCCTGATTGGCTGCAATGTGTTTGCTGACTGTGATGCAGAGGGTCAAAGTTTACCCCAATGATGTAGTATAGGGTGCGGGTTGAACGCGCATAAAGTTTGCATTTCAACGCGAACTTGAAACCAGTTGTTCGCGCAAGCAAGTTCGCATGCAAATCATTCGGGCCATCTCTAGTTCCTGCATGCGGAAACTCATTGGATTGGCAGGCCATATTTATCAATTGGTTGGTTCACATTTGATGGTACTCTAAAAGTCATTGTTAGAGATGTTGCGAACATCTAATTTTCTGTTCCCGAAAAGCGAACTTCTGTAAATGTTCGCAAACATGCGAACCCAGCAAACCGCCATAGACTTCAATGGACTTAAAAATACTGTTTCTGGCCACAAAAGTGGGTAAAAAGTTGTTTCAAGGGGTCTAACACCTGGACTGTGGCATGCCGTTGGGGGATCCGTGCTAAAAAGTCCCACCAAAAATTACGGAGTTGATGCAAAGTCGGGTTTTAATCCCTGAAGGGCAGAAATCACATTGCATTCCAATAAATAATGCACTGAAGTGGTTAGCAAACATGCATACACAAAAATGCAATTTGAGAGAAAGATGAAATTTTTTTTTCTTAATGTTATTTTCCTTAAATGAAGACCTGTTTGCTTTAACGGTTGCCTAAAGACCTGATGAGCAGACCATGCATCAAAAATAAAATATTTAACAACTTATTCCTGCATGACTTTGTTAATCATTGTGCAAAAGATGTGGATCAGAACCACGTGAAGGATTTTTCCTTGGTGAAGGTCATAAAATCTAGTTTATTGTTTGTCAGTGACATACAGATTTCTGCAGATAACTTCATTCTTCTTTGATGAACATTATTATTAGTATGAAGGTACATCTAGATAAGTTAATTTACTTAAATATGCACTATAACAGTAGCCATATACAGCTAGTTACAGTGTGCCATACTGGTCTGTACCAGAAAATGTCACCTAAAATTATCTGTGCTGATAACGATCCACTGGACCCAAACCATAAGCATAAGTGTCATGTATCTCTGAAAGCATGGGCTGATACTGCACCTGCGCACAGTGATTCTACATTTAATATCACATTCTTGTTCAGTGAATGCTGAGACAGTGCCAATAAGCTCTATTTTAGAACTCAATAATCTTTCATCTCAATAAGAACATTTGGTCAGCAAAAGGTGAACAGAAAAAATCAGGTGTTATTGACCAATTACCGTATTTTTTGGACTATAAGACGCACTTTTTCTCCCTCAAAAGTGTGGAGGGGGGGAGTCAGTGTGTTTTATAGTCCAAATGTAGTGACCGTGCCTATGTTTTGTACTAGTCCCCTTGTGAGTGGTGTCCCCATGTGCGGTGTCTTCATGTAACATTACATGTCCCATTAACATCCGTGAATAAAGAGACCCCCAGATAGCGATCTAGTGCTAAAAACAGTGCGCTGAACCAGCGCTGAGTGAGAGATAAGGACGTGCATAAGGAAATATGACAGATCGCTACAGAAGCACTTTGGATAGCTTACCGAAGAGGAAGAAAATGCAGCGCGAATGCCACCGCTACTGTGCAGCTTTCTCCCGGTTAGATGATGAACAAGCCTTAGACCAATCAGGTGGAGGAGCGCTGCCCCATACAGCCAATCACAGTGCTCATGGCTACTGCCGGTTTGTTACACCACCCGATAGTCCTGCGGGCGGGATCATGCTCGTCATTGTGGCCAATCACTGCACTCCCAGCTACTGATGCCACTACACTATAGACGCACCAGTTTTAGTATATATATTTTTTTCCCTGGATTTTGTCCTCTAAAAACAGGTGCGTCTTATAGTTCGGAGCGTCTTATATAGGGTTGCTCGCTCGGATATCGCGGAATTGTAATTTCCGCAATTCCGGCCGGAAATTACGTTTCCGCATCGGAACGCGGAACGCGGAATTTTCCGTTAACGGAAACGGAATTCCGCGGAATTTCCGCGATTCCGGCAGAACGGTATTTTTAAGCCAATCATTGCATTCGGAATGAATGAACCAATCAGGCAACTGCCGGAATTCGGAATTCCGCGGAAATCCGCGAAATTGCTGAACAAATAGGGCTGCTTTAAAAAGATAGACCAATCATACGTTAGCAACCATTTCCTAGCGACCTATCACAACTTATCCCACCCATCTTGTATAAAATAGAGGAGAGGCTGTCCTCCATTTTGTGGGTTTCAGTCTTGTGGAGCAGAGGAGAGAGACAGACCCATATTTTGTTACTGACTGAGTTTGAGATATATACTTTACTGTATAAATAATAAACCAATAGTCTTTTTAAAGACTGTGTGTGAGTGAGCTTAGACTAGAGTGAGGATTAGTGAGTTAGCTGGGTATTTGTGACAGATTGTAGATTGAGTGTGAGAGCTAGATTGTAGTGTAGTGTGTAATATTTGCTGTGAGGAGAATCAGAGAGGTAGGCTTAGGTTAGTGTGATAGAGATTCAGGCTTAGGTTAGTGTGATATAGAGAGAGAGAGTCAGGTTTAGCTTAGAGTGATATATATATATAGAGAGAGAGAGTCAGGTGTAGTGTGATAGAGAGTGTACTTGCTGTAGTGTGCGAGGGTCAGGGATAGTTAGCTTACTGTGGTGTGACAGAGAGAGTGTGTGTGTGTATATATATATATATATATATATACATATATTTATAATTTTATATATATATATATAAAATTTTTATTTTATCTACTGAGTCCAAAGGCAATGGATCGAAAGCAGCAGGATGCACCTTTCACTCCAAAAAGACAGTGGAGCGATGGTGGATCACGCAAAGCACGTGATCAGGCAGAAGGTGGCAGCAGGAATAGATCCCCTTTGGTACGCAATTTGTTCCCTGTGTTTGGTCGCAGGATAACTATTAATGAGGAACGAGCCAATACTGTCCTGAACTATTTTGAAAAGGAGCCCTGTACCCAGTCTGAGGAATTGTTAGGTAGTCTTGACAGTCACAGCAGCACCAGTTCTCATGTTCCTCGTGAGGCTGCGAAAACCCTGGCGGCAGTTGCTGATTGTGATGTGATTGCCTCCTCCCAGTGCTCTTCTCCAGAGCTAAATTTAACATTTCAGGATGAGGAGAGGGATTTGCAAAAAGATTTGGATGAGGCATTGGCAGAGACCTTGGGTCCAAGCTCTCAAGAAATAGTGGGTGATGTTTTGACAGAAATGGCCCCCATTTTTTTGTCATGCAGAAAAGCTCCACAAGCTTGTGACACCAGTGGTACTACTCAACTTCTTAATACAACCACTGATTTGCACAGTGTGCAGGTGGAGGAACAAGATGATAATTCTGTGGTTGAAGTAGATGATTGTGAGGCTAATGTTCCTACATGGACGGCATCTCGTGGCCTAGGTGTCAGCAGCAGTAGGCACAATCACCATGGTCAAAGTGATCATCCATTTGGCCAGCAACTTCCAGCTGTAATTCCTGTTGCTGCCAATTCCAATGCTGGTAAAAAAACAACCAAAAAAACCAGTAGGAGTGCAGAAAGGTCATCCCCAGCATGGCATTTCTTTACAGACCATGCAGAGGACGTTTGCAAGGTGGTCTGTACCATATGCCGCAAAGCGGTAAGCAGAGGCCAAAAGGGCAGCGGCTTTGGCACTTCTGGCATGAGAAGCCATCTGCGCGTCCATCACCACAGTGCATTTCAGTGGGTACAGAATTCTGGGAAGAGTGTGGCTGGAACAGCAGCAACAGCAGGCCCACCCCTTCCTCCTTCCAGCCTTCGGCCTGTCCCTATTCAGCCTGCACCTTCCCAATCCTCTCCGATTCTCTCTGCATGCCAGGCTGGAATAGTGCACCAATCCACCTCATTAGGTTTTCAGCGCCAGCCTTCGGTTCCTGAAATGTTGCAGAGGAAGCGTATGCTCCCTGCAAATGACAAATTTGTTGTAAAAAATAATGGGCTCCTGGCAAAAATGTTGGCCCAACAGCTGCTACCCTACAATTTTGTGGACAGTGCCCCCTTCCGCAAACTTATGAGCAGTGTGGCGCCACAATGGAGGATCCCCAGCCGACATTATTTTGCCAGGAAAGCGATACCTGCCCTACACCAGCAAATGGTGGCGTGTGTAGCCCGGTCAATGGACCATGCGGTGGGTGGAAAGGTCCATTTTACTACAGATGCCTGGAGCAGCAGGCATGGGCAGGGGAAGTATATAACTTATACAGCCCATTGGGTCACTCTACATCGTGCTGGGGATGGTGGAAGATCTTGTCCAGTATCTCAACAGCTTGTGGTGCCACCTCGTGGGGTCAAGGGGAGGCCCGCTCCACTCCCCTCTGCCACCTGTTCTGTGGCAGGCCAGGTAGTTGATGAGCCTCCCATCAAGCAGTTTCGCTCGTATACTGGCATGCAGCACCATCGATGCCAAGCAATGCTGAAGCTGGTATCGATGGAAGAGAAGAGGCAAACAGGATCTGAAATCCTTAGTGCCTTTGAAGATCAGATCCGCCAGTGGTTGGCCCCACGGAAACTTCTTACAGGAATTGTCGTCTCTGACAATGGGTCTAATATGCTGTCTGCTATGCGTCTAGGTGGCTACACCCATCTTCCCTGTTTGGCCCACGTCTTCAATCTTATAGTTAGTAAGTTCTTAGGAACATATGAAGGGTTAAAGGACGCTGTTTCAACAGCACGAAAGGTGTCAGCTCACATCCGGCGCTCAGCAACCGCCTCCGCTTCTTTGAAGTTGTTGCAGCGCCGTCATAATCTTCCGCAGCACAGACTCATAAGTGATTGCCCAACGCGGTGGAACTCCACCCTCTACATGTTGCAGAGGTTGTGGGAGCAGCGAATGGCAGTCAGAATCTATCTTTCTGAGACAGCTTCCTCAAATTTGTCACTGGACTACATTACTGGGGACCAGTGGGAGCAAATTGGTCAGGTTTGCCAAGTTTTGCAGCCTTTCGAGCAAGCCACAAAGTTGGTCAGCATGGAGAACTGTAGCATCTCACAAGTACTCCCCCTTATCTTCATGCTTGACAAAATGTTGTTTAACTTGCTTGGACGTGGAGATCAGAGTGCACAGGCAAATTTGGGAGTGTCTGATCATGCTGATGCCCAGGAAGAGGACGTAGGAGAGGCAGAGGTTGAGGAGGAGGAGGAGGAAGAGGCAATTGTACGGGGGTGGGAAGAGATTGATGAGCTGCTGGAGCAGGATGGTGACAGCTGTGATAACAGGCCGGAAGAGGAGATTTCTGGCAGGCACCTCTTTCCTATGGCTGCTCACATGATCCAGTGCTTCAAGAGTGACCCCCGGATAAAGAAATTGAAAGTGAGGCTGGACATGTGGGTGGCCACCATTTTAGATCCCCGCTGTAAAGGGAAATTAAGGCAGTTCCTTCCCCCATCCCAGGCAGACAACATGATGCGAAAGATCCATGAAGCCCTTGCTCGCTGGGTTGAAGATGCTTTTCCCGCACCTTCACCCCGGGCCACAGTTTTCACTCCTCTGCAAAGTACTCAGCAAACTTGTGGTGGTCCCAGCAGTACCAAAAAACCACAAAATTTGCTGAGTATGTTTTATGACTTTTATCAGCCAGAGTCTTCCAATGCTCCATGCAGCAGCACCAGCAGCAATAGTAGTCACCGCCAGCGGCTGGACCGTATGGTGAGTGACTATTTAGGGTCGGCTAGTGCTCCTGATAACATAGAGAGTAATGACCCCATGGAGTACTGGACCAAAAAAATTGACACCTGGCCAGAACTTGCTCAGTATGCGCTGGAGGTACTTGCATGCCCCGCCTCAAGTGTTCTATCTGAGAGAGTGTTTAGTGCGGCAGGTGGCGTGGTCACTGACTACCGGACACGTCTGTCTGCAGAAAATGTGGACAGACTCACATTCATCAAAATGAACGAATCCTGGATTAATGATGATTTTAATGCCCCTCTTATTGATCCTTAAGGAGACCAAATAAAATAAAATTGTTGAAGAAAATGAAAATTATCCCTTACAAACTTGGCGAATATTGTATCTGATTTTTTCCCCCGTGAATTTTACATCAAAAACCTGCAGTCTCAAACCTAATATGATACTTACTACTACTGCTGTGACAAGTCTACTGCCGGACGTTATATCCTTCAACACAGGTCCCTAAGGGGCAAGGGCCTGTGTACTCTGCTGCCGTTACCTGCTGTCTCAAGACTCATAAACCTAATTATACTTACTACTACTACTACTGCTGTGTCAATTCAACTGCCGGACGTTATATCCTTCAACACAGGTCCCTAAGGGGCAAGGGCCTGTCTACTCTGCTGCCGTTACCTGCTGTCTCAAGACTCTAAAACCTAATGATACTTACTACTGCTGTGACAAGTCCATTTCCTGGACGTTATATCCTTCAAACCATGTCCCTAAGGGGCAAGGGCCTGTCTACTCTGCTGCCGTTACCTGCTGTCTCAAGACTCTAAGACCTAATGATACTTACTACTGCTGTGACAAGTCCATTTCCTGGACGTTATATCCTTCAAACCATGTCTCTAAAGGGCAAGGGCCTGTCTACTCTGCTGCCGTTACCTGCTGTCTCAAGACTCTAAAACCTAATTATACTTACTACTGCTGTGACAAGTCCATTTCCTGGACGTTATATCCTTCAAACCATGTCCCTAAGGGGCAAGGGCCTGTCTACTCTGCTGCCGTTACCTGCTGTTTCAAGACTCTAAGACCTAATGATACTTACTACTGCTGTGACAAGTCCATTTCCTGGACGTTATATCCTTCAAACCATGTCTCTAAAGGGCAAGGGCCTGTCTACTCTGCTGCCGTTACCTGCTGTCTCAAGACTCTAAAACCTAATGATAATTACTACTGCTGTGACAAGTCCATTTCCTGGACGTTATATCCTTCAAACCATGTCCCTAAGGGGCAAGGGCCTGTCTACTCTGCTGCCGTTACCTGCTGTCTCAAGACTCTAAAACCTAATGATACTTACTACTGCTGTGACAAGTCCATTTCCTGGACGTTATATCCTTCAAACCATGTCCCTAAGGGGCAAGGGCCTGTCTACTCTGCTGCCGTTACCTGCTGTCTCAAGACTCATAAACCTAATGATACTTACTACTGCTGTGACAAGTCCATTTCCTGGACTTTATATCCTTCTACACAGGTCCCTAAGGGGCAAGGGCCTGTCTACTCTGCTGCCGTTACCTGCTGTCTCAAGACTCTAAAACCTAATGATACTTACTACTGCTGTGACAAGTCCATTTCCTGGACGTTATATCCTTCAAACCATGTCCCTAAGGGGCAAGGGCCTGTCTACTCTGCTGCCGTTACCTGCTGTTTCAAGACTCTAAGACCTAATGATACTTACTACTGCTGTGACAAGTCCATTTCCTGGACGTTATATCCTTCAAACCATGTCTCTAAAGGGCAAGGGCCTGTCTACTCTGCTGCCGTTACCTGCTGTCTCAAGACTCTAAAACCTAATGATACTTACTACTGCTGTGACAAGTCCATTTCCTGGACGTTATATCCTTCAAACCATGTCCCTAAGGGGCAAGGGCCTGTCTACTCTGCTGCCGTTACCTGCTGTCTCAAGACTCTAAAACCTAATGATACTTACTACTGCTGTGACAAGTCCATTTCCTGGACGTTATATCCTTCAAACCATGTCCCTAAGGGGCAAGGGCCTGTCTACTCTGCTGCCGTTACCTGCTGTCTCAAGACTCATAAACCTAATGATACTTACTACTGCTGTGACAAGTCCATTTCCTGGACTTTATATCCTTCTACACAGGTCCCTAAGGGGCAAGGGCCTGTCTACTCTGCTGCCGTTACCTGCTGTCTCAAGACTCTAAAACCTAATGATACTTACTACTGCTGTGACAAGTCCATTTCCTGGACGTTATATCCTTCAAACCATGTCCCTAAGGGGCAAGGGCCTGTCTACTCTGCTGCCGTTACCTGCTGTCTCAAGACTCTAAGACCTAATGATACTTACTACTGCTGTGACAAGTCCATTTCCTGGACGTTATATCCTTCAAACCATGTCTCTAAAGGGCAAGGGCCTGTCTACTCTGCTGCCGTTACCTGCTGTCTCAAGACTCTAAAACCTAATGATACTTACTACTGCTGTGACAAGTCCATTTCCTGGACGTTATATCCTTCAAACCATGTCCCTAAGGGGCAAGGGCCTGTCTACTCTGCTGCCGTTACCTGCTGTCTCAAGACTCTAAAACCTAATGATACTTACTACTGCTGTGACAAGTCCATTTCCTGGACGTTATATCCTTCAAACCATGTCCCTAAGGGGCAAGGGCCTGTCTACTCTGCTGCCGTTACCTGCTGTTTCAAGACTCTAAGACCTAATGATACTTACTACTGCTGTGACAAGTCCATTTCCTGGACGTTATATCCTTCAAACCATGTCCCTAAGGGGCAAGGGCCTGTCTACTCTGCTGCCGTTACCTGCTGTCTCAAGACTCTAAAACCTAATGATACTTACTACTGCTGTGACAAGTCCATTTCCTGGACTTTATATCCTTCAACACAGGTCCCTAAGGGGCAAGGGCCTGTCTACTCTGCTGCCGTTACCTGCTGTCTCAAGACTCTAAGACCTAATGATACTTACTACTGTTGTGACAAGTCCATTTCCTGGACGTTATATCCTTCAAACCATGTCTCTAAAGGGCAAGGGCCTGTCTACTCTGCTGCCGTTACCTGCTGTCTCAAGACTCTAAAACCTAATGATACTTACTACTGCTGTGACAAGTCCATTTCCTGGACTTTATATCCTTCAACACAGGTCCCTAAGGGGCAAGGGCCTGTCTACTCTGCTGCCGTTACCTGCTGTCTCAAGACTCTAAGACCTAATGATACTTACTACTGTTGTGACAAGTCCATTTCCTGGACGTTATATCCTTCTAACCATGTCCCTAAGGGGCAAGGGCCTGTCTACTCTGCTGCCGTTACCTGCTGTCTCAAGACTCTAAGACCTAATGATACTTACTACTGTTGTGACAAGTCCATTTCCTGGACGTTATATCCTTCAAACCATGTCTCTAAAGGGCAAGGGCCTGTCTACTCTGCTGCCGTTACCTGCTGTTTCAAGACTCTAAGACCTAATGATACTTACTACTGCTGTGACAAGTCCATTTCCTGGACGTTATATCCTTCAAACCATGTCTCTAAAGGGCAAGGGCCTGTCTACTCTGCTGCCGTTACCTGCTGTCTCAAGACTCTAAAACCTAATGATACTTACTACTGCTGTGACAAGTCCATTTCCTGGACTTTATATCCTTCAACACAGGTCCCTAAGGGGCAAGGGCCTGTCTACTCTGCTGCCGTTACCTGCTGTCTCAAGACTCTAAAACCTAATGATACTTACTACTGCTGTGACAAGTCCATTTCCTGGACTTTATATCCTTCAACACAGGTCCCTAAGGGGCAAGGGCCTGTCTACTCTGCTGCCGTTACCTGCTGTCTCAAGACTCTAAGACCTAATGATACTTACTACTGTTGTGACAAGTCCATTTCCTGGACGTTATATCCTTCAAACCATGTCCCTAAGGGGCAAGGGCCTGTCTACTCTGCTGCCGTTACCTGCTGTCTCAAGACTCTAAGACCTAATGATACTTACTACTGCTGTGACAAGTCCATTTCCTGGACGTTATATCCTTCAAACCATGTCTCTAAAGGGCAAGGGCCTGTCTACTCTGCTGCCGTTACCTGCTGTCTCAAGACTCTAAAACCTAATTATACTTACTACTGCTGTGACAAGTCCATTTCCTGGACGTTATATCCTTCAAACCATGTCCCTAAGGGGCAAGGGCCTGTCTACTCTGCTGCCGTTACCTGCTGTCTCAAGACTCTAAGACCTAATGATACTTACTACTGTTGTGACAAGTCCATTTCCTGGACGTTATATCCTTCAAACCATGTCTCTAAAGGGCAAGGGCCTGTCTACTCTGCTGCCGTTACCTGCTGTCTCAAGACTCTAAAACCTAATGATACTTACTACTGCTGTGACAAGTCCATTTCCTGGACGTTATATCCTTCAAACCATGTCCCTAAGGGGCAAGGGCCTGTCTACTCTGCTGCCGTTACCTGCTGTCTCAAGACTCTAAAACCTAATGATACTTACTACTGCTGTGACAAGTCCATTTCCTGGACGTTATATCCTTCAAACCATGTCCCTAAGGGGCAAGGGCCTGTCTACTCTGCTGCCGTTACCTGCTGTCTCAAGACTCTAAGACCTAATGATACTTACTACTGTTGTGACAAGTCCATTTCCTGGACGTTATATCCTTCAAACCATGTCTCTAAAGGGCAAGGGCCTGTCTACTCTGCTGCCGTTACCTGCTGTTTCAAGACTCTAAGACCTAATGATACTTACTACTGCTGTGACAAGTCCATTTCCTGGACGTTATATCCTTCAAACCATGTCTCTAAAGGGCAAGGGCCTGTCTACTCTGCTGCCGTTACCTGCTGTCTCAAGACTCTAAAACCTAATGATACTTACTACTGCTGTGACAAGTCCATTTCCTGGACTTTATATCCTTCAACACAGGTCCCTAAGGGGCAAGGGCCTGTCTACTCTGCTGCCGTTACCTGCTGTCTCAAGACTCTAAAACCTAATGATAATTACTACTGCTGTGACAAGTCCATTTCCTGGACTTTATATCCTTCAACACAGGTCCCTAAGGGGCAAGGGCCTGTCTACTCTGCTGCCGTTACCTGCTGTCTCAAGACTCTAAGACCTAATGATACTTACTACTGTTGTGACAAGTCCATTTCCTGGACGTTATATCCTTCAAACCATGTCTCTAAAGGGCAAGGGCCTGTCTACTCTGCTGCCGTTACCTGCTGTCTCAAGACTCTAAAACCTAATGATACTTACTACTGCTGTGACAAGTCCATTTCCTGGACGTTATATCCTTCAAACCATGTCCCTAAGGGGCAAGGGCCTGTCTACTCTGCTGCCGTTACCTGCTGTCTCAAGACTCTAAAACCTAATGATACTTACTACTGCTGTGACAAGTCCATTTCCTGGACGTTATATCCTTCAAACCATGTCCCTAAGGGGCAAGGGCCTGTCTACTCTGCTGCCGTTACCTGCTGTCTCAAGACTCTAAGACCTAATGATACTTACTACTGTTGTGACAAGTCCATTTCCTGGACGTTATATCCTTCAAACCATGTCTCTAAAGGGCAAGGGCCTGTCTACTCTGCTGCCGTTACCTGCTGTTTCAAGACTCTAAGACCTAATGATACTTACTACTGCTGTGACAAGTCCATTTCCTGGACGTTATATCCTTCAAACCATGTCTCTAAAGGGCAAGGGCCTGTCTACTCTGCTGCCGTTACCTGCTGTCTCAAGACTCTAAAACCTAATGATACTTACTACTGCTGTGACAAGTCCATTTCCTGGACGTTATATCCTTCAAACCATGTCCCTAAGGGGCAAGAGCCTGTCTACTCTGCTGCCGTTACCTGCTGTCTCAAGACTCTAAAACCTAATGATACTTACTACTGCTGTGACAAGTCCATTTCCTGGACTTTATATCCTTCAACACAGGTCCCTAAGGGGCAAGGGCCTGTCTACTCTGCTGCCGTTACCTGCTGTCTCAAGACTCTAAAACCTAATGATAATTACTACTGCTGTGACAAGTCCATTTCCTGGACGTTATATCCTTCAAACCATGTCTCTAAAGGGCAAGGGCCTGTCTACTCTGCTGCCGTTACCTGCTGTTTCAAGACTCTAAGACCTAATGATACTTACTACTGCTGTGACAAGTCCATTTCCTGGACGTTATATCCTTCAAACCATGTCTCTAAAGGGCAAGGGCCTGTCTACTCTGCTGCCGTTACCTGCTGTCTCAAGACTCTAAAACCTAATGATAATTACTACTGCTGTGACAAGTCCATTTCCTGGACGTTATATCCTTCAAACCATGTCCCTAAGGGGCAAGGGCCTGTCTACTCTGCTGCCGTTACCTGCTGTCTCAAGACTCATAAACCTAATGATACTTACTACTGCTGTGACAAGTCCATTTCCTGGACTTTATATCCTTCAACACAGGTCCCTAAGGGGCAAGGGCCTGTCTACTCTGCTGCCGTTACCTGCTGTCTCAAGACTCTAAGACCTAATGATACTTACTACTGTTGTGACAAGTCCATTTCCTGGACTTTATATCCTTCAACACAGGTCCCTAAGGGGCAAGGGCCTGTCTACTCTGCTGCCGTTACCTGCTGTCTCAAGACTCTAAAACCTAATGATATTTACTACTGCTGTGACAAGTCCATTTCCTGGACGTTATATCCTTCAAACCATGTCCCTAAGGGGCAAGGGCCTGTCTACTCTGCTGCCGTTACCTGCTGTCTCAAGACTCATAAACCTAATGATACTTACTACTGCTGTGACAAGTCCATTTCCTGGACGTTATATCCTTCAAACCATGTCCCTAAGGGGCAAGGGCCTGTCTACTCTGCTGCCGTTACCTGCTGTCTCAAGACTCATAAACCTAATGATACTTACTACTGCTGTGACAAGTCCATTTCCTGGACTTTATATCCTTCTACACAGGTCCCTAAGGGGCAAGGGCCTGTCTACTCTGCTGCCGTTACCTGCTGTTTCAAGACTCTAAGACCTAATGATACTTACTACTGCTGTGACAAGTCCATTTCCTGGACGTTATATCCTTCAAACCATGTCCCTAAGGGGCAAGGGCCTGTCTACTCTGCTGCCGTTACCTGCTGTCTCAAGACTCTAAGACCTAATGATACTTACTACTGTTGTGACAAGTCCATTTCCTGGACGTTATATCCTTCAAACCATGTCTCTAAAGGGCAAGGGCCTGTCTACTCTGCTGCCGTTACCTGCTGTTTCAAGACTCTAAGACCTAATGATACTTACTACTGCTGTGACAAGTCCATTTCCTGGACGTTATATCCTTCAAACCATGTCTCTAAAGGGCAAGGGCCTGTCTACTCTGCTGCCGTTACCTGCTGTCTCAAGACTCTAAAACCTAATGATACTTACTACTGCTGTGACAAGTCCATTTCCTGGACGTTATATCCTTCAAACCATGTCCCTAAGGGGCAAGGGCCTGTCTACTCTGCTGCCGTTACCTGCTGTTTCAAGACTCTAAGACCTAATGATACTTACTACTGTTGTGACAAGTCCATTTCCTGGACGTTATATCCTTCAAACCATGTCTCTAAAGGGCAAGGGCCTGTCTACTCTGCTGCCGTTACCTGCTGTTTCAAGACTCTAAGACCTAATGATACTTACTACTGCTGTGACAAGTCCATTTCCTGGACGTTATATCCTTCAAACCATGTCCCTAAGGGGCAAGGGCCTGTCTACTCTGCTGCCGTTACCTGCTGTTTCAAGACTCTAAGACCTAATGATACTTACTACTGTTGTGACAAGTCCATTTCCTGGACGTTATATCCTTCAAACCATGTCTCTAAAGGGCAAGGGCCTGTCTACTCTGCTGCCGTTACCTGCTGTTTCAAGACTCTAAGACCTAATGATACTTACTACTGCTGTGACAAGTCCATTTCCTGGACGTTATATCCTTCAAACCATGTCTCTAAAGGGCAAGGGCCTGTCTACTCTGCTGCCGTTACCTGCTGTCTCAAGACTCTAAAACCTAATGATACTTACTACTGCTGTGACAAGTCCATTTCCTGGACGTTATATCCTTCAAACCATGTCCCTAAGGGGCAAGGGCCTGTCTACTCTGCTGCCGTTACCTGCTGTTTCAAGACTCTAAGACCTAATGATACTTACTACTGCTGTGACAAGTCCATTTCCTGGACGTTATATCCTTCAAACCATGTCTCTAAAGGGCAATGGCCTGTCTACTCTGCTGCTGTTACCTGCTGTCTCAAGACTCTAAAACCTAATGATACTTACTACTGCTGTGACAAGTCCATTTCCTGGACGTTATATCCTTCTAACCATGTCTCTAAGGGGCAAGGGCCTGTCTACTCTGCTGCCGTTACCTGCTGTCTCAAGACTCTAAAACCTAATGATACTTACTACTGCTGTGACAAGTCCATTTCCTGGACGTTATATCCTTCTAACCATGTCCCTAAGGGGCAAGGGCCTGTCTACTCTGCTGCCAATTACCTGTTGTGTCAAATATTATGATAGTTACTTTACTTCTGCTGCTGCGACCCGTCAACTACCGGACATGATATCCTTCAACCAAGGTCTTGAGTGTGTGAGGACCTGTGTCTACTCTGCTGCCAATTACCTGTTGTGTCTAACCTTGTGATACTTACTTTGCTTCTGATGCTGCGACCAGTCAACTACCGGACATGATATCCCTCAACCAAGGTCTCTAGTGTGCGAGGACCTGTGTGTACTCTGCTGCCAATTACCTTTTGTGTCAAACCTTATGAGACGTACTTCTGCTGCTGAGCCTGTGACAATTCAACTACCGGACGTTGTGGTGCCTACAACAGACAAAAAAGTAATGCCAGGCAGGCAAGAGCCTAATGGTTGTCATCACCAGCCAGTTAGATATGCATTGTGCAATACATACAATACAACAAAGACCAGGTTTTTTTAAAAACTTTTATTGCAATTTGCAATAAGTTTTGTCAATTTTTTTTAAAAAAGGTACAAAACAAGAAACACATGAAAACATAAAACTTTCCTTTCTTACAACAGAAAGAGTTTGCGAGAATTGTAGTTGGACGAGACAGGAAACTTCTGATGTCTACTACTCCATCAACATAACAGTGCATTGCCTATCAACTGGGAGGGGTGACCAGGACACAGGACAGTTGGCACTGTGTAACATAGTCCCTGGGCCAGATTTCTCAAAGCATTACCGACAGTTTATTCTTCTAAAACTGTTCTAGCCAGTTGAAGAATAGTTCTGCATGATAGTAAGAAAATTCGCAAAGCCTATGTAATAGCGACAGTTTAGCGTGGATTTCTAGAGCTACACTACAGTTAAAAAGACTCTGAAGAGAAAAAAAAATATATGATATAATGAATTTGTAGTGTACTATGAATAATTACTAGAAGATTTGCAGAAAAGAAAATATTCCCTTTTTTTTAGGTATATAGTTGTATTTATAACATTGGATCATTATACACTATGTTCAGATTACACATCACTCAGCATTCAGAATTCTTCTTTCCGAGCAGTCTGTGAACTACTGACCTCGCCTCTGGCAGAGAAATATTAAATAGTTCAATAACATTTCAGATAATAAAAGTCATAAAACAGCCCATTCCACGACTCTGAAAGCCGTAGAGATTAATGGCTTCTTTGCATAGAGATAACAACTGGAGTTTATTAACACTTCTTGTACTGGAAACAATTAGACTGATGTATCTGATCTTAACGTTTTATTTCTTAGCTGTACTACACATACAAATCATAATAGCATAATTTTTTTTCGCTTCAGTGTCTCTATTTGAAGGGGCAGTTTATTGATAATTACTATTTACATTAATCACATATCTGTTATTTTATATGGAGAGCTTATCTTTCTCCATCGACCTTGGCGTCAATTCACCAGAGGTTAACAACCTAAATATCTCTTGGGAGGTAATTAACCTCCTGTGATATCTCCAAGTAGCAATTATCCAGAAGTATAGGGGAAATTATCGATCGAGAGAAATGCAAGAGATAAATGTGAGATAAGTATGAGATAAATAAGTGATAGTTAGTAGTTAGTTTTTCCCCAAATCACATTTCACCAGGGAAGAAACGGTGTGTGGTCATTCGTAATTTTTACATCTCTTAACCCCCTGAATTAACCTGGAGATATCGTGGTTTTCACACAGCAGCTGCTGCTGTGGAAGATGGAGCCTTTTGAGCTTACTCTGTTAGGCATGATGCACACCAAAAACCGCTAGTATATTCGCAAAATGCTAGCAGATTTTGAAACGCTTTTTCTTGTTTTTCTGTAGCGTTTCAGCTAGCATTTTGCAGTTCTGTGAAGCGTTTTTGGTGTAGTAGATTTTCTGTATTGTTACAGTAAAGCTGTTACTGAACAGCTACTGTAACAAAAACCGCCTGACAAACCGCTGTGAAGTGCAGGTTTTCAGAGCGGTTTGCGTTTTTCCTATACTTAACATTGAGTCAGAAACGCCTCCGCAATCCTAAATCTGCAGCAGCCCGGGAGTATGCGTTTATGCAAAACGCCTCCCACGCGTATCCGCAGCCGCAAGCGGATCGCAAAAAACGCAGCCGAACCGCTCTGGTGTGCACTAGGCCTTAGAGCTTGCTTCTATTATGAGGATACGAAGGCGCAGGAGGAGGGTCTGTTTAATCGCCCCTCGTATTTTTCGTGTGAGAACAGTTCGTGATAATTTTACTGAGACAGAGGTGGTTAAGACGTTCAGAATCACTCGTGAATGATATGATTAATGATGTGATCCGGCAGTATAAGGCGGGAATACTCTGGTCATGTAGTGGTTAAACTCTGCCTCCTACCCACAATGCTTCACTTTCATGCTTACAGAGCGGAGAAGTAACCCATGTAAATCATTAATACCGATTATTACCTAAATCTCTGCTTTCTCACACTTTCCTCATGCATATCTCTCCATTATCCCCTGCTATCGAACACTTTTCTCTCTGTCCTCTCACACTGGTGAATTGACTCCAGAGTGTTAAAATACCTCATGAGATAATCTACCTACCTTTTTTCTCTTAGTAAATCCTCTCTGGTGAATTGACGCCCTTGTGTTAAAAAAAAGTAGATGCTATCACTTAGTTTTGCTTTGGCCGATGGCTCATTAGCATAGTATGCGACGACAGGCTTCAGCCTGCTTATAGGCTAGCAGACACTCCAGCTGATTTATAAGGCTGTCTCATACACCACAGAGAGCTGGGCTGTGTCATGCGCCGGACGGACTTCTCTGATAGCAGACACTCAAGCTGATAACGCTAACTCACTCACTACAGAGAGCTGCGGTTCTCTGTAACTAGATAAGTAAATAAACAAACATGCTTTTTCATAAGTACATAATTAGCCGACTGCTTTATCTATTCAATTAACTGGTTACAGAGAACTCAGAACAGCAGCTGTCTGTAGTGTATGAGTCAGCGTTATAATAAATCAGCTGGAGTGTCTGCTATAAGCAGGCTGAAGCCCGTCGTCGTACCGTATGCTAATGAGCCAGCTCAGCTCGCTGCCAAAGCAAAAATAAGTGATAGCAACTATTTTTTTTAACACAAGGTCTATGGAGAAAGATATGCTCTCCATATGAAGTAACTGATATGTGATTCATTTAAATAATAAAAATCAATAAACTGAACATTTAAGAAATGTGCAAATCCATTCCTTTAATGTTGCAGAAAAGTGCTCATTAGCAGTTCTACAGATAGTGTAGGCTAGATGTGATTTGTGAAGGGCTCCTCCCCTCTCAGTCAGAGTTTGCTGACAGCAGGTGTGTTGGTAGCCTTAGCCACAGCAATTTTCCGCACACATTGCACTGCCTGAGAGACCTTCCTATCTCCTTCTATTCCTTACAGTTTAAGAAGGAATCTTCATTATCTAGTGATTTTTTTCGGCTGTCTGAGACAGTTCTGCAAGGATTTTTAAAAATAATACTAATATTTTGTTTAAAACGCTCTTGATAAATCTGGCCCCCTGTCACCTCAACAAAAGGTTGGCTGCCAACATCAAATCAACCATTTGCCTGCTCTTTTAAAACAGGGTGGGTAAGAGATTAGAGTGCACCTGTCTGTAATGTAATCTCAGTACAAATACAGCTGCTCTGTGAGGGCCTCAGAGGTTGTCTTAAGAGAATATTTGGATCAACAGCACTGTGAAGTAAAAAGAACACACAAGACAGGTCAGGGATCAAGTTATAGAAAAACGTAAAGCTGGTTTAGGCTACAAAAACATTTCCAAAGCCTTGAACATCCCACAGAGCACTGTTCAAGCGATCATTCAGAAATGGAAGGAGTATGGCACAACTGTAAACCTACTAAGACAAGGCCGTCCACCTAAACTCACAGGCCAAACAAGGAGAGCGCTGATCAGAAATGCAGTCAAGAGGCCCATGGTGACTCTGGACGAGCTGCAGAGATCTACAGCTCAGGTGGGAGACTGTCCATAGGACAACTATTAGTCATGCACTGCACAAAGTTGGCCTTTATGGTAGAGTGGCAAGAAGAAAGCCATTGTTAACAGAAAAGCATAAGAAGTCCAGTTTGCAGTTTGACACAAGCCATGTTGGGGGACACGGTAAACATGTGGAACAAGGTGCTCTGGTCAGAGGAGATCAAAATGGAACTTTTGGTCCAAAATGCAAAACGCTATGTGTGGCAGAAAACTAACACTGCACATCACTCTGACCACACCATCCCCACTGTCAAATATGGTGGTGGCAGCATCATGCTCTGGGGGTGCTTCTCTTCAGCAGGGACAGAGAAGCTGGTCAGAGTTGATGGGAAGATGGATGGTGCCAAATACAGGGCAAACTTGGAAGAAAACCTCTTGGACTCTGCAAAAGACTTGAGACTGGGGCGGAGGTTCACCTTTCAGCAGGACAATGACCCTAAACATAAAGGCAGGGCAACAATGGAATGGTTTCAAACAAAACATAACTATGTATTAGAAAGGCCCATCCAAAGTCCAGATCTAAATCCAATGTAGAATCAGTGGCAAGATCTGAAAAATGCTGTTCACACACGCTGTCCATCTAATCTGACTCCGGAGGACTCCAGGAGGACCCGCCTTACATCCTCCTTTTACCGGCAACCTGGGCAAAATACTCATGGAGCCGTTCTCCCTCCTCCCTGCAGGCCAGAATCCTCTGCCGTTGGTCCTCAATCTGTGCCTCCAGCTGTTGTTGCAGTTGCTCTATCTGCTGCTGAAAAGCAGCTTGTAGCTGCTGGAGGCGCGCTTCATATTCCACCCGCTGCTGCTGTGCTTGTTGTTCAAGGGCAGCAACACGGGCGGTTAGTTCAGAAGCTGTAAAAAACAAGATGTACAAAATTACAAAATTACACTATACATGGACATTGTACAATAACGTTTAATAAAAGTCAAACCAGTACAGTGTGGTACCGTATTAGCCATAAAAACAAGGAGTTTTGAAACAGGATGATAGCATTTATTGGCTGATTTTGAGAAAAATAACATGAGATTTTTCTAATTATAAAAAGGCTTCCTTGTACTTTTCCCTGACCAACACTGAAAACACGGCTTACAAACATTGACATTCACTGTATTAATGGGTGGCTTAAAGTCAGAAATGAGATTTAAAAAAGAGACAAAGTACATACATTGGATCATATCTGTACAACATGGTTAAAACCAGTACTCTTGTTTACAACTTCTCTTGCTGGTACAATGGCTTTTCAATATTACAATATTCTTTTTATTTTATTTTTAATTTTTCAATTCAATTTTTCTGTTATATGCTTGTGTTTGATGGTGTTTACTGTTTACTGTCACTATGCATTATTTTTTACTTGCATATGCTGGTTTGAAATGCCAGAATGCTCTTTAGTTTAAAATTAATGTTGCATGTGACTACTAGCCCAGTTAGTATTTCAACTTGGAATTTCCAATAGTTACCCATCATCATCATCACCAGAGTGTACTTTACGTTACATGAAGGGAACTGTTTAACTTATCAATTTAGCCCAGAGGCCAGGAAAAGTGTTCTGAGTAACAGTTAAGACATGTAAAAATACATTAATGTTTGCCGAAAAATTATTCAACTCTGTATGTCAGTGTACATAAAGTGTGGTTTTCATTTTTAGTCAGGAACCAGTCCGCCGAAGGCATTTTAAAATCCGAAAGCTCACTGTTTACTCATGTCTAAGTTTGACAATGAATGGTATCATCCAGATTCAAAAACAAAACTCCTGGTTTTACCTAAAGTAAAGAAAGAGTAATGAAATATGACTGCCAAAAGTAGTGCCTTGCAATCCACCCAAAAAAATCAAAAATGTATTAGAACTTGTTGTGGCTACAATGGATGTGAAATACCTTTATACTACCATTCCACACATGCATAGTACTGCAGCTTGTCAACATTTCTTCAAGTGATATGTTGCCCCATTATGTACATTTATTTATGGCCAAATTTGAATGAAGCTTCCTTTGAAGTTGTGAAATTAAAGCATGTCCTTACATTATATTTACAGATGATACACTAGTTTTACTATGGACATAATCACTGGCCGGAAGAAGTGTTCTAATTTGGAGGCAGGGTGATGTAGTGGTGGTTGGTGTGTTAGTGCTCTTGCTTTGCAACGATTCCAATCCCTTCAACATCGGGATGTAGTTCTTAAAGGGGGGACAGGCAAAAATGGCGCACAGCGCCAATAGTGTCAGAATGGCGCTGCATTACAACGATATTTAACGTTTTATATGTTCAATTTTTTTAGCAGGGATCGTGCTGGAGAGGCAGCGGGCTGGCAGCGGGGTCGGGCTGGAGAGGCAGCGGGCAGTAGGGGTCGGGCTGGAGAGGCAGCGGGCAGTGGGCTGGCAGCGGTGTCAGGGTGGAGAGGCAGCGGGCTGGCAGCGGGGGTCGGGCTGAAGAGGCAGCGGGGTGGAGGGAGGATTACGCAGCATGTGTATATTGTGTATACATTACCTTGTCCCGGCCGGCGATCGTTCATTCACTTCATAGCTTGCACGAGTTCTGCATCCAGCCAATCACCATGCGGAAACTGAAGCCGCATGGTGATTGGCTGGATGCAGAACTCGTGCAAGCTATGAAGTGAAGGAGCGATCGCCGGCCGGGACAAGGTAATGTATACACAATATACACATGCTGCGTAATCCTCCCTCCACCCCGCTGCCTCTTCAGCCCGACCCCCGCTGCCAGCCCGCTGCCTCTCCACCCTGACACCGCTGCCAGCCCACTGCCCGCTGCCTCTCCAGCCCGACCCCCGCTGCCAGCCCGACCCCCTCTGCTAGTTCCCTGCATTTTTCAATGGCGCACCATTCTGCTGTTTTATAAAACGCTATTTACCGTTTTAATGTATTTACATTAAAACGGTAAATAGCGTTTTATAATCGGCAGAACGGTGCGCCATTATTTCCTCCGCGCCATTTTTTACTGTATGCCTTAAAGGACCACGAGCGCAAAAAACAGTAGGCATTGAAAATCTGACATAACCGACAGATTTTGGGACAATCCATCTCCTCATAGGGTATTTCAAGGGTTTGCTTTGTTTTCAACTGCATTTCCTGAACATCTGATTAACTGAAAAATTAGCAAGAAACCAGCCGGCCTCACTAATCACTTGAACAGTCCACTGTATTATGTCAGTGACATTTTGCAAATGTTCAGGAAATGCTGTTGCAAACAAAGAAATCCCTGAGAATCCCCCTTAAAAACATGGACTGGCCCAAAACCTGTCATCTGTCCCATTTTAACTGCCAACTTTGTTCAAGATAGTGGTCCTTTAAGTTTTTACTTCTGTCAGAAGCTATGCTCCTGGGAGCAAAGAGACCATCTTCCCAATACACAACTATCCAGGCTCTCTTGCTGGCATGGGAACACTTTATCAAATTCCCGCCTAAGTCGTCCCTGACTCATAGTCCTACCATCTCTTTAAATGCCCTTAAAATCCTCAGCCCCCATTTGAACCTATACGCATGGGATAAAGTTAAAATCACCTCACTAAACCAACTGTCACAAGGCTCTCAGCTTAAAACATTTGAGGAATTACATAAAGAATTCCAATTACCATTCAACCAACTCTTTACCTACCATAGGATATATAGCCTGATCAAATATAAGAAAATTAATATACCCCAGCTCAATAGTCATATCCTAATCCTAACAGCCATTAACAATAAAGGCCCCCCCCCCACACACACATTTTGGCCGGAGGTATCTCCACTTGGTATACGTGGATACTAGAAGTGAGTGATGCCTCACTGAAAAGATATGCTTTAGCCTGGTCCAATGACCTACAATCTAACATAACTGACCAGCATGTGCTCAGGACCACTTCTAAAAGCCTAAAACTCTCAAAGAACAACTCCCACTGTGAACTTTCACGTAAAGTTATTTTCAGGTGGTATCTGACCCCCAGAAGAATGGCCTCGTTCTCAGAGGATAACTCCCCCAACTGCTGGCATTGTAAGAACTCAGTGGGGACTCTACTCCACATGCTATGGGAGTGCCCTAATATTGCTCAGTTTTGGGACCATGTGGAACTCTTAGGGCTGGTTCAGATGGACGTTTGGAGGCGTTGCGTTCGTTGGCGTCGCGTTCAGCAGCGTTCGTGTGCGTTTGGATGCGGTCGCGTTTTTTCTTCCCCTAGGGGGACATTAGCCGTCGCGGTTAACCTCCCCTGGAAGCTACATGTAGCTTCCAGGGGCTCCTTGAACGCCAGGGAAAATCGGGACCCAAACGCCGCGTTTGTGTAAACGTGCTTGAAAGCTTGGTACAAACGCTCCCATTCACTTGAATGGGAGCGTTTAGCACCAAGCCCTGAACGCTGGCTGTAAACGCTCTGCAAACGTCCGTCTGAACCAGCCCTTAATTAATAGCTTTTTCCTTCCCTACTTACGTACGTCTATCAGCTAAATTAGCTTTACTCTTAGTAGGGCTAGAGGAGATCCCACTAAATTTGCAGCCCCAGGTTATGCATATCATTCTGTCGGCACTCTCCCAGATAACTAGCAATTGGAAATCGGCCGACTACCTATCTATTACCCAACTAATCTCCCTAGTAAACAGCAACCTGAATATGGAATATAAAATTAGACTAAGATCCTCAGTGGACCATAAGATCCTCACCCTTCCTAGTACCTGGTTGGAATACACTAACTAGAATCTCACTTCCAATATAGCTCCTGGTATACTATACACTATAAGTTAAGTAGGTAGTGTTACTTATGGTAGACTAGTCAGACCTCGTCCGTCCTTCCCACAGGTGTTGTACTTTATACTCACTACAGCGACGAGCATTATGTAGACACTCTAGCACTGAAACAGGATCCCTGTAACCCTGTATCAAGGGCTAACCTTCGGGCCACTGAATTGATACAGTACATTGATGTCCGAGCCCTGGGGGTTACCTAGTATGGGTCAAGTTAAAACTCCCAGGCTGGACTAAGCGCATAGGAGTGCTTCATGTATTACCTCCCTCTGTTCTTCATGGGAATAAGACAGACCAGGGGTGTTATTCATAGAATAGTTTGCAAGTGTATTTGAATGTATGATGAATATTATGCAGTCAGCTGTTTTCATTACTATGGAACTCTGTATTTGAAATGTAATAAAAAATTATGATGAAGAAAATTATTTTTACTTCGGTCTGTATTGTTTTCCTCCTAGCACTCATTCTTCCGCCCACATCCAAAACATCTACAACTAGTATACTTGGCTTCCCCCTGAATAGACCCTAGAGTACAATACGATACATACACTACACAATGGCTCCAAATCAATAAGCTGCATCAAACACTTATTAATGTATTTTGTTCTACAACAATAAATTTTACTTACACTCAGCTGTTTCAATGGCACCACTTTCTGGCCTGCCGGAGGAAAGTTGCCGTGGCCGGCGTCTGCGCAATCGCACAGAGATAGAGGCTAAGATAAAAAGAAGACATGGTATCATTCACCTTTTTTTTTTTTTTTTGGGACTGTAAAAAAAAAAAAAAAAATCTATTCTGTACAAAAAAAACATTATGTACTAATCTCCTAAGAGACGTACCACTGTCATCTGATTAATGTTGCAACTTTGTTAAAAAAATACTTACATGCCACAGATCGGCTCCGGGAGCGCCTTCGCCCACGCTGCCGGCAGCGCCTTCGCCCACGCTGCCGGCTGCTACGGGGCCTTTGGCTGGTGCTGGGTCCAGCCTCATCATCAGCAGGGGGGGAGGCAGCAGCAGGATCCTCCTGAGTGGGGTCCACAATATTGCGGGAAGAGGGAGGAGCAGAGGCGGAACGGGCCCGCCTGCGTGCCTGAGACCGATCCACTAAAAAAGAATGTGAGATTGTTTTTAAAATTGTGAGTTACATACCCAATAGGAGAGACAATTTGTTAGACATGAAAATCGTAAGGATTTCCAAGGTTGAAAACACGTACACATCACGCTACATATATGAAAAACACATTATTTACTTACATTCCCGAAGCTGGTCTTTAATTCTCCTCACCGCACATGGTGTCTTCGACTTGAAGTCGCTCCACATGGTCTGGATCTTCTTGACCGACCATGTGCGGTGGTATCGGGTCTCAAGGTCCCGCTGTAGCTGGTCCAGAATAGCCCTCTTCTCCTCCCTCTTCCTCTTATCGTAGGCCCCTCGTAACATTGTCTGAAAAAAAAAAAACAACAACAAAATTAATGATCCGCTAAAAGTAACCTTTACAATACCTACATCGCTTGCTATTGTACTAACATATGATAAGACTGATGAAAAGTCAATTTAATGTTCAATTGACTTATCATCAGCAGTCTTATCAACTCCTTGAACAATAGAAGGAGATTTTCGGTAAGTTAATCGAAATCAAAGTTATGAGAGCCTAAAGGCCAGTACAAACGCTACACGGGAGGCAACGACGGGTCTGTAGTCACCTCCCGCTGGTCAGATTTTCCGTGGACAGTCCGACGTGTCTACAGGCTGTCGGCTGACTGATAAGGCTCTTTCTGAGGTTCTGAGCAATCCGCCCGGCGGCCTTTACAGACCGCTGTTGAGTGTTGACTTGAGTGTGTGTATGGGGCGTACAGTTGTGTAGTCTGAACATTAAGCCCTTCAATTGCAAAGCTTCATGGTACTATTAAAGTAGCTACAGATGCAGCATGCATTACACAGTCAAGCAAAATAAATTGAAAGTCATGGATTAATACAGTGAAGAAAAAAATAAATAAACTTACTTTAATAATCAAATTCTTTTCCCGCTTCCGCAGGCGTGCAGCGGAGGCAGCAGAGGCTGACGTCCTGCTCCTCCCACCATCACCATCACCACCACCACTCCCACCGGCTTCAGCAGCATCTGCCATGTTCGTACAACTCTATGAATAATAACATTGCAAAATATCAAATATATTTTTTCACATACGAGAAATTATTTATGATCAAAACATGTATAATTGCAATGAGTTTGCTGTTTTGAGGCAAACACAGCGACATAGCGTTCTATACTCTGTACAATGACTATTGTGTAAATGGCTATCTAGTTACAAATCATCTGATTAATAGTAATACGGAAGTGGATATCTAATACTTTCATATACTTCTGAAGTGCTAGAAATTCCTGATGTACTTGCTAGGGAGCAGTAATGAATAAGAAAATTACCATTTTGGCGGAAGACAGCGCTGCTTCCGCCTCTGGGAACACGGAGAGAGCGTTGGTGTCATCTGGAGCTGGCAGCGTGCGGCGTTCTGGATTGTCCACGCTGCATAGGAGGAGCGTGGACAATCTAGGGCACATCTGCTACCAATCCGACTGCACTTTGAGGGCACATCTGCGACCAATCTGACTGCACTTTGTGGACACTTCTGCGAACAATAAGACTGCAATTTGTGGCCACATCTGTGACCAATCAGACTGCACTTAGTGGGCACAGCTGCGACCAATCAGACTGCACTTTGTGGCACATCTGCAACCAATCAAACTGCACTTTGTGGACACATCTGCGACCAATCAGACTGCACTTTCTGGGCACATCTGCAACCAATCAGACTGCACTTTCTGGGCACAGCTGCGACCAATCAGATTGCACTTTGTGGACACAGCTGCGAACAATAAGACTGCAATTTGTGGCCACATCTGCGACCAATCAGACTGCACTTAGTGGGCACAGCTGCGACCAATCAGACTGCACTTAGTGGGCAAAGCTGCGACCAATCAGACTGCACTTTGTGGACACATCTGCGACCAATCAGACTGCACTTTGTGGCACATCTGCAACCAATCAAACTGCACTTTGTGGACACATCTGCGACCAATCAGAATGCACTTTCTGGGCACATCTGCGACCAATCAGACTGCACTTTCTGGGCACAGCTGTGACCAATCAGACTGCACTTTGTGGACACAGCTGCGAACAATCAGACTGCACTTTGTGGACACATCTGCAACCAATCAAACTGCACTTTGAGGGCACAGCTGCGACCAATCTGACTGCACTTTGTGGACACTTCTGCGAACAATAAGACTGCAATTTGTGGCCACATCTGCGACCAATCAGACTGCACTTAGTGGGCACAGCTGCGACCAATCAGACTGCACTTAGTGGGCAAAGCTGCAACCAATCAGACTGCACTTTGTGGACACATCTGCGACCAATCAGACTGCACTTAGTGGGCAAAGCTGCGAACAATAAGACTGCACTTTGTGGCCACATCTGCGACCAATCAGAATGCACTTTGTGGACACATCTGCGACCAATCAGAATGCACTTTGTGGATACATCTGCAACCAATCAAACTGCACTTTGAGAGCACAGCTGCGACCAATCTGACTGCACTTTTAGGGCACAGCTGCGACCAATCTGACTGCACTTTGTGGGAACATCTGCGACCAATCAGACTGCACTTTGAGGGCACATCTGCGACCAATCTGACTAGACTTTGTGGGCACAGCTGCGACCAATCTGACTGCACTTTGTGGGCACATCTGCGACCAATCAGACTGCACTTTGAGGGCACATCTGCGACCAATCAGACTGCACTTTGTGGACACTTCTGCGAACAATAAGACTGCAATTTGTGGCCACATCTGCGACCAATCAGACAGCACTTAGTGGGCACAGCTGCGACCAATCAGACTGCACTTTGTGGCACATCTGCAACCAATCAAACTGCACTTTGTGGACACATCTGCGACCAATCAGACTGCACTTTCTGGGCACATCTGCAACCAATCAGACTGCACTTTCTGGGCACAGCTGCGACCAATCAGATTGCACTTTGTGGACACAGCTGCGAACAATAAGACTGCAATTTGTGGCCACATCTGCGACCAATCAGACTGCACTTAGTGGGCACAGCTGCGACCAATCAGACTGCACTTAGTGGGCAAAGCTGCGACCAATCAGACTGCACTTTGTGGACACATCTGCGACCAATCAGACTGCACTTTGTGGCACATCTGCAACCAATCAAACTGCACTTTGTGGACACATCTGCGACCAATCAGACTGCACTTTCTGGGCACATCTGCGACCAATCAGACTGCACTTTCTGGGCACATCTGCGACCAATCAGACTGCACTTAGTGGGCAAAGCTGCAACCAATCAGACTGCACTTTGTGGACACATCTGCGACCAATCTGACTGCACTTTGTGGGCACAGCTGCGACCAATCAGACTGCACTTAGTGGGCAAAGCTGCGAACAATAAGACTGCACTTTGTGGACACAGCTGCGACCAATCAGACTGCACTTAGTGGGCAAAGCTGCGAACAATAAGACTGCACTTTGTGGCCACATCTGCGACCAATCAGAATGCACTTTGTGGACACAGCTGCGACCAATCTGACTGCACTTTGAGGGCACAGCTGCGACCAATCTGACTGCACTTTGTGGGCACATCTGCGACCAATCAGACTGCACTTTGAGGGCACATCTGCGACCAATCTGACTAGACTTTGTGGGCACAGCTGCGACCAATCTGACTGCACTTTGTGGGCACATCTGCGACCAATCAGACTGCACTTTGAGGGCACATCTGCGACCAATCAGACTGCACTTTGTGGACACTTCTGCGAACAATAAGACTGCAATTTGTGGCCACATCTGCGAACAATCAGACAGCACTTAGTGGGCA
The DNA here is from genome assembly GCF_040937935.1 of Hyperolius riggenbachi. Classification (NCBI taxonomy): domain Eukaryota; kingdom Metazoa; phylum Chordata; class Amphibia; order Anura; family Hyperoliidae; genus Hyperolius; species Hyperolius riggenbachi. The sequence goes on from NC_090649.1 coordinate 291,758,893, forward strand.
CAGCTGCGACCAATCAGACTGCACTTTGTGGATACATCTGCAACCAATCAAACTGCATTTTGAGGGCACAGCTGCGACCAATCTGACTGCACTTTGTGGACACATCTGCAACCAATCAGACTGCACTTTCTGGGCACAGCTGCGACCAATCAGACTGCACTTTCTGGGCACAGCTGTGACCAATCAGACTGCACTTTGTGGCACATCTGCAACCAATCAAACTGCACTTTGTGGACACATCTGCGACCAATCAGACTGCACTTTCTGGGCACATCTGCGACCAATCAGACTGCACTTTCTGGGCACAGCTGCGACCAATCAGACTGCACTTTGTGGACACAGCTGCGAACAATAAGACTGCACTTTGTGGCCACATCTGCGACCAATCAGAATGCACTTTGTGGACACATCTGCGACCAATCAGAATGCACTTTGTGGACACATCTGCGACCAATCTGACTGCACTTTGTGGGCACAGCTGCGACCAATCAGACTGCACTTAGTGGGCAAAGCTGCGAACAATAAGACTGCACTTTGTGGCCACATCTGCGACCAATCAGAATGCACTTTGTGGGCACAGCTGCGACCAGACTGCACTTTGTGCACACATCTGCGACCAATCAGACTGCACTTTGTGGCACATCTGCAACCAATCAAACTGCACTTTGTGGACACATCTGCGACCAATCAGACTGCACTTTCTGGGCACATCTGCGACCAATCAGACTGCACTTTCTGGGCACAGCTGCGACCAATCAGACTGCACTTTGTGGACACAGCTGCGAACAATAAGACTGCACTTTGTGGCCACATCTGCGACCAATCAGAATGCACTTTGTGGACACATCTGCGACCAATCAGAATGCACTTTATGGACACATCTGCGACCAATCTGACTGCACTTTGTGGGCACAGCTGCGACCAATCTGACTGCACTTTGTGGGCACAGCTGCGACCAATCAGAATGCACTTTATGGACACATCTGCGACCAATCGGACTTTACTTTGTGGGCACATCTGCGACCAATCAGACTGCACTTTGTGGGCACAGCTGCGACTAATCAGTCTGCACTTTGTTCCAACATTTCAGCATACCCGACAAAATAGCATACAAATGAAATTGAACACGTGCAAAGTCATGCAAGTCATACATTAACCCCATAATGCCCATCAGCAGCACTAACCCTTGCAACCCAATTCAGATTCCTGGGTCCAACTCCTAACACTGGCCCTCCTCCACCATGTGGTCTGGAATAAAAACCGCGCTACATGCCCACGAAGGTAACTTCATGCACAGAAAGTGCATGCCACAAATCTCCATCAAATGCAACATGATGCTATCCTATTCCTAATCAAATGACTGACAGGTCAGTGTCAAACACACAAATATGGTAACTTGTTTTTCTAACCTAAAAAAAAGGAATAATTGCATTTATCATTAAACATAATAAACATCTATGTAAACAAATATATGTACATATTATTCACTTACCTCAATAGCAGGTGCAATCTGCTCCTCCAGGTCTCTCTGCCTCACCAGACTCCACAACAAGTTCCTGGAAGTGAGCAAACCACGGAATTCCTCCAGGGATCCGCCCCCCAGTGTATCATTGAAAAAAAAACGGAATTCCGGAAAAATGGGCGGAAACTGACGAAAGCACGCTGTTATCACAAATTTAAACCATACACAAAAACTTTATTCACTAACACAATTCATATCATCTCAAAAGGAAGAAGATACCAAAAACAATGAGTAAATGAGCAAAAAGACGGAATGAACAACGCTAACGTAATTTACGGAAGTCCGTAATAAAAATACGGAAGTATACACTCGGAAAATTCCGGAATATAGCCGGAATACCGTGGAAACCCTCCGGAATACCGCGGAATGAACCGGTAACGGAATTCCGGAGCGGCGGTATGCGGAATTTACCGCGGTACACGGATTTGCAATTCCGAGCAACCCTACTATAGTCCGAAAAATAAGGTATATTGTCATTGCTGTGGATGGCTTAAAATTTCAAATGCACTTAATATGTTTATGTTAAAGAAAATAAAATACACTTCTATGAAATGCTAAAAGATCGATCACCCACAGCAAGGCAGTCTCAGGATCGCAATCACATTGTGTTACTATGCTTGCATAGCTCTTGAAATATCCATTGCATAAAATTAGACTTGCTCTGAGTTTGCACTGGGATGTGGACAACTGGAGGACACACTTTTCTTTTAACAAATACATTTTTATTTTATCCCAAAAAAGCCCCAAATTTTTCAGAACTTCGCAATTGAAAAAGTACTGAGAAATAGGTACAAAATAATTTAATAATTTCTTAGTTGGTGGGAACTTTCAAAGTGAACCTGAAATGAGGTATTTCACTTCAGGCTAGTTACCCATGTAGAGGGAAGGTTCTGGCTACCATAGAGCCTTCTCGGTCCTGTGCCAGTGTTCCAGTGCCGTGCCCCAGTGAAGTTATTCGACCTGCTAGGTCAAATACTTCTTCAGCCCTCCTCGGGCAGCCTTCAGAAGTTTTCACATTCCTGAGTACTTCTGAAGGTGAATGCATCCGAGGAGGGCTGAAGACACAGTTGGTCTCATGACTTCACTGGGGGACGGTGGTGGAACAACAGGACGGAGCAAGGACTGGAATGGCTCTATGTTATCCACAGCATTTCCTCTACACAGGCATGTGTCTAATCTGAAGTGAGTTTCTTCACTTCAGGTTTGCCGGAATGTATTTTATTGGTAAAGTTTGAAAATATCTCTTTGATGAAAACTTAGGAGAAAAAATAATAGGATATTGGCCTATTTGTGCTTGTACATTAAACACTATTGTGCTTTTGAACAGTTAACCAGAAGCAAAGGATCTGTAATACAACCAGCCAGCTGAAGTCTTAGAAGTAAAAGGCAGCATTTGCAGGTGACTTGAACCTAGTGGGTTTCAAAGGGCCCAATTGCTATCTTCTCTGGCTCCCCTACACCTCAGATTAACAGAAGGACCATAACAGGGGGAGACAAAGCTATGAACTTTCCTTGGGCCCCATTTCATCTTAATCCATTTCTGGTTAAAGGCACTCCATTATGATTTCAGAGTGCAGATAGGAGTGATGGTACCGGCTCCATTGCATCTTATGATTATAGAGAAGGGTGTCATGGCAGCTTACTTTTCATGACTCTGTTTATGGTATTCTGTGGAGCTATGTATGTCACACATATCAGAGGCTAGCTTGGAAATGAGTAATAAAATGTGTCTTTTAATCTAATCTAACTGTATTGCATTGTAGTATCCAATTGCAAGTAAAACGAATTTACATGCTAAAAGATCTTCTAAGAAGGTTTTAATCTGAATGTTTTGCAGTAGCATAGAAGTTCCTGCTTTTTTCAACATAACACTGTCAAGAGGAAAAAAAACTAACTGTAATTAATTAGGAATATGTCAAGGAAAGGCTATGTGACTTCTTTCAGACTCTTGGCAGGATACTAACTTGACTTCTGATTGCTGAAGGGATCCTATTAGAACTAATTTGTCAATAATGTCAACAAAAAATCCAAAATGGGGATTACCAGAATTCTGCAAGCCAAGAGCAAAGTATTTACTGTGAATGTGTGATGGCCTGAGAGAATCCAGATGACTACAAGAACAAGACGGATTTTAGATGCTATTTTCATCACCCAGTGCTTTAGCAGGAAGGATAGGAGCAAACTGTCTCATTTACATAACAAAGGCCTTTTCTCAGGTTTGGATTCTCTATCCCTCTGACAGTCTGACATTAGCCAAAAGGTAGGGGTATACTTTTGATGTTTTCCAAGGAAATAGAACATTGCACAGAGAATGACATGCTTTGTAGATTACACACATCTGTACTATTATTTTCTTTCCCTCATAGAAACACTGTATGTTTCTGCAGAAGCGCTAAGCAGAGTTTTAAGCCTATTATATTGTGGATTGTGGGCATATTTAAGACTTCGCTCCTGATATTTTTAGGTATCCTAATTTGGCATCCCTAGTGGGTATGCACAGTATGTGAGTTTTGTCCCTCGTTCCTTATTTATTTTTAACATGTGAAAAAGAAATAAATACAGAAATGCCAAGTCATTTCAGTTTGTGTTCCTCACATATAGTTTCTAAAAAGTACTGAACTAAATAAAAACTTCAGGGCAGCACGGTGGCGTAGTGGTTAGCTCTCTCGCCTTGTAGCACTGGGTCCCCGGTTCAAATCTCATCCAGGGCACTATCTGCAATGAGTTTGTATGTTCTCTCCGTGTCTGTGCAGGTCTACTCTGGCCAAACATACACATAAGTTAATTGGCTTCCCCCTAAATTGGCCCGGGACTATGATATAGACATTTGACTATGGTAGGGATTAGATTATGAGACCCTTTGAGGGACAGTTAGGTGACGACAAGACAATATATACACTGTACAGCGCTGCGGAAGATGTTGACGCTATATAAATACTAAATAATAATAAAAAGTCATAATAATACAATTTCAAGACATTGTTTTTGACTTGGAATGAGCTAGAATTTTCAACAAAGTGATTTCTGCCATTAAGACTTCCATGTTAGTCTGACTAGAAATTACATACAAGCCCTTGAATAACTTGACCAAAGTGCAGCTTAAACTCTTGATGAACTGGTCTAAAAGTGGCATGACAAACAGGTTGGAGCCTTCAGCTGTTGAAATGACTCATTTGCAAGAAATTGCAAACAGCACAGCATCCTTTTGACCACAGGGACAGCTGTCTTGAAATTGGTCACCATAAAGCTGCTCCAGAACAGGTTGATTTAGCCTAGTCAACTCATGCAGTTATTTCTCAAATGGTTTCTTCTCTGCAAACGAACAAACATAAGGGAACAGTTTCTACAGGAACTATTTAGATCTAGGTGGTACTGAAAAAGAAAATGCAGTTTCTCTTATTCATAGTGTAAGCTATTGCATATAACAGGGAGACAACAAATCAGCAAAAAAATCTAACTTTCTCAGAAGCTCGAGGAAAAAAAATTACACATTTTGTGTAGCAATTGTATTGTGTTTAAAAATGTTCTTCTGTTAGCAGCTCAATCATTGATTATGAGCAGATGTAGTCATGATGAGATGAGGGTTCACACACCAAGAGCAGACTGGTAACTACATGATAACTCCTTTAGGGCCCATTCACACTTGCTGATCGCAAAACGCTTTTTACTATGGCGATTTTTTGCGTTGAATGCAAAAAAAAAATCACCATTCACACTTGTCGATTTTTTAGCGATCGCGTTTAGCGCTTCTATAGCACTGAAACGCGATTGCCGGGAAATCGCCTGAAAATGGTGCAGGCTACGCGTTTGCGTTTACCGTTTTTGCGCAATTTGCGGCGATTAGTGCTAATCACCCAAGTAAGATTGGGCCCATAGGGTCTCATTGCACTAGAACTTTTAAAAAGTGCTAGCGTTTGAGCGTTTTGCCGAAATCGCGGCAAAACACTCAAGTGTGAGTGGGCCCTTATTCCATATCATGTACAAAAAACTCCATAACGTACATACAGCAAATCTGCACCCTGAAAAGTTCTGCACCAAACTCTACCTAAACACAGCTAACCTTCCCCTTATTATGCAAATATGAAGAGGAAAAAGCACTTGCACAAAATGCAGCAGGAATGGATACTGCCACACTGGGCTTACCTGCAGCGTGCTCCAATGGTAGTCCACAATTTCAATCAGAAGAGAGGAAAGAGATGGGCACAGCTGCTAAAATACCCTTTGTTGTGGCTGGGTTGACACAAAAAAGCTTACAGCAGTGGGAGAAAGGACAAGTCTGACAGCTGTTTCGCAGGGACTAGCCCTGTTTCATCAGAGTCTCTGATTGACATTGTGGACTTCCCCTTATTATAGTCCTTACACTGAAGTTTCCAAATAAGTCTATATCTCACTGGTTTTATCACAGGCTATTTTTTTCAGTTGCAGAAGATTCCAGCAAACTCTAGCTTGCTCTGGTCTTATCTGAGGCCACTGTTTGAATATGTAAACAAGAGTATTGACTCAGCATGCATCCCATACAGGTATCTATCTGAAGCAGCACCAATAGAAGATTTAAGCAGGCCATACACTACTTGATTTTTCTGCCGATACAGCAGATTTGATCACTGTGATCGAACCTGATGTGAAATCAATAACGCAAACTTTGCCAGATGGATCGGTAACGCAATCTTAGCCCAATTGATCGGAAAATTTTGCTCGATTGCTGACGGGCCAGGAGCGTGTCTTGAACAGCGTTCAATTCAGCGATGAACAATGCAGAATAGCGGCAGTACTCTCACCTGTCTGGCTGGTATGTGTCCTCCTGGGTCCTCTTCGACGGTGGGTCTCCACCTCTCTGGGTCCTCTTCTCTTCCGCGTCATGTGACAAGCCGAAGTTCAAAAACTAGAGCTCCAGCAGCATACATGCCTGCCCTCTAGTGTTTGAGCATTAAGTCACTTGACCAGGAAGAGAAGGGGATAAGGAAACACACCATATGAAGTTAAAGCGCCAGAGCCAGGAGGATACATGCCAGCCGGACAGGTGACATTACTGATGCCAGCCAGGGGAGCACAGATAGTGGGAGGTCTGGGGGCGGCTAGGCAGGCAGTGGTAGCTTCACAGATTTAGAATAGATTTCATGGTGTGTGCAGTTTGTGGGAAGCCAAGCCAATAGATCCCTCTCTGATCTATCTGATAGTCAATCTGGTGGCCATCTATAAGTGTATCGCCACCTTTAGGCTCATTCACACCATGAAATGTAATCACAATGACCTAGCGATTGCGATTGCAGTTTTGCATTGAGATTTTCTGTGATTTTGCCACAATTGCGTTTTGCTATTCTCATTCCAGTGAATGCTATCAATCACTGGGAAATGCTGCATGGAACATGATTGCGATTGGCAATCGCTAGGCAAACTCTGCAGTGTGAGTAATCCCATAGCCAGCAATCAGCAAAGCAGCAAGACAAAACAAAATGCCAGTTGAAAGTGTCCGAGTGAGAACCGGTCCTTCAATTACAATAGCTGACATCCAAAAAGGACATAAAACAAACATGAGACATAACAGCAAAACACACTGTACAAGACATAGCATCAGGGCCGGATTTACCATAAGGCACAGTAGGCACGGGCCTACAGGCGCCTCATGATGGAAAGGTGGCTCACTCCCCTCCCTGAGTGCCTCACTGCCTCCTTCCCTATGCAGAGTCCCGAGCGAAGTGTAAATGAAAGGTTACTCACCCGGGTCTCTGCATTCCACTGACCAGATTTCCCTTTGTGGGCACCTCTAGCTCCCTAATACTTGGGGCAACTCAAGACTTAATACCAAGGATAGCTCTGGCTATGATGGGCAAGGGAAGTAAGGGTGGAGTGACAACTGGGACAGTCAGCACATTTGCGGTGCACTTTGGTGGGGGTTTGTGGGCTCATGGAGGGCGAAATCTAGGGAGCCAGGAGATCTGTGCCTATAAGCTCCTGTGATGTAAATCCAGGCCTCCACAGCATAGCATTATTACAGGCTTGCCAGACCAGTGAGGACTCTTTCACATCTAACAACGTGTGCAGGTGTGCAGGAGACGTTCTCCTGCACGCGTTGAATAGCCTGCAGCATGTCGTCGGGATGCTGCCGTGCGTCGCAAACAGCGGTGGTAGCTATTAATTCTCCCGACGAGAAAACGCTGTCTCCCGACAATAAAAAGCTCCTGGGTGATTCGTACCGCAACGCATCGAAATGTAGCGTCGGATGTGAAAGGTAAAATGAAAGTCTTTGTTAACGCAAAGTTTCGACTTTGCGTTGAAACGCAGCAAATGGGCTTTAGTGTGAAAGAGCCCAAAAAACAAAACAAAAAACTGCAAACATTTCTGGACACAGGAATGGTTTAAACTATTAACTTTAAATTCAACAACTGCATTAAACAATAGGGGAAGTTGGAAGACAGAAAACATTGTGAGAAATACAGGCTTTATTAAAAAGATTCTGTTTAATGATCTAATGTAAGCAATACGATATCACAGTGGTATATTCATATTAAATGTGTTATGTAAATGTCAACTGTCAGTGTAGATGTGGGTCACATTTGATGATCATCCCACTGTGAAAAATGCCAGCTGATTTTAATGAAGTCGAGGCCTGCTACTAAGATTGTAACTTCGAGATAATTGCATTAATCAGTAGGAGTGGAAAAAGGTAATGTAATATAAAAATCAACCAGTGTTTCCTTCAGATCTAAATTGAAACCCTGTGAAAACCTACTGCCCATTTACATACCTTTATTGGTATAACAATGACCTTGCAAGGAGAAAAAATGTGAGTAATTATTATGCAGAAAGAAAACACACAAATATGAAGTAGAGTTGCCCACTGCAGCTACTAACTGGCCTATCATTGTTTAAAATAGTAGATACCGTAGTAAGCCTTTAGCTGGGTCCTCCCTTCCCTAATCTACTTTACATAATCGTGTACGCCCAGTGGCATAGCCAGGGGCGTAACTAGGCCCCACCGGGCCCCCCTGCAGATTTTCTGAGCGGGCCCCCCCCCCCCCCGGGGCCCGCTCGCGGCCGTTTTGTGGGTGCTGGAGGGGTGGCAGCATGAGGGGAAAGCCTTGCCCACAGTCGGCGGGGAGAGGGGTAGTTCCCCCCTCTCCCTCACCTCGGGGCTCTCCCCTCTGCGCTCCCCTCCAGCTCGTAAGTGTCTGTGGGGCTGTGGTGGGCAGCGAGCGGCGGGCAGATACATACCTGCTTCCGTGCGTTCCATCAGAGACTTCTCCCTCTAGCGGCTGACGTCACTTGATGGAAAGGTGGCTCACTCCCCTCCCTGAGTGCCTCACTGCCTCCTTCCCTATGCAGAGTCCCGAGCGAAGTGTAAATGAAAGGTTACTCACCCGGGTCTCTGCATTCCACTGACCAGATTTCCCTTTGTGGGCACCTCTAGCTCCCTAATACTTGGGGCAACTCAAGACTTAATACCAAGGATAGCTCTGGCTATGATGGGCAAGGGAAGTAAGGGTGGAGTGACAACTGGGACAGTCAGCACATTTGCGGTGCACTTTGGTGGGGGTTTGTGGGCTCATGGAGGGCGAAATCTAGGGAGCCAGGAGATCTGTGCCTATAAGCTCCTGTGATGTAAATCCAGGCCTCCACAGCATAGCATTATTACAGGCTTGCCAGACCAGTGAGGACTCTTTCACATCTAACAACGTGTGCAGGTGTGCAGGAGACGTTCTCCTGCACGCGTTGAATAGCCTGCAGCATGTCGTCGGGATGCTGCCGTTTCAACGTCACTTGACGTCAGCCGCTAGAGGGAGAAGTCTCCGATGGAACGCACGGAAGCAGGTATGTATCTGCCCGCCGCTCGCTGCCCACCACAGCCCCACAGACACTTACGAGCTGGAGGGGAGCGCAGAGGGGAGAGCCCCGAGGTGAGGGAGAGGGGGGAACTACCCCTCTCCCCGCCGACTGTGGGCAAGGCTTTCCCCTCATGCTGCCACCCCTCCAGCACCCACAAAACGGCCCCGAGCGGGCCCCAGGGGGGGGCCGGGCCCCCCCGCGGGCGCAGCGGCTGCAGGGCCTATTCCTACGCCCCTGTGCATAGCTAAGGAGCTGTGGGCTCCGATGCAAGTTTTACATTGGGGCTCCCCAAAGCTCTCTATACATAACAATTGATACGGCGCACCAAAACCTGTCAATGGCTACTACAGTGTCAGATCGATGTGCAAGAAGGGATAGGGAGCAATTTGATAATGATAACCACTACTCAAAGTATCCATAGAAGTCATTATTATGAGTACAGACAATACCGAAGTTGAGGGAGGGCCCCTCAGGCCCCTCTGGCCCAAGGGCCCTGATGCAGTCGGAACCTCAGCACCCCCTATTGCTACGCCCCCCTGTGTACGCCTTTCCTATGCCCGCCTCGTACATGTATTACTGGGCCTAGCCTAACCAGCCCAAATCGCATGATCATGTATTTTGTACCCAGTTTGCCTTGTGTAGCTTTGTCCTATGTTGTATAACCATGTTACATCTGTCATCCTTTCTATCATTGTATGTGTTTATTGTCCAGCGCTGTGGACTATGTTGGCATTTTATAAATACAATAAAGGTCAGTTTCACACAAAATCTGCGCAAGCCACACCACACCTCCGAAAACAGCCTTCAGGGATTACCACAGTAGTACACAGTAATCCCCATCTGGCAGCCGGCCAAGCAGGAAGTGACACTCACATCCTGTGGCTAAATCGATGATGTGCGCGGAATTGTATTGCTAAAATACGCTTCCGTGCATGTGCAACACATAAAACTTGCAGCAGTCCTTTTAAAACACGCACATTGCCAAAGACACACATGACTTCTGGTCCACCGCTTGTCACCGCAGAAGTAGCACAATAACGCAGGTTTGCACTTGCGTTAGAGTAGCTACTTCTGTGCGTCGCATGTAGTGCGATATGCCCCACAGATTTTTATTGCCCTAGCATTAGGCTGCAGTAAAATGCAGCACCGCACTGCGCCAGTGGCCCCTAAATACTAGTAGTAATAACATTATTATGGTAGAGAACAGAGGCGCCAAAAGGATAAAAACAATATTTAAAAGTTTTAAAATTATTGCTTAGGAGGCAGTGGTGGACTCACCTCCCACAAGCAGACACAACAACTGTGTATTCACAAAAGGGACATTTATTGGTATACTCCAAATAAGGTTGCAACGCGTTTCGCAGGTCAAACCCGCTTCATCAGGCAATTACAGGAAGGAGCACACAACTGGGGGTAAGAGGCAACACATTTGTACAAATCCTGAACAGACTGCATATCAATAAACATAAACATTTGTATGATGGAATTCACTGGTGTGATTTAAATTAACGGGAGGAGGTGCCTAATTATTGTATTTTGGGGGTGGAGGGGGGGGCGGGGAGAGGGGGGGGGGGAAAGAGGACGGAGGGCCGGGGGGGGGGGGGGAATGGGGAAAGAATTGGAGATGGGAAATGGGAGGGGGGGGGGGAAGAGGGGGGAAGGGGGAAGGGGAAGAAGGGTGGGGGGGGTTTGTTTTATGGGGAAGAAAGATAGTGGTAATTTTAAGTATTACATCATAGCATTAATATTCATAAACATAATCATAAACATAATCAAACGTTAATCTCAAGCATGTGGCGAGATACTTTCATAACATACAGTAAACAGTATCATAATTCATATATATATATTTTTTACCCATACATATGTGTATTGGGAGCGGTTAGCCTATATGAAATAGTGCAAAGGAGTTCAGGGCTGGCAATAGTACATTGGGTATTTAAGAAAGACATGCAGAGTAATTTATAGAAGACACATAATGAACAAGCATCAAACAAGATTCACTTACCAGCAGTATGTCCAGATAGCACCTGGCGCCTCAGTGGCCAAGTAGTACTGAACTGCTGTTTATATAGTGTTGAACTCCTCCCCTTAGCTAATTGGAATGTGGGGCGGGCACTTAGTTACGTCATTACGCATGTGTACATGCGTATTTTGATGTGTAATGGCAGTGGCTGGATAGTGTACTGGCTAAGGGTGCTGCCTTTGACATGGGAGACCAGGGTTCAAATCCCGGCCAAGTCAAGTACCCATCCAATAAGGAATTCAAGGCAAGACTCCCCAACAATGCAGGGTGGCCTCTCGAGCGCGTCCCTGTGGCTGCAGCTCTTGAGTGCTTTGAGTCTGATGGGAAAAAAGCGCTATGCAAATGTTTGGATTATGGATTTGGATTAATGTGTCTTCTATAAATTACTCTGCATGTCTTTCTTAAATACCCAATGTACTATTGCCAGCCCTGAACTCCTTTGCACTATTTCATATAGGCTAACCGCTCCCAATACACATATGTATGAGTAAAAAATATATATATATGAATTATGATACTGTTTACTGTATGTTATGAAAGTATCTCGCCACATGCTTGAGATTAACGTTTGATTATGTTTATGATTATGTTTATGAATATTAATGCTATGATGTAATACTTAAAATTACCACTATCTTTCTTCCCCATAAAACAAACCCCCCCCACCCTTCTTCCCCTTCCCCCTTCCCCCCTCTTCCCCCCCCCCCTCCCATTTCCCATCTCCAATTCTTTCCCCATTCCCCCCCCCCCCCCGGCCCTCCGTCCTCTTTCCCCCCCCCCCTCTCCCCGCCCCCCCCTCCACCCCCAAAATACAATAATTAGCCACCTCTTCCCGTTAATTTAAATCACACCAGTGAATTCCATCATACAAATGTTTATGTTTATTGATATGCAGTCTGTTCAGGATTTGTACAAATGTGTTGCCTCTTACCCCCAGTTGTGTGCTCCTTCCTGTAATTGCCTGATGAAGCGGGTTTGACCTGCGAAACGCGTTGCAACCTTATTTGGAGTATACCAATAAATGTCCCTTTTGTGAATACACAGTTGTTGTGTCTGCTTGTGGGAGGTGAGTCCACCACTGCCTCCTAAGCAATAATTTTAAAACTTTTAAATATTGTTTTTACCCTTTTGGCGCCTCTGTTCTCTACCATAATACTGATTGTATCCACCTTTGGTGGAGGGGGATACCCCTTCTTGTTTTTCAAGCCTACAGAGAGCGACTTCTTATTCCTGAGTGAGGACAGGCTAATCTCCTCACCTGCCTACACAGTGGTTGCCTGGAGGTAACCCTGGTTTGTGAGTATACAATTCATACTCTTTCCAATTATCCAATTACCTTGACATACTACACCATATCGGGCTCTCGGTTCTCTCTTCTTCATATTTGCACTAGCTCGTCTAGGCCTTTCGTATCGTCGAACCGGCAACACGAACTGATAGAAGCCCTACTCTGCTATGGATGCCCTCCTAGATCGGTCTTCACATAGAGACAGCCTGCTGGCCCAGTTCAAACTCAAATCCAACAACATTCAGGACCCAAACCCCATTCCTACAGAGGATACACTTCCTGCTGATAACACCGATCTCAAGCCCACCTTTCAAAAATTGGAAACGGCATTAAGAGATGAATTTTTTAACATAGCTGACATAGCCATGCAAGATACCTATATAGAGGAAAAAATCTCGCCGGATGGCATACGTATAAAAACTCTTACTGCCTTCCCCACGGACACTGTGTTTACAACTGAGTGGTATGCTTACCTCGAATTTTGTACACAGGGCATGATGGAGAGGCTCATAAATAAAAGAAAATCAATCATTCAGGCCTTGCAGCCAGTAATTACTGAATGCCGAAACTTCCTCGCCCTCCATTCCAAAAGCCCCCAATACGGTCCACTCCTATCAAACCTCACTTCACGACTCAGAAAATTTGAAATAGAAACCATTGATATCAAACTTAAAAAACTCAATAGGGACCGCCTGGCTTATGCAGAGCACAGGGAGAGGGAGCGAAAATTGCACCCCCCAACTGCTCCTTTGCCAGGTAGACCACCTGCACATCCACAACCCCGCCCAGTACCACTTATGAGTCTCACCATACCGCCACCCCCCACCAGATATCCACCATACCCACCCCCGCCGTTTTTTCCACCACCACCGGTCCCACCACCAACCAACACACCTAATATCACCCCCACCCCAATTACCAATAATACAACAGCGATAATCACAACTAACAAATTCACGGCTTCCACTCCCCCTCCGAACAGTTTCAATTACAACACAGGACCAACAATAATAGCGAAACCACAACGCCAAAATAAAAAACTAACCATTGCCAACACACACCCCAAACAAAACAAGTCAGTTACCTCGACCCCCCGTACTGGAGGTGACAAACCAGCTACTCGAATACCTCTAATGAATCCAAACTTCAACTTCTCCGGTAAAGATGCCCCATTGTCTTTGTTACCTACAAATTCATCCAAAACAGTTGAACCCAGAATGAGTGACAATCCCTCCCCTACTATACTAGAATCAGAGCACAATTCACCAATCCGACCTTCACAGTTAAGTATATATGACTCCGAACCCACCACTCCCAACCCCTCCGCAAGCGACAGCCCCCGACCAATCCCAATGACCAATCAAGCTCCTACAACCCCTCACATTGAAAATGATAATAGTTCAGAACAGCCAACTACATTCATTCAAACTTCCATTGAAACTTTTTTCCAACCCAACATGAATGGCCCCACCACCCCACACACCACCAACACCAATGCTGATACTACTCTTACATCCTCTTTTTTAGACCTACCTACCACACTATCCCAGAACGTGTTAGCTACCCAACTACCCAGTCCGATAGCGTCTCGGACCATATTCAAACCAAAGAAAAAAAGACCCCTACCCGACTCCGAAAAAGGGGGAAACGCGGGAAAAGAAAAACGAGGAAAACACTAACCACAACCAATCCCACCCCCCCTTCAAAACAAACCAAATGTATATTTAACCTTTCCGATCACTCATTATCCCGCTGCGAAACCACACTGTTGGAAAAAGGATTATCTTTTTGTCCAACCAACCAGTCAAATATGTTTGAGATTTTTTCCGATCTAAATGCCTACATACGAAAACTAACACTCAAACGACATTTTGCTATAAAAAAACTAAATCCGCCCCCTCCCAATGACCCGACAGCCTTAATCATCACCAATGATGATACCATACCAATCTGCACACTATCCCCCTCCGATATTCAGACAGAACAATACATCACTACAAAACTTAAAGGAAGATCAAGATTTTACCCTGTAGCCTCAAAAGGCAACTATATTGACACGTTCTATTCACTAGTACTTAATGACCTACAGAACATACACACTGACAACCCCAACCCGGTATCCAACCTGACCCGCCAACAAAAGATCGCCATTAAGACATTACAGCATAATCATGACCTTACCATCAAACCAGCAGACAAAGGGGGAGGGATTGTCATTCTTAACACAAAGGATTATCTGGAAGAGGCAGAACGCCTTTTGGGTGACACCAAATATTATATTACCCTGGATGTTGATCCCACAATGGAGCTTAACAAAACACTGAAAACCTTCATCAATAATGCCCTATCCAACAACATTATTTCAAAAAATGAAAGAAACTACATCATCAACCCGCATCCCAAAACACCTTTTTTCTACTATCTCCCCAAGATACACAAATCCTTAACCAAACCACCAGGACGCCCCATCATATCCGGTATAAATTCAATGACTAGCAACCTCTCACGTTTTGTAGATCAACATCTACAATCTCATGTACGATCACTAGACTCCTACCTCAGAGACTCCGCACACCTGATAGAACTTCTTAAAGGCATCACCTGGCAAGATAGTTTTGTATGGCTCACCTGCGATGTAACTTCTTTGTACACCAACATTCCACACTCTTATGGTATTTCAGCTATCAAACATTTTCTGTCAACTAATCCCGCTATGCCCTATGATCAACAATCCTTCTTAGTGCAATGTACAGAATTTATCCTACAGAACAACATTTTTTCCTTTTCTGACAAAATCTACCATCAAACCAATGGAACAGCTATGGGTTCGTCGTTCGCCCCATCATATGCAAATTTATCCATGGGACTTCTGGAACTACAAAAATTACAAGCTAATAACCCCTTCACTGACAATATAGTTTTTTATAGACGGTACATAGACGACCTCATCCTGATATGGCAAGGCAACATTGACCGGATCCCCCTCTTTATCAATTATCTCAATTCAAATGCTGCTGGATTACAATTCACTTCACAACATGACCCCATGAATATTGAATACCTGGACCTAACACTGTTCATAGAATCTAACACTATAAAAACCAAAACATACTTCAAACCGGTAGATGCTAACAATTATATACATTTTGAAAGTTTTCACCATCGCCCCTGGACCATTAACACACCATATAGTCAATTTAGAAGGATATACAGAAATTGTACAGACATCTCAGACTACAACACACAATCAGGTTTACTCACTAACAAATTTCTGGCACGAAAATACCCCAAAAAGCTTATCAAGGATGCGAAATTTAAAGCCAAAACAACTCCATCGCACAACCCAACTCAGCTCCTCACTAAGCCACTTAGCGTGGACTGCCCCCGATTCATCACACGATATAATGCCCAACACCCACAGATCCAGTCAATTCTAACGAATAGGTGGGATATTCTACTACAAGACCCTTATCTGCGACAATCTATCCCACAAAAACCTCAAATCACCTTTAGAAGAGCCCCCAACTTGCGCAACTTACTAGCACCCAGCAAACTTCGTACACAAATATCCAACTCAATTCCAAACGTTGCACACTCCCCGGGCTGTTTTCCATGCAATAATACTAGATGCAAAGCTTGCCCATTTATCAATATCACCACCTCATTCTGCTCCAATGCCACCAAAACAAACTATCCAATTAAACACCCGATTACCTGTACTTCAAGATATATCATATATGTGATCTCCTGCCCGTGTCACCTCCAGTACGTGGGCCGTACCACACAACCGGCACGCAGCCGAATTGGACAACACAAAAGAAACATACTGAAAAACTTTCCCCTTCACAGCGTCTCGAGACACTTCGGCACTCACCATCACAATGACCCCACTTTATTCCGTATAACACTTATAGAATCCATTAACCCACAACAGCACAATGCTTTTGAAATACTGAAAGCGAGAGAAATGTTCTGGATACAAATACTGAGGACTCTCATTCCGGAGGGACTCAACGAACAACTAGAAAAAATTCACTGATCATAACATTCCAATATTATTTTAACTTAGTCGCCTCTTTTATCGGTCTGTGTTATAAGTTCGAGTTTTTATTATCTTTTTTTTTTTATTTATTTTATTTACTATTATATTCCTCTTGGGTTTTTAGCTCATTTTTATAATTGTTTTTGAGCGTATTTATGTTAAGAACGTTATGCTTAGTATTCCAACGTGATCATGTTTTTATCCATACTCTATGTCTTAGTTGGCTAGTCGGAACCTTTTATATTTTTTTATTTGTATTATCAATTTTACTCATTTTTACATGTATATGCGTTTACATTGATAGAGAGTACTGTTGCAATGCAGAGCAAATCGTATGACAATAATTGCATATAATTGTACAGCCACAATGGTATATACTGTCAGATCAAGTAACCTGAAATGTATTAATATTAAATAGTGGTTCTCTTATTTTGAGCAATGGTTCCGCATTCCAACACGTTCAAATATACGCCACATTCCCATTCCATGCCACCGTACGCATGGCATCATGCTAGTACGCATGCGCCCCTTTTTCATCGCGCATTGACAATATGCAATCCATATACGCCATTACGCGTCAAAATACGCATGTACGCATACGTAATCCTTGACCGCCATTAATCCAAATCCATAATCCAAACATTTGCATAGCGCTTTTTTCCCATCAGACTCAAAGCACTCAAGAGCTGCAGCCACAGGGACGCGCTCGAGAGGCCACCCTGCATTGTTGGGGAGTCTTGCCTTGAATTCCTTATTGGATGGGTACTTGACTTGGCCGGGATTTGAACCCTGGTCTCCCATGTCAAAGGCAGCACCCTTAGCCAGTACACTATCCAGCCACTGCCATTACGCATCAAAATACGCATGTACACATGCGTAATGACGTAACTAAGTGCCCGCCCCACATTCCAATTAGCTAAGGGGAGGAGTTCAACACTATATAAACAGCAGTTCAGTACTACTTGGCCACTGAGGCGCCAGGTGCTATCTGGACATACTGCTGGTAAGTGAATCTTGTTTGATGCTTGTTCATTATGTGTCTTCTATAAATTACTCTGCATGTCTTTCTTAAATACCCAATGTACTATTGCCAGCCCTGAACTCCTTTGCACTATTTCATATAGGCTAACCGCTCCCAATACACATATATATGGGTAAAAAATATATATATATGAATTATGATACTGTTTACTGTATGTTATGAAAGTATCTCGCCACATGCTTGAGATTAACGTTTGATTATGTTTATGATTATGTTTATGAATATTAATGCTATGATGTAATACTTAAAATTACCACTATCTTTCTTCCCCATAAAACAAACCCCCCCCACCCTTCTTCCCCTTCCCCCTTCCCCCCTCTTCCCCCCCCCCCCTCCCATTTCCCATCTCCAATTCTTTCCCCATTCCCCCCCCCCCCGGCCCTCCGTCCTCTTTCCCCCCCCCTCTCCCCGCCCCCCCTCCACCCCCAAAATACAATAATTAGCCACCTCTTCCCGTTAATTTAAATCACACCAGTGAATTCCATCATACAAATGTTTATGTTTATTGATATGCAGTCTGTTCAGGATTTGTACAAATGTGTTGCCTCTTACCCCCAGTTGTGTGCTCCTTCCTGTAATTGCCTGATGAAGCGGGTTTGACCTGCGAAACGCGTTGCAACCTTATTTGGAGTATACCAATAAATGTCCCTTTTATGAATACACAGTTGTTGTGTCTGCTTGTGGGAGGTGAGTCCACCACTGCCTCCTAAGCAATAATTTTAAAACTTTTAAATATTGTTTTTATCCTTTTGGCGCCTCTGTTCTCTACCATAATACTGATTGTATCCACCTTTGGTGGAGGGGGATACCCCTTCTTGTTTTTCAAGCCTACAGAGAGCGACTTCTTATTCCTGAGTGAGGACAGGCTAATCTCCTCACCTGCCTACACAGTGGTTGCCTGGAGGTAACCCTGGTTTGTGAGTATACAATTCATACTCTTTCCAATTATCCAATTACCTTGACATACTACACCATATCGGGCTCTCGGTTCTCTCTTCTTCATATTTGCACTAGCTCGTCTAGGCCTTTCGTATCGTCGAACCGGCAACACGAACTGATAGAAGCCCTACTCTGCTATGGATGCCCTCCTAGATCGGTCTTCACATAGAGACAGCCTGCTGGCCCAGTTCAAACTCAAATCCAACAACATTCAGGACCCAAACCCCATTCCTACAGAGGATACACTTCCTGCTGATAACACCGATCTCAAGCCCACCTTTCAAAAATTGGAAACGGCATTAAGAGATGAATTTTTTAACATAGCTGACATAGCCATGCAAGATACCTATATAGAGGAAAAAATCTCGCCGGATGGCATACGTATAAAAACTCTTACTGCCTTCCCCACGGACACTGTGTTTACAACTGAGTGGTATGCTTACCTCGAATTTTGTACACAGGGCATGATGGAGAGGCTCATAAATAAAAGAAAATCAATCATTCAGGCCTTGCAGCCAGTAATTACTGAATGCCGAAACTTCCTCGCCCTCCATTCCAAAAGCCCCCAATACGGTCCACTCCTATCAAACCTCACTTCACGACTCAGAAAATTTGAAATAGAAACCATTGATATCAAACTTAAAAAACTCAATAGGGACCGCCTGGCTTATGCAGAGCACAGGGAGAGGGAGCGAAAATTGCACCCCCCAACTGCTCTTTTGCCAGGTAGACCACCTGCACATCCACAACCCCGCCCAGTACCACTTATGAGTCTCACCATACCGCCACCCCCCACCAGATATCCACCATACCCACCCCCGCCGTTTTTTCCACCACCACCGGTCCCACCACCAACCAACACACCTAATATCACCCCCACCCCAATTACCAATAATACAACAGCGATAATCACAACTAACAAATTCACGGCTTCCACTCCCCCTCCGAACAGTTTCAATTACAACACAGGACCAACAATAATAGCGAAACCACAACGCCAAAATAAAAAACTAACCATTGCCAACACACACCCCAAACAAAACAAGTCAGTTACCTCGACCCCCCGTACTGGAGGTGACAAACCAGCTACTCGAATACCTCTAATGAATCCAAACTTCAACTTCTCCGGTAAAGATGCCCCATTGTCTTTGTTACCTACAAATTCATCCAAAACAGTTGAACCCAGAATGAGTGACAATCCCTCCCCTACTATACTAGAATCAGAGCACAATTCACCAATCCGACCTTCACAGTTAAGTATATATGACTCCGAACCCACCACTCCCAACCCCTCCGCAAGCGACAGCCCCCGACCAATCCCAATGACCAATCAAGCTCCTACAACCCCTCACATTGAAAATGATAATAGTTCAGAACAGCCAACTACATTCATTCAAACTTCCATTGAAACTTTTTTCCAACCCAACATGAATGGCCCCACCACCCCACACACCACCAACACCAATGCTGATACTACTCTTACATCCTCTTTTTTAGACCTACCTACCACACTATCCCAGAACGTGTTAGCTACCCAACTACCCAGTCCGATAGCGTCTCGGACCATATTCAAACCAAAGAAAAAAAGACCCCTACCCGACTCCGAAAAAGGGGGAAACGCGGGAAAAGAAAAACGAGGAAAACACTAACCACAACCAATCCCACCCCCCCTTCAAAACAAACCAAATGTATATTTAACCTTTCCGATCACTCATTATCCCGCTGCGAAACCACACTGTTGGAAAAAGGATTATCTTTTTGTCCAACCAACCAGTCAAATATGTTTGAGATTTTTTCCGATCTAAATGCCTACATACGAAAACTAACACTCAAACGACATTTTGCTATAAAAAAACTAAATCCGCCCCCTCCCAATGACCCGACAGCCTTAATCATCACCAATGATGATACCATACCAATCTGCACACTATCCCCCTCCGATATTCAGACAGAACAATACATCACTACAAAACTTAAAGGAAGATCAAGATTTTACCCTGTAGCCTCAAAAGGCAACTATATTGACACGTTCTATTCACTAGTACTTAATGACCTACAGAACATACACACTGACAACCCCAACCCGGTATCCAACCTGACCCGCCAACAAAAGATCGCCATTAAGACATTACAGCATAATCATGACCTTACCATCAAACCAGCAGACAAAGGGGGAGGGATTGTCATTCTTAACACAAAGGATTATCTGGAAGAGGCAGAACGCCTTTTGGGTGACACCAAATATTATATTACCCTGGATGTTGATCCCACAATGGAGCTTAACAAAACACTGAAAACCTTCATCAATAATGCCCTATCCAACAACATTATTTCAAAAAATGAAAGAAACTACATCATCAACCCGCATCCCAAAACACCTTTTTTCTACTATCTCCCCAAGATACACAAATCCTTAACCAAACCACCAGGACGCCCCATCATATCCGGTATAAATTCAATGACTAGCAACCTCTCACGTTTTGTAGATCAACATCTACAATCTCATGTACGATCACTAGACTCCTACCTCAGAGACTCCGCACACCTGATAGAACTTCTTAAAGGCATCACCTGGCAAGATAGTTTTGTATGGCTCACCTGCGATGTAACTTCTTTGTACACCAACATTCCACACTCTTATGGTATTTCAGCTATCAAACATTTTCTGTCAACTAATCCCGCTATGCCCTATGATCAACAATCCTTCTTAGTGCAATGTACAGAATTTATCCTACAGAACAACATTTTTTCCTTTTCTGACAAAATCTACCATCAAACCAATGGAACAGCTATGGGTTCGTCGTTCGCCCCATCATATGCAAATTTATCCATGGGACTTCTGGAACTACAAAAATTACAAGCTAATAACCCCTTCACTGACAATATAGTTTTTTATAGACGGTACATAGACGACCTCATCCTGATATGGCAAGGCAACATTGACCGGATCCCCCTCTTTATCAATTATCTCAATTCAAATGCTGCTGGATTACAATTCACTTCACAACATGACCCCATGAATATTGAATACCTGGACCTAACACTGTTCATAGAATCTAACACTATAAAAACCAAAACATACTTCAAACCGGTAGATGCTAACAATTATATACATTTTGAAAGTTTTCACCATCGCCCCTGGACCATTAACACACCATATAGTCAATTTAGAAGGATATACAGAAATTGTACAGACATCTCAGACTACAACACACAATCAGGTTTACTCACTAACAAATTTCTGGCACGAAAATACCCCAAAAAGCTTATCAAGGATGCGAAATTTAAAGCCAAAACAACTCCATCGCACAACCCAACTCAGCTCCTCACTAAGCCACTTAGCGTGGACTGCCCCCGATTCATCACACGATATAATGCCCAACACCCACAGATCCAGTCAATTCTAACGAATAGGTGGGATATTCTACTACAAGACCCTTATCTGCGACAATCTATCCCACAAAAACCTCAAATCACCTTTAGAAGAGCCCCCAACTTGCGCAACTTACTAGCACCCAGCAAACTTCGTACACAAATATCCAACTCAATTCCAAACGTTGCACACTCCCCGGGCTGTTTTCCATGCAATAATACTAGATGCAAAGCTTGCCCATTTATCAATATCACCACCTCATTCTGCTCCAATGCCACCAAAACAAACTATCCAATTAAACACCCGATTACCTGTACTTCAAGATATATCATATATGTGATCTCCTGCCCGTGTCACCTCCAGTACGTGGGCCGTACCACACAACCGGCACGCAGCCGAATTGGACAACACAAAAGAAACATACTGAAAAACTTTCCCCTTCACAGCGTCTCGAGACACTTCGGCACTCACCATCACAATGACCCCACTTTATTCCGTATAACACTTATAGAATCCATTAACCCACAACAGCACAATGCTTTTGAAATACTGAAAGCGAGAGAAATGTTCTGGATACAAATACTGAGGACTCTCATTCCGGAGGGACTCAACGAACAACTAGAAAAAATTCACTGATCATAACATTCCAATATTATTTTAACTTAGTCGCCTCTTTTATCGGTCTGTGTTATAAGTTCGAGTTTTTATTATCTTTTTTTTTTTTATTTATTTTATTTACTATTATATTCCTCTTGGGTTTTTAGCTCATTTCTATAATTGTTTTTGAGCGTATTTATGTTAAGAACGTTATGCTTAGTATTCCAACGTGATCATGTTTTTATCCATACTCTATGTCTTAGTTGGCTAGTCGGAACCTTTTATATTTTTTTATTTGTATTATCAATTTTACTCATTTTTACATGTATATGCGTTTACATTGATAGAGAGTACTGTTGCAATGCAGAGCAAATCGTATGACAATAATTGCATATAATTGTACAGCCACAATGGTATATACTGTCAGATCAAGTAACCTGAAATGTATTAATATTAAATAGTGGTTCTCTTATTTTGAGCAATGGTTCCGCATTCCAACACGTTCAAATATACGCCACATTCCCATTCCATGCCACCGTACGCATGGCATCATGCTAGTACGCATGCGCCCCTTTTTCATCGCGCATTGACAATATGCAATCCATATACGCCATTACGCGTCAAAATACGCATGTACGCATACGTAATCCTTGACCGCCATTAATCCAAATCCATAATCCAAACATTTGCATAGCGCTTTTTTCCCATCAGACTCAAAGCACTCAAGAGCTGCAGCCACAGGGACGCGCTCGAGAGGCCACCCTGCATTGTTGGGGAGTCTTGCCTTGAATTCCTTATTGGATGGGTACTTGACTTGGCCGGGATTTGAACCCTGGTCTCCCATGTCAAAGGCAGCACCCTTAGCCAGTACACTATCCAGCCACTGCCATTACGCATCAAAATACGCATGTACACATGCGTAATGACGTAACTAAGTGCCCGCCCCACATTCCAATTAGCTAAGGGGAGGAGTTCAACACTATATAAACAGCAGTTCAGTACTACTTGGCCACTGAGGCGCCAGGTGCTATCTGGACATACTGCTGGTAAGTGAATCTTGTTTGATGCTTGTTCATTATGTGTCTTCTATAAATTACTCTGCATGTCTTTCTTAAATACCCAATGTACTATTGCCAGCCCTGAACTCCTTTGCACTATTTCATATAGGCTAACCGCTCCCAATACACATATGTATGGGTAAAAAATATATATATATGAATTATGATACTGTTTACTGTATGTTATGAAAGTATCTCGCCACATGCTTGAGATTAACGTTTGATTATGTTTATGATTATGTTTATGAATATTAATGCTATGATGTAATACTTAAAATTACCACTATCTTTCTTCCCCATAAAACAAACCCCCCCCACCCTTCTTCCCCTTCCCCCTTCCCCCCTCTTCCCCCCCCCCGGCCCTCCGTCCTCTTTCCCCCCCCCTCTCCCCGCCCCCCCTCCACCCCCAAAATACAATAATTAGCCACCTCTTCCCGTTAATTTAAATCACACCAGTGAATTCCATCATACAAATGTTTATGTTTATTGATATGCAGTCTGTTCAGGATTTGTACAAATGTGTTGCCTCTTACCCCCAGTTGTGTGCTCCTTCCTGTAATTGCCTGATGAAGCGGGTTTGACCTGCGAAACGCGTTGCAACCTTATTTGGAGTATACCAATAAATGTCCCTTTTGTGAATACACAGTTGTTGTGTCTGCTTGTGGGAGGTGAGTCCACCACTGCCTCCTAAGCAATAATTTTAAAACTTTTAAATATTGTTTTTATCCTTTTGGCGCCTCTGTTCTCTACCATAATACTGATTGTATCCACCTTTGGTGGAGGGGGATACCCCTTCTTGTTTTTCAAGCCTACAGAGAGCGACTTCTTATTCCTGAGTGAGGACAGGCTAATCTCCTCACCTGCCTACACAGTGGTTGCCTGGAGGTAACCCTGGTTTGTGAGTATACAATTCATACTCTTTCCAATTATCCAATTACCTTGACATACTACACCATATCGGGCTCTCGGTTCTCTCTTCTTCGTAGTAATAACATGGACTCATTGCAGATTTGCCATTGTATTATTGTTGTGACTGTTATTATACATTTATACAGCAAAGCATTTTAAAGAAAAAAAATCAAACAAGTCCCCACTTCATGAATGCTCTCTCGGAGGAGCTCACAATCTGATGTTCACGTCATTATATTCTAGGGATAATTATGGGGAACACAATTAGCTTGCCAGTATATCTTAGGATGAGGGAAGAGACCAGAGCACTTAGTGAAAATTTGCACAAACATGGGGTATGACATACAAACTCCATGCACATATTTGGTTAGGATACAAATGCAGCATTTGACTTCAGGACAGATATTTACGGAGAAGGGGGATACTGGCAGGAAGGAGTCAGCTCAAAGACATCTTGTTACTTAGCAAGACCGTGGGAAGTAATGTTAGTTCAGAAAGGCTGTCAACAGAACTACTTCTGCTTGGTTTATGGATCGATAAATAACAGCAGTGGTGCTGTTCTATTGCTGGGCAAACTGAAATCTTTTTTGGCTATCTTTTATGATTGCTTCAGTGAAAAGATAGTTCTGTATGTTCAAGAGTTAACGGTACACCTGCTTCAAATAGCTTTCCACTGCTTCTTGGCGAGTTACTTTGATCTTAGAGATTTACCAAGGAAGCATGAGTTGTGAACAGACTTGAGGAGCTTGTCTGTTTACTATTCACAGTTCTTTGCTAGGGGGCTTCTGCTACCTACAAAAGAGTTTCCATTACTCACAAGGGAAAGACTTTCAAAGTTTAAAGCAGAATTACAGTCTGGCATAGTATACAATTAAAAACCTGTGTCCCAGCTTCTTATTGCCTGTATAGTTAAAGTAAGAAGTTTACATACGCTTACAGTGATTTCTTAAACACACTTTATAACCTCTTTGCAGATTTTATTTTAACAAACTGTACATTTGGCATATTACTTACCAAATGACATCTACTCTGTGCAAGGCAAAAGTCATTTTTCCAACAATGTTCACAGACAGATTATTTAGATTTTTTTTTCACTGAAAATATCAAATTCCAGTAGGCCACGGTATAACATATACTCTGTAAGGGAGGAAGAACACTTGACCTAGTGTGTTAGTGTGTAGTTCCTTCGCACGATTTATTGCACGATTTCCCATATTCTTCGGTGATTTTTCAGATTGTGGCCCCATACATTGTAACTGGAACATGCATGTCATGCGGGAAAAGGCAGAAAGCGGTCAGATTTTATATTTGGAATAAAGTGTACATGTAACGCAAACAAATGCAAACAAAGTGCAATTCAAGAGCGGGCTATTAGATTAAATGGCCAGTAAAGCGGTGCACGTTTTGGAAAAACATGCGCAAATCTAATAAGTGTGCTCCCTGCCCTAACATTAGGTAGCATAGCTTTTAAGTTCTTTAGCTTGTGAGTAAAATGTTTTGGGTAGCCTTCCACAACCTGCTTAAAATAAATTGCTGGAGTTTGGGCCTATTCCTCTAGGCAGATCTGGTGTAACTGAGGCCGCTTGCACACTACATGTGATTCCAATTTTTTATATGATCCGATTTTTGATTTCAATAAAAAAAAAAAATACTGCATGCTGCTACATTTTTTAATCAGAATCGAAAATCGACTCATATAAAAAAAATTTGAATCTCATGTAGTGTGCAAGATGCCCGAGGCAGATATATAAGCCTCTGTGCTCACACACACACCTTTTCAGGCAGATCCACACATTTTTAGTCGGACTGAGATCAAGACTTTGTGATGGTCACTCCAATACCTTTTCCTTGTTTTAAGCCATTTTTACACAACTTTAGAGGTTTGCTTGTCTATTTGGAAGACTCATTTGTAACTGAGCTTCTACTTCCTTAGTGCACCCTTGATCTCTTGAGCTCTCATAGCTACAATATATATAATAATTTTCCTTTTTTTCTGATGCCACCTATTTCGTGAAGTGCACCGGTCCCTCCTACAGCAAAGTATTATTATTAATTGGTATTTATATAGCGCTGACATCTACAGCACTGTACAGAGTATATAGTCTATAGTCTTGTCACTAACTGTCCCTCAGAGGGGCTCACAATCGAATCCCAACATAGTCGTATGTCTATGTATGTATTGTGTAGTGTATGTATTGTAATCCAGGACCAATTTAGGGGTATGACAATTAACTTATCTGTATATTTTTGGGATGTGGTAGGAATTCGGATGGCCCAAGGGAAACCCATGCAGGCAAGGGGAGAACATACAAACTCTGTGCAGATAGTGCACTTGAAACAAAAAGAAAAACCGAGAGCCCAATATAGTGCAGTAAGTCTAACAATTGTTGGCGAAATAATTAACAGATGTGGATATACTCACAAACACGGGTTACCACATAGGCAACCACTTGAAATGCAGGTGGGGAGCATTAGAACCTGACCCCACTCAGGTTTAAGAACTCGCTCTCTGTAGATAGAAATAAGGGGGCAGTCCCCTCCACCCAAGGTGGACTATATACTGTGCAAATTTGGACAGAGGCGCCAGGCAGGTTAAAATGATCTAAAAACAACTAAAAAGGAGGAGTACAGGTGGACTTACCTCCTGAAATGATGGACAATCAAGATTGTTCAAATTGCAAATAACAATTTATTTTGGCACTCCGCAACGCGTTTCGCAGGTATAACCCGCTTCATCAGGCAAGGAGTGCAAGCTCAAAAAGGTCCATTAGTGGCAATGCGCCTCTCTAGAGAGGTTTGAGATTCAAACCGGGGATCCAGCACAAGGCAATAGTGCTAATCACTATGTCACCGTGTATCCATGTGTCACACACACCGTACCAGGCTCCCGCAGCGTTCCCGAGTTCGTTCCCGTGTGCGCACCCGTGGGGGTTCCCTGGGCCTACTTTGTTTAACCACTTGAGGACCCACCCTTTACCCCCCCTTAAGGACCAGCGCTGTTTTAGCTGATCTGTGCTGGGTGGGCTCTGCAGCCCCCAGCACAGATCAGCGTGCAGGCAGAGCGAGCAGATCGCCCCCTTTTTTCCCCACTAGGGGGATGATGTGCTGGGGGGGTCTGATCGCTCCTGCCTGCCGGGTGTTGCGGGGGGGGGCACCTCAAAGCCCCCCTCCACGGCGAAATCCTCCCCCTCCCTCTCCTACCTGGCCCCCCCTGGTGAACCGGGCTGCACAGGACGCTATCCGTCCTGTGCAGCCAGTGACAGGCTGTCTCCTGTCACATGGCGGCGATCCCCGGCCGCTGATTGGCCGGGGATCGCCGATCTGCCTTACGGCGCTGCTGCGCATCAGCGCCGTACAATGTAAACAAAGCGGATTATTTCCGCTTGTGTTTACATTTAGCCTGCGAGCCGCCATCGGCGGCCCGCAGGCTATTCACGGAGCCCCCCGCCGTGAATTGACAGGAAGCAGCCGCTCGCACTACTGCGTCGCTGGTCCTGCAGCTGCCACTTTGCCGAAGCACGGTATAAGCGTGCGGTCGACAAGTGGTTAATTCCGGGGCGGCAGTGTCTGGTGTCACGCCACGTGCACATGCGTCTAAATGTCCGCATTGATGCATGCGCCGAAAAGGTCACATCAGAGCATGCGCCGAAAACGTTGCATCAGCGCATGGGTGAAAATGGACACATTCACGCATGCGCCGAAAGGTTGCATCAGTGCATGCGCGGAAAACTAGCGCGACATTCCAATGTGCTGATTGGTTCCCCACAGTATATAAGCAGCACTGCCCTCTGTGACAGTGCTGCTCGTTTTGACAGCTTGGCGTAAGCCCCGTTGATACTCTAATTGATTTCTGGTTTGACCCTTGGCTTGTGACCCCGACCTTCGCTGAAACCGCCTGCCCCGACTCCTGGATTGTGGACTGACTCTGCTTGATTGCTGCCTGCCCCGACCCCTGGCTTGTGACCTGGTTACGTTGTTTGCTGCCTGCCCTGGACCTCTGGCTAACTGTTTGACTACTTCTTCCTCTTCTCACACATTAGCGTCGCTGTTCTCCCAACCACTAGCTGAGGTTATCCCAGTAGTGACCTGGTGGGCACTAGGCAGCGAAGTCCTGCACTCCCCTCAAGGGGGAGTGGGTGAAGACCCGTGGTCACTTAGATTCCACTACTGGGTAACCCCTCTTTCATCAGTGGAAGGGTCAACAGAGTCCGAAGACTATAAGACCGAAGATAACACCATGTATCCCAACAACATAATGCTTCCACCCCTATGCTTGGTGGTTAAAATGGTGATCTTAAAAAAGCTCATTCTTTACCACTAAAGTTAATGATGGTCTTTAGGACCAAAAACAGTGCCATTCTGAATGAAAGAAAAAAGTAATTTATTTTTTTTCCAAGTTTCCTTGCAAACTGCAGTCTGACTTTTTTATGATGGACTACTGACTTTTTCCTTGCTGTGCAACATTCCAGGTTATTTCAATACATGACTAATTTTACGGTGTATATAGATACTTGTCTATCTGTTTCCTCCAACATCCTCACAAGGCCGATTGCCAAGAGATTTCATGCTGAAATCAATCGGGAATCTCCCTGCAGTGTATGGGCAGGCAACAGATCTGTCTCCAATCAGATTTCATCAGAGAGAGATTTGTCTCTTGGTCGATCGGCCCACACATTGGCTGGTGTATGGGCACCTTAAGTGTGCACTAGTATAATTCCTGTAGTTCATTTATACACCTATTTAACTGACCTTTTGGTTCAGGGAAGGTACACAAGGCCTGGAACACGTAGCTCCCAGGGCATGTCATTTGTTGTTGGCTGGCACACTATAGTAGTCTGCTTGTTTCTTTAGGGTCTCAGTTCTATTATATGGGAGGACAGTTCTGAATTGCAGAGAGACCTAACTAGAGCCCAATAGCAGCTCACTATATTTTTAAGCATTTATACGGCCATCGCCAGTGCATCCCTGTGACCCTTTGCTACAGACAGATACTTCTTTCGGACAGAATAGACTGCTATTGTCTGCCACCTTATACTAAATACATTCACCTGCAGAGGCGTATCTACAGGGGTGCAGGTAGGGCATGTGCCATGGGCGCCTCATACTGGGGGCACTACTCCATAGCATTACTGGTATTCTCCACATAGATTCTAGTTTTTTACTGGGGGGCATTCTGCCTGCTTATTTTGTATGCGTTAGTGTGCGCTAGTATGCATTGTTTTTTTTTCTCCACCTGTAAACCCCATACTTAAACGTCAACAAAGGCAAGTAAGCAGGCTGAGTACTGATACTCTTTAAACATAGCTAACTGTATTCTGAAGTTTACACATACAAGAAGAAGCACTAGCCAAATTTCCATCCAATCCTTAGACGGAAACGTTTTTCTGGCACAGACCTAGTTAGACATGATATGTACACACACTGCAAAACAAGTTCAAATTACTGCCCATGTTCCTGACATTTCATTTATTAAAAGCAGCGTCACAGTTCTTCACCCTCCCAACGCAAGAGGTTTTCTTCAATTCAATGTTTGAAACAATGCACACCACAATAAATTGATACAACTAAACTGAACCAATAAAAAATAACTAACATTTTGCTGTATTCATGCAGCAGCTACAGTATCCCTGCTTCTACAATATGGAAGTAGAGACAAACACCAAAAATAAGGTTTGAACACATTTGGCACAAGACTTCTAAACATGCTAGACAGTCCTTTCATGAAGCTGTAAGGATAGGCCACCTGTTTCAGCTTGCTGCCGTACTTGCTGCTGCCAGAAGCAAAATAAGGATCTATCCAACTGCCGACCAAAATAAAAAGGCCTGCATCAGCCATATGTCTTCTAAGGCTAAAAATTCATTATACCATCAGAATATATTAGTAGCACTTTACATTTGTAGTCTTTGGAAAATGGACAAGTATAACAACATGGCCAAGCAGAACTCGGAAATATAACCAGCAGTTTCTCCTACAAGCGTGTTCAGCTTAATTGTGGATATAAAAATCTACCTTTTACTTTACCTAATGGCAGCAACAATAAACAAGCGGCTTTTTATGCATGTAGGGGGAAAGCAGTAATGTGTGATAAATGTAATTATGATCTAAGAACATTTCTGAATTGAATAAAAGAAGATCTATACCCATTCATATAACACTATGTTTAAACAAACAGAACACTCTCAATGTGATAAAGCGTTGTATAGGCGCAAATGCCAAAAACTGACATACGCACATTTACAAAGGAAAAAATTATGTGTGTGTGCCTGCTGCTCAGCCAGCCATGACTGTACAGGAATTCACTAATGTAAAACCGGCCATAAGCAATGCGGCAGCAATTTCCTGCTCAATAGCAAGCAAAGCTGCTGCTCTGATCCAGCTTTGACAGGGAAAATGTCTATAACACATGCCTGCACTATTTATTTACGGGTTTAAAGTGAACCTCTGGACTAAAAATCTACTCAGCAGAGCTGAAAAGGCTTGGTGTTTCTTTAATAGCATCATTTTTAGCTGCATTTTTAGCTAAGCTCCACCCATCAAAGAAAACCGCCCAGGCTTTTTTTCCCTGATGCTGTGCAAAGCATGATGGGATTTCTTATGTTGTTATTCACGTTGCCTAGCAACTGGGAGGGGTGATCAGCACACAGGACAGTTGAAAACTGTGTCTCATGCTCCCTGTCACCTCCTTTCAACCAAAAAGATGGCTGCCCTCATGAAATCAAACATTTGCCTGTTCTTTTAAAACAGGGTGGGTAAGAGATTATATTACCTATCTATTTCAATTAACATAACTAATGTAACTTAATGACAGTATGTATGTTTGGTTAGGCTGAAGTTCCTCTTTAAAGGAAACCTTAACTGAACGGGAGGTAAAGAGTTTCAATTACCTGGCGCTATTACCAGCCCCCTGCAGCAGTCCTGTGCCCTCGGAGCCACTCTGGAATCATCCGGTCCCCCGCTGTCACTTAGTTTAGTTTTTGACGACTCACCAGTCGGCCGGCCGCCATGCGTATTATTGGACGCATTCCCTACTGCAATTAGCGCTGTTGCTGACCGCAACGCGTACAAAAATACGCGTTGCCACATATCTACGCGTGCAACGCATATTTTTGTATCTATGTAGTATATCTCATCTCTCTGAGCAGGAAGTGTGGCTCACAGACTCACACAGAACCCTCTGCTGATGGTGCCTAACCTTAACCTCTCCCTTCCTTGATAAGTGCCTAACCTTGCCTACCCCGCCCCTCCCCCATAGCCTTAGCCTTAACCCGTGCTTAAACTTAAACCTGCCTGGTGAGCATTTAACCTAACACCGTCCTCCCCCGGTGGGCAAATAGCCTTAAACCCCCACCCACCTGGCACATGACCTTTGTGCTCACTACAATTCGCATAGCGCGAGTCCTTTAACTACTTTAAGACCGCCTCACGCCAATGGGCGTGACTGCGACGGCAGCCCCAGGACCGCCTAATGCCAATGCCAAAGTCCTGGGGCTGCACTTTGCAGGAGATTGCATGCAGGCTGCGAGCAAATCTTCTGCTCGGAGGTGGAGCTATGCCCCGTCTTCAGTCTCCAAGCGGCAATCGCCGCTCAGGAGACTGTTAGATGGCGAAACCACCGTCTTTACATGTAGTACAGCGCTGTATCACATGGCTGTCCCCCTTCGGGGACCAGAGAGCGATCGGCTCTCATAGGCTGAAGCCGTGATTAGCTGGCGGGGGGTGGGTGGGAGAGACAGTGAAAAAAATAACAAAAAATACACATTTTTAATACAAATAAATAGAAATAAATATTTGTGAAAAAAACAACAACTGGGGGGGCGATCAGACCCCACCAACAGAGAGCTCTGTTGGTGGGGGGAAAATGGGCGGGGAATCACTTGTGTGCTGTGTTGTGCGGCCCTGCAACTTGGTATTAAAGCTGCAGTGGCCATTTTAGTAATAATTAGCCTGGTCTTTAGGGGGGTTTACCACTGTGGTCATCAAGTGGTTAAAACAGGACAAGTCTTGCACCCTTTTTACTGTTCCTCCAGGAAGCTTCTTCCTGCTTAGATGAGTGAGGTTTACTGCCCTGATGAATGAGAGGGCAGGACCCAGGAAAGCACACATGGATCAAAGGCATGAGTGAGGATACCAATATTTTACTATAACCTTAACAAACCTCCCCCCAGCTACTTTAAAAATACTAACCTCCCCCTACCTACCAATCACAACTAAAGTGGGGCTTGGCTACTTAATACTACCCCCACTACTGCTAATATCCTGCATTTCCATGGTGCTTGGCTATACTATAGCAGAGTGCGAGCACCCACCATTATTTCCAGTACCCACATTAACCTCCTAGCTAATCATAGTATAGCAGAATCAATAACCATTACTATTATTGTGCTTGCCTGAAACGCCTAAGCTGAAGGATGCTTGGCTATACCCCAACCAAGCGGCCATTAGCACAACACCACCACTAGCACTGCCACTATCCATAGGAGAGTTCAGCTATACACATGCTGTGTGTCTCCAACATTGCCTGCCACCAAAATTATCAGGAGCCCTGTCAGCAGGCATACGACTTTGCTGCCAAGGCACCCTATTGGTCCATAATATGATCTAATACAGTGGTTCTCAACCTGGGGTCCGCGGACCCCTGGGGGTACATCAGTACCTGTTAGGGGGTCCCCCAGGGGCCGCAGAAAAAATGGCGGAGAACCACTGCAGCACAGTTTAGAATTGTATATCAGCTTCTAAATCTCCCTGCAGCGCACGTTATGATCCATTCACAGGCGCTCATGCGGGAGATGTGTAGTAGCCTAGCTCTTTGATTGGCCCAAATGCTGCCTGTCACAGCAGCGCGTGCACCCGTCCGCACCACCATCGCGGCCAATCAGAGCTGCTGCTGTGACAGGCAGCATTTGGGCCAATCAGAGAGCTAGGCTACTACACATCTCCCGCATGAGCGCTTGTGAATGGATCATAGCGTGCGGTGCAGGGAGATTTAGAAGCTGATATACAATCCTGCTGCTGCCCGATTGTGGGACCCCCCCAGGTATTGAACTGGCCGCGGCATCTAATAGACGCTGTGCCAGTTCATTCCCCGCAGCCCCGCTCCAGCCTGCATAGTCTTCAGCAGGCAGAGCAGGGCTACAGGAAGATGGCGTCCGAAGCCCTGTACTGGAGACTGTTTGTGTCTCCAGTACAGGGCTTTGGGAGCCATCTTCCCGTAGCCTTGCTATTCAATTCAGCGTGGGAGATTTGCAGGAGCAAGATCGTCTAGGGAGCTGCACACCAGAGGCCGGCCGGGTGAGGGGACTTCTGCCAGGTGAGTAAATTATTTTTTTTTGCAGGTGAAATGCTGCCCAGTGCCCTTATTTCCTGCTTTAATGCTGCCCACATTGTGATTCTATTCTGCTGAAATGCTGCCCACATTGAGTTTATTTTCTGCTGAAATGCTGCCCACATTGAGTTTATTTTCTGCTGAAATGCTGCCCACATTGAGTTTATTTTCTGCTGAAATGCTGCCCACATTGGGGTTGATTCACTAACCGGCGCTAAGCCGGTTAGTGTGCCTTATCTGAGGTTAGTGTGCCTTATCTGAGGTTAGTGTGCCTTATCTGAGGTTAGTGTGCCTTATCTGAACTTAGTGCCCCTTAAGTAGCTTTGTGCACGCTAAAAGTTGCACAAAGCTACATCGCGCACTACACGATAACATCGCACCCACTATACTGTACATGATGCGACACTAAGGTCGCATAGGATGCGACCTAAATGGTGCATCAGTGCACCGTTATCGTCACATCCTATGCGATCTTATGGTCGCATCATATACAGTATAGTGGGTGCGACATTATCGTTGCACCACGCACAAAGATTGACGCATTACGCTGTGCGCGCTGTGCGCGGTGCAGTGCACGATATAGCTTTGTGCATCTTTTAGTGTGCACAAAGCTACTTAAGGGGCGCTAAGTTCAGATAAGGCACACTAACCTCAGCTAAGGCACACTAACCTCAGATAAGGCACACTAACTCAGATAAGGCACACTAACCTCAGATAAGGTTAGCGCTGTAGTTTGTGCCCATTAAGTGATAAGGCACACTAACCGGCTTAGTGCCGGTTAGTGAATCAAGGCCATTGAGTTTATTTTCTGCTGAAATGCTGCCCATATTGCGATTATTTTCTGCTGAAATGCTGCCAACATTGTGATTATTTTCTGGTGAAATGCTGCCCCATTACGATTATTTTTGGGGGAAATGCTGCCCACATTGCGATTATTTTCTGGTGAAATGTTGCACAAATTGCAATTATTTTCTGCTGAAATGCTGCCAACACTGAGTTTATTTTATGCTGAAATGCTGCCCATATTGCGATTATTTTCTGCTGAAATGCTGCCAACATTGTGATTATTTTCTTGCTGCCCACTGTACGGTTATTTTCTGGTGAAATGCTGCCCGCTTTACAATTCATTTATGGTGAAATGTTGCACATATTTTGATTAATTTATGGTGAAAGATTGCTGCATTACGATTATTTTATGGTGAAATGCTGCCCCATTACAATTATTTTATAGTGAAACGCTGCCCCATTATGATTGTTTGCCACCTATGGGGGGGCCCCATCCAAATTTTTGCAGGGGGGTCCAGTGATTTCTAGTTACGCCCCTGATTGTAAACTATGCTGCAGCACATATATAGTATGTATGTATTGTATGTATGCAATACATGGGGAATATAGTTTTTTCTGGGTGGGTGTGGGGATGGTTGAGCATTTTCCTGTAGCCAGGAATAGAGGATCAGGCCACGGGAAGGGGAGGGGAAGGGAAAGGAGGAGGCAGAGGCTCTTTCTTCCAGTGCCATTTGTAGACTGTTGCTACATGTGGCTGGACGTGTGAGAGGGAGCTCTCACTGTGTATCACTGTCAAAAATACTAATCCCAAAAGCTTTTATAAAAGCTATTATTAGGAGAAGGAGCTGTGTTAGTAGTGAAGTGGATAGGTAGGCTGGTCTTTTCTTTTCCAATCTTTTTCCTTGCTAAGGCCCATAGATTCTCATTGTGTGTGCTGTTGTACTGCGTGACTAGTGCAAGGCAATCATACTGTCACTCCTGGCCAACACAGATATATGCCTCTGCAGATATATGCTGTCAGCTGTTACCTCTGATACCAGCTTTTACCAAAATTGCTACAAATATGCAACAGCAGATTTTGCATTACCTTTTTAAAAATTAGGTATGTAGTCCCTGCCTATCTCATTTGTTAACCAGGTACTACCTGTATTTCGCTAGTATTTGGCTCCACCCACATTATGTCATGGCCACACCCACTTTTTGTCACCGTGGCGCGCTTTGCGCACCGCCTTATTTGGTAGGGGGAACATTTGCTTAGGGATGACCCACAAAGGGGTACATGTGCTGAAAAGGTTGAGAACCACTGATCTAATAGAATATTTATAGATGAATTGTTGGGTAAATTCTAATTCACTCATCCCTGGCACACTGTATAGCTTTCTGTAGCTGCAGTAGGCAGCTGACATCATTATTTGATTTATTGCATATGCAATCATCTGCTGACTATGCTATTAGCTGTGAGCAATCAAGTTACCCATGAGGCTGCAGAAGTGAAAAGGAAAACAGAAGTATCACCTTCCTGGCAGTGGATAGACATTTATATGGGATGTGTGAATCATAACTCTGTCTGGAAAGCTTTTGTTTATTTATTTGACAAACAAATAAACACATTTACATGCCCTGTATTTTGGGAATTTAGCTGTTTGCCTGCGTTAATCACTGCGGAGGATTTTAATTATGTGAGTTATAATTAGAAAACTGCAGTGGACAGATGCTCCTTTAGAAATTACCCTTTGAGAAACCTAAAGTAAACAAAATATGGAGGGTACCTTTCTGACTTCCTTATAAAAGTATTACTTGTCTGGCAGTTTTAATCATCACTGACTAAATGATCTCAGATAAGTAAAAAAAGGTGCCTTGGTTCCACTGCTTAGATGGTTATTGTAGAAGTGAGGTTCAGCCTCAGACTACTAAAGGAAAAGAATCGACATGGCAACCAGGCAACTGGAATTATTTAGAGAGAACACTTGTCAAATTTGACACAGTTTCACTAAGGGTAAATATAGTGACCACAGCCTCACTCCCAGGTGCCCCCGCTCCAGCCTAAGGAGATAAATGTGTAAATTCATGGATGTGGTCACTTTCTTCCCCGTGCACCAACTTGATTACTGTATAACTCAGCCACTGCACCAATGGAGAGGCTGGAATTTGGTTGATTGATTGGGCAGTGGAGAAGGTGCAGTTACTGCAGATGTACACTAGTAGGAATCACTCAGTACACTTATATGGTATAAGGGCCTGTCACAGCCAATATGCCTTTTAACCCTTTTCAATCGATTTTTTTTAGATCACCAAGATTCTCCCAGCTTGTAATTTTACATGGTTGTGCAGAGGGACCGTGAGTGATCTCTGAGTGCTTCTGCAAGGAGAGCCAATGAGGTCTCTACCTCCTCGCACTAGAGCAACCTATCCAGACCATCAGCAGGTGGAGGTCGGCATCAGCTTACACACTGTAGCTTCACCTTGCATTGCATGCGCACAAGCGTAATTATGTGGCACAGCATGGTACGGCAGGGGATCCAAGTGTCAGACTTAGGCCTCTTGCTCACTACATGCGATTCCAATTTTTTATATGATACGATTTTTTACTCCGATTAAAAATGCATGCTGCTACATTTTTTAATCGGAATCAAAAATTGTATCATATATAAAATTGGAATTGCATGTAGTGTGCAAGAGGCCTTAGTCCGGTACTCTGATCTGAGTAGGCCGCTGCCATGGCGGTCAAGATCCGGTGGCATCACTGGCTGCGGGGAGCCCAAATGTGTCCATGTAGTATTTATATTATGTGGCTACTGAGGGATCTACTAGACACATTTTTGTTGATAAATCTCTTATATGTTTAAATGCATATTTCAATCCCTTGTAGAATTTTCAGTTCAGTTCATTTACAGTGTGATGCCAAGGTAGTGAATAAAGCCTACATTGTAGATACTGTAAAAAATACCAATATAATAATACACCTTGTTTAATACACTCACGACACTCTATTGGTTATACTTACTATAAACAGCATTAAACCTGACAAGACCAGACAGCACACAACAATTTAACCATTGTATTATTATTTATATCTTCCACAGCACTGTACAGAGTATATTGTCACTTAAAGAGAATCTGTATTGTTAAAATCGCACAAAAGTAAACATACCAGTGCGTTAGGGGACATCTCCTATTACCCTCTGTCACAATTTCGCCGCTCCTCGCCGCATTAAAAGTGGTAAAAAACAGTATTAAAAATGGCCACCAAAACAGGAAGTAGGTTGATGTACTGTATGTCCACACATAGAAAATACATCCATACACAAGCAGGCTGTATACACCCTTCCTTTTGAATCTCAAGAGATCATTTGTGTGTTTCTTTCTCCCTGCAGTTCTCATGCACTGAAGTTTCAGGCTGCTCTTTTTTCTCCTGCAAACAGCTTTGCCCTTGTCTGTAATTCTTCAGTATGTGAAAGCCCAGCCAGCTCAGAGGACGATTTATCCAGCTTGTAAAAGATAAGAGAGAAGAGAGAAGCTGCTCTAATCTAAATAATACACAGGCAGTCTGCATAGATGGGCCTGGAATGGGGAATTCATAGCAGAACCACAACACTGAAGAACTTGGCAGCCTTCCAGACACAGGCTGACAAGTCTGACAGGGGAAAGATACATTGATTTATTACAGAGACTGTGATAGCAGAAAGTGCTGCAGTAAGCCAGAACACATTAGAATAGCTTTTGGAACTTGTAGGATGATAAAAAACAGGATGCAATTTTTGTTACGGAGTCTCTTTAACTGCCCCCAGAGGGGTTCACAATCTAATTCCTACCATAGTCATATGTCTATGTATGCATCATGTAGTGTAGTGTATTTATCTTAGTCTAAAGTCAATTTAGGGGGAGCCAATTAACTTATCTGTATGTTTTTGGGATGTAGAAGGTAACACATGCAGACACGGGGTGAACATACAAACACCGTGCAGATAATGTGCTGGCTGGCAGGGACCCAGCGCTGCAAGGCGAGAGAGCTAACCACTACACCACCGTGCTATATAAGCAAGAAGTTTACTG
Organism: Hyperolius riggenbachi; assembly: GCF_040937935.1. Classification (NCBI taxonomy): domain Eukaryota; kingdom Metazoa; phylum Chordata; class Amphibia; order Anura; family Hyperoliidae; genus Hyperolius; species Hyperolius riggenbachi. The sequence goes on from NC_090649.1 coordinate 291,797,675, forward strand.
TTCCACACATAGTATAACTCGTAACATGTTTTGTATAGTTGCACTATAGTTGCACTAGCTGTAAAATGAATGCTATGCTACTTACTGTATATAAACAGTGGTAAAATTGTTGTGTGGTGTCTGCTATAATCCAGCTATAATTTTGCACAAATCAAGAAGTCCTCTATTTAAACATTGAGAGTTTGTGATAATAATGGTGACAGTTGTATCATGAAAATAGCTGGGTCAAATGAAACAATTAATGCTTGGAGGGAAACTAACGGGATTATTTTTCCAAAGAAGAACATTTTTGTAAGAAACCCCATTTTTCTTCCAACATTGGACAGAAACCTTTTTTTACTTGGTAAACTAAGTAACCAGTGAGTGGTGCTCACCGATCTGTACCATTCTTGCTGCCCAGCCTCTGAATTCAAGAACATTGCAATGCAATATAACACCATGAAGAAAATGCATCCAGGTGCATTTTCCAGCAGTGGAGACTTGTGTTGAATGATCTTCTCTATGCTCCACTGTGGACACCAGAATTTCTGAGATGTGTGCACCACCCAACACTACTGCTTGTGTGAATGAGTCCTTAAAGGAACCTTAAAGAGACTCCGTAACAAAAATTGCATCCTGTTTTTTATCATCCTACAAGTTCCAAAAGCTATTCTAATGTGTTCTGGCTTACTGCAGCACGTTCTACTATCACAGTCTCTGTAATAAATCAACTTATCTCTCTCTTGTCAGACTTGTCAGCCTGTGTCTGGAAGGCTGCCAAGTTCTTCAGTGTTGTGGTTCTGCTATGAACTACCCCTTCCAGGCCCCTCTATGCACACTGCCTGTGTATTATTTAGATTAGAGCAGCTTCTCTCTTATCTTTTACAAGCTGGATAAATCCTCCTCTGAGCTGGCTGGGCTTTCACATACTGAGGAATTACATACAGGCACAGCTGTCTGCACTCTGCAGGAAGAAACAGCCTGACACTTCAGTGGAAGATAGCTGCAGAGGGAAAGAAACACACAAATGATCTCTTGAGATTCAAAAGGAAGGGTGTATACAGCCTGCTTGTGTATGAATGTATTTTCTATGTGTGGACATACTGTACATCAACCTACTTCCTGTTTTGGTGGCCATTTTGTTTGTTTATAAACAAACTTTTTAAAACTGTTTTTAACCACTTTTAATGCGGCGAGGAGCAGCGAAATTGTGACAGAGGGTAATAGGAGATGTCCCCTAACGCACTGGTATGTTTACTTTTGTGCGATTTTAACAATACAGATTCTCTTTAAGTGTGAGACCTATGGAAGCTGCCATATTTATTTCCTTTTAAACAATACCAGTTGCATGGCAGTCCTGTTGATCTTTCTGGTCAGTAGTGTCTACTGTAAACCACACACCTGATACAGGCATGCAGCTAATCTTGTTAGAGTTGTCATAGACATCTGATCTGCATGCATGTTCAGGGTCTATGACTTATGCTACGTACACACATGCGACAACGATCGTTCGTTGAGAACGACGAACGAACTTTTAATTGATGAAAGAACGACCTAAGTAAAGTTAGTTTTAAAATGTGTGTAACGATCTGATCGTTAGAACGAACGCTACATCACGTAAAGCAACTATTGTGCTTGCGCAAAAAAATGAGAAGTTTCATGGAGAAATATTGAAATGCGCATGTCAAGCCTAGTACGAACGACCGTTTCCAATGATGTACTACTTTTGCAAACAATCGTCGTTGGTAAAAATCCGCCAAGCTAGATCGTTCGTTTTTAACGATCTAGCTCGTCCGTTGTTAGACTTAATGATTGCTGGTTGCTTTTTTTTAAGCGATCGTCGTTTGAAACGATCGGGGAACGATCGTTTCAAACGACTATAGTCGCATGTGTGTACGCACCTTCAGGATGGTCTAACTATAGGCCTTGACCATCCACTGCAATCAAGGCCACACAGTCTATCCAGAGGACTTTATTAAAAGTTCACTGAATGTGATACGGCAATTACAGTATGTTCACACAGAGCAGACAGTAATCGATAACAGTAAATCTGCACAATGCCAGCAATCATTATGGGCCAGTCCTGTGCCTGGCTTCATAGATCACAACACATTCCACACACACATACATACCCTTCTCTATTGTCTACTTTCTTGCTTCTGCTCCCCACCTGGCATACGTGATTTATCTTGACCTTCACCTCATCCCTCTCATCTTTTGTTTAGAAAAATAAAATCTTTAATCTACTCCAGCTGCTGTCTTTTTATTTTTCTACTGTGCTCTTTTGATGGTACTGAATGTACAACAACATTATTCAAGTATCAAAATGCACCAGATAAGAAGCATGAATTCTACAGATAACCAAATAGAAGGCTTGAGATTGGCACACAGTGATCACAGGGTCAGGGGCCAATGAAATCGGCTCCTGACTGGCTCATGAAGCTCTGCTGTCATACCAACTGCAGGGCAAATCACCTGCAGTGGCAGGAGAGCAGTGCAATTAGTGCTAGCAGCTGGTCCATGCGGCGTGTGGAATACGGACATTGAAATTTACGCCCTGGCAGGCTAAGGAGGACACAAACAGGGCATAGATTTCAACTATAGCTATTCGAAAGTGGTTAAGCTAAGTACTTAAGCCTGGTACACACATCAGATTGGCCAGTTTAACCTCTTTTGTGTGGTTCCATACAGGACAACAGAGAGCATAAAGCTGGAGAAGTGCTAGTTAGGAGGCAGCTTTCATTTTTTAACAGAACTGTTAAAAGTTAAAGGCCTGGTTTTACACACACCCTTTTATTTATGAGGAGAAGAGCAGAGTGTGAGATTACTACTAATATCAATCCTCTTCCAAACCTGTGGAAAAGTACTCTTGTGCAAATGTGATGAGTCATGGGAAGTTCAGGATGACAGCTTTTTTGAGCGAACAGCTGCAAGCTCTACTTTAGGAAAGCTTGAAAACACTAGTTTATGCTAGTGGAGTGTGTCCTGTGTTTTCATTATCTACTGGATATCTCAGTTGTAGGCAGGCCTCTTGCCCTTTTTATTCAGGTGCCTAATCTGCATAGCTAGATCAGAAAGAACTTATCAAGTTTCTGCAAAAGTCTATGCCTCCTTAAAGATAAACCGTGACCAAGAACTGAACTTCATCCCAATCAGTAGCTGATACCCCCTTTTACATGAGAAATCTATTCCTTTTCCCAAACAGATCATCAGGGGGCTCTGTATAGCTGATATTGTGGTAAAAACCCCTCCCACAGGAAACTGTGAGGACCATGGTCCTGGCAGTTTCCTGTCTGCGAACCTTGTAGCATTGTGGGAAATAGCTTTTTACAGCTGTTACCAACTGCCAAAAAAGCAAGCAACAGCTACTTCCAGTGACATCACCTTCCAGCAGTAAAAATGTCACCATGTGATAAATGTCAGAATGTATATCAGGGAGAGGAAAGATTTTACAATGGGAAAACACTGACTAAATCACTTATACATAATTATTGTAAAAGTGAAGAACTTTTTTTTATTACATTATTTTCACTGGAGTTCCTCTTTGAAAGTAAACATGTGAGATCCTAAGATCATAGGACAAAAATATCACATACTGTATATACTCGCATATAAGCCTAATTTTTCAGCACAAAACATGAGATGAACAGTTACCCCCTCGACTTATATGCGAGTCAGTGGAGCAGAACGGATAATGAAGCAGGTTTTGTTACTGGTGGAGGAGCGTAAGGATAATGCACTAGTGATCCTGCTCTTGCCAGCTGGCTTCTTGCTGTGCCTGTGCACCCATCCCCTGTAACATGGTGTGCAGAGTGCGCTGCTCAAGACTTCTTGTGGAGCGGAGCGTGCAAACAATGTGTCAAAGGTGCAGTAATTGGGGATTCTTCCTGTGTTGCAGTCTCATATCTATGACCCCATCTAGTGGCATCTTGAGACACAGCTGTATCATCCTTGGGGCACATCTGGCTATAGGGAGGGGGCTGACTTGTACTGGGGGCACATTTGGCTACTGTGGAGTGGGCTATACTGGGAAGAGGGCTTATACTTGAGTCAATAACTTTTTCCTGGTTTCTGAGGGTAAAGTGGGCACCTCGGCTTATATGTGGTTCGGCTTATATGCGAGTATATATGGTACCTACCACTGTAGTCCCCCCCCCAACCACCACCAAAACATCACCACCATCAAAACAAAACAAAAAAACAGAAAACCCTTTTCATTTACTAAGCAAAAATGTTTTATAATTGAACAATGCCCCTTGCTAATCTCTAAACAAAATAAAATAAAACTATAGAGCTACACTCATCTAGACCATTCACTGCCACATGTAACAAGAACAGAATCCCAATTCTATCATCACAAGCCAGATCTGATTTCCTTTAATGCTGCATCCCTATTGAACATAAACACATATGGCAGAAAATGTATATGCACACTCAGTATCACTAACTTCATTTTGTTAAGGCATGGGCATTCAATGTTAAAAGCTTTGGAGTTACAAAATGAGATGAATTATCAAATTTTCTCTGTTCAATATTTCATCACATATATATTTATATAGCATACCCCTATCATCCCAAAACTTCCTATTACATAAACTTGACAATTAAATGTTCCTACGTACACACCTTAGCATCTGAAGTTATCATTGTGCAATCTTACCAACTGTTTAGCATGCTGGCTAACAGATGAGTATAGTTTAAATAAATTGTCAAGCTAGGCCTTCATACCACATCAGCGTGGTAAGGCTCCTTTAAAACTGTAGAGGATCGTAGTGTGTGGGGCCTTACTAGGACAAACACCATTTATTATTGACTGAACACTTGAGCAACCAGCGTTATAGGTGTGGTGCGATCAGCTGATCACATTGCAACATTAAAAATAGGCTACAGAGATTACCGCGGCAATGTGCGGTAATCTCACTTCTGGCTGCAAGTCAAGCTATAAGTGAGATGCTCTAGCGCTCACTTCCTGTGGCTGAAAAACAAATTGCACTGAAGTTTACGGACGCAAACATTTTTTTTGAAAATATTTGAGTCGCCATTGACTTACATAACTTTCGGTTGCCACACATCACCGCAAATGTTGCCCGGTAATTTGCTTTTGCGTCAGATGAGACCTTCCGGCTCATCGCATTGTGGCAGGTATGAAATGTCCCATAGACTTTCATTGCTTTAGCATCAGCCTGCGTTTTCATCAAACGCAATGAAAACGCCCTGGTGTAAAAGGGGCCTAAATCTTAACAACATCTTTTCAACAAATTGAATATCATTTGGAGAGATTGTTTGGATAGGCCAATACACTGGCAAATGGCCGCCCGACACAAAGATAGATTCCTCTCTGATTGAAATCTTATCAGCAAGGGATCTATTCCTGCCACACACTACAAATACATTTTTTCATGGATTTCAGCTTGATATCTATTAAAAATCTATGAAACCGCTGCAGAGCAGGGCCAACTAATGTTCCTCCTCAATTAATAGTACACACTGACCACTCACCTATCAAGCAGGGGCCCCGGGGATGCACTAAAACTTGAAGGAGACCTTGGGTCCATCAGCCAGTTATCCATCTACACCCCCCACCCCTTTTGATCAAGATCTTCCATTGGGAACGATTGATTATTTTGATAGATTTGGGACAGAAATAGAACTTACGATCGAGCGGCAATGTTGGTGATTGATTTCTGTCAGATTCAATCACAGTGATCAAATCTGCTGGGGAAAATCAAGCAGTGTATGACACCTTTAAGACTGAACAGGATTGTGCAATCAATGGTCTCCTTTATGCTAGGTACACGCCATACAATTTTATGTTATATTTACCTGCCAGATCGATTTTTTTCCAACATGTCCGATTTGAATTTTTTTGGGCCTTTTTTTAATCAATTTTTGTTTACGTCTATGAAAATTGATAAAAAAAATAAAAAATAAAAAACGATTGGAAAATCTAAAGGAATTGATCGAAATTCAGATAAGACATCTTGGAAAAAAATTGATCTGGCAGGTAAATCGAACAGAAAATTGTATTGAGTGTACCTAGCATTAGGCTTTTAAGTATTGTAAGATCTGCAACATGAAGAACTATATAATACAAGGAGTAAAATAATGCTGGGTACACACGTTACGTTTTTTTTGTGCAATTCCACACTTGATATAGGTCTTGATTATCTTATTTTTATTCATTTTCTTATCTTTTTCCTTTCACCGCTATGAGAAATCGAGAACGGAAACGATTGGGAGCAATATCGGACATGACAGATTTGATCTATCTGATCCATCTATTGCGCGGAAATTCTTACCATGTGTACCCAGCATAAGACAAACCCATCTTGTGGTTATTGAACTACAATACCCAGCATGCTCTATCTTGAGATGAATGCTGGTTTCTGTGGTTCAGCCACAATGTGTCGGGGAACAATTTTCATTAACTAGTCAAACCAAGAGCATATAATTTGTTTTTTTTAAAAGCCAGCAGAGGCATCCAATAAATAATTGTTCTAGCGCCACATTAGAAGAAGGCCAGAGTTTATCCACAGCACGATTCACATTTCAAGCTATTTATAGGGCTGTTAGATTACTTCATTTTTAATATGCAGAAGATGCAACTGAAATTAACCACTAAAATGCAAGTAACTGCTAACTGCAATAAATTAAGACATTGTCTTAATGACATGCACAAAATCTAATTAAAATACAGCTTTGGTACAACAGGTGCCTGAATTGTTATCTGTGGCTATAAACACCAGCAGAAGATTCTTTTTTTTTCTCCCCCTAGATCAACACAGCTAGAAACAGAAATGTATTTTCGGTAAAGTGACATTTAATTACTGACACGCTTCAGGTAAAATTAGCTTCATTACAGCAAATCAATGGTAACTAATTGCACTTTAAAAATGTATAAATTACCTTCAGCTGTGCTTTCCATCATAGCGATGATTGATTATTGAGAAGTCAATGGCAGTAACAGGTCATAGGTCTTCAGGTGGAGACGCACAATTAAAAGATGGGGAGTCTTTAATGGGTCGGAGTCTGTGCTTGGTAACTCAGTTCCTTCCTCTTTTATGCTGACTTCTTTAAATTCAGCGTCTCCTCCTGAAGCTCGTCGTCACAGGTCGGTAAGTCCTAGGATTGAGTTAAGTGTTTCCAGGTCACTACTTAAGTTTTGCAGTCCTTTCGAGGATCCCTAATATTTATTAGGCATACAACTCCAAAAAGAACTGAAAATCAGTGACAGCAAAAAAGTAAAGGAACTGAATAGAGCCAGTCAAGGCCCTGCAGCTTGTCTCATAACAACTGCACTGGCACAAGGGACAGGTCTCAGTGTCTCGTAATATTATCCATTAATGTTCAGGTTTATTCTTAGCACACTTGCTCTGTACATTCTTCTTGGCCTTATTTGGTCGAGGGTGGGACTCATCTGTGTGGTCTGTCAGATACTCTTGTCATTCACTCCTTCAGTGCTGGAGATGTCAGTTAAGCCCCTTAGTGCTAGGAGGGTTAGTGACCTATCAACAGCAATATGCTGTACACACTACTGACAGTGGCAATTTATATAGCTGTCACTGCAGCACTTTAATGTTCCAGTTTGGCGTGTCTATTAAATTTAGCTATAGATAGAATGCAGTCATGTATATTTATTTGTATAGGTTATAGTTTTATGAAGGTTTCCAACTAAAATTATGAGAAAGTAAACTGTTATTCTTTATGTGAGCACTTTATAGAAAGTCACTCTCAAATAAGTTTACTTATTCCCAGGTAACTAAGCTCTTTCTTAGTATATGTCTCCACATGAGTAGTTCTATTCCTGTCTGCAACTTAAAAAGAAAAAATGACTGAAAATGAAATACTAGTCAGTTATATAAGGCTGCAATTGATTTAAATAGCGATCCCCTGCTTCGATGGTCTCCTCGCTCATTCACAGTATAACCTGGAGGCCTATTCATTAAGCAGTAAAAATTAAGGCTTTTCATCACTTTCATTTCCAGCTCTTTTCAGGACATTTTCAGAAGTCTCTGCAATACAGTATCTCTAAGTAACCTGAGGGGAAGTTTTTCTGCATCACATTATTATATGGTATTACCACATACTGAAGTTATATTATTATACACATATATGTTTATACATACAATTATTGTAATTGTGTACTTAAGTAGAGCGCTAACCTCTTTCTCAGGGCTTTGCAGATGCCACAGTCATGTCACTAAGGGCCCTTTTACACTTAATACCTTGGTATGCGTTTTTTCCCAAAACAGTGCATTGTGAAAAAGATTTCAGTTAAAACGCATTAAGTAGGAACTGTGCCACAGGAAAACATGGGCATTACTTTGAAAATCAGTTTTCTTTCAGTTATAACTGAGAGCAACTGATTAAGTGTAAAAGGGGCATTACTGTCCGACAGAGGAACGTACAATCTAATCCCTACCATAGTCACAGTCCAGTGTCCCTACCATAGTCTGGGCCCATTTTTGAAGAGGACCTATTAAATTAGATGTAGGTTTTGAAACGTAGGAGGAAACCCACGTAAGCTAGGGAGAGAGCATACAAACTTCATGCAGATAGTGTTGTTACCCCTGTTTAAACATGGGAACCCAGTGCTGCAAGGTGAAAGTGCCATCCACTATACAACTATGCCTTATCAATAAAATACCTAGTCACATTTAATTATGCTTTTTAGGGCGATTGAAATATTTTCCATTTTTCCCTAAAAAATATTTTGCTCCTTTTATAGAGTTATGAAATCTTTACTAAAATGTAAAAATCACCCTGAAGTTTCAACAGTAGTGTATAAGCAAAGTGCTATTTTGCCATTTTTATTACTATGGTAATATTGATAGTTCGGGTGTATTTACACTATGTGCGTTGCGTTAAAACATCAGTGATATTTGCACAGCAAAACACTGCAATGGTCCTACAATCAGAGAATTCACACCTGTGAGTTGCTTCTGCAGTGCATTGGATCCATCATTACATCGCAAGTCAAGAAGTAAAATTGGACAACCATTGGCCGATACAAATTGGATGTGTGTGTGAGCCATAAGTCGTCCAAGTAATGGCAGGAAAATAGGATCTTCAACATATTGTGTGTCAAAATTGCTCACAAATGCCACTTTTGAATATCTGACAGGTACTCATTAGTCAAAAGCACTGCTGACAGGGACAAGGATGCCCTCCACCTGATGAGACCTTTTTTATGTATTCATATACTGCTGACATCTTCCACATCACTTTACAGAGTCATGTTTCTAACTGTGCCGCTGAGGGTACACATTCTTAGTTATATGCAGGGCCGGATTTCTGGCAAGGCCGCATAGGCCATGGCCTAGGGCACCAGAAATTTAGGGGCGGCTCAGTGAGAGGCAGTAAAGCTGTTCTATACAGCCATCCCTATCTACAAGGACAGCTTTAACCTTTGAACACTCTGTCCTGTACTTGTGTCATCCCTGCAAGTCCTGTAAGCTCTATCCTGCAGGTACACATTAGCCTAAAGGTGGCCACACACCATACAATTTTTAAATATTTGTTCAATTTAAGAATTGCAATCAATTTTTCTGACGGATTGTAACATTTCAAAAATATGACCAATGTACCACACACCTATGTTCAATTTTTCCCCAGTTATGATAAAAATGATTAGAAACTCTGAGAAAATTGCTAGGGTGTGTATATTAATAAATTGGAAATCTACCACACACCATACAATCTTCAGAAAGATTGAAGAAAAATATCTGGCATTCCGAATCGATAAAAACGGGAAATCCGATCTGATTTTTCAGAAGCTTCCGTTTTTTTTCGAGAGATCCGATCATTTTTATCGAATTGCCGTAAAATCGGATCATTTTATTGTATCGTGTGTGGCCACCTTAACTCAGATGGAGACACAATGGGTCCAGCATTAACGAGATGGCAAACATAACATAAAAGTTCTTAAAGGGATACTGTAGGGGGGTCGGGAGAAAATTAGTTGAAGTTACCCGGGGCTTCTAATGGTCCCCCACAGACATCCTGTGCCCGCGCAGCCTCTCACTGATGCTCCGGCCCCGCCTCCGGTTCACTTCTGGAATTTCAGACTTTAAAGTCTGAAAACCACTGCGCCTGCGTTGCCGTGTCCTCGCTCCTGCTGATGGCACCAGGAGCGTATTGCGCAGGCCCAGTATGGTCTGTGCCTGCACCGTGCGCTCCTGTTGACATCAGGGGAAGCGAGGACACGGAAACGTAGGCGCAGTGGTTTTCAGACTTTAAAGTCTGAAATTCCAGATGTGAACCGGAGGCGGGGCCGGAGCATCGGTGAGTGGCTGCGCGGGCACAGGATGCCAGCGGGGGACCATTAGAAGCCCCGGGTAACTTCAACTCATTTTCCCCCGACCCCCCTACAGTATCCCTTTAAGGAAAACATAATTTATAATCTATACGCATATTACTGAAATTGTTATTGTCTGTGACATCCAATGATGGAAAGTAAGTAGAATTGTCATTGGGGCACAAAGAAATAACAACCATACAGACGGTATAGTTGTCCTAGGGTGGTAAAAAGTACAAATCCGGCCCTGGTTATATGCCCATCATAGTCTAAGGCATTTTTTTGGGGGAAACCAACTAAGTTATCTGTGTTTTTTTGGGAAGGAAACCGGAGTCCCCATGAGAAACCCATGCAAACACAGGGAGAACATACAAACTCCATGCAGATAGTAACCCATGGACAGCACAGTGGCATTGTGGATAGCACATATGTCTTGCAGCACTGGGTCCCTGGTTTGAATGCCAGTCAGGGCACTTTCTGCATGGAGTTTGTATGTTCTTTCCATGTCAGTTTATGACAAGACCATGTACTTTGTAAAATTCTGTGGAAGATATCAGCAATATATCCTATACAATAAAATGCAAGTGTCCCTTCGTCCCATGTCCATCCGTCAGTGCTTTTTGTGCACTGCGCATGTGCAGGGACGCAGAGACACTGCTGGGAGCCGGAGGAGGACGGGGCCAGAAGGGTGCGCGGCGTGTGCACTCGGCGTGCATATGCGTGACGGGTGCGTGGCGCATTAGGGACAGACCTAGCCTGTTTTTAAATGGGCTAAGCCACCAATAAATACTATATTATAATAATAATAATAATCTGTCCTAGATTTGAGCCAGCGACCAAGTGCTGCAAGCAGGGATATAACAAAAACTCATGGGGCGCCACAGAAACATTTTAAATGCTATATATATATATATATATATATATATATATATATATATATATATATATATATATATATATATATATATATATATATATATATATATATATATATATATATATATATATATATATATATATATATATATATATATATATATATATATATATATATATATATATATATACACACACACAGAGTGGGCTGTTTATATGAATACACCTTAATAAAATGGGAATGGTTGGTGTTATTAACTTCCTGTTTGTGACACATTAGTATATGTGAGGGGGGGGGGAAACTTTTCAAGATGGGTGGTGACCATGGCAGCCATTTTGAAGTCGGCCATTTTGAATCCAACTTGTTTTTTTCAATAGGAAAAGGGTCATGTGACACATCAAACTTATTGGGAATTTCACAAGGAAAACAATGGTGTGCTTCATTCAACTGGCCCACGATGACCAATCCAATTTCCAGGAAACTGTTCATCTAGGAATGCTCGGACCTGACACCCATAATGTGGTGATGCACCATCTTGCTGGAAAAACTCATGGAACGTGCCAGCTTCAGTGCATAAAGAGGGAAACACATCATCATGTAGCAATTTTGCATATCCAATGGCCTTGAGGTTTCTATTGATGAAGAATGGCCTCATTATCTTTGTACCCCATATACCACACCATTGTTTTTTCAATAGGAAGAGGAGGGTACAAGATGTGCAGCACCTGAAACTATGGATACTGGAAGCCTGTGCTAGCATTTCTCCTGTGGTGTTGCTATCAGTGTGTGAAGAGTAGGAGAAGAGGGTTGCATTGACAATCCAACACAATGGGCAGCACATTGAACACATTTTATAAGTGGTCAGAAACTTGTAAATAACTCATGAAAGAATAAAGTTACATTAAAACCAAGCCCACCATTCTTTTTATTGTGAAATTCCCAATAAGTTTGATGTGTCACATGACCCTCTTCCTATGAAAAACAAAAGTTGGATTCAAAATGGCCGACTTGAAAATGGTGGCCATGGTCACCACTCATCTTGAAAAGTTTCCCCCCTAACATATACTAATGTGCCAAAAACAGGAAGTTAATATCACCAACCATTACCATTTTATTAAGGTGTATCCATATAAATGACCCACCCTGTATATATAGTGCCCTTGGGCCCCTTCAATCACACAGATATTAGGCAGCAAGAATTGTCCCTTAGTATTAGGTTGACCCCCAGTATTGGTAGCCATAGTCACCCACTAGTATAGCTCCCTCCCAGAAGTGCTCCCAGTATAGGTAGCCAGAGGTAACACCCCCACCCCCCTCCCCAGCATGGATAGTCAGAAGAGGCTGAACATTATTTACCTATAAACAATGCAATGCTGTCAAATAAATTACAAAGGATATCCAAGCTGATTGTGGGGGGAGGGGGATTAGATTTACCTTCCTGTGGCTTCTTCCAGCCCCCAGCAGTTTGTCAGGTCCCTCGCTGTAGTTCCGATACCCTCCAGGGTGCTGTTGTCCCCTCAAAAAGATTTCCCCTTCAGCCATATCCTATTAAGTGACCAGAGCAGTGATTTAAGAAAAAAAAACACCTTTCTGTAACAAAGGTTTGTAGTGGTAAGGCCGATCGCTGTCCGAGAGCATTGTTCTCTCCACTCACCTCCTTGCTGCATGACGTCACTCCTATGCTGAACCATTGTCTGTCCGCCTCCCCCCTCCCCCCAACACATAGCAACAGAATGCTTTTATAGCCTGCAGGCTAGTGATGCGTCTGTACAGTGTCGGCCCTGCAATGTTACCGGAGGGTCACTGGCGATCATGGCCAGGCCTGTGGGTCCATAAATAAAAGAAAAAGCACAAACAGCCACTGTTGTGGGTATGGGAGGTGGGCCTCATAGCAACTGCTATGGATACTATAGTTATTCCTACGCCATTGGCTGCAAGTTGGGAGTCCTATCAACATCACCTTTCTAACAGCCTTTCATTTGCTTCATACTGATGCAGACACTGCCGTGAAGTCATTGCTAAAGGACCACCATCACAAAAAATCATAACATTTAAAGTACATGTGAACATATACAAATAAGAAGTACATTTTCCAAGAGTAAAATAGGCCCCATACATTACTTTTCGCCTATGTCCCTGTCACTTACTGTAGGTAATAGAAATCTGACAGAGCAGACAGGTTTTAGACGAGCCCATCTCCTCATGGGGGAATCTCAGTGTTTTCTTTATTTTCAAAAGCACTTAGTAAATGGTAGTTACTCCATCCAACTGCCAAAAAAACTGTGCAGCGAGCAGGGAGGCTGACTAGCATATTTGTATAAATCCTTTTCAAGGAGTGTCCTTATAAAGAATAAAAGCCATGCTGAGAATCCCCCATGAGGAAATGAGCTGGTCCAAAACCTGTCGGTAATATCAAATTTCTACTACCTACTGTAAATGACAGCAACATAGGAGAAAAGTAATTTATGGCTCATTTTACTCAAGAAGAAACGTACTTCTTATTTGTATGGGTTTGCATGTATTTAAAATTGTACACTTTCTCGCAATAGGGGTCCTTTAAATAGCATGTGAAAGGTGATGCAACACATTTATCTTGTTTCAAGAAATGTAACCTCATCTGTACAAACGAAAGAGTCACTTTAAAAAAGATACAGAAACATACAAAGTATGTGCTCTCACCATGCCACACTAAAAATGGGTGCAGAAAAATATCAGAGAGCTATACGATACTTGCTATTGAAATTTGTGTTGTGCCCGACATCCTCCGTTACAGCAGTTACTGGTTTATTTGAAAGGGAGACACTACAGTAAATATGCCTGTTTTCAACCTTCCTTGGAAAATATTGAAACATTTTTACTTACCTATTTTGCTTCAACTTGCTGTTTCTCTAACACTTATATTTATGTTCTGCAAATCATTTATGTCTGTTCCTCTCGCGTTTTTTGTGAAAATGAAATGTTTTAATCTACGTTGACAGCATGGAATTTATTAGAAAAATATAGTCTTTATTTAGAAATATGTTTGACAGTCCCAAAACACTTGCACAGTTCATCATCCCTTCCTGGCATGGCAATAAAATATGCCTGGCAAAGTATTACAGACTCGACAAGCCAAAGCTTTTAACAATGTTTAAGAGCAAAACAATCCAAATAACAGCTTTGGCAGGTTGTGTTGCATGTACAGTTATTCAATGCTGACAAGCTTAAGTGGGTAAGAAAATTATTGGTTACACTTCTTCTGCCTGATTTAGTAAACCACCACAGGGTGTATTGGAGAACCTCCACATTCTGTTGTCGTTTCTCCGCGACAGCATTTCTGATCCTCGTCATCGCATTGACGCACACTGGCCTTTTTCACCTGTATTACAGCAATACGAATGCACCTCTATCATTCAGACGTAAGAAAATGCCTTCTAGCTCTTTTAGGTTTTATATTATGTGCATGGTAGATTAGTTTAGTACTTGTATTTTATAATAAACACACACACACACTTCTCTCTCTCTCTCTCTCTCTCTCTCTCTCTCTCTCTCTCTCTCTCTCTCTCTCTCTCTCTCTCTCTCTCTCTCTCTCTCTCTCTCTCTCTCTCTCTCTCTCTCTCTCTCTCTCTCTCTCTCTCTCATGTTTGATGTTATTATACTCCCTTTGAGAAACTGGTACTGAACCAAGAGAACATGCTTGTGTTGGAACAAGATTCCAAAGTACCCAGTTCTAAAGCTAAGAATAAATGATAGACTTTTAGGGCTAGGTTCACAGTGGTGAGTTGCATAAAGCCTAAGTTATAATGACTCTGAACTGCAATGGAGAGAGGACATAGACTTAAACCTGCATGCAGCGAGTTAGAATAACGTAATCAGTTATAGTGTAGTGCAGTGAACAGGGCCATAGAATTATATGAGCAGCGAGTTGACATGCAGACTTATTCTGCAACGCAGCTGACCGCTGGTAACAGAGCCTCACTACCGTATGTGCATTGTATAGCACCCACTCTCTTAAAGTGGGCATTAAGTAGTGTTGGGCGAACAGTGTTCGCCACTGTTCGGGTTCTGCAGAACATCACCCTGTTCGGGTGATGTTCGGGTTCGGCCGAACACCTGATGGTGTTCGGCCAAACTGTTCGGCCATATGGCCGAACTAAGAGCGCATGGCCGAACGTTACCCGAACGTTCGGCTAGCGCTGTGATTGGCCGAACGGGTCACGTGTAGTGTTGGGCGAACATCTAGATGTTCGGGTTCGGGCCGAACATGGCCGAACTCCGAACATAATGGAAGTCAATGGGGACCCGAACTTTCGTGCTTTGTAAAGCCTCCTTATATGCTACATACCCCAAATTTACAGGGTATGTGCACCTTGGGAGTGGGTACAAGAGGAAAAAAAATGTAGCAAAAAGAGCTTATAGTTTTTGAGAAAATCGATTTTAAAGTTTCAAAGGGAAAACTGTCTTTTAAATGCGGGAAATGTCTGTTTTCTTTGCACAGGTAACATGCTTTTTGTCGGCATGCAGTCATAAATGTAATACATATAAGAGGTTCCAGGAAAAGGGACCGGTAACGCTAACCCAGCAGCAGCACACGTGATGGAACAGGAGGAGGGTGGCGCAGGAGGAGAAGGCCACGCTTTGAGACACAACAACCCAGGCCTTGCATGAGGACAAGAAGCGTGCGGATAGCAATTTGCATTTTGTCGCCATGCAGTCATAAATGTAATACAGATGAGAGGTTAAATAAACAGGGACCGGAAACGCTAACCCATCACAGATGTTCATTGTTCATGTTACTTGGTTGGGGTCCGGGAGTGTTGCGTAGTCGTTTCCAATCCAGGATTGATTCATTTTAATTTGAGTCAGACGGTCTGCATTTTCTGTGGAGAGGCGGATACGCCGCCGATCTGTGACGATGCCTCCGGCAGCACTGAAACAGCGTTCCGACATAACGCTGGCTGCCGGGCAAGCCAGCACCTCTATTGCGTACATTGCCAGTTTGTGCCAGGTGTCTAGCTTCGATACCCAATAGTTGAAGGGTGCAGATGGATTGTTCAACACAGCTACGCCATCTGACATGTAGTCCTTGACCATCTTCTCCAGGCGATCAGTGTTGGAGGTGGATCTGCACGCTTGCTGTTCTGTGTGCTGCTGCATGGGTGTCAGAAAATTTTCCCACTCCAAGGACACTGCCGATACCATTCCCTTTTGGGCACTAGCTGCGGCTTGTGTTGTTTGCTGCCCTCCTGGTCGTCCTGGGTTTGCGGAAGTCAGTCTGTCGGCGTACAACTGGCTAGAGGAGGGGGAGGATGTCAATCTCCTCTCTAAAGTCTCCACAAGGGCCTGCTGGTATTCTTCCATTTTGACCTGTCTGGCTCTTTCTTCAAGCAGTTTTGGAACATTGTGTTTGTACCGTGGATCCAGAAGGGTATAAACCCAGTAATTGGTGTTGTCCAGAATGCGCACAATGCGTGGGTCGCGTTCAATGCAGTCCTAGGCCGAAGAGGTCATAGCCTAGGGTCACAAAACCTGTTTATTTGGGCAATTTCAATGGTGGCGAGTCTGACGTACATAAATCGCAGCAATGGCCGTTAGCAACGTCTGAATCTCACGAAATATCTCATGCAGGTAGAAGACATATTGTTAGACTTGGGCTCCAAAGATGGGTTCCCTACATCTCTGCAAACCAGAGTTACAGGGCTCCAAATTTGGTAAAATCCCCCATAGGCTTTCATTGGGCCTCCTATTTACAGTTCCAAAATCTCACATCTTTTCAAAGGGCAATTACTCAGCAGTGGCAAATTTTCTAGCATTGTAGGGACCCTTAGGGGGAACATGACTGGTGAGTTTCGGGCCCCTAGGCCAAAGAGGTCATAGCCTAGGGTCACAAAAACCTGTTTATTTGGGCTATTTCAATGGTAGTGATGGTGACGTACATAAATCGCAGCAATGGCCGTTAGCAAAGTCTGAATCTCACGAAATGTCTCATGCAGGTAGAAGACATATTGTTAGACTTGGATTCCAAAGATGGGGACCCTACATCTCTGCAAACCAGAGTTACAGGGGTCCAAAATTGGTAAAATCCCCCATAGGATTTCATTGCCTCCCTATTTCACTTTCCAAAATCTCACATCTTTTCAAAGGGCAATGGCTCAGCAGTACCAAATTTTCTAGCATTGTAGGGACCCTTAGGGGGAACATGACTGGTGAGTTTCGGGCCCCTAGGCCGAAGAGGTCATAGCCTAGGGTCACAAAAACCTGTTTATTTGGGCTATTTCAATGGTAGTGATGGTGACGTACATAAATCGCAGCAATGGCCGTTAGCAACGTCTGAATCTCACGAAATGTCTCATGCAGGTAGAAGACATATTGTTAGACTTGGATTCCAAAGATGGGGTCCCTACATCTCTGCAAACCAGAGTTACAGGGGTCCAAAATTGGTAAAATCCCCCATAGGATTTAATTGTCTCCCTATTTCACTTTCCAAAATCTCACATTTTTTCAAAGGGCAATGGCTCAGCAGTACCAAATTTTCTAGCATTGTAGGGACCCTTAGGGGGATCATGACTGGTGAGTTTTGCCACTGCTGAGCCATTGCACTTTGAAATGGTGTGAGATTTTGGAACGGTAAATAGGAGGCCCAATGAAAGCCTATGGGGGATTTTACCAATTTTGGACCCCTGTAACTCTGGTTTGCAGAGATGTAGGGACCCCATCTTTGGAATCCAAGTCTAACAATATGTCTTCTACCTGCATGAGACATTTCGTGAGATTCAGACGTTGCTAACGGCCATGGCTGAGATTTATGTACGCCACCATCACTACCATTGAAATAGCCCAAATAAACAGGTTTTTGTGACCCTAGGCTATGACCTCTTCGGCCTAGGGGCCCGAAACTCACCAGTCATGTTCCCCCTAAGGGTCCCTACAATGCTAGAAAATTTGGTACTGCTGAGCCATTGCCCTTTGAAAAGATGTGAGATTTTGGAAAGTGAAATAGGGAGGCAATGAAATCCTATGGGGGATTTTACCAATTTTGGACCCCTGTAACTCTGGTTTGCAGAGATGTAGGGACCCCATCTTTGGAATCCAAGTCTAACAATATGTCTTCTACCTGCATGAGACATTTCGTGAGATTCAGACGTTGCTAACGGCCATGGCTGAGATTTATGTACGCCACCATCACTACCATTGAAATAGCCCAAATAAACAGGTTTTTGTGACCCTAGGCTATGACCTCTTCGGCCTAGGGGCCCGAAACTCACCAGTCATGTTCCCCCTAAGGGTCCCTACAATGCTAGAAAATTTGGTACTGCTGAGCCATTGCCCTTTGAAAAGATGTGAGATTTTGGAAAGTGAAATAGGGAGGCAATGAAATCCTATGGGGGATTTTACCAATTTTGGACCCCTGTAACTCTGGTTTGCAGAGATGTAGGGACCCCATCTTTGGAATCCAAGTCTAACAATATGTCTTCTACCTGCATGAGACATTTCGTGAGATTCAGACTTTGCTAACGGCCATTGCTGAGATTTATGTACGCCACCATCACTACCATTGAAATAGCCCAAATAAACAGGTTTTTGTGACCCTAGGCTATGACCTCTTCGGCCTAGGGGCCCGAAACTCACCAGTCATGTTCCCCCTAAGGGTCCCTACAATGCTAGAAAATTTGGTACTGCTGAGCCATTGCCCTTTGAAAAGATGTGAGATTTTGGAAAGTGAAATAGGGAGGCAATGAAATCCTATGGGGGATTTTACCAATTTTGGACCCCTGTAACTCTGGTTTGCAGAGATGTAGGGACCCCATCTTTGGAATCCAAGTCTAACAATATGTCTTCTACCTGCATGAGACATTTCGTGAGATTCAGACTTTGCTAACGGCCATTACTGCGATTTATGTACGTCACCATCACTACCATTGAAATAGCCCAAATAAACAGGTTTTGTGACCCTAGGCTATGACCTCTTCGGCCTAGGACTGCATTGAACGCGACCCACGCATTGTGCGCATTCTGGACAACACCAATTACTGGGTTTATACCCTTCTGGATCCACGGTACAAACACAATGTTCCAAAACTGCTTGAAGAAAGAGCCAGACAGGTCAAAATGGAAGAATACCAGCAGGCCCTTGTGGAGACTTTAGAGAGGAGATTGACATCCTCGCCCTCCTCTAGCCAGTTGTACGCCGACAGACTGACTTCCGCAAACCCAGGACGACCAGGAGGGCAGCAAACAACACAAGCCGCAGCTAGTGCCCAAAAGGGAATGGTATCGGCAGTGTCCTTGGAGTGGGAAAATTTTCTGACACCCATGCAGCAGCACACAGAACAGCAAGCATGCAGATCCACCTCCAACACCGATCGCCTGGAGAAGATGGTCAAGGACTACATGTCAGATGGCGTAGCTGTGTTGAACAATCCATCTGCACCCTTCAACTATTGGGTATCGAAGCTAGACACCTGGCACAAACTGGCAATGTATGCAATAGAGGTGCTGGCTTGCCCGGCAGCTAGCGTTATGTCGGAACGCTGTTTCAGTGCTGCCGGAGGCATCGTCACAGATCGGCGGCGTATCCGCCTCTCCACAGAAAATGCAGACCGTCTGACTCAAATTAAAATGAATCAATCCTGGATTGGAAACGACTACGCAACACTCCCGGACCCCAACCAAGTAACATGAACAATGAACATCTGTGATGGGTTAGCGTTTCCGGTCCCTGTTTATTGAACCTCTCATCTGTATTACATTTATGACTGCATGGCGACAAAATGCAAATTGCTATCCGCACGCTTCTTGTCCTCATGCAAGGCCTGGGTTGTTGTGTCTCAAAGCGTGGCCTTCTCCTCCTGCGCCACCCTCCTCCTGTTCCATCACGTGTGCTGCTGCTGGGTTAGCGTTACCGGTCCCTTTTCCTGGAACCTCTTATATGTATTACATTTATGACTGCATGCCGACAAAAAGCATGTTACCTGTGCAAAGAAAACAGACATTTCCCGCATTTAAAAGACAGTTTTCCCTTTGAAACTTTAAAATCGATTTTCTCAAAAACTATAAGCTCTTTTTGCTAAAAAATTTTTCCTCTTGTACCCACTCCCAAGGTGCACATACCCTGTAAATTTGGGGTATGTAGCATGTAAGGAGGCTTTACAAAGCACAAAAGTTCGGGTCCCCATTGACTTCCATTATGTTCGGAGTTCGGGTCGAACACCCGAACATCGCGGCCATGTTCGGCCTGTTCGGCCCGAACCCGAACATCTAGATGTTCGCCCAACACTAGCATTAAGCAGCACACACTGCACGTTAAAACATGCATGTTACTTTTCATAGCATGCATTGCACATATTGAGGTAATAATTAACACTTTAGCACCAATAAAGAGCTAATGCAGTGACATAAGGATGGCCCTACATGGACACTTTGGTCAGCAGCAAAGGGGTAGATTGTTTTAACTTGCCTGAATTGTAACACATGAACAAAGAAACCACACACAGACACAAACACACCACACACCACACACCATACACACAACACACGCACGCAGGCGCACACACACACACCCTTTGAAACAGATATCTCTGTTACATAATGACACAATGAGGAGCATGGAAGAGAAATAGACACCCATTGCATGGCACTTATAAGGAGCTCTCTCCTATTCTTGCATTCATTATTAAAGCGGTATAAAACCCTGACATAATATTCAATAAAAACATGCTTTCCTACTTTTTATATGCCATACGGTTATCATATTTGCATTTGTGCATAAGTATTATTATTTATTTAGAAATTATACGTTCCTAAAGTACACTTATTTTACTCTGAGAGCTGACTTTGCATTTTATTTATAACTGCTTTATTCATCCTCACTTAATCAGAAAGCATCAGAAAGCATTGGGCCTTTTTCCACTACCCTGCGATTTGCGATTTGATTCTGATCGCAAATCTCAAGGTACATTAAACTAATGGAAACTGCAGCAGCAATTTCCATTAGTGCGATCCGATTGCGATGCGATTTTGGTCAAAGCGCAATTGTCGTCCTGCCGCGTTTTATATGCGATTGAGCTGTACTATAAGGGCTCTTTTCCACTATGAAATGCGATTCCGATCGCGATCGCAATCGTGTTTTAATTTCCATTATGCGTTTGCGATTGCGATTGAGCTACTATACTCATTATAGTACAGCTCAATCACATACAAATTGCGGCAGGATGAGTATAGTAGCTCAATCGCAAACGCATAATAGAAATTAAAACGCGATTGCGATCGCTCGTCTGACTTTGTTCAGGGGACCCGGCAGTGTGAGACATGGCTTTGTTTACATTTCTCACTTGATACAATTAAACACAAGATAACATTATGTAAAATTCGGAAGCAGCCAGCTCTGCTGAAAGGGAAGCTTCTAAAGCCTGTGTTAACCCTTTGAATGCAGTTCTAGTAAAAAAAAAAAAATGCTGGTTGTATATAATATGCTGTAAATTATCTATTAGAGCAAAGTAGAAATGCTGGGTTTCATTCCGCTTTAACTACTTTAGGACCAAGTTAATTGAAATCTATGCCCTGTTTTGGTGGTCACCTAGCTAGCACAGCGTACATTTCAAATATCCGCTGCTGCACACAACCGCCATTTCCGACGCTCTTGCCGATCTAACCACTTAATCCCCATCGTCTCTCGCCGCAGCTCACTGGCTCTGCCTGTCTCTATGACGGCAGAGCCCTCTGAGCGGGTCAGGAGCCAATTTCATGCCATACGGTAACTAAGAGCCTCCGGGCCCCCCTGCAGAAAATGTGAGCGCCCCCTCCGCCTCCCCCCCCCCCCCAGGGCCCGCTCGTGGCTGTTTTGGGGGCTGGAGGGGTCGCACCATGAGGGGAAAGCTATGGCCACACTCGGCGAGGAGGGGGGAAGGTCCCCCCCCTCCCTCACCTTGGGCTTTCCCCTCTGTGCTCCCCTCCAGCTTCTAGCTATAGAAATGCAGCGAGCGGAGCGTCGGGCAGCGGCAGGCAACCATACCTTCTGTGCATCCGGACTTTTCTCACTCTAGTGACTGACGTGACTTCCTGTTTTATACAGGAAGTCACAGGAAGTCGCGTCAGTTACTAGAGCGACAAGTGTCCGCGCTAGAACGCATGGAAGGTATGTTTGCCTGCCGCTGCCCTCCGCTCGCTGCATTTCTATAGCTAGAAGTTGGAGGGGAGCACAGAGGGGAAAGCCCAAGGTGAGGGAGGGGGGGACCTTCCCCCCTCCTCGCTGAGTGTGGCCATAGCTTTCCCCTCATGGTGCGACCCCTCCAGCCCCCCAAATCGGCCACGAGCGGGCCCTAGGGAGGGCCCAGCCCCCCTGCGGGCGCATGGGCTGCATCCCCTATTGTTACGCGCATGGCTCCTGGCCCTGTTGTTCAATGTAATCTGCTTCCATTGGCTTACATTGAAAGACAGGGTCAGGAGCCAATGAAAGCAGCTCCTGACCGGCTCACAGGAACTCTGTCGTCATAGAGATGGCAGAGTGGGTGGCCCGGGTTCCCGACGTGCGGCGGTGATGGCGGGTAAGTGTGGTGATTCGTTGTTATCTGTCGGGATTCCGCCGTTTCTGTACCAGCAGTCTCTGGTCCTTAAGGGGGCAGAGACCGCTGGTACTATTTACAAAGGACTCTCCCACAGGGGGCCCCAACTACTACTCCACTCCATCCAATAAAGCAGTCCATCCTTCAGATCAGGCATTTTTGTGGCTACACTTATTTATGGGTGTGAAGAGTATGATGCCCACAGTTTTAGGACCATTGCAAGATGGGCTCCCAAGATGGGGAGTGAACATTGGGTGGGCCCCATCAAAGTTTTGCTGGGGACCCAGTGATTTGTAGTTATGCCCCTGTATGCATGTTATTACATAGCTCCCTCTGTTGATTCCTACAGCTCCCTATTCTTTATAGTTTATACTTTCCTAAACACACCTAGAATTACTAGGATTACATATTTGCAAAATGTGAACAATGACCAACTACTGTATGTATGTCCTCCCCATAAGATACTAAAAGAAGGGCAAAGTCTAAAGAGGCATCCCTGCTTCTGTGACTTTTCTTCTTCCTGATATGCTCAAGGCAGGTGCCTTGCCTGACTACTCAGCTTGGCCTGGCTTTACTTAAAGTGGACCTGAACTCTTGCAAAGGACAGAGGGAAAACAGAGAAAGGAACCCTGTATGTATCATCAGGTGTGTCTAATCACAACTAATCACAACTGTAATTTGACCTCTCAGCTGTGACGGTTTCCTTGGCAGAGCAGGAGCTTGATTCACAAAGACAAATAGCATGCCTTATCAAAGTTAACACGCCTTATCAGAGTAGCATAGCAAACTTATGATTTCTAATTGGCAATGACGAGAGCTGCACTCGTCCTGCCCTGAGCCCCTGCAGGTTCGTCGTGTTCACTATGCTACTCTGATAAGGCGTGTCAACTTTGAAAAAGTGTGCTAACTTTGATAAGGCATGCTATTTGTCTTAGTGAATCAAGTCCAAGATGTTAACCCTATGTCTGCTTCCGTGGAAGCAGTAAGTAGACACACTGCAGATTTATTGCAGGATGTGTATCAGCTGTAACAAAGAAATGATTTTCTTTAAAGGTTATTATGCTGTTGCTTATCTATTAGTGCAGAGAGGAAATTCTGAGTTCAGGTCCACTTTAAATTAGATCAAAAAGGATCAGTTTAACTAAAGGGGAAATTATTAGAAAGAAATGGATGCTAAAATGGATTATTACTGTGTGCACTCCAACAAATATATAGTATAAGCCCATGACAAGACAATCCACAATATATTATTATTATTATTATTTAGTATTTATATAGCGCCAACATCTTCCGCAGCACTGTACAGAGTATATTGTTTTGTCACTTAACTGTTCCTCAGAGGTGCTCACAATCTAATTCCTACCATAGTCATATGTCTATGTATGTATTGTGTAGTATATGTATAGTAGTCTAGGGCCAATTTTTGTGGGGAAGCCAATTACCCTATGTGTATGTTTTTGGGATTTTGGGTCTAATCTAGTTTAATCCCTAACAGTCATATGTCTATGTATTTATCATGTAGTGTATGTATTGTCGTCTAGGTCTAATTTTAGGTGGAGGACGATTAACTTCTCTGTACGTTTTTAAGATGTGGGAGGAAACCGGAGTGCCCGGAGGAAACCAACGCAGACACGGAGAGAACATAGAAACTCCTTGCAGATGTTGACCTGGCTGGGATTTGAACTGGGGACCCAGCACTGCAAGGCAAGAGTGTGATCCTCTAAGACAAAAAAGAAGGGGGGTACTACATGGGGCACCAAACAGACATGCAATTATCATAAAATAACATTTTATTAGTCATCAATTAAGAATTTTACAGATGTTACGGATGGCAGTCTAGGTAGATTTTTTTTTCTTTTCCAGGTCGTGAATGTGTGCATTTGTCTCCCATTTTTCATGGATATGATGGTAAACTTACATTAATTTGCAATGCACAAATATTTTTATAGAAATTCGATTATAAAATATCTGGCTGCTGGCACCATTTCTTTTATTGGTATGACAATACAGTTTTATTGTAGAGACAGCTGTCCAACCTCATATCCCATGACCACCCATCCTCTCCTCGGCAGTCTGGATATAGCTTTTACTTACAGCAGCAATTATTATTTAAACAAAAACAAAAAACTGCAGCACTACCCACAGCAACAATCATTTTTACAATGCAAAGTACTACAACTGTAATTACTTTATTTTAAAACATACAAGTCATTAAACACTATACTTGAGACCAATTATTTGGCCGAATCTAATTCTTACTGCAAGTTTTCTAAAAATACAATTTTTGTTGCCACAGTTGTAGCAGCACAAATTACTAAAGCTGGTGTTTTTAAGGATAAAGTTATTTTTGTAATGCAAGACCGTAAATAGGCTTAAGCATGTTGATGACACTTTTTCATTTTCAACAATTGAGAAAGATCAATCCATAATTGCAGCAACATAACAAAAATACAA
Organism: Hyperolius riggenbachi; assembly: GCF_040937935.1. NCBI lineage: Eukaryota > Metazoa > Chordata > Amphibia > Anura > Hyperoliidae > Hyperolius > Hyperolius riggenbachi. The sequence goes on from NC_090649.1 coordinate 291,822,822, forward strand.
AAAAGCTTTTAAGAAAAAATATTTGTTTCACAGAGTGGCTTTCTTTCTCGTGTTCTGCACTTTCTACTGTTCTGCTTTTAACCTCTTGTCTTGTTTTCTCCCAAACATAAGCAAGGTTATTTAAAAAAAAAAAAATATTCACATTTAAATCTTGGCAAGCTGTTTCAAACTATCACACATTTTTTTTTAAGACAGACTTATATTTGCTCTTTCAAAACACCTTTTTTTACATCAAGTTATTTTTTCATTGGAACTGTGGCTTAAGTTTGTCATCATGCAGTGATTTATTTTGGTTTGAAGAATAAATGCACTAGAAGTGCACTTATCCTTATTTAACTGGCCTGTGCACTCTTAAAACTGTAGAATACTCATACTAACCTGAATAAAATACAGACTATACAGATACAAAAATCAGAAGGGAGAGAAGTTTCAAAATCAATTGAATATAAACCTAAAGGCCTATACCCCTGTAAAACTTTTATTCTTGCATATAAAATGCTCCTGTCAAAAACAGGGATACTATTCTCACCTTTATGTATAAGCAGTGTCCAAATACAAAATAGATTGCAACACTTAAAACAAACCGGGTGACATTGGGGCAATACAGAACAAATGGTTTTGCTACTCCTCTGTCACATGGTGTATAGAGATGGCCCGAACCTTCCGGTTCTCAAAATTCCGCAAAAGTTCAGTCCGCGCGAACTTCTGCGAACCGCAATAGACTTCAATGGGGAGGCGAACTTTGAAAACTAGAAACACTTATGCTGGCCACAAAAGTGATGGAAAAGATGTTCTAAGGAGTCTAACATCTAAGTTTTTGCATGGATGAGTGGGATAGATGCCAAAAGTCCCAGGGAAAAATCTGAATTTGACGCAAAGCAGCGTTTTAAAGGAAGAAATCACATTGAATGCTACATTTCAGGCTAAAAGTGCTTTAAAACATCTTGCATGTGTATACATCAATCAGGGAGTGTAATTAGAGTACTGCTTCACACTGACACACCAAACTCACTGTGTAACGCACCGCAAACACTCATATAGCCGTCGGTCATTGCTTCATTGTGATACGCAAGCCCCTTCACCGCGGCAAGGTAATGATAACGAAGGGGAATTGGCACATGTATGCCTTTTGTTTTGTTGTTGCAACTGCAATGCTGGCAGAAAAATTAGGCAGGCATGTACATGCACCAGAAAAATTATTATAGAGGCCGCTGCTAGCAGGAATCCACCTGGCGTCCTGGACCCTGTTGGTGGTGGCAGAGAAGGCAGTCAACCAGCCTGCGGGCAGAGATGCTGTGTGGGGAGCGACTTAGTCTTGGGGCAGGCAGTCACACGGCGTGCAGGCTGAGATGCTGTGTGCGGAGACTGACTTAGTCTTCAGGCAGGCCTGAGCGTGCTTTGCAGACCAGGCATCCGTGGTCAGATGGACCCTTGACCCAACGCTGTGTGCCAGAGATGTTACCACTTTCCTTTCAATAGTTTAAGTATCACCTTTTTTGAGAAAAAATTGCGGCCTGGTATCTTCCACTGTGGTGTGTGGCTTTGCTTTTGTGTGCTGCTTTTCCTCAGGTGGTCATCCCATTGCAGTTTGTGCTTTGTAATCATGTGGCTTCGTAAGGTAGTTGTCCCTACGCAGGTCTTGGTCTTTCCACGGTTCAATTTTTGGTGGCAGAGAGTACAGATGGCATTGCTCTCATCTGAGGCAGTCACACAAAAAACTTTCCACACTGCTGAGCCCTGGGGTGATGGCACTTTGGTGGCGACGGTCGACTGAGTGTTAAGTGGGGTGCGAGAATCAGAGCAGGAGGAGGAAGATATGTCACACTTCCGTGCGGAAGCTGAGAAAGATGAGGTGTTCTGTGTTAAATAGTCCACTACGTCCTGACAATATTGGGGGTTGTTGGCACGTGCCTTTTTCTGAACACTGTACTTTGGTCGAGGGCCACACAAAATCACAACAGCTCGACCTCGAACGGACCTGCCAGGTGCCTGCCTCTGCCTTTTGTTTTGTCCATATTGGGGGGGGGGGATGAAGTGAAAGGTATGCACTGACTTGACTATTATAATGTGCAGTCACACAGGTGCAGTTAACATGTATGCACAGAGTGCTATATCACACTGCGTGCACTCACGTAGGTAGGTGGGTGCACTGAACACAACAGGTAGGTATATGCAGTTATGGGTATTACAAATGTGCACCTGTCACACATATGTACCGTGAACAGGTCGAGTGACTGGTGGTATTAAATATCACACTGCGTGCGCTCATGTAGGTAGGTGGGTGCACTGAAGTTAACAACAGGTAGGTATATGCAGTGATGCTAGAATAAATTGGTACGGGATATCAACTTACATAAACATCTCTCCGTCTCACCTTGAAATAATGTCAAACTATATACTAGAAAGATCTAAGGGAGCCAGAACCTATTCCTATTAATAATCAATTTATTACATATGACCAGTATCAAAAAACATACAACAGTGAACAAGACGCACATAAAAACCCCCATAAAATCAACTATGTTTCATCAACTCTAAATGGCCAGGCTGTGCAAAAAAATGGTAGTGAGTCTCTGGAGTGCACTCCTTTCAAAAAGATCCACAAATATCATAGATTGCAAACTATTATTCTTCAGGCCCAGGCTTCAAAAAACATTGATGATTAGTGACATCCAGAACGGTGGCCACCGTGGGTCAACCCCGTGTGCTTTGTTGCACGCCTCTATGTATTGGTAACATATACATGCTCATTACTGACATAACATCCATGTCAAACCTCTCAAGCCAAACCCAGCAGAGATCTTAAATATCAACATGCATCAAACGCTAGCAGGGGCGGATTAGTAGTTGCATTGTGCTATCCAAGCATTAGATCATTAGATCATAACTCACGACCGGATGCCTCCACGTCAGTGAATACTTCTGCCCAGCTGATTGGTATACGCGTGATGGTTCTGGCGTCCAGTAACTCTCCGGTATTTTCAGGAGACGGCGTTATGTTTGGCGAGAGGAAGAGCATGGAGGCACGGGGGACCGACTCCGCCCACGTAGCGGACGTCACAAGCACGTGACGCGTTTCGTCCAATGGACTTCCTCAGACGTGACGTGTTCTCCGCATGACCACCCCTTCTTATCCTCCAACAGGGGTGGGATCATGCAAAGTTTATGTGAAGATTAAAAGATAGCGAATTGTCACTGTCAGATAATGTTAACGCTGATGCTTCCACTGCGGGACAGACAGTACAAAAACATCAGAGGAATGCCTTTATATTAAGATCCTTGTTAAGACCCAGAGGATACAAGCTCCCACACTGATAAATCCAATAAGATTCCTTTCTAAGGAGCTGGTTATCATAGTCTCCTCTCCTCTCACTTATATTCAATTTGTGAATGCCCATAACTTTCATTCCCCTGGGATCAGCATTATGTGCAGTCTTAAAGTGCAAAGCCATAGGATTCAATTTTTTCCTATCAATTGTAGTACTTCTAATATTAGATATATGTTCACCAATTCTTGTATTCAGAGAACGATAAGTCTTGCCGATATAGATCAGGTCACACGGACACCGAATCTGATAGATCACTTTTTCGGTTGCACAATTGATGAAATCGTTCACAAAAAAGGACTTAGATCTGTCATGATTGTAGAACATAGTGTCCTGATGAACAAATCTACATATTTCACAACCACCACAAGTATGCATTCCTTTCCTCTTACTGATTTTTATAGTCCTTTCCCTGTTGAATTCACTATGTATAAGCAAATCTCCTACATTGGTACAACGTTTAGCTGCCATGTGTGGATAGTCACCCACAATCTTGTGAATAGTTGGATCTCTTAATAATAAGTGCCAATGTCTAGATAGAACGGATCTTACATCACCAAATTGGGCTCCATAAGTGGTGACAATTCTTGATATTGGTGGTTCAGCATTATCAGCAACTAGAGACAGGTTCTCTTTCCTGATCAATAAATCTTTCCTATTTTGGGCCAAAGCTCTATGATATGCAGTGATAATAATTCTATTTGGGTACCCCCTCGCCAGCAACCTAGCCCTCAACTCACCCGCCTCTTTCTTGAAGTCATCAATTTTATTACAGTTTCTGCGTAATCGCAGAAACTGACCAGTAGGCACTGCCCATTTTTGGGCAGGTAAGTGAGAGCTGGATGCAGATAAGAGGGTATTCCCAGCTGTGGGCTTCCTGTACGTGCATGTGGTTAGAGTGTCTCCATCTTTACCAATTTTTAAATCCAAAAAAGAAATGCAGTGATGGGTTCTACAATGTGCACCTGTCACACACAGGCAGGTACCGGACAGGCACAGTGACACTGCGTGCGCTCACGTAGGTAGGTGGGTGCACTGTGAACAACAGGTAGGTATATGCAGTGATGGGTATTATAATGTGCACCTGTCACACACAGACAGGTACCAGACAGGCACAGTGGCACTGCGTGCGCTCACGTAGGTAGGTGGGTGCACTGTGAACAACAGGCAGGTATATGCAGTGATGGGTACTACAATGTGCCGGACAGGCACAGTGACACTGCGTGCGCTCACGTAGGTAGGTGGGTGCACTGTGAACAACAGGTAGGTTTATGCAGTGATGGGTATTACAATGTGCACCTGTCACACACACACAGGTAGTCACTGAATGTGCTGGGCCTGGCAGTGGCACACACAGTAGGAATTAGCAAGGCTGCCTATGCAACACAAGTGTCTGTGACACACACACACACACACACACACACACACACACACACACACACACACACACACACACACACACACAAAAGATCACAAGAACAAGATTGGCTCTCAAAAGAGCTGTTGAGGGGTGCTTTTTTAGCAATTACAATCAGCAAGGAGCAAGCTAAGAAGCCTACAAGAGCCTAACTAAGCTTTCCCTATAGGTCTCTGCACAGCAGCTCTCCCTTCTCTAATTACTGCAGGCACACGAGTGAGTCCAATGCCTGACGCTGCTAGCCTTTTATAAGGGGGTGGCTCCAAGAGGGAGTGTAGCCTGATTGGCTACAATGTTCCTGCTGACTGTGATGTAGAGGGTCAAAGTTGACCCTAATGATGCACTATGGGGGCAAATTGAACTTCCGGAAAACTTCCCTGTTCTCCGCGAACGCGAACCACCGAAGTTCGTCGGGAACCGTTCGCCGGCGAACCGTTCGGGCCATCTCTAATGGTGTACCCGAGGCCGTTTTTAAATCTAAAAAAGGGACACAGAGATATGTTCCCATCTGCAGGACATGCCTCTGTGTGCCCTGCTCACCACTCTCAGTGCCCTCTGCACCCCGCTAGTAACACATTGTGAGCAGAAAGGAATCTTCCTTTACAAAGGCAACAACCACAGACATGGGGCGAGTTTACTTAGGGAAAATCATGAAAAAAATAAATGTATTCTTTAGATCAACACATGTATAAAGAAAAAAAATCCATAACAATTCTACGCCTTGTTATGCCATAGCACTATTTCATGAATCACCACATTCATGAAGTGCTCACCAGACCTGTGATCATCCGTGCTAGCACTCCACTTTTTAGTGCAAGTTGATGGGGCTTCTGTTCATCACTGCCTGATTGCCATGGAACGAAACTTACACACAGTGCTTATGTTTTGAAAAGTGGAGAATAAAAAAGCTGAGCTCTTTTTTGTTATCACCCCCACCCCCTATTTTATATAAATCCAAATTCAGTAAGCATATTTAATAACTTATTTCAAGAAGAGATTTTTTAATCTCATCTAGAAAATAACTTTTCCTGGGGGTAAAATCTCATATACATACTAACCTAAATTCTCCGGAGAACCTAGCATGTTTACAGCTAACGCAGTATGTCACCAAAAGGTCTGGAGTGCTGGATGGTCTCAGGTGCACCACTAATTCCTTTACTTATCTCAATGGACAGCACTGGGTCATTGTCCTTCCTCTCCCTACCCCCCGCCCACATTAGGTTTTGCTAAGCAATAGATTAGCAACACATCTGTACAGCGCCTGACCCCAAACTGTAACCCTAGGGACTGAATCCTGATCCCTGTGGCTGACAGTCATTGTGTGTGTTTGCACAGGAAGTGTAAACAAAGAAAAATACTGAATAGTAGGTAAAAATAGTAATCAATCTTCAGTTTATTTGGATCATTTTATTTTTAGCACCTTTTTACTTGCAGATGATATCTTGTGAAAACGTTGCATGTGAAAAAAACTTAGGAGAAAGGCTAATTGATATAGAGCGAAGTTCTTTTTTGAATGTTTTAAGCTTGCCAGTTAATGGAAACCTGTAACTTGAATAAAAAAAGGGAGGGGGGGGGGGGACTCTGGATGGTGCAGAGACTTCCCTGACCTGCCTCCATTCCTCTGCTGAAACCCTTTAAAGTTTAATGTCTGAGATTGCTTGCAGATTGCTCCTCTCCATTTATGATTGCAGCCACACTACGCAGGTATGGCCCGTGCTTCCTCAGTAACACAGCTCATGCGTAGGTTTTTCTCCATGCACAAGTGGCTGCGCACATAACACAAACAACACATTCTTACTAAGTATAATTCTGTCTTGGTTAGAAGAGCAGGCATTGTATAAACACTGGCATGTATTCAGCCACAGAGAATCCACATGAAACAAAAACAAGAAAACAAACTATTTTGTTACCCCAACAACATAAATCCTCTTATTGTTTTTCTGCTTATTCCACACACTTTACCTAAGCTGTCTACATAATGTTAAGCTAATGGATGAACAAGATACGGAAAAGGCCTTGTTCTTGCTGATACTCTGGAGTGTCTTTGTAGGTCATCAAAGAACTTTCAGAATAGTCAGATTTCAATATGAAAGCATTTGAAGATTAGAGGAACTTGTCAGCTCTGAATACGGCAACTTACGTTCTTCAGCTGAGCAGTCTGTTATCATTTTAAGACTTTTGATCAGTGATCTCTTACCTTTGATATCTTTCTGGATCTTCTGAAATATGCATTATATGTTGCCATGTAGCAAGTCACAATTCACAAAACATTTAGCCACAGTTCCTCATAACATATCTTTCACGATTTGATGTGGAGATATAATCTTATAAAGCCTCCTGAGTTGATTTTACTGCTTAATTTGCTGAAGCACATCTGCTCTTGTTTATGACATATTTTATTCTTAACCGAGTTGTATTTTGTGTTAATATTACCCCTTAATACTGGCACTCTTCCATTTCATCACATCCTCCCGTTCACTTAGGACCTTTTTACTGTATCAGCCATATGTAGTGGTACACAATGGGCAGTGCCATCTCACTGCTGATGGTTAGACTTGTTTGAAATCCAAAGCATCTGTTCACACGGTTATGGTGTGACATACTACAAAAATCCAGCTGGGAGAATTTTCGAGCACTGAATGTGTATATTGAACACAATAGTTACAAACAGTATATTAGCTAGAGGCAGTAGCATTGCACAGCACTGCAGTTGGGGAATGCAAATAAGCTCGTAATAAATATTGCATCATGAAGCATAAGGTTATAAAAAAAACACAGACATATGCTGCTGATTATATAATACATCACTAGAAACACATAGCTCCCAACTGTTCATCTTTTGGAGGGACAGTACCTCTTTGGGAACCCAGTCCCTCTGTCCCTCGTTCACCCACACTTGTCCCTCTTTCAGAACCGATGTACAGATCTGTGTAAATACATGGAATTTTCTCCTGAAATAGGTTTTAATTTGACCCTAAACTTTATTCTAATCCTTTAAATTAATATATTTATTACTTTTAAATGTTATTATGACATTAAATGTATGATGATAGATAGGATCAGCATGGTTTGAATGATAAAATGACATCTCTTGTTAAGGAATTCTTTGTGGTATGCATGACTAGGGGTGTGGCAGCGGCATGTCAAGTGTCCCTCTTTCTTAACTCGAAAAGTTGGGAGGTATGGTAAGAATGAAAGTATGGACTAGGTGTAGACAAACATCAGGCAACATGGATTTCCCCTTAGGCCTACAGAGGCACCACAACTGAAAACTCTTGTGATAAAGGATACCACTATATGTGAGTATAATCCATTCCATCCTGTCACAATTTTTCTTTTACTTTCACACACTAATGTCTTCCTGGTTATCATTCACTGATAATGTGCATTATTGTGGAAAAACATTTTTGAGCTTTTATTTACATTTGAGCAAAAAGTGTCCAGTCCAAAATTATTCATACCCTTCTCAACAATCAATAGAAAAGCCTTTATTGGCTATTACAGCAATCAAAAGCTTCCTATAAATGCAGACCAGCTTTTTGCATATCTCCACGGGTATTTTTGCCCATTCATCTTTACCAATGAGTGTCAAATCTTTCAGGTTAGAGGGTCTTCTTGCCATCACCCAGATCTTTAGCCCCCTCCACAGATTCTCAATTGGATTCAAGTCAGGACTCCAAACGTTAATGTTATTGTCTGCTAACCATTTCTTCCCCACTTTTTCTGTGTGTTTTGGGTCATTGTCATGCTGAAATGTCCACTGGTGCGCAAGGCCAAGTTGCTCTGCAGAGTGCCTGATGCTGTCATTGAGAATCCTCATGTATTGCTCTTTCTTCATAGTGCCATTTACTGTGATTAGGTTCCCTGGTCCTTTGGCTGAAAAACACCCCCAAAGCATTAGGTTCCCACCACCATGTTTGACAGTGGCGATAAACAAAAGTGGGGTCACCGAGAGCCCAATATAGTGTAGTAAGCAGGGCCGGATTTGTACTCTTTACCGCCCTAGGCCACTGTCACCAGCCGACCCCCTTCAGTATAGGTAGCGAGATGACCCCTCCCCCTTCCTTCTATAATAGGTAGTCAGATGACCCCTCCCCCTTCACTCTAGTATATGTCGCCAGATGACTCCTCCCCCCTTTCCCTCTAGTATAGGTAGCCAGATGACTCCCTTAATCCCTCCTTTTCCCACCCTCCCCATCTTTCAGTATAGGTAGCCAGCTCGCCTTCACACTGCAGCAGTAATCAGTGTCCCTCATTTCTCCACTCCTCTCCAGTTAAGAAGCTTCCTCTTCCTTTCTGTCTCCAATGCTGCCCAAGTCCATAGCTGCTGGACCCAATGTAAATGTGCACAGAGAGCACAAGGTGGCTGCTACACAGACAGCTTGCAGCAGAGTACCCCGATCAGGCGCTCGTCTGATCTCCCTGCATTGCAGCATTTGCAAGCTTGCAAATGCTGCACTAGTTTAGCCTGCTGCTTTGGTGCCCTGCCTCCTGTGGTGCCCTAGGCCATGGCCTAGGAGGCCTTGGCCTATATCCGGCCCTGGTAGTAAGCAAAACAATAGGTTGGAATTGAATAGTATATAGTGTATAGACTTACAAAAGTGGGTTACCTCCTAGGTAACCACTGTACAGGCAGGTGAGGAGATTAGACCTGTCCTCACTCAGGATTAAAAATCGCTCTCTGTAGATCAGGAAAAAAGAGATGGGAATCGACCCCTCCACCAGGGGTGGATATTGGTAATATTAGAGTGAACAGAGGCGCCAGCAGGATAAAAGGTACTATAAAGACAGAGGCGCTTATTGTGACCTTGAGACTGTACTGCGCGTACTGCCTGAAGAAGCAGGAATATACCTGTGAAACGTGTTGCATGGTTGTCTGGAGTATATAAATAAACCTGTTGTTGTCTACTTCAAGGAGGCGAGTCCACCACCACCTCCTGAGGAATTTTAAACTTTTTAGTACCTTTTATCCTGCTGGTGCCTCTGTTCACTCTTATATTATGTTTGACAGTGGGGATGGTGTTCTTTGGGTTGAAGGCTTCTCCTTTTTTTACGCCAAATGAAGGAAACAATTTTGTTTCATCTCACCATAACACAGAAGACCAGAAGTCTTCTTCTTTGTCCAGATGATCATTTGCAAAGTGCAAACAAGCTTTTGTGTGCCTTATCTGGAGAAGTGGTTTCCTCCTTGGACTGCATCCGTGGAAACCAGCAGTGTGCATTGTCCATTGGATTGTCTGCCTTGAGACATTGCCACCAGCAGAGCCCAGATTCACCAGGATGGCCTTGGTGGTGAACCTTGGATTCTTTTTCACCTCTCTCACTATCCTCTTGGCCAGCACAGGTGTCACTTTTGGCTTCCAACCACGTCCTCTGGGATTTTCCACAGTGTGGAACATCTTGTATTTTTTAATAATACTTTGCACTGTAACCAATGGAACATGAAAACATTTAGAAATGGCCTTTGCCAGCCTTATGAATAATTATGGGCTGCACTTGTACAGTATATACCCCAAGCTCAATGCTCTAATACTGTTGATGTCCATCTGAGCTGCAGTTGCAACAATACAAATTTCTCATTTGGTTCATAACAATCTCTTAGTATAGACACTGCAGGCAACCATACTGCTGGTCCGTTAACAGTGCTCCCTAAACCAGGGAAAGAATCAGACAGTCCCACCAACTTCAGGCCAATCTCCTTGTTAAACTGTGTTCTTAAAGAGGAGCTGTTAGGTATAAGGTCTCAGAGAAAATAAACACATATATCAGTAGCTAAAGATTGGCTGTACTTACATTACATATGCATTTCACTGTCCACGTTTGGATTTCACAGAATTTGTATATAGTATATGCAGAGATAGATGCTCCTGACAGCTCATGGCAGGCTCCATGTTTTTCTGTCAAATGTGTCGTCATGTCCTGCCTGCTTCCTGATCACAGATAAGCTCGTACTTGAACAACACAGTGTGCAGTGAATATTAATGAGCCATGTGGCTAGGAACAATAGCTGACTCCTGCAGTGTACTCTGCCCGGAGATTTATCAGTGCTACGCGCTGGACTGATTACAAGCTGCTGTAACGTCTCATTAGCAGCCGAGGGGAGGGCCCCAGAATGCTTTGCAGTATAGTATGCGGCTTGCGTCCTCTTGGGTTTTAACAGCCTTACTGATAAGCACACATCAAAGGTAACTGAGATTTTTATCTTCACTAATGGCTTTTGGGCTTCCTTCTAAACTGTTTAACACAGGAGAATAGAGGTTTAAATTAGCTTCTGCAGCCTGACAGTTACTCTTTAAAGAGAAACCGTGACCAAGAATTGAACTTCATCCCAATCAGTAGCGTATACCACATTTTACATGAAAAATCTATTCCTTTGCACAAATGGATAATCAGGGGACTCTGTATGGCTGATATTATGGTGAAGCCCCTCCCACAGGAGACTGTGAGGACCATTTTCCTGGAAGTTTCCTGTCTGTGAACCTGGTTGCATTGTTGGAAATAGCTGTTTACAGCTGTTTCCAACTGCCAAAAAAGCAAGCTGCAGGTATTTCCAGTGAGTTCACCTGCCAGCAGTAAAAATGTCACCATGTGATAAATGTCAGAATGTAAATCAAGGAGAGGAAAGCTTTTACAATGGGCGAACACTGACTAAATCATTTATACATAATTGTTGCTAAAATGAAGCACTTTTTTATTACATCAATTTCACTGGAGTTCCTCTTTAAGCTATATGCTAAACTAATCGCTATTAGGTTAATAGAATGTACACAAGTGGTATATACTAAAGGGAGGCATGCCCCAGATGGTACATGTGCTCCTGACCCTGGATGCGGAGAAGGTGTTTGACAGAGTACACAGGGGATTCCTCGGGGCTATGTTAGCTAAATGTGGCTTTCAGGGTTCTATACTGAGTGCAATAATAGCTTTATATCACCATCAGCAGAATCAATATTGCATTTTTCTTGTCTAAACCAATGCCAATCTCAACTGGCACCCATCAGATACCCACTTTCACCAGTTTTATTTGTGCTCCTAATGGAGACAATAGCACATGAAATAAGGATTAATTATATGATCAAAGGTATAAATGTGGGAAGCACACCCAATTTTACTAGTCTCTTTGCGGACAATATAGCTATTATTTTATCAGATCGTTTGATCTCATTGGATCATCTCATGTCAGACCTTCATAGTTTTTTTAGCATCCTACTATAAACAAAATCAGGGCAAACCTTTTGTTTTAGGTTTGAACAATAAAAGAACAATTTAAAGGTGATCCTGAGCTGTGGTCTAAAATGAAAACTCGGGACTTACTTGGGTTCTCCTGGTACCGCTGGCGGCTCCGGTAATTCGGCAACTTCAGCTGAAGCATCCCATGTGCGCTCCTGCAGTGCATCCTGCGCATCATCACGCAGGCCGCTGTAAGAGAACTGCGCATGCCCAGGACTCTTACAGTGGCCAGCGTGATGACACGCCGGCAGTGGCGTAGCTAAGAAGCTGTGGGCCCCAGTGCAAGTTTTACATTGGGACCCCCCAAGCACTCTACACATAACAATTGTTATGGCACATCAAAACCAATCAAGGACAAAAACAGTATTAGCAGTGCAAGAAGGGGATGGAAAACCGTGTGTTAAGGATCACTATTATTCAAAGCATCTAGAGGAGTGAATACTATCAGCACAAGACCAATGAATCCCACTATCCACTTATCCAGGTGACCTTAAAAGCATGTGAGCACTTTTTTGGAGCACCCACCAGATCTCAAAAAATTAGGTGTTCTTCAGATACCAATAAATACTCTCTCCTTGATAATATCAAACATGAATCTTTCTTCCTGGCAACAAAATGGAATTAACTACCTACATGAGTTACATGGCAAGGACAGATTGAAAACACTTCAAGAGTTACAAAGAGAATGTAATATAGCAGATTCCCAATTGTATTCTATTATAGAATTTATCACTTACTTAAATCACTGGTTCCCAGTTCCCACATACCAAAAGTGGGTGGACACACTGTGATAGCCCTGCAATCTATGTCTAAAAGTAATGGAAATATTTAACTTTGGTATGCTGACTTGATCACATCCAAACAAGAGTCTGAAATTAAATACTGCCTAACCTGGAGTGATAACATTTCTCAAGATATCTCTATGAAGCTGATAGTAGTCAAAATATCCCTACTAAAATGTATTAGATGTAATTTACCCTGGGAACAATATGTGACACTTGTATTCTGATAGTACATTACTCCTAGGAGTCTAGCTTCATTTTCTAACTTGGATTCTTCAATGTGTTGGAAATGTTACAGACAGTTAGGCACAATGAAACATATGGTATGGGATTCCCCCAAGAGTGGTGAGCTTTTGGAAGAATCTAGAGAAAATAATTCAACTTTCTTAATAATAATACACATCCATAGTGCTAATATACAGTATTAAAACTTTAAATCTTATAAATAGTGTGCAGATATAACTCCATACACCCTATTAGGCACCTGCCCCTTTCATACCACATCAAATCACATACAAAATAGCCCACTCATGCATTACCCAGTGTGAGCAAGCACACTCAGATAACATATACTATGCATCCATGCATTGGTTATATATAAATGAGGTGAAGTGTAGGTTTGTTTACTGGGCCCCAGATAAGACCACGTTATAGTACACTTTATCTGTGTGCGCTTGCTCAAACAGGGTGTATGGAGTTATATCTTCACACTATTTTATAAGATTAAAAGTTTCAATACTGTGTATTAGCGCTTTGGATGTTTATTATTATTAACTAGTAGACCCAAGCCCGTTTAAAAACGGGCTCTAGGTCTGTTTGCTGACAGCGCGAGCACCCGCCACTCATGCGCACGTGCACCCGTCCGCCCGCCTGCGCACACGCATGCCCGGCTCACTGGCCTCATCCGCAAGTCCCAACGGCTGTCTGGGTTCATGCTACGCACATGCACAGTAGCTGAAAGCACGGACCCAGCTACACAGAGACAGTGTACAAAGGGACACTTTTCTCTTATTAGGTAGGATTAAGCAATTTTGAGTAATCAAGGGTTACTAGTGTCCATTCAGCTGCTGATTACCCCCTTGACGCAGGTGTATCTGTTTTCCAATATTGTTTGGTACAGACTAACCAGCAAGCTCATGGTGAACCAGAACTCATTGGAGTGTGTGAGGGGCTACAATGGTCCTAAAAGCCCCCTTACTAAAATGCTAAGAAAAATAAAAGTTTGCTTTCTTAAAACAGAAAGAATTTTCAATAATTCAGGTTGGAGTGAGCTTGAGATGTCTACCAGTGCATCACTGCTGAATATATGCAAATTAACCATTGCTACCCTTAGAAGCTAAACACACCTCCAACTTGTCAGCTTGTTAATTTGTACAGAGCCATAATAATCCTACATGCATGCATACAGACTGTTTCGGATTGTTTAATCCTCATCAGTGCATGGCATGGATTAATTTGGCTCTATGGAGTAGGGCTTGTAACACCGAGAGGTACAGACTAACCAGCAAGCTCATGGTGAACCAGAGTGGTTAACAATGGTTAATTTGCATATATTAACCACTTCAGCCTACAGGGTTGAGATTTTTTTACATCTGAGCAACTTTCACCTCCCATTCATTTGCCAATAACTTTATCACTACTCATCACAAAGAATTGATCTATACCTTGTTTTTTCCGCCACCAATTAGGCTTTCTGTGGGTGGTACATTTTGCTAAGAGCCACTTTACTGTAAATGCATTTTAACAGGAAGAATAAGAAAAAAACGGAAAAAATTCATTATTTCTAAGTTTTCAGCCATTATAGTTTTAAAATAATACATGCCTCCATAATTAAAACTCACGTATTGTATTTGCCCATATGTCCCGGGTATTACACCGTTAAAATTATGTCCCTATCACAATGTATGGCGCCGATATTCAATTTGGAAATAAAGGTGCATTTTTTCAATTTGCGTCCATCACTATTTAGAAGCCCATAATTTAATAAATTATATTGATATACTCCTTTGACATGCATATTTAAAAAGTTCAGACCCTTAGGTAACTATTTATGTTTTGTTTTTTTTATTATTGTAATTTTTTTTTTTTTTTATTAAAACTTGTATGTGGGTATTTTTTGGTGTGGGAGGTAAACAGGGGATTTTTAATGTTTAAAATTGTATTTATTTAATACAATGTGTGTTTTGGGTGTAGTTTGCTATTTGGCCACAAGATGGCCACAGTCAAAAAGTCCTGGGAGTGATCGATCTCGCTCCCAGGAAGAAGAAAGAAGACCAGTGCTCTGAAAAGCCGCAGCGTCTGAAGAGACACTGGCGGCTTCTCTCCGGGGGGGGGGGGGGTCCGATCAGTGAAAGGGATTTATAATCCCTTTCATTGATCGATGGACTAACGGCCAGCAGCGGGGGCGCTCACGGGGGGGGGGGGGGCCGCGGGAGCACGCGCGACCTGCGGGAGTGCGCGCAGCCTAACTGGATGAACATTTTCGTCCAGTTAGGCTTTAATTATTGTAGTATCCCATGCAGTTTAGTTAGGAGGGGGGCAGATGAGAGGGAATATCCTGCACGCTGGTGCCCCCTGCTGGTCATATAGCCATTGTCTATATGCAACTGAAGCCCTCTCCTACTAATTGGCTGACTTGCTCAGCTTTTGCTTGATTATCACTGCAAGCTAGGTGTATTATGTGTGCACTTCTCGTTGGCTTATAAGCAGCCTGCAGGCTTTATAAAGCAGCAGAGAACTGTTTGGGAGTGAGTTTCTCCAATTGTGTGTTTGGTAAGTTTTAGAGCAGTAGGAGACAGGCCTTGGAGGTGGCAGCTCCAAGGTTTTGGCTGCGCTCACACATGGTGTTAGATGCTGGTTCTGGGGCCCCGGGCAGTGAGAGTTCCCGGGGCCCCAGGCTGGCTCATGCACCATTGTTTTTAATTATTGTAGTATCCCATGCAGTTTAGTTAGGAGGGGGGCAGATGAGAGGGAATATCCTGCACGCTGGTGCCCCCTGCTGGTCATATAGCCATTGTCTATATGCAACTGAAGCCCTCTCCTACTAATTGGCTGACTTGCTCAGCTTTTGCTTGATTATCACTGCAAGCTAGGTGTATTATGTGTGCACTTCTCATTGGCTTATAAGCAGCCTGCAGGCTTTATAAAGCAGCAGAGAACTGTTTGGGAGTGAGTTTCTCCAATTGTGTGTTTGGTAAGTTTTAGAGCAGTAGGAGACAGGCCTTGGAGGTGGCAGCTCCAAGGTTTTGGCTGCGCTCACACATGGTGTTAGATGCTGGTTCTGGGGCCCCGGGCAGTGAGAGTTCCCGGGGCCCCAGGCTGGCTCATGCACCATTGTTTTTAATTATTGTAGTATCCCATGCAGTTTAGTTAGGAGGGGGGCAGATGAGAGGGAATATCCTGCACGCTGGTGCCCCCTGCTGGTCATATAGCCATTGTCTATATGCAACTGAAGCCCTCTCCTACTAATTGGCTGACTTGCTCAGCTTTTGCTTGATTATCACTGCAAGCTAGGTGTATTATGTGTGCACTTCTCATTGGCTTATAAGCAGCCTGCAGGCTTTATAAAGCAGCAGAGAACTGTTTGGGAGTGAGTTTCTCCAATTGTGTGTTTGGTAAGTTTTAGAGCAGTAGGAGACAGGCCTTGGAGGTGGCAGCTCCAAGGTTTTGGCTGCGCTCACACATGGTGTTAGATGCTGGTTCTGGGGCCCCGGGCAGTGAGAGTTCCCGGGGCCCCAGGCTGGCTCATGCACCATTGTTTTTAATTATTGTAGTATCCCATGCAGTTTAGTTAGGAGGGGGGCAGATGAGAGGGAATATCCTGCACGCTGGTGCCCCCTGCTGGTCATATAGCCATTGTCTATATGCAACTGAAGCCCTCTCCTACTAATTGGCTGACTTGCTCAGCTTTTGCTTGATTATCACTGCAAGCTAGGTGTATTATGTGTGCACTTCTCATTGGCTTATAAGCAGCCTGCAGGCTTTATAAAGCAGCAGAGAACTGTTTGGGAGTGAGTTTCTCCAATTGTGTGTTTGGTAAGTTTTAGAGCAGTAGGAGACAGGCCTTGGAGGTGGCAGCTCCAAGGTTTTGGCTGCGCTCACACATGGTGTTAGATGCTGGTTCTGGGGCCCCGGGCAGTGAGAGTTCCCGGGGCCCCAGGCTGGCTCATGCACCATTGTTTTTAATTATTGTAGTATCCCATGCAGTTTAGTTAGGAGGGGGGCAGATGAGAGGGAATATCCTGCACGCTGGTGCCCCCTGCTGGTCATATAGCCATTGTCTATATGCAACTGAAGCCCTCTCCTACTAATTGGCTGACTTGCTCAGCTTTTGCTTGATTATCACTGCAAGCTAGGTGTATTATGTGTGCACTTCTCATTGGCTTATAAGCAGCCTGCAGGCTTTATAAAGCAGCAGAGAACTGTTTGGGAGTGAGTTTCTCCAATTGTGTGTTTGGTAAGTTTTAGAGCAGTAGGAGACAGGCCTTGGAGGTGGCAGCTCCAAGGTTTTGGCTGTGCTCACTCATGGTGTTAGATGCTGGTTCTGGGGCCCCGGGCAGTGAGAGTTCCCGGGGCCCCAGGCTGGCTCATGCACCATTGTTTTTAATTATTGTAGTATCCCATGCAGTTTAGTTAGGAGGGGGGCAGATGAGAGGGAATATCCTGCACGCTGGTGCCCCCTGCTGGTCATATAGCCATTGTCTATATGCAACTGAAGCCCTCTCCTACTAATTGGCTGACTTGCTCAGCTTTTGCTTGATTATCACTGCAAGCTAGGTGTATTATGTGTGCACTTCTCATTGGCTTATAAGCAGCCTGCAGGCTTTATAAAGCAGCAGAGAACTGTTTGGGAGTGAGTTTCTCCAATTGTGTGTTTGGTAAGTTTTAGAGCAGTAGGAGACAGGCCTTGGAGGTGGCAGCTCCAAGGTTTTGGCTGCGCTCACACATGGTGTTAGATGCTGGTTCTGGGGCCCCGGGCAGTGAGAGTTCCCGGGGCCCCAGGCTGGCTCATGCACCATTGTTTTTAATTATTGTAGTATCCCATGCAGTTTAGTTAGGAGGGGGGCAGATGAGAGGGAATATCCTGCACGCTGGTGCCCCCTGCTGGTCATATAGCCATTGTCTATATGCAACTGAAGCCCTCTCCTACTAATTGGCTGACTTGCTCAGCTTTTGCTTGATTATCACTGCAAGCTAGGTGTATTATGTGTGCACTTCTCATTGGCTTATAAGCAGCCTGCAGGCTTTATAAAGCAGCAGAGAACTGTTTGGGAGTGAGTTTCTCCAATTGTGTGTTTGGTAAGTTTTAGAGCAGTAGGAGACAGGCCTTGGAGGTGGCAGCTCCAAGGTTTTGGCTGCGCTCACACATGGTGTTAGATGCTGGTTCTGGGGCCCCGGGCAGTGAGAGTTCCCGGGGCCCCAGGCTGGCTCATGCACCATTGTTTTTAATTATTGTAGTATCCCATGCAGTTTAGTTAGGAGGGGGGCAGATGAGAGGGAATATCCTGCACGCTGGTGCCCCCTGCTGGTCATATAGCCATTGTCTATATGCAACTGAAGCCCTCTCCTACTAATTGGCTGACTTGCTCAGCTTTTGCTTGATTATCACTGCAAGCTAGGTGTATTATGTGTGCACTTCTCATTGGCTTATAAGCAGCCTGCAGGCTTTATAAAGCAGCAGAGAACTGTTTGGGAGTGAGTTTCTCCAATTGTGTGTTTGGACAGTTAGGCTGAAGTGGTTAAGCAGTGATGCACTGGGAGACATCTGAAGCTCACTGCAACCTGAATTATTGCAAATTCTTTCTGTTTTAAGAAAGCAAAGTTTGTTTTTCCAATATTGTTTATAATTCGACTTTCTATTCCAGCACACCTCTACTACTTCTACTTAATGCCACAAATGGCATTTATAGGTATTCAAGAATTGGACAAAAACTAAGCTCCACAAATTATCCATCTTAAATTAGCAGCTCAACACTTCATTTTTCTACAATGGAATCAGTAAGTCTTTTCAGTATCCACACCTTATTAGCAGAAACCAAATGCAATATGACTATGGAAAATAAGGTACGGAGTAGATTATTCCTCACTAATATTGATTTCACATGCCCAGACCATTGTAGCTCCTTAAATTTATGACCCCTCACCTATAATTAACAGGAATAGTATAAAACTGTCTTAAGTTAAAACAGTCATATTGACTTTGTTTAGCTCAGTAAATGGTTATAGAGTGGTTAGGATGAGTCTGTTGTTGTTCTTTTATGTTTAGAGTGTTTAATATTTATAAATGCTCATTTTTAATGATTATATTTATCCAGAACAATGTAAGATATACAGAAGAAGAGGACATATTGGTACTGAAAGGAAGATGGTTCCAGTTCTCTCGATGATAGATGAGATGGTATTACAGAGGGTCTATTAACTGTCTGGGTTGGTAATCACTAACTAAACACACAGATATGTTTCTACCCTGACAACCCTCAGTGGTTAGGAATTGGCAGAGAGAGAGAGACAAAGGATTGCAGACTCATCCTAACCACTCTATAACCATTTACTGAGCCAAACAAAGTCAATAATCTGGATACTATTTATATATGTAAGGAGCTATTTAATAAACATATCACCTTTTACTAGTAACCGTTTGTATGGTTTTCAGAAACATTCCAATAAAACTTTTAAAGTGAAGAAAAAAAAGGAATACTGAATGCTTGGGCAGATGAAAACGCTTGTCTAAGATGAGCAAAGGGATTCCATCAATGTGTTTTTGCTTAAGGGCCCTTTCACACTGGCGCAGGTGCAGTGTGGCAAATTGCCACACTGCCACCACAGCCTAATGCAGCCTAATGTAATGGGAAAGTTCGGACTTCCCACGTTGCGGTACGCTGCGCCAGAAGTGCCAAATTTAACGCAAGCAGAGAACTACGTTATTGTTCGGGACCCGCGGCAATCTGCATCAGCCTGGAAGTCATGTTAGTCTATGGCGATGCGGCGTGCATGGGCAGAAGTATATTTTTACAATACACTTCCATGCACATCCACATAGCCAAAGCAGGAAGTGACCGCACAAATCACTTCCTGCTTAGAAGATTGCCAGACAGGGAACACCATCTACTAATGTGGTGTTTCCTGAAGGCCTGTCTTTGGCAGTGCGGTGGGTGCGCCACACCTCTACTGCCATTTTTCAGTGTGAAAACAGCCTAACTTGTAAAGTTATACAAAAATTATGTGAAATCAAGATTACCTGTCAGGATCTTTCCTGTAGCATGCAGGGATGGTCGTAGTCAGCCAACTTCGCTACGCTGGAACTACACGTAGTTTTACGCAATTACGCTTCATCAAACTATGGCTTAGAAATCAAATATTCACTTCGTATGCATTTCGTAGACTACGCGTTAAAATACGCAATTACGCGTACTGCGAAGCGTAGTGTATGTGGATGCTTATGCCCATATGCAGAACATTTTACGCATTAATTCCTCTCTAAATGCTTATACCAGGAACTCTTCTATGCGTACATTCCCCTATCCAATGCGTACATTTGTAACCATACATTCGCACGCGGAAAATTAGACGCGAGTAGCGCTTTCGTAGTTCACTCTGCAATGCACATGTTAACTACGCATAGTGGGCATAAGCTACGCGTAGCGGTACTTTGCTACGAGTAAATTCGTAAGCATAGTTTTGCAACTTCACCTACGAACTACGATGCGTAGATGCGAACTACGATGCGTAAATTTGCACTGGCGTAGTTTCTGCTCATCCCTGGTAGCATGTCCTGTCGGTTGCAGTGGAACTACAATCGGGCAGTTCTGATTTCTCTGCTTGCATTCGGTTGCTTAGTTGTGATTACATTTGCAATAAGTTTCATTGTCATCTGGAATCACTCTGCAATTCAAAGTAGCTCAGGATGCTGTCATGATTCAACCTATGGCTTGCTGCAGTTGAAGTGCAGCCAGACAGCTCTGCATACCCTACATGCGTGTTGCTGCATAATATTGCATGCATTTGTAATGAGAGTTCTTTTCATCAACAGTCAGCCTTTAGTCTTCAACCAGACTAGCTCAGGATTGAGTGATTACCATTTAGCTGTGTGGGCATTTGCATGTCTGCTCTAATTGGCTGATGTCCAGAGAAAAGCCTGCTCCTCCTTTCACATCTTGCCCATCATAGCATTCAGCTCTGCCTTAGCTGGTTGCTGGGTCCCTCATGTGAAGTGTGAATTGCATTGTTTAACCTTGTCTTTCTTGCCTGGATGTTCGCTGTACCCACGGGGGTACAGTGAAGTCCGACCAATCCTGATAGCTTGGATTCTGCCATCACCATGTTGGTGGCTGGTAGTATTCCTGATAGTTCTGTTCCTGTGTACGTGATTGTAGCAGCAGTTGTTATTATTTACGCTACTACTTGTTTATCTTCTCCGTGCCAGTGTGGATGTTTGCTATTGCTGGGGCAGCAATTAGATTGGCAAACAATCCTTCTGTCTGTCTGTTCCTGCTAATCCTGTTCCTGTGGACGTAACTATAAGCTGCAGTTGCTATTAGTTACACTCCTACTTGTTTGTCTTGTCCATGTTATTGTGGATTTTTGCTATCGCTGGGGCAACGATTAGATTGGCAAACATTCCGTCTGTCTGTCTGTCCTTGTTACTCAGTGTGGTGGACTCCAGATGCTCAGTGCTGTGGTTGTACTGAGCAACCATTGTGTTTTGTTTATTGTGGCAGTTATCAGAAGCTCAGAGCTGTGGTTGCTCTGAGCAATCTTGCTTCCTTGTTCATAGCTCCTGGTTTGATCTGTGTACTTCCTCCAAGAGCATCCTGCTCTACTACCTAATATTACCCAGCTTCATAGTCTTGTTTGCTCTGGTGGTACTCTGACTTTCTTGGCCTCAGCCTATATACCTTGCACGTTAAGACCTGGGGGTAACCGAAGTCAGGAGACATATTCAGTGTACTGTTCAAGTGGGGGCTTGTCTATAAGTGAAGACGTGGGCCGAGCTCAGAGCTACAGCACTAGATTGGGGTACAGTGGCTGAAAGAAAGCAGGAGATCTGCCAGGTATTACTTTACCCACCCATTATGATCAACACTAGCGTTGGGCATCTCCATGGTCCCCCATGATGCCATTTCTCTGTTTTTGTGATTCAGGGCCTGAGCCCACTAATGCAGTTGTGTCCACTTCTGTCCGCTTTTCAGCATCTGTAACATTGAAGTGCAACTGAAAAGCGGATAAAACTGCGTTAGTGATGTAAGGTCATAGACATGAAAAAGTGAGGAGACACAGGAGGGGTCATAGGTGCAAGACAGGTATGCACATTTTAGCATACTCCACTGCAGTGACTCGGCATTTGTGAAGGGGGGGGGCTAACTCATACTGCTATCTGGGAACACACCTAGCAAATGAATACTGCTTAGTGGTATGCACACCTGGTTACCTCCGTGAGGAGCCGAGAACAGAAAAAACTGACTCACAGTGACTCCCTTGTGGCCCGAGGCAGTGGGCTGTACATGTGAAATGCATTGAAAAGTGGAGTGTACTCCAATAAACTCTGTTTTTTTTTTGTTCTTGAAAAAGTCCTGCTGCAAACTATGTATTGAAAAGTATGTTTAGCACAGCTGTAAGTGACAGTGACTGACAGACTTCTCCAGGTTTGAATCTTAGAAGCTTCTTGCATCCCCCTGGCAGGGACGGATCTAGGGGGGAGCAAGCAGGTCTCTTGCCCCAGGCGCAGTTTGCTGAATACTTAAAAAGGCGGCAAAATTTGGATGGGGAATGGCAGTTTAGGCGCCAAAACCTGACCTTGCCCCAGGCGCAACTTGGGGCAACTTGGTCTAGATCCGTCCCTGCCCCCTGGTAGATTCCAACTATTAGCTGCAGCATGCTACCAAGTCTTTGTCTATGACAGAGCATATTTTTACAAAATTAAGAGCACGAGCTCTTCTTTCTTTGTATCTCTCTCACTGCATCTTATCTGTAATAATTTTTATTAATAAATTAATGGTGCTGGGATGTCCCTAATTCTAGTGTCAGCTTACCAAATCCTGACATTGGCCTCAATTCACTAAGCTTATCTCCTATCCTTAACAACGTTTGTAGAGTTGTGACCATGGTGATGGTAGTCAGGAAACATTTTACCTCAGGCAAACCTAAGGTTAACTCTTTTGTCTTTAAGTTAACTCGTTAATCCTTAAAATAACTCCAGAATTCTACATAATAACTACAGAGGAGGTAATTTAACTACAGAGGAGGTAACTTAACTACAGTGGAGGTAACTTAAGGCATGTAGAGATAAGATAACTCTCTCACTGTGTGGAGGTAAGTTTTCTCTTGCCTTATTATCTCCAGCGTGATGTTAGTGAATTGAGGCCATAGTCTCCTTGTTCTCAGTCTAACACACCACCCTTTCTATCTAATGCAAATGCCCACTCCATCCTGCTCTGAAGCCTACCTTATTTTCAAGTGCAATCTGTAATAAGCCATGGCTAATATTTCAAAGAAAACAACCCCAAGGGCCTTATGCCCCTGCTATGAAGCATATTTTTTTGTGAATTCCTGCCAAGTGTCGTATGCCTCTCCTTCAAAGACCAGCAAATTGTTTCCTCATCTTACAGGGTTTACATTTTAGATCCACACAAGCTGACATTCTGTGAGTTACTTAGAAAGACAGCTATTTGTGTTAGTAGGTGGTAGTACAAGAAAATATGAGGGTGACAGGTTGGTGGGTAACCCAGTACCCTATCAAAAACTAAAAGGTGCAATTTTTTTTGTCCTTACTGTGCAGGATTTGACTTAATGTCATTTTGGAGAACAGCCTTTCTGTGAACGTAGGCTTTGCTGTCATTTTTGAATGGGATTCTCTACAAGCTGTGTGATTTTTACATAAATAAAAGTATTATTTTGCATTACATCCCCTTTTCATATCCCAGTAGCCTAGCTTTAATAATAAGAAATACTACAGATTCACTGTTGGGAAAGGAACATGGAGGAAACTTCCTCCTCATTTGACCTAAAATATCTCATTATGTACCACTGGATTCCCCTCCGGAGTAGATTCAAACTCATAATAAGTGCCAGTGTGCCTGTGCCATGCTTCTTTCTGTATGTCTGTTGACAAAAACGGATAGCGCCATTTCAGCACAGAATGGCAAGATGGGGTTGTGTTTCATTTAACTCCAATACTTTCTTTTTCCAAGCTGGAAGTATCAGAGTTAAATGAAACACACCCCATCCTTTTGTTCTGTGCTGAAATAGTGCTGAATGCCTATGTTTGGGTTCCAAACCACATGGTTCCGAATTGAAACACCAGCACTAATGGGTTGACTACAGCTATAGGCTCACCCTACTCTTACTCATTTTGTCAGTCCTCCTCTCTAAGGTTTAGGAATCAGTGCATGGTATGCCTTGGTATACTTCTTCTGACTGTTTTAAGTCTTGCATCAATAGCCCCAACATGAGGTGCTGAAACAGTTCTTCAAACTGCTTATTATTGACTGTTTCAAAGTGGCTAAGAGATTTGACAGAGTGTCCTTGCTCCTCATTCCCTGCAAAGTGGCTGTGCTCTGCCAAGCACTGCTGAAAAATTATTTTAAATAGAGGTTGAAAAATTATCTCTTAGGAGAAAAATCAGGAGAAAAAGTTAATGGACCATATGCAGTTAAATTTTTCTCCTAGGTGGTATTTCCACATCTTATTAATGAAATGCCTTTTAAGCTACCAACATCCAAGAAAATACTAAGAATAATTTTGACAGCACTTTTCACCCACTTTTAGTACTTTTTTCAGGTGCAGAGTGCTGAAACGTTGTTTTAAACAGAAGATGAAAGATTGTCCCCATGAGAAAACTTTGGAGAAAAAGTGAATTGCATATGGTTCCATGAGCACAATCTTATTCAGTTTTTTCTCCTAGGTGATAGTTTCATATCTTATATATAAAATGTCCTTTAATGCACTAGCAGCAGGCAAAATACTCAGTAATTGTGACAGTACTTTTTAAACTATGTTGGTACTTTTCATTTGCAGAGTGTTGAAAAGTTATTTTAAACAGAAGATTAAAAAATATCTCGAAGGAGAGAACTTAGGAGAAAAAGTAAATTGAATCGGGCCCCATGTGAGGTATGTAACAGAGCTGGGACAAGGTCCTCCAGCACCCAAGGCTGAGACACCAAAGTGCGCCCCTCCATCCCTCCCCCCCAGCCGTCACACACTGATTGCTATTAGACTAAGAAGCGCCACATAGTGGTGCTCGGATACCCCTTTTTATTATTCGAGTTTGGTCGGATTCGAATAGTAAATTATTCGAATTCAGTCGAATATTCGAGTCGAATATTTTTTACTATTCGATTCGACCTCGGACTTCGAGCTCACTATTCGAGTCGGTATTCGAGCTCATTATTCGAGCTGACTATTCGAATTGGCCTTAAATAGCTTCCAACACTTGTTTTGAGGGTGAATGATGCAAGAAACATCTTTTTTTTCCAAGTAACAACAGCAAGTGATTATGTGGGGATGTTCCTTTAAAAAAAAAGGTGGAAAGAGAAGTTGTGTCCAGAATTTTGTTCAGTACTGTATATACTTCTTCTTCTTCTTCTTTTTTATCTTCTATATCTTCTTCTTCTTCTTCTATATCTTCTTCTTCTATATCTTCTTCTTCTATATATTCTTCTTCTATATCTTCTTCTATATCTTCTTCTTCTTCTTCTATATTGTCTTCTTCTTCTTCTTCTTCATCTTCTTCTTCTTCATCTTCTTCATCTTCTTCATCATCATCTTCTTCTTCATCTTCTTCTTCATCTTCTTCTTCATCTTCTTCTTCATCTTCTTTTTCTTCTTCTTCATCTTCTTCATCTTCATCTTCTTCTTCTTCTTCTTCATCTTCTTCATCTTCTTCTTCTTCATCTTCTTCATCTTCTTCATCTTCTTCTTCATCATCTTCTTCATCTTCTTCATCTTCTTCTTCTTCTTCATCTTCTTCATCTTCTTCTTCTTCTTCTTCATCTTCTTCTTCTTCTTCTTCATCTTCTTCATCTTCTTCTTCTTCTTCATCTTCTTCTTCTTCTTCATCTTCTTCTTCTCCTTCTTCTTCTCCTTCTTCTTCTTCTTCTTCTTCTTCTTCTTCTCCTTCTTTTTCTATATCGTCTTCTTCTTCTTCACTTATTTCTCTTTTATATTTTTTTTTAAAGAAATGCAGCTATTTTTGAGCGTAATAAATAGCTGGTGGCGCACGCATGTTGGAAGCGCCATTGTATGTGCTACCTGGCAGTGGAAACACACAGACAGCAGGAGGTAAATTCAGCAGCAGCAGCAGGAGGAGGAGGATGATTGTGTGGCAGCAGGCAGTCAATGAGGCAGGCAGCGAGACATAATAGGCTGTGTGGTACATAGCGGTGGTACCAGGCCGTAAATACACAGCATGAGGTTCCAGACAGCGGTCGTGAAGCCCACATCATGTCCAATACACAACTGGGACAACACAGTTTTCAACCCGGACACCTCTAAAAATAATATCGCACAGTATTAATAAAAAGTATATATATTTTTTTTGTTTTTTTAAAGAAATGCAGCTATTTTTGAGCGTAACAAATAGCTGGTGGCGCACGCATGTTGGAAGCGCCATTGTATGTGCTCCCTGGCAGTGGAAACACACAGACAGCAGGAGGTAAATTCAGCAGCAGGAGGAGGAGGATGAGTGTGTGGCAGCAGGCAGTCAATGAGGCAGGCAGCGTGACATAATAGCCCTGGTACCTAGCGGTGATACCAGGGCATAAATAAACACAACAGGAGGTCCCAGACAGCGGTCGTTCAGCCCACATTGTGTCCAATACACAACTGGGACAACACAGTTTTCAACCCGGGCACCTCAGAAAAATCAAACCTATTTTTTTTTTAATGGTTTTGTAGTTTTGGTTTTACAACCAATTACACAGATATAGCTATTTTTTTACGTAATAGCTGGTGGCAGAGTGGCAGCAGAAGGTAAATCTGTGTACCCTGACAGTGGGAAACACAGACAGACAGCAGCAGCAGCAGCAGGAGGAATGGAGGAGTAATTATGTGAGCAGCTATTGTTTGACATAATAGCTGGTGGCAGAGTGGCAGCAGAAGGTAATTCTGTGTACCCTGGCAGTGGGAAACACAGACAGACAGCAGCAGCAGCAGGAGGAATGGAGGAGTAGTGTGAGTGTGGCAGCAGGCAGGCAGCGTGACATAATAGCCCTGGTACCTAGCGGTGATACCAGGGCGTAAATAAACACAACAGGAGGTCCCAGACAGCGGTCGTGCAGCCCACATTGTGTCCAATACACAACTGAGACAACACAGTTTTCAACCCGGGCACCTCAGAAAAATTAAACCTTTTTTTTTTTAATGGTTTTGTAGTTTTGGTTTTACAACCAATTACACAGATATAGCTATTTTTTGACGTAATAGCTGGTGGCAGAGTGGCAGCAGAAGGTAAATCTGTGTACCCTGACAGTGGGAAACACAGACAGACAGCAGCAGCAGCAGGAGGAATGGAGGAGTAATTATGTGAGCAGCTATTGTTTGACGTAATAGCTGGTGGCAGAGTGGCAGCAGAAGGTAATTCTGTGTACCCTGGCAGTGGGAAACACAGACAGACAGCAGCAGCAGCAGGAGGAATGGAGGAGTAGTGTGAGTGTGGCAGCAGGCAGGCAGCGTGACATAATAGCCCTGGTACCTAGCGGTGATACCAGGGCGTAAATAAACACAACAGGAGGTCCCAGACAGCGGTCGTGCAGCCCACATTGTGTCCAATACACAACTTGGACAACACAGTTTTCAACCCGGGCACCTCAGAAAAATTAAACCTTTTTTTTTTTTAATGGTTTTGTAGTTTTGGTTTTACAACCAATTACACAGATATAGCTATTTTTTGACGTAATAGCTGGTGGCAGAGTGGCAGCAGAAGTTAAATCTGTGTACCCTGACAGTGGGAAACACAGACAGACAGCAGAAGGGCAGTACACAGCAGCCCACTGTAGGTGTAAAATGTGTGGCTGCAGGCGACGTAATAGTCAAAGTGAACCAGGCTGGCTTAGTGAGCAGGAGCCAGGAGGTGGTAAAGGGTGGTAAGGCACATTAACGATGGTTCTTCAGTTCATGTCCCCCTCTCGCCGACAACAGGGGCCAGGAACTCGCCTTCCACCCACGCCTGGTTCATCTTGAGAAACGTCAGTCTGTCCACAGACTTGTGAGACAGACGTGAGTGTTTCTCGGTGACCACGCCACCAGCTGCACTGAAGCAGCGCTCGGAAAGCACGCTGGAAGGGGGACAGGACAGCACTTCCAGGGCGTACTGCGCCAGCTCGCTCCAGATCTCCAGGCGCTTGACCCAATACTCCATGGGATCAACAGGGGCATCGCTGTCAAGCCCGCTGTAGGACCCCATGTAGTCAGCCACCATTCGGGTCAGGCGCTGGCTGTGACCGGAGGAGGATGCTGCTGCATGCACCTCCTCTCTAGTCACTGCTGCCGGAGCCTCTACAGTCCTGTAGAGCTCGTTGCTGAGAGACAGCAGGTCTGTGGGGCGCTTGCTGCTGGATGCAGGCACCTGCTGCTGCCTCTGTGCTGGCTGGACAGTGGGGGTGGAAGGCTGGGGGAAGGCTTCCTCCAAGCGCTCAACAAGGGCCTGCTACAAGCTCCTTATTTGTTGCGCTGGGTCTCCTCCTGCAGGCGGCAGGAACTGGCTCAACTTCCCCTTGAGGCGTGGGTCCAACATCATGCTGATCCAGATGTCCTCCCTCTGATTCATCTGGATCACCCTGGGGTCCTTGCGCAGGCACGTCAGCATGTGCGCTGCCATTGGGAAGAGGCGGGCCACGTGTGCTGGCACATCCACAGCAGTGCTGTCCTCATCCTCCTCCTCTGCCGCCTCATCCTCTCTCCACCCCCGCACCAACTCAGCTGCGCTGTGCTGATCCCCCTCATCAGCAGCAAGGTCAGGGACCTCCACCAAGTCCTCCTCCTCCTCCCCCTCAGAGGTGGACTGTGCAGCTGATTGCCGCTCCTGCTGGTCCAAGGCTGCCGCTCCCTGTTCCAGCAAAGCATCAAGGGCCCTGTTCAGCAGACAAACCAGGGGCACCCACTCGCAGATCATAGCATGGTCCCTGCTCACCATGTTAGTGGCCTGCAGAAAGGGAGCCAGCACTAAGCACACCTGCTGCATGTGCCTCCAGTCATCATCGGGGACGATGGACGGGATGTTGCTGGTCTTGTCCCTTCTCTGAGCGGCGGAAACAGTGGCCAGGGCAAGGTACTGGTTGACAGCGTGCTTCTGTTCAACCAGACGCTCCAACATCGCCAGGGTGGAGTTCCAGCGAGTCGGAACGTCAAGGATCAGCCGATGGCGTGGCAGCTCCAGCTCCTTTTGCACGTCTTCCAGGCTCGCACAGGCTGCAGCCGAGCGCCGGAAGTGACGCACAACGTTCCTTGCCGTTTCCAGCAGTTCGCCCATCCCCTGGTAGGTGCGCAAGAACTTTTGCACCACCAGGTTCAGCACGTGGGCAAGACAGGGGATGTGGATCAGGTTTCCCCTGTCTATTGCGGCAACCAGATTGGCCCTATTGTCGGCCACCACCTCTCCGACTCTGAGGCCTCTGGGGGTCAGCCAAATCCTCTCCTGCTCCTGGAGTTTGGCCAACACATAGGTTGCCGTCAGCTTGGTCTTCCCAAGGCTGACCAAGTGCAGCAGCGCTTGGCAGTGGCGGGCCTTCACGCTGCTGCTGAGGCGGGGGGTTTGGCCAGGTGTGCCGGAGGATGGCAGAGGATCGGAGGAACCTGCTGCAGTTCCCCTGACCCTGCGGGGTGGCACCACCCACTGTGTTGCTGCTGCTGCTGTGCCCGCTGCTGCTCTCCCATCCTCACCCCCTTCCACCAGGCTGACCCAGTGGACAGTGAAGGACAGGTAGCGGCCTGTCCCAAAGCGGCTGCTCCAGGAGTCCATGGTGACGTGGACCCTTTCACCAACCGCGTGCTCCAGCCCTCGCTCCACATTGGCCATCACAAAGCGGTGCAGTGCAGGAATGGCCTTGCGGGCGAAGAAGTGTCTGCTGGGGAGCTGCCAGTCTGGGGCTGCACAAGCAAGCAGTGCACGCATGTCGCTCCCCTCCTGCACGAGCGTGTACGGCAGGAGTTGGGAGCACATGGCCCGTGCCAGCAAGCCGTTCAGCTGCCGCACGCGACGGCTGCTGGGAGGCAGAGCCCTAACCACCCCCTGGAAGGACTCGCTCAAAAGGCTCTGGCGTGCCCTTTTGCTGGCACGGGAATCAGCAGACACAGCAGAGGAGGCCACTGAGGACTGGCTGCCAGAACAGGCCTCAGTGTCGGCAGCAGGAGTTGCAGAGAGGGGGAGGAGCAGTGCGTTTCCGCACTCCTGCTGGTGCTGCTGGAGGAGCAGGAGGGCGGGTGGCTGCTGTTGCTGCTGCTGCTGCTGAAGGCTGTGCAGTGATGGGTGTGGTGCCACTGCCAGCACCAGATGCCTTCAGACTCTGGAACTCCTCATGCTGGTGGAAATGTTTCGCAGCAAGGTGGTTGATGAGCGAGCTGGTGCTGAACTTTAAGGGGTCTGCACCTCTGCTCAACTTCCGCTGACAGTGGTTGCAAGTGGCGTACTTGCTGTCCACAGTAGGCATGTTGAAAAAGCGCCAGATTGGTGACAAAAACAACCCCCTACGGCATGGAACCGCTGCTGCCTGTCTCCATGTGGTGGTTGGTGGGGGGGGCTTGGGTGCGGCTGGTGGTGGTACTGGCAGATGCTGATGCTGCTGCTGCTGCTGCTGCTGAGCCTGAGACACCAGCAGGCTGTGGGACCTGCCTACTGCTGCCAATGCTTGCAATGATGCGCCTCCTTGCAAGGCCCACAAGCGCATCCTCCTCCTCCTCCTCAGAGCTGCTGATGACGACATCCCCTGGAGCTGGTGGCACCCAGTCTCTGTCTGTCATCGTGTCATCATCATCCTCCCCCTCCTGAAACATGTCCTGCTGGGATGATGACCCCCCAAACTCCTCTTCTGATGCATGGATGGGCTGCTTGACTGTCGCCACAGTCTTGCTGTCCAATCCCTCATCCCCCAAAGTGCCCATCAGCATCTCCTCCTCCAAATCGCCAACAACAGCAGACAATTGACGCATCATGCCTGGGGTCAAAAGAGTGCTGAGTGACAGGTCGGCGACTGACGGTGAACTGGCCTCCTCCCCAGGCCCTGCTGGGCGGCTGCTGCGAACAGGGGTGGTGGTGGTGGTGGTGAGGGTGGAGGCCTCGGATGCAGAGCTGATGGCGGGCTGCTCATCCTCCGTCATCAGTTGCACCACAGTGCCTGCATCCTTTTCCTCAATGGGACGTTTCCGACCCGGCTGGAGGAAAATCGGAGCAGGTGCTACACGCTGCTGCTGCTGTGTCTCTGCAGCGTGAGTTGCAGATGCTCCTGCTGGGCGGCGCCCAAGGCGTCCACGGCCAGTGGCTATAGGAGGAATGTTAGCCACTGACGCTGCTGCTGCGGAACTGTGCATGGTGGCGCGGCCGCGGCTTGCCACAATGCTGCTCCCTCTCCTCCTGATTCCCTTGCTGCCCTTCCCCTTGCCCAAACCGCGCTGGCTGCCACTTCCAGACATCTTAGATGTTTTGGGCATAAACACAAAAGTTTTTTAAAACTGCGGGTGAAAAGTGGGGTACTTTAATGGAGTGGGTTGTTGGGTGAGGTGACACTAATCACTAAGTGATTAGATCGCTAAGTGATTATTACAGTACAAATACAAAATACAAAAATCGGTAATCAGTAAGTGTGAACAGTGAACAGTGAGTGTGTCCCCTAGTACACTAACTAGAAAATACTCTAATCAGTAGTAATCACAAGGAAATAGAGTGTGTGTACACTACAGACAGTGAGTGCACGCACGCGCACACACGCGCAGGAGCTAGCCTATGAACAGTGACTGATTGAGTGTCTAGTACAGTAAGTAAGTAGTAACAGTCAGGAAGTACAACTAGCAGTTACAATAATCAGTAGTAATCACAAGGAAATAGAGTGTGTGTACACTACAGACAGTGAGTGCACGCACGCGCAAACACGCGCAGGAGCTAGCCTATGAACAGTGACTGAGTGAGTGTCTAGTACAGTAAGTAAGTAGTAACAGTCAGGAAGTACAACTAGCAGCTACAATAATCAGTAGTAATCACAAGGAAATAGTGTGTGTACACTACAGACAGTGAGTGCACGCACGCGCACACACGCGCAGGAGCTAGCCTATGAACAGTGACTGAGTGAGTGTCCCTACTACAGTAAGTAAGTAGTAACAGTCAGGAAGTACAACTAGCAGTTACAATAATCAGTAGTAATCACAAGGAAATAGAGTGTGTGTACACTACAGACAGTGAGTGCACGCACGCGCAAACACGCGCAGGAGCTAGCCTATGAACAGTGACTGAGTGAGTGTCTAGTACAGTAAGTAAGTAGTAACAGTCAGGAAGTACAACTAGCAGTTACAATAATCAGTAGTAATCACAAGGAAATAGAGTGTGTGTACACTACAGGCAGTGAGTGCACGCACGCGCAAACACGCGCAGGAGCTAGCCTATGAACAGTGACTGAGTGAGTGTCTATTACAGTAAGTAAGTAGTAACAGTCAGGAAGTACAACTAGCAGTTACAATAATCAGTAGTAATCACAAGGAAATAGAGTGTGTGTACACTACAGACAGTGAGTGCACGCCCGCGCACACACGCGCAGGAGCTAGCCTATGAACAGTGACTGAGTGAGTGTCCCTACTACAGTAAGTAAGTAGTAACAGTCAGGAAGTACAACTAGCAGTTACAATAATCAGTAGTATTCACAAGGAAATAGAGTGTGTGTACACTACAGACAGTGAGTGCACGCACGCGCAAACACGCGCAGGAGCTAGCCTATGAACAGTGACTGAGTGAGTGTCTAGTACAGTAAGTAAGTAGTAACAGTCAGGAAGTACAACTAGCAGTTACAATAATCAGTAGTAATCACAAGGAAATAGAGTGTGTGTACACTACAGACAGTGAGTGCACGCACGCGCAAACACGCGCAGGAGCTAGCCTATGAACAGTGACTGAGTGAGTGTCTAGTACAGTAAGTAAGTAGTAACAGTCAGGAAGTACAACTAGCAGTTACAATAATCAGTAGTAATCACAAGGAAATAGAGTGTGTGTACACTACAGACAGTGAGTGCACGCACGCGCACACACGCGCAGGAGCTAGCCTATAAACAGTGACTGAGTGAGTGTCCCTACTACAGTAAGTAAGTAGTAACAGTCAGGAAGTACAACTAGCAGTTACAATAATCAGTAGTATTCACAAGGAAATAGAGTGTGTGTACACTACAGACAGTGAGTGCACGCACGCGCAAACACGCGCAGGAGCTAGCCTATGAACAGTGACTGAGTGAGTGTCTAGTACAGTAAGTAAGTAGTAACAGTCAGGAAGTACAACTAGCAGTTACAATAATCAGTAGTAATGACAAGGAAATAGAGTGTGTGTACACTACAGACAGTGAGTGCACGCACGCGCAAACACGCGCAGGAGCTAGCCTATGAACAGTGACTGAGTGAGTGTCTAGTACAGTAAGTAAGTAGTAACAGTCAGGAAGTACAACTAGCAGTTACAATAATCAGTAGTATTCACAAGGAAATAGAGTGTGTGTACACTACAGACAGTGAGTGCACGCACGCGCACACACGCGCAGGAGCTAGCCTATGAACAGTGACTGAGTGAGTGTCCCTACTACAGTAAGTAAGTAGTAACAGTCAGGAAGTACAACTAGCAGTTACAATAATCAGTAGTAATCACAAGGAAATAGAGTGTGTGTACACTACAGACAGTGAGTGCACGCACGCGCAAACACGCGCAGGAGCTAGCCTATGAACAGTGACTGAGTGAGTGTCTAGTACAGTAAGTAAGTAGTAACAGTCAGGAAGTACAACTAGCAGTTACAATAATCAGTAGTAATCACAAGGAAATAGAGTGTGTGTACACTACAGGCAGTGAGTGCACGCAAGCGCAAACACGCGCAGGAGCTAGCCTATGAACAGTGACTGAGTGAGTGTCTATTACAGTAAGTAAGTAGTAACAGTCAGGAAGTACAACTAGCAGTTACAATAATCAGTAGTAATCACAAGGAAATAGAGTGTGTGTACACTACAGACAGTGAGTGCACGCACGCGCACACACGCGTAGGAGCTAGCCTATGAACAGTGACTGAGTGAGTGTCCCTACTACAGTAAGTAAGTAGTAACAGTCAGGAAGTACAACTAGCAGTTACAATAATCAGTAGTATTCACAAGGAAATAGAGTGTGTGTACACTACAGACAGTGAGTGCACGCACGCGCAAACACGCGCAGGAGCTAGCCTATGAACAGTGACTGAGTGAGTGTCTAGTACAGTAAGTAAGTAGTAACAGTCAGGAAGTACAACTAGCAGTTACAATAATCAGTAGTAATCACAAGGAAATAGAGTGTGTGTACACTACAGACAGTGAGTGCACGCACGCGCAAACACGCGCAGGAGCTAGCCTATGAACAGTGACTGAGTGAGTGTCTAGTACAGTAAGTAAGTAGTAACAGTCAGGAAGTACAACTAGCAGTTACAATAATCAGTAGTAATCACAAGGAAATAGAGTGTGTGTACACTACAGACAGTGAGTGCACGCACGCGCACACACGTGCAGGAGCTAGCCTATAAACAGTGACTGAGTGAGTGTCCCTACTACAGTAAGTAAGTAGTAACAGTCAGGAAGTACAACTAGCAGTTACAATAATCAGTAGTATTCACAAGGAAATAGAGTGTGTGTACACTACAGACAGTGAGTGCACGCACGCGCAAACACGCGCAGGAGCTAGCCTATGAACAGTGACTGAGTGAGTGTCTAGTACAGTAAGTAAGTAGTAACAGTCAGGAAGTACAACTAGCAGTTACAATAATCAGTAGTAATCACAAGGAAATAGAGTGTGTGTACACTACAGACAGTGAGTGCACGCACGCGCAAACACGCGCAGGAGCTAGCCTATGAACAGTGACTGAGTGAGTGTCTAGTACAGTAAGTAAGTAGTAACAGTCAGGAAGTACAACTAGCAGTTACAATAATCAGTAGTATTCACAAGGAAATAGAGTGTGTGTACACTACAGACAGTGAGTGCACGCACACGCAGGAGCTATGAACAAACAGTGGCAGTGAGTGTCCTAGTACAGTTACAGTATATAACTACAATACAAAATACAATCACTCAGTAGTAAAGGACAGCAGAAATACTGGTATAGATGAGAAATAAAGTAACAAAGGACAGGAGAGAACAGCTGCCCACACAGGCAGGCCCTGAGGCCTAAAGCTGTAAGCCTGCAGCAGCTGTCTCTATGTAACACAAAAGCTACTAACTAAAATACAATGTCTATCTAACTAACAACAATATAGGTGTATATAGGAGGTGTATGTGAGCAAAAACGCTAGGTGATTGACCACAATAAAGCTCTTGCTAAGCCAACGCACAAAGGAGCAGATCTCTCTCTGTAC
The DNA here is from genome assembly GCF_040937935.1 of Hyperolius riggenbachi. Taxonomy (NCBI): domain Eukaryota; kingdom Metazoa; phylum Chordata; class Amphibia; order Anura; family Hyperoliidae; genus Hyperolius; species Hyperolius riggenbachi. The sequence goes on from NC_090649.1 coordinate 291,858,114, forward strand.
AAAGTCAGGCAAGGATGGAAACACCTAACATGGCGGCCGCTATTTATAGGGTAGGGGCTGGCCAGGGTCCCCCTCTGTGATTGGCTGCCATCAGAGGGCCTGGGAGCCCTCTGATTGGCTCTAAGGACATCAATCTGGGCTATGACGCTATTCGAGCTCGGTATTCGAGCTCGAATAGCGCTGTTAGCTCGAATAGCTCGAATAGTGAATGGGCTATTCGAGTTCACTCGAATAGCCCATTCGAATAGCTCCAGCTATTCGGAGCTCGAATACCGAGCTTGAATAGCTGAAAAAGAGCTTGAATACTCGAGCTACTCGAATATTCGAGCTCTGCTGAGCACCACTGGTGCCACAGGGCCCACAACCTCCCCAACACCTTAATCTCTAATTATCTGGCTTGCAGTCACTGCCATGTATCCCCTTTTCTTATTTCTTTCTGATTCAAACACAACTAGGAATGACAGCTGAATGAATTGTGCGCCCCCTCCTACACTGCGCCCTGAGGCTGGAGCCTCTCCAGCCTATGCCTCGGCCCGGCCCTGGTATGTAATATATCTTAGGTCTGAGTATAAAGAAATCTAAGGAAAAATAATCTAATAAAAAATTAAAGGAAAAGGATATTAAAAAAAATAAGGAAATATAAAAAATATATATGTAAGATCTCGCTGCCTATTGCGGTAGAACGCCAAAATCCACGTTGAGGCACAAGCCTCCGGATCTCAGCAAGGCTCTGATGTCAGTGGAGCGCAGAGCGCTTAACTCCCATTGGCTAGGCTGCGGACGCGTTCTCAGTAAGTGCTCTGCCGTTGTAAACAGTGACAGCGTGGGTGCATGACGTGTCAGCTGACCTGCTGACACGCCGCTTAGCAATTGGTTACTTTGGATGCCCTTTATGTTGATTGGTTAGTCCTGGTATAAATGTAAGGTGAGCGCCCTCAGTTATCGCCCGTGATAGCCTATGCTGGGCTTGTTGCTGAGACTGAGCTCACACCAAGTTGCCTGTTTTGCTGCCGACTTGTGTCTGTTTCTTGACTAGCTTCTTTCAAATTGCCTTATCATTGCCTACCTCTGCCTGTCCCTGACCACGCTTCTTTATTGAATTACCCATTGCCGACTCAGCTAGTACCTGGATCTCCCTGATTGCCGCCTGGATCGACCCCTGCTATTAAAAGGACTTCCATGAACTCTGCCTGGACTGACTCTGGCCTGTTATTGACCACGCATCTGTTTAGTGATTGAATTCCTCAGCCCCAGCCTGCTATATTTGCCGTCATCTGGACTGCCTCAGCCTATAGGCCTTAGGTGACTGTTAAGTATACTGTGTTTGAATTGCTCATTGCTGTGTTTGGTGATTGCTGTCTGTCAGATTGTGTGCTACATCTGCTTGCAGGGTATTGTAGTTTATATTAGGCAGGAGTCTAGGGCTGGGCTATAGGTCAGTCATATGGGCATACAGCCTGACTTATAGCAGGTAACCAGACAAGCCTGACAATATATCAGCAGTAGTATATATAGTGTTCCTATTGCCTATCAATTGTTTAGAGCAATACTAATCTAACTTGCATATAGCTGTTTCAGGCTTATTGGTCCTAATCAATGAAAGGTAAGGTATGGCCATAAGCACTATACCACAGCTACTCTGGATGTGTTTCTGGCTTAAAGGGACCTAAATGGATGTTCAGAAGTAAAGCATCTTGGGAGTTCTTACTCACATAAAGCTAAATAATTGCAAATGCTAGTTAGAAAGCTACTAGGTTCCTTTTAGTCCCTGACAACATACTAGTTGAACTCACTGGGTACCCATTAAAACGTTCATAAGGTAAATATGTCCTCTGTTACAACTGACTAGTGTTGGGCGAACACCTGGATGTTCGGGTTCGGGCCGAACAGGCCGAACATGGGCCAGATGTTCGGCATGTTCGGCCCGAACGCCGAACTCAATGGAAGTCAATGGGACCCCCGAACATGGGGGCCCTATGGGGTCGCAGGCATAAGGGGGGAGCATGCCCCGGTCGCGGGGGGGGTCAGAAATTCCCCCCACCCCCTCCGCTAGCGCTCCCCCCTCTGCCCGCTTCCCCATAAAAAAAGTTATAGTACCTGGTGCCTGGTGGCTGGCAGTGGAGTGAGGAGGAGGAGGAGGAGTCCGAGTAGCAGAGTGGCGTTGAGGCCGGGCAGCGGGCGGTTCAGCGCTAGTACCCTTGTGGTACTTCCGCCCTTTCTCTGACCTCACGTCCTCTGCATACGAGGGTACGCATCACGCGTACCCTCGTATGCGTCATCACGCAGAGGACGTGAGGTCAGAGAAAGGGCGGAAGTACCACAAGGTACTAGCGCTGAACCGCCCGAACCGCCCGCTGCCCGGCCTCAACGCCACTCTGCTACTCGGACTCCTCCTCCTCCTCCTCACTCCACTGCCAGCCACCAGGCACCAGGTACTATAACTTTTTTTATGGGGAAGCGGGCAGAGGGGGGAGCGCTAGCGGAGGGGGTGGGGGGAATTTCCGACCCCCCCCCCCCGCGACCGGGGCATGCTCCCCCCTTATGCCTGCGACCCCATAGGGGGGCAGTATTCGGCCGAACAGGGCCCTGTTCGGCCGAACAGGGGCCCTGTTCGGCCATGTTTTCAACAGTTCGGGCGAACCCCGAACAGTTTGGCCGAACACCACCAGGTGTTCGGCCGAACTCGAACATCACCCGAACAGGGTGATGTTCTGCAGAACCCGAACAGTGGCGAACACTGTTCGCCCAACACTACAACTGACCTCTGAAAAACTACGAGTGGCTTGATGTACTTGTGATCCACCATGAGATGTACCTCGAGCAATGAGGTAATTATGGTGCCCACATGTGCAAGGTCATTTTGGTGCCCCATCGACAACGGGCTCTATTCACAAAGGACAGTTCAGTAAAATAATTTTGGACGGTAAAATACCTAATTTGGTATTTTACACTTTTTTTTTCCAAATTCACTAAAGTTTATCTGCATGAGGCAGAAGTCTGGTAATTTACTATTAAAGCCAAAAGGCTCAATTCACTAAGCCTTGCTCGGTAAGTGTCACTTACCAGTCATGTAGCAGGTCGGTGGTGAGGCAGGGAGCTGCGTGTATGAGTGGGGGGTTTTCCATTTAGTGCATCTCTGACATCCCTTTAGATGTGCTGCAGCTACCAGGGCAAGCTTTTCTGCATGCCAGAATACAGATTTTCACATCTAAAAGGGAGATGCAGAAAAGCCCCCCAAACCGCACATTGCCGCACAAGTCGGTAATTTACCTCCCTAGTCAATAATATTAATTTTCGGTGTGGTCACAGGTTTAGTGTTTTGTAATTAGTAAAGGTGATTGGTAAAATCAGCTGTTTTCAACATTACCGAATGTGGTAATACTTGGGTCCATCTGAAAATGGCGCCTGAAAATAATGGCGCATGGTGTTGCCGCTAATCCGTTTGCTGCTTATCGCTATTTAACGTTAAAGCCTTATTGTTATTTAGCGTTAACACACAGAACCCTCTCTGTACCTATCCCTAACCCCTAAGACCCCCTGGTGGTGCCTAACCCTAAGACCCCCCTGGTGGTGCCTAACCCTAAGACCCCCCTGGTGGTGCCTAACCCTAAGACCCCCCAGTTGGTGCCTAACGCTAAGACACCCCTGGGGGTGCCTAACCCTAACCACCCCCCTGGTGGTGCCTAACTCTAACCACCCCCCTGGTGGTGCCTAACCCTAAGACCCCCCTGATGGTGCCTAACCCTAAGACCCCCCAGTGGTGCCTAACCCTAACCTTGACAGTGTTACATTAAATCCATTCACCGTTTTGCAGTTAAATACCGTCTGCAGTTTGGCTTATGTAGGGCGCTATTGATAAATAACGTTACTGTGGGCAATAACGTCTGCTGTTTGGCAAATGAACGGCACTATTGATAAATAACGTTAGTGTGTGCCACTATTGATAAATAACGTTAGTGTGTGCCACTATTGAAAAATAACGTTAGTGTGTGCCGTTTTTCTTCTTTTTTCCCTGTGCGCCATTATTATGCAGGACTAACGATAAATAGCAATAAGCGTATCTTTTTAAAGCGGCACCATTTTTATGCATAGGCGCTGTGCGCCATTATTCACTGATCCGGTAGTACTTTGCGAATAAAGCCCATTGTCAGTATTGTACTCACCAGGGCCAGCTGTGTACTTATGGCACATTGTATTTAGCGTTGAAAGCGATGTGATTTATCAGCTGACTGAATCAGCAGTTAGCAGGGGTGAATTAGTGTAAGTGTTGTTAGTTAGAGGGGGTTAGGGTTAAGTCCCATACACACGTCTGATTTTTTGGAACGACGGGTCGTTTGAACGTCCTGTCGTTCAGTTGTCGGCCCGCTAATTCGGGCGTGTGTACAGACTGTCACGCGAATGACAGTCTGTACACACGCCCAATTTAGCGGGCGGACGACTGAACGACGGGACGTTCAAACGACCCGTCGTTCCAAAAAATCAGACGTGTATATGGGCCTTTAGACATAAGTAGGGGAGGGTTAATGTGAGCATTAGGTTACGATGGGCAATAGATCGCGGGCACAAAACAACATTTTAACTTTAGCATGTTCTAAAATTTGCAGTTTTTACAGGTACGCTTTGAACAAGTATGTGGATCAATAAAATAAGAACACCTAAGTTGCAACTTGTTTGTTTAGAAGTTATTATACCTGAATCATTGCCATTACAGCTGTTATATACTGACTCTCCATGGGGAGCCAACGCTGTATTTTGCAGTTAAATAATCTGGTATGCAACAGTTATTTCCTATCTGTGTACAAGATAATCGCTATGCATTTGACTTCAGTGATGCAAGTTAGATAAATGTTACATCTGCACTATAATTAATAAATCTATAGAGCGTAAAAGGTACTCCTTTCTGTAGAGCAAAATTTTAATAAAATATGTTTATGCTTATACACTTGGCTGTCTAGGATAAATGGAAACTGATGTATTTAATACAGTACATGTGGATTGTATTGTAATCATTTGGAAAATGAAGATGCTGTTCATGTATAGAATGTGTCCTGGATAAAAAAATTAATGATGAAGGGGAATGTGCCGTGTACAGAAAAGCTGCCCATACAGTTATGCTTTATTTTGTGCAGAGCAATCATTTGCTAAGCACTGAATGTTCCTCCAATTCTTTTCTGCAGCTGTAATTTAAATAAGATGTAAGACATACTATCAAACTTGCTAAATAAAGTAGAACAAGGGGCGTTGGTAAAGTGAAGATTGAAGTAGCACACAGTAACTCATCATGCTTAAATCTCCTGTGCAGAAAACTGAAATCTTTTTGGTTGCCCCATGTGTCTGCACTTTGCACATGATTAATGTACTCTTTCTTAGAAGAAGCGTGAACGCTGCCAAATGAATTACCATATATCGCCGTGGTTAAGCCGAAAATTCAAAACACAAACTTTGGGCTAAATGTGTGTGTGCATGTGTGTCACTTTATCAATGGTTGATTTGCTAGAGCCTATGTTGAAACCACACCATTAAGTATATCTGCGTCTCCTACACCAGCTTGGTTCTGCTTAAGGGTATAGGGTGGCACATTGGGTAGTTAACCTATCTACGAGTCACAGTATTTGGACTATTTTTAAGCCAAAATTGTGCAAGTGTGTGTGCAGTGGTGGCGTGGGGGGGGGGGGGGACTGGAGTTGGAGGCTTATGTTTAAATGAGTCTACCCATGGAGATATACAGTATGTGTGAAGCACAATATGAACATATCACAGTGAATGAATGGAGGGTTAAGCTGGGGCAAATGTATTGCAACTGCCCATTTTTGCCAATCAAGATGTTAGGTGTATTACATTTTTATGTGCATATAACACACAGTTATTCCAGAGCACAGATAACAGAAACTGGATAGGTGTGTCAGAGTGTGCTGGAGGTTGGAAGATTAGACCAGATATTGATAAAAAAGGACGCTAATTACAGTAACAGCAATGAAGGTGTTGTTCAATCTCACTGCAACCATACAGCAAACAAATTACTGTATATAGACTACTATTGTCATGGTTGCAAAGAAGACAAACCTGAGTTTACTCTCAGTTTTAGGAATCTTAGCTGGCTGCAGACTGAAATAGAAATTTTGTTTTCAATAAAATTCAACCGTGAAATACTTGAGACAGTCCCTATTTATGCTTTTGTCAATTTTTTCTTTACAAAGTGGATTTTCCCATTAAACAAAACCGGGATTGTAAATGTTTGCTTGGGGCAAGAGCATCAATGTTTGCTTCAGTTTCTTGGCATTCATTCTGATTATTATTATAATTATGACAATTATATGTATTACCCACTTCAGGACCACAGGCTTACACCCCCCTAGTGACCAGGCCATTTTTCATAACACATGGCTGTGTAGCTTTGTCAGGTTGCTGCACAGCCATACAACTAGGCATACAAATGAATCTTACCTCTTTTTCTTGTCCTTGATAGGACATTCTTTTGGAGGTGTCTGATCGCTTCAGGCTTTCAGTGCCTTTCAGGGATTTTTCCTCCCTTCCCCCTCCCTCTCCTTCCCACCCCCTGCCCCATCCTGATTTGCTTAGGATGGGGATCCGTCCTCTTCTCCGCTTCTCATAGGCATCAGCCTATGAGAGGGCTTTGATTCCCAGCCGCTCTGAGGGACAGCCGAGTGTTTCTTGTACAGCTCTGCACTAGATAGCAGCACTGTATGGATGTAAACAAAGGGGATTTCTTTCTCCTTTCATTTATTAACGGCCTGTTAGCCGCAATCGCAGCTAGCAGGCTGATCACGGAGCAGAGCTCCATGAATCAGCAGGGAATGATCGCGCATGAGCGCACGTTCCCTGCTAAACTGCAGCTCCAGGACTTGACGTCAATCGGTGTTAGGCGGTCCTGTGGATGCCACCTTGCGACCACCAATTGGAGTTAGGTGGTCATAAGGTAGATAAAGAGTACTGTATATTGCACATTTTATGTCTAAGCGTCCCACAGAAGGGCTTACAATATAATCTATTTATTAAACATCTCAGGCTCCCATGTTTCATTGGAGTGCATTTCCTTTTGGCTTTCAATTGTAAGCATTCTAATACAATCTTCTGAAACTGGGCATATTTTTCGAGGCTGCAACTTAGGGACGTTCACTCTTTTACCCTTGAGAATAGTTTAACTGTATAAACATTACAGAAGTAGAAGATAGTTTGACAGTCTGTTTCAATTAAAGCCTGCATGTTGGTATTGATATATAATGATATGGCAATCACAGGCATGAGAAGGAGCAATTTGTCATTGTAAAAGACGGGTTTCAAATTAGCTTTTTTCCTTAGCAATGCTGACTTGTAGGCTGCATGCAAAATAGATCCTGATCTTGCATCATCTTTAAAGCTTACATGAATTAGTCTATGTACAACCACTAAAAGCCTACCATTTCTCTGGAATTAATGAAGAAAATATCTTTGCTATATTATCATGTCTGAAAAATTAAAGTGCAGCTAAAATTATTCTAATTTTAATACACTAATTTGTGATTGAAATTAAAGCTTAATTCATGCTACATACCATCTTGCTGTTCCTCAGCAACCTCTAGCTGTATGCAAGTGACAATCATATTGTAAAATCAGCTTATGTCAAACAACATTTATTTTCATGTTATACTAGACAAAACAAAGAGGCATCAGAATCAAATGACCTTTATTTACCCAAGTACACCGTTGATGTACCCAAAATTATTTGTGGTTTACATGGCAATGGCAGCCAGTAAGGAAAAAGAAACAGCATTTACATTGTGAGAGGTTACACATGTATAAACAACACACAAATATGACATATGGATACAATACAAGCATGGGGAGCAGACAATTAGGACATAGGGACAAGCATTAAGCTTGGAAGTCTTGGTGGAAGTCTTGGTGGGTGGTGGCCAGAGAATGGTAGTGTCCTAGGGGCTAGTTTGCTGCAGGAGGGCAGACCTGGCAGAAAGGGTTGGAGTTCAGCAGGAGGATTGCCTGGGGGACGAAGAAAGTGCTCATGCGCCTGGAGGTTCTGGAAGGGATGGTTCTGTAATAGCAGTCTCATGGGAGGAGCTCGAAGTAGAGACTAGCCATATGAGGACTGAGGAGCTCGGGGCACTCCAACTGTTTTCATTTGTCGTATGAAGAATATTCTTTGCTGTGTTTTCTGAATTTTGGTGGTGTTCTGCCCTCATCTCAGGTTGCTAGTAATGTTTGTGCCTAGAAACCTAACACACAGCACTCATCAATGAGGACTGGGTGGAGGGTGGAGGGGAGTTTCCTGATGTCCACAATCAGTTCAACAGCCTTTGCCATGTTGAGGATAAGCTTGTTGTCCTTGCAGCAGTTACGGATGCTCTCAGTCTCCCTGTGGTAAGATTGCTCTCCGTTGCTGCTACTAAGGCTGAATGTTGTATCACCTGTGAATTTGATTACCTTAATGGAGTCAGTAGATTATGTGCAGTTGTTGGTGTACAGAGAGAACAGGAAAGGGGACAATAAGCACCCTTGCATTGCACCTGTGTTGGTGGTTCTCTCGCTGGAGAAGCAGTTCCTGAGTTTAACCCATTGCGGTCTGTTGGAGAGGAAATCCTTGACCCACCCACAAAGAGTAGAGTGAACTACTGTTGAGCAGGATGTCTGGATAGATGGTATACTGCAGGAACTGCAGACAGTAATATCCCTAGCCCCCACCATCATGAAAATCTTCAATCATCTGGTACTGACCTATCTGAAGCACACCACCAACACCCTCCTCGACCTACACCAATTTGCATTCAGGGCTAACAGGTCAGTAGAAGACGCCATTAATGTAAGCCTGACATACATCACGGAACACCTTGATAGACATGACTTCTACGTAAGGATCCTATTCCTGGACTTAAGTCCTGCCTTCATACACCATCTGTCATCCTGCTGACATCCTACTTGACAATTCTTGCACAACTTGGAACTGACTCTACTCTTTGTGGGTAGGTCAAGGACTTCCTCTTAAACAGAACAGACTACAGGCATTAGCAGCTACTAAATGACATGCGGTCCAGCCCTTTCAGCATGTGAGTCAATAATTACAAATATTAGAGCACCCGCAAAGGAGATCAATGCCACTGTAGCACTTTTTCAGTCCCTAGGCCAACTTGTGATTCTCCCCTCTTCCATACACAGAAACCACCAAAGACCATGCAGTGGTTTAAAAGGACAAGTTTCCCTCAGAGCTGCCTTATCAACTGCTTTTAGCTTTCATTTTTCCTTTAAATAAGAGTAAAGTTTTAGGATGATATCCAGGGGTCTTGAGGAGTGTTCACATGCCTATGGTCTATGTATATGGTAAATTCTGAAATGGCATTTGGCTTCTGAGTACAGTTAGCAACATACAGTGTGATATAAGTCAACTATTCTGGGACATATTCTTAATGTGTCACCCATTGTAGTGTCTAGATCACTCCAGAAACAAGCATGCAACTATTTCAGTCAGATCTGACAATAATGTCAAAGGTACCTGATCTGCATATGCTTGTTCAGGGTTATGGATAAAAGTATTAGATGCAGAGGATCAGCATGACAGTCAGGAAATAATATGGCAGCCTCAATAGCCCTCTGGCTTCAGCTGTCCTGGCATGATTTTTAATGGCCAGAAGACTGTTACCTACCTGCTTAGTGCAATGTTTTCCAGCTGGCCAGACAGGTGAGAGACCAGTGCTTTGAGTTAACTTTTGTAAGTGTTTGCCAAGATGTTAGCAATTTCTACTTATAGGGGGGTCTTTTGCAATTCTCCATCTGATGGTGCATTAAAGAGACTCTGAAGCGAGTCTTCCTAAATCATGTTTAAAGCTTTTATTACTGTGAAGCACTATAGATAGTGCTAAACCGCTGCATCCCCATGGCAAAACGAGGGGTTTATACCCCCAAGTCACCTCTGCAAAATCCACAACTTTCTTGGTCGTGGATTTTGCTGCTCATGGAGGCAGAGCTTTGAGCTGCAGCTCTGCCTCCATTCACGTCAATCTGCCAGCCGATCTCCACCTTTCCCCGCCCCTCTCTGTGAAGGCAGATTGAGAGGGGCGGGGAGAGGCGGCGATCAGTGTAATTGATGCACTAATAGGCAGAGCTACAGCGCTAAGCTCTCTAGCTCATCAGGAAGCGCTCCCCCTGACTTTGCAGAGGGGTTTGGGGGGTATAAACCCCTCCTTTTGCCGCTGGGATGTGGCAGTTTAGCACTATCTATAGTGATTTACAGTAATAAAAGCTTTAAACATGATTTAAGACTCACTTCAGACTCTCTTTAAGTCCTGGTGCATCAGCTGGAAGTGAAGAAGCAGGTGCAGCCCTCAATTTCTAAGAGATGTATATTCAGACTACTGCATTTCAAAGTTCCAAAGTTGCCCTTGGACCTATGAAATTCATTCTTATACCATTTTTTTCATTGATGTTTCTTCTTAGCTACATGATTGTTTACTATCTATACAGCCCTTCCTGAAAAGACAGAATGGATTTGTCACTGGCATTCTTAGAGCATATTTACACCATGATGACTCTCCTGCTTTCTCAGGTGTACCTGCTGCACCTGTTCTGTCTCTTCCCAGGCAGCTGGCTCTGTAAGATGCTGTCATTTGCTCCCTGCCTTGCCTTCTGCTCACTGCTTGCCAGAATATCAGTTTTAAATGGACTTAATCTTTATCATTTCTGGTCTATTGACTGGAATGGAAAGCAGCATTTTAAGTTCACCAACTGACATGCTACAAATGTTATTTAAAACAGAGAACATTTTAACTATGAACACTTTATCTTTGTTTAATTCTTTCCCATTTTCATTTCATGAAATTACGTTCAGTGCTTAAGTAATATACTTTGTCATAGGTGTTCTGTGAGCATTTTAGCATAAAAATATGGTTATGATACATTTTTTTTTAAATCCACTTTTTTCATTAGAGTATTTGAAAATATCATCTGATTTACACCAAAGGGTTTTATAGTGTACTTGTAAATTAGAAACATTGTGGTATGCAGAATAATCCGTTTGAGATGTTGTTAGCGGTGCATCACTGCATTCATTAGATTATTATTTTAATGTGCTCTATAAAAATAAAAAAAACTATCAAGTTAATTTACTCAATAGAGATTTACTTTACAAGGGTTTTTCTTTGAGTGGCATCTAAAAGTGAAAGCAAGTTCCTTATGTCTTCTATTAGCAGATTTTTATCTTCTCTGCAGAAAACCATTGCGCTACATCATGTCAGAAAAGGTTATGAATTAGATCAAGTCAACACAAATGGATTTTTGCCGGTCGAGACAGGAAGCAAGCATGTGCACATTTGGGCCATCCCTCTTAGTGTAAAGTCATGCTTAAAGAGGAACTGTAGTGAAAATCTTAAAATTTAAAACACATACAAATAAGAAGTACGTTTCTTCCAGAGTAAAATGAGCCATACGTTACTTTCCTGCTATGTTGCTGTCACTTACAGTAGCTAGTAGAAATCTGACAATACCGACAGGTTTTGGGCTAGTCTATCTCTTCATAGTGGATTCTCAGAATGGCCTTTATTCTTGATAAAGACATTCCCTGAAAAAGATTTATACAAAGATGCAGGCCAGCCTCCCTGCTTGCTGCACACTTTTTTGACAGTTGGACGGAGCAACTGCCATTCACTAAGTACTTTTAAAAATAAAGAAACCCTGAGAACCCCCCAAGAGAACATGGGCTAGTCCAAAATCTGTCGGTAATGTCAGATTTCTACTACTTACTGTAAGTGACAGCAACATAGAAGAAAAGTCATTTATGGCTCATTTTACTTTGAAAGAAGCATACTTCTTATTTGTATATGTTTACATGTATTTTCAATTTTAACCACTTTACCCCCACCCGTACGCATTTCTCCGTCCCTTTTTCCATCCTTTCACCCCCAGGGATGGAGAAATGCGTACTTTCCGCGCTCCCGCCGCTGCCCGCGCTCCCGCTCGCTCTAGCGCGCACTCCCGCTAGTAAACACGCCGCCGGCCGCTCGCCCGGAGATCAATGAACGGGAAAATCCATTCCCGTTCATTGATCTAAGCCCCACAATGATCCGCTGCTTATCCGATAAGCAGCGCGATCATTGTGAAAAAAAAAACGTTCTCGGCCTCCTAGTACTTCCTGCAAGCGTCCGGAAGGACGCTTGCAGGTCGCATTAAACAAAAAGTTACTGTTGCCATCTTGTGGCCAAATAGTAAAACTACACCCTAAAGCATTTTTCACATACAAATAAATGAGTTTTACACTAAAAATTAACTCCTTACCTCCCACACTCCCCAATTTTTTTTTTGTAATAAAAAAAAAATTACAATGAAAAAAAAAAATACATAAATAGTTACCTTAGGGACTTAACTTTTTAAATATTTATGTCAAGAGGGTATAACACTGTTACTTTATAAACTATGGGGTTGTAATTAGGGATGGACACAAAACTGAAAAAAATGCACCTTTATTTCCAATTAAAATATTGGCGCCAAACATTGTGATAGGGACATAATTTAAACGGTTTTATAACCGGGACAAAAGGGCAAATACATTTCATGGGTTTTAATTACAGTAGCATGCATTATTTAAAAACTATAAAGGCCAAAAACTGAAAAATAATACATTTTTTCCCACATTTTTTTCCTATTTTCCCATTAAAACACATTTAGAATAAAATTATTCTTGGCATAATGTCCCACCTAAAGAAAGCCTAATTGGTGGCAAAAAAACAAGATATAGTTCATTTCATTGTGATAAATAATAATAAAGTTATAGACGAATGAATGGAAGGAGCGCTGAAAGGTGAAAATTGCTCTGGTGGTCAAGGGGTAAACCCCCTCAGTTGTGAAGTGGTTAGGATTTTCGTGACAGAGGTCCTTTAAGTGAAAACAAAGTGTAGAGATAAACAATTGTATCTATCCTCCTACTCCTAAAAATGGCTTTTAAATATCTCACAGTTTTATGTTATGTTTAACCACTTCAGCCCGCAGCTGTTTGCACCTTCATGACGGAAACAATTTCCCCTTAGTGCTCCTCCCATTGATTCACTAATAACTTTATCACTACTCATCAGACGTAAATGATCTATATCTTTTTTTTTTTTCACCACAAATTAAGCTTTACGTGGGCGATACTTGTTTTCAGTAATTACTTTAGTTTCTATGCATTTTATAGGCAAATACAAAAGAAGAAAAGAAAAAATATACTATTTCTACAATTCCATCTCCTATAGGCCAGCTGCAACAGACAGGGCTGTACATATGCAGTGTCAGTGGCACACAAAAAAAAAAACACATCACAAGAACATTAGCTCTCAAAAGAGCTTTTTTGTGGTGCTTTTCAGCGACAAATATCAGCAAGGAGCAAGCTAACAAGAGCTAACTAACGCTTTCCCTATCTCTCCAGCAAACTCTCCCTTCTCTCACTAAGCAGGCAGCAGACAGAGTGAGAAAATGGCCGACGCTGCTGCCTTTTATAAGGGGGGGGGGGGTCCAGGAGGGAGTGCAGTCTAATTGGATGCCATGTGTCTGCTGACTGTGATGTAGAGGGTCACGGAGTGTTCCCTGAGGACGATGGAAGGCCAAAACCGGTAGGAACTGGAGACTGGGTATTTACTGGATTTCCCATACCGATTTGTATATGTATATGGAATACACTACATGCGAGATTTATCTTCAAGGGTCCCTGTTGTGAGGGCCCACGCTGTAAGTTTTTAGATATCTGTGTGTTTTTTAAGTAATACATTGTGATTTTTAAGATTTCAAGTGACCAACGAGCCTGTCCTTTAGTTTTGATGATGGTCACTCATCTCTGGAGCACTGTGGTGTGAATTGCAGAGCTGTGATTCGGGGTTGTCAAGCGCTGAGGATTATTGCTACAAGGAGGAAAGTAATGTGGATTACTATGAAACTGTGATTTATCTTAGCACTCACTTTATATTAAAGCAACAAAGGTTATGTTTTTTTGAATAATAGATCCTAGGTGCTGGAAACTGAAGAATAGAGATGTTGCGAACACAGAATTTTCCGTTTGCGAACGATGAAAGCAAACTTCTGCAAAATGTTTGCGAACAGGCGAATCTGGTGAACAGCCATAGACTTCAATGGGCAGGCGAATTTTAAAACCTAAAAAGACTGTTTCTGGTCACAAAAGTGATGAAAAATTTGTTTCAAGGTGTCTATCACCTGGATAGGGGCATGCCAGGGGGGGATCCATGCCAAAATTATCACCAAAAATTACGGAGTTGACGCAAAGTCGGGATTTAAACCCTAATGGGCAGAAATCACATTATGCACAGTTCTGGGTCTCAGTGGGCTGTGGAGTGTCTCACACAGAGTGATACAATAGTACTATCAGAATACAGTGAAATAATAATGCATTGGAGTGGTAATGTGCCTGCAACTTAATGAGGCAACAGCTGTAGTGTGCACACAGCTCTGGGTGTCAGTGGGCTGTGGAGTTTCACACACACACAAAAAAACACAGGAGACTGATGTGCTAGCTGACTGATGTGCTCAAAAGGGATGTATGGAGTGCTTTCACAGCAAGTAAGGAACAAGAACACAGGCCTAGCCTAATACTTTCCCTACCTGTCTGCAGCAAGTCTGACCCTGCTCTCACTAACAGTCAGCAGCCAGCAAAGAATTGATCCATTACGGCCACCGCAACTGCTTTTTGATAGGTGGGTGGGGGGGTCCAGGTAGGGGTGCTAGCTGATTGGCTGCCATGTGTCTGCTGACTGTGAGGTAAGGACACACACAAGCAATAGAACACAGCAATACATGCATGCAGCTACATTTGAGTCGACAGCAGGTGCTCGTCAGCCAATCAGGATGCACTGTCATACACCCTTTACCTGCCATACCACATCTAGCAGCCATTAGCATTCAGGTGGGAGGCTTCAGTTGGACGCAAATCGCAAGATTGCGTCGCTAGCAGGACCGCCCCGTGCAGGCATCCCTCCCACAGGGGTCCCTCCCTAACCGCTCACCTGTCCACCATGTCCTAGAGCAGAAAAAAAACGTTTAAAAACACACGATTGGTTCGCACGATGGCCAGGGGCTCCGGACCTCTCTCACTTGCCGGGGCCCCAAGGCCAATGCGCGATACCTGGAGGGGAGTGCAGGTGGGCCTGGACCTTTCACACCCAGGCTCTGGACCTCTCACATCCAGAAAACCCACCAACACTGCCTCCATACTGAATGCTAAATTCGACACACACAAGCAATAGAACACAGCAATACATGCATGCAGCTACATTTGAGTCGTCAGCAGGTGCTCGTCAGCCAATCAGGATGCACTGTCATACACCCTTTACCTGCCATACCACATCTAGCAGCCATTAGCATTCAGGTGGGAGGCTTCAGTTGGACGCAAATCGCAAGATTGCGTCGCTAGCAGGACCGCCCCGTGCAGGCATCCCTCCCACAGGGGTCCCTCCCTAACCGCTCACCTGTCCACCATGTCCTGGAGCTGAAAAAAAACGTTTAAAAACACACGATTGGTTCGCACGATGGCCAGGGGCTCCGGACCTCTCTCACTTGCCAGGGCCCCAAGGCCAATGCGCGATACCTGGAGGGGAGTGCAGGTGGGCCTGGACCTCTCACACCCAGGCTCTGGACCTCTCACATCCAGAAAACCCACCAACACTGCCTCCATACTGAATGCTAAATTCGACACACACAAGCAATAGAACACAGCAATACATGCATGCAGCTACATTTGAGTCGTCAGCAGGTGCTCGTCAGCCAATCAGGATGCACTGTCATACACCCTTTACCTGCCATACCACATCTAGCAGCCATTAGCATTCAGGTGGGAGGCTTCAGTTGGACGCAAATCGCAAGATTGCGTCGCTAGCAGGACCGCCCCGTGCAGGCATCCCTCCCACAGGGGTCCCTCCCTAACCGCTCACCTGTCCATCATGTCCTAGAGCTGAAAAAAAACGTTTAAAAACACACGATTGGTTCGCACGATGGCCAGGGGCTCGAATTTAGCATTCAGTATGGAGGCAGTGTTGGTGGGTTTTCTGGATGTGAGAGGTCCAGAGCCTGGGTGTGAGAGGTCCAGGCCCACCTGCACTCCCCTCCAGGTATCGCGCATTGGCCTTGGGGCCCCGGCAAGTGAGAGAGGTCCGGAGCCCCTGGCCATCGTGCGAACCAATCGTGTGTTTTTAAACGTTTTTTTTCAGCTCTAGGACATGGTGGACAGGTGAGCGGTTTGGGAGGGACCCCTGTGGGAGGGATGCCTGCACGGGGCGGTCCTGCTAGCGACGCAATCTTGCGATTTGCGTCCAACTGAAGCCTCCCACCTGAATGCTAATGGCTGCTAGATGTGGTATGGCAGGTAAAGGGTGTATGACAGTGCATCCTGATTGGCTGACGAGCACCTGCTGACGACTCAAATGTAGCTGCATGCATGTATTGCTGTGTTCTATTGCTTGTGTGTGTCGAATTTAGCATTCAGTATGGAGGCAGTGTTGGTGGGTTTTCTGGATGTGAGAGGTCCAGAGCCTGGGTGTGAGAGGTCCAGGCCCACCTGCACTCCCCTCCAGGTATCGCGCATTGGCCTTGGGGCCCCGGCAAGTGAGAGAGGTCCGGAGCCCCTGGCCATCGTGCGAACCAATCGTGTGTTTTTAAACGTTTTTTTTCAGCGCTAGGACATGGTGGACAGGTGAGCGGTTAGGGAGGGACCCCTGCGGGAGGGATGCCTGCACGGGGCGGTCCTGCTAGCGACGCAATCTTGCGATTTGCGTCCAACTGAAGCCTCCCACCTGAATGCTAATGGCTGCTAGATGTGGTATGGCAGGTAAAGGGTGTATGACAGTGCATCCTGATTGGCTGACGAGCACCTGCTGACGACTCAAATGTAGCTGCATGCATGTATTGCTGTGTTCTATTGCTTGTGTGTGTCGAATTTAGCATTCAGTATGGAGGCAGTGTTGGTGGGTTTTCTGGATGTGAGAGGTCCAGAGCCTGGGTGTGAGAGGTCCAGGCCCACCTGCACTCCCCTCCAGGTATCGCGCATTGGCCTTGGGGCCCCGGCAAGTGAGAGAGGTCCGGAGCCCCTGGCCATCGTGCGAACCAATCGTGTGTTTTTAAACTTTTTTTTTCAGCTCTAGGACGTGGTGGACAGGTGAGCGGTTAGGGAGGGACCCCTGTGGGAGGGATGCCTGCACGGGGCAGTCCTGCTAGCGACGCAATCTTGCGATTTGCGTCCAACTGAAGCCTCCCACCTGAATGCTAATGGCTGCTAGATGTGGTATGGCAGGTAAAGGGTGTATGACAGTGCATCCTGATTGGCTGACAAGCACCTGCTGACGACTCAAATGTAGCTGCATGCATGTATTGCTGTGTTCTATTGCTTGTGTGTGTCGAATTTAGCATTCAGTATGGAGGCAGTGTTGGTGGGTTTTCTGGATGTGAGAGGTCCAGAGCCTGGGTGTGAGAGGTCCAGGCCCACCTGCACTCCCCTCCAGGTATCGCGCATTGGCCTTGGGGCCCCGGCAAGTGAGAGAGGTCCGGAGCCCCTGGCCATCGTGCGAACCAATCGTGTGTTTTTAAACGTTTTTTTCAGCTCTAGGACATGGTGGACAGGTGAGCGGTTAGGGAGGGACCCCTGTGGGAGGGATGCCTGCACGGGGCGGTCCTGCTAGCGACGCAATCTTGCGATTTGCGTCCAACTGAAGCCTCCCACCTGAATGCTAATGGCTGCTAGATGTGGTATGGCAGGTAAAGGGTGTATGACAGTGCATCCTGATTGGCTGACGAGCACCTGCTGACGACTCAAATGTAGCTGCATGCATGTATTGCTGTGTTCTATTGCTTGTGTGTGTCGAATTTAGCATTCAGTATGGAGGCAGTGTTGGTGGGTTTTCTGGATGTGAGAGGTCCAGAGCCTGGGTGTGAGAGGTGCAGGCCCACCTGCACTCCCCTCCAGGTATCGCGCATTGGCCTTGGGGCCCCGGCAAGTGAGAGAGGTCCGGAGCCCCTGGCCATTGTGTGAACCAATCGTGTGTTTTTAAACGTTTTTTTTCAGCTCTAGGACGTGGTGGACAGGTGAGCGGTTAGGGAGTGACCCCTGTGGGAGGGATGCCTGCACGGGGCGGTCCTGCTAGCGACGCAATCTTGCGATTTGCGTCCAACTGAAGCCTCCCACCTGAATGCTAATGGCTGCTAGATGTGGTATGGCAGGTAAAGGGTGTATGACAGTGCATCCTGATTGGCTGACGAGCACCTGCTGACGACTCAAATGTAGCTGCATGCATGTATTGCTGTGTTCTATTGCTTGTGTGTGTCGAATTTAGCATTCAGTAAGGAGGCAGTGTTGGTGGGTTTTCTGGATGTGAGAGGTCCAGAGCCTGGGTGTGAGAGGTCCAGGCCCACCTGCACTCCCCTCCAGGTATCGCGCATTGGCCTTGGGGCCCCGGAAAGTGATAGAGGTCCGGAGCCCCTGGCCATCGTGCGAACCAATCGTGTGTTTTTAAACTTTTTTTTTCGGCTCTAGGACATGGTGGACAGGTGAGCGGTTAGGGAGGGACCCCTGTGGGAGGGATGCCTGCACGGGGCGGTCCTGCTAGCGACGCAATCTTGCGATTTGCGTCCAACTGAAGCCTCCCACCTGAATGCTAATGGCTGCTAGATGTGGTATGGCAGGTAAAGGGTGTATGACAGTGCATCCTGATTGGCTGACGAGCACCTGCTGACGACTCAAATGTAGCTGCATGCATGTATTGCTGTGTTCTATTGCTTGTGTGTGTCGAATTTAGCATTCAGTATGGAGGCAGTGTTGGTGGGTTTTCTGGATGTGAGAGGTCCAGAGCCTGGGTGTGAGAGGTCCAGGCCCACCTGCACTCCCCTCCAGGTATCGCGCATTGGCCTTGGGGCCCTGGCAAGTGAGAGAGGTCCGGAGCCCCTGGCCATCGTGCGAACCAATCGTGTGTTTTTAAATGTTTTTTTTCAGCTCTAGGACATGGTGGACAGGTGAGCGGTTAGGGAGGGACCCCTGTGGGAGGGATGCCTGCACGGGGCGGTCCTGCTAGCGACGCAATCTTGCGATTTGCGTCCAACTGAAGCCTCCCACCTGAATGCTAATGGTTGCTAGATGTGGTATGGCAGGTAAAGGGTGTATGACAGTGCATCCTGATTGGCTGACGAGCACCTGCTGACGACTCAAATGTAGCTGCATGCATGTATTGCTGTGTTCTATTGCTTGTGTGTGTCGAATTTAGCATTCAGTATGGAGGCAGTGTTGGTGGGTTTTCTGGATGTGAGAGGTCCAGAGCCTGGGTGTGAGAGGTCCAGGCCCACCTGCACTCCCCTCCAGGTATCGCGCATTGGCCTTGGGGCCCCGGCAAGTGAGAGAGGTCCGGAGCCCCTGGCCATCGTGCGAACCAATCGTGTGTTTTTAAACGTTTTTTTTCAGCTCTAGGACGTGGTGGACAGGTGAGCGGTTAGGGAGTGACCCCTGTGGGAGGGATGCCTGCACGGGGCGGTCCTGCTAGCGACGCAATCTTGCGATTTGCGTCCAACTGAAGCCTCCCACCTGAATGCTAATGGCTGCTAGATGTGGTATGGCAGGTAAAGGGTGTATGACAGTGCATCCTGATTGGCTGACGAGCACCTGCTGACGACTCAAATGTAGCTGCATGCATGTATTGCTGTGTTCTATTGCTTGTGTGTGTCGAATTTAGCATTCAGTAAGGAGGCAGTGTTGGTGGGTTTTCTGGATGTGAGAGGTCCAGAGCCTGGGTGTGAGAGGTCCAGGCCCACCTGCACTCCCCTCCAGGTATCGCGCATTGGCCTTGGGGCCCCGGAAAGTGATAGAGGTCCGGAGCCCCTGGCCATCGTGCGAACCAATCGTGTGTTTTTAAACTTTTTTTTTCGGCTCTAGGACATGGTGGACAGGTGAGCGGTTAGGGAGGGACCCCTGTGGGAGGGATGCCTGCACGGGGCGGTCCTGCTAGCGACGCAATCTTGCGATTTGCGTCCAACTGAAGCCTCCCACCTGAATGCTAATGGCTGCTAGATGTGGTATGGCAGGTAAAGGGTGTATGACAGTGCATCCTGATTGGCTGACGAGCACCTGCTGACGACTCAAATGTAGCTGCATGCATGTATTGCTGTGTTCTATTGCTTGTGTGTGTCGAATTTAGCATTCAGTATGGAGGCAGTGTTGGTGGGTTTTCTGGATGTGAGAGGTCCAGAGCCTGGGTGTGAGAGGTCCAGGCCCACCTGCACTCCCCTCCAGGTATCGCGCATTGGCCTTGGGGCCCTGGCAAGTGAGAGAGGTCCGGAGCCCCTGGCCATCGTGCGAACCAATCGTGTGTTTTTAAATGTTTTTTTTCAGCTCTAGGACATGGTGGACAGGTGAGCGGTTAGGGAGGGACCCCTGTGGGAGGGATGCCTGCACGGGGCGGTCCTGCTAGCGACGCAATCTTGCGATTTGCGTCCAACTGAAGCCTCCCACCTGAATGCTAATGGTTGCTAGATGTGGTATGGCAGGTAAAGGGTGTATGACAGTGCATCCTGATTGGCTGACGAGCACCTGCTGACGACTCAAATGTAGCTGCATGCATGTATTGCTGTGTTCTATTGCTTGTGTGTGTCGAATTTAGCATTCAGTATGGAGGCAGTGTTGGTGGGTTTTCTGGATGTGAGAGGTCCAGAGCCTGGGTGTGAGAGGTCCAGGCCCACCTGCACTCCCCTCCAGGTATCGCGCATTGGCCTTGGGGCCCCGGCAAGTGAGAGAGGTCCGGAGCCCCTGGCCATCGTGCGAACCAATCGTGTGTTTTTAAACGTTTTTTTTCAGCTCTAGGACATGGTGGACAGGTGAGCGGTTAGGGAGGGACCCCTGTGGGAGGGATGCCTGCACGGGGCGGTCCTGCTAGCGACGCAATCTTGCGATTTGCGTCCAACTGAAGCCTCCCACCTGAATGCTAATGGCTGCTAGATGTGGTATGGCAGGTAAAGGGTGTATGACAGTGCATCCTGATTGGCTGACGAGCACCTGCTGACGACTCAAATGTAGCTGCATGCATGTATTGCTGTGTTCTATTGCTTGTGTGTGTCGAATTTAGCATTCAGTATGGAGGCAGTGTTGGTGGGTTTTCTGGATGTGAGAGGTCCAGAGCCTGGGTGTGAGGTCCAGGCCCACCTGCACTCCCCTCCAGGTATCGCGCATTGGCCTTGGGGCCCCGGCAAGTGAGAGAGGTCCGGAGCCCCTGGCCATCGTGCGAACCAATCGTGTGTTTTTTAAACTTTTTTTTTCAGCTCTAGGACATGGTGGACAGGTGAGCGGTTAGGGAGGGACCCCTGTGGGAGGGATGCCTGCACGGGGCGGTCCTGCTAGCGACGCAATCTTGCGATTTGCGTCCAACTGAAGCCTCCCACCTGAATGCTAATGGCTGCTAGATGTGGTATGGCAGGTAAAGGGTGTATGACAGTGCATCCTGATTGGCTGACGAGCACCTGCTGACGACTCAAATGTAGCTGCATGCATGTATTGCTGTGTTCTATTGCTTGTGTGTGTCGAATTTAGCATTCAGTATGGAGGCAGTGTTGGTGGGTTTTCTGGATGTGAGAGGTCCAGAGCCTGGGTGTGAGAGGTCCAGGCCCACCTGCACTCCCCTCCAGGTATCGCGCATTGGCCTTGGGGCCCCGGCAAGTGAGAGAGGTCCGGAGCCCCTGGCCATCGTGCGAACCAATCGTGTGTTTTTAAACGTTTTTTTTCAGCTCTAGGACATGGTGGACAGGTGAGCGGTTAGGGAGGGACCCCTGTGGGAGGGATGCCTGCACGGGGCGGTCCTGCTAGCGACGCAATCTTGCGATTTGCGTCCAACTGAAGCCTCCCACCTGAATGCTAATGGCTGCTAGATGTGGTATGGCAGTTAAAGGGTGTATGACAGTGCATCCTGATTGGCTGACGAGCACCTGCTGACGACTCAAATGTAGCTGCATGCATGTATTGCTGTGTTCTATTGCTTGTGTGTGTCGAATTTAGCATTCAGTAAGGAGGCAGTGTTGGTGGGTTTTCTGGATGTGAGAGGTCCAGAGCCTGGGTGTGAGAGGTCCAGGCCCACCTGCACTCCCCTCCAGGTATCGCGCATTGGCCATGGGGCCCCGGAAAGTGAGAGAGGTCCGGAGCCCCTGGCCATCGTGCGAACCAATCGTGTGTTTTTAAACGTTTTTTTTCGGCTCTAGGACATGGTGGACAGGTGAGCGGTTAGGGAGGGACCCCTGTGAGAGGGATGCCTGCACGGGGCGGTCCTGCTAGCGACGCAATCTTGCGATTTGCGTCCAACTGAAGCCTCCCACCTGAATGCTAATGGCTGCTAGATGTGGTATGGCAGGTAAAGGGTGTATGACAGTGCATCCTGATTGGCTGACGAGCACCTGCTGACGACTCAAATGTAGCTGCATGCATGTATTGCTGTGTTCTATTGCTTGTGTGTGTCGAATTTAGCATTCAGTATGGAGGCAGTGTTGGTGGGTTTTCTGGATGTGAGAGGTCCAGAGCCTGGGTGTGAGAGGTCCAGGCCCACCTGCACTCCCCTCCAGGTATCGCGCATTGGCCTTGGGGCCCCGGCAAGTGAGAGAGGTCCGGAGCCCCTGGCCATCGTGCGAACCAATCGTGTGTTTTTAAACGTTTTTTTCAGCTCTAGGACATGGTGGACAGGTGAGCGGTTAGGGAGGGACCCCTGTGGGAGGGATGCCTGCACGGGGCGGTCCTGCTAGCGACGCAATCTTGCGATTTGCGTCCAACTCAAGCCTCCCACCTGAATGCTAATGGCTGCTAGATGTGGTATGGCAGGTAAAGGGTGTATGACAGTGCATCCTGATTGGCTGACGAGCACCTGCTGACGACTCAAATGTAGCTGCATGCATGTATTGCTGTGTTCTATTGCTTGTGTGTGTCGAATTTAGCATTCAGTATGGAGGCAGTGTTGGTGGGTTTTCTGGATGTGAGAGGTCCAGAGCCTGGGTGTGAGAGGTCCAGGCCCACCTGCACTCCCCTCCAGGTATCGCGCATTGGCCTTGGGGCCCCGGCAAGTGAGAGAGGTCCGGAGCCCCTGGCCATCGTGCGAACCAATCGTGTGTTTTTAAATGTTTTTTTTCAGCTCTAGGACATGGTGGACAGGTGAGCGGTTAGGGAGGGACCCCTGTGGGAGGGATGCCTGCACGGGGCGGTCCTGCTAGCGACGCAATCTTGCGATTTGCGTCCAACTGAAGCCTCCCACCTGAATGCTAATGGCTGCTAGATGTGGTATGGCAGGTAAAGGGTGTATGACAGTGCATCCTGATTGGCTGACGAGCACCTGCTGACGACTCAAATGTAGCTGCATGCATGTATTGCTGTGTTCTATTGCTTGTGTGTGTCGAATTTAGCATTCAGTATGGAGGCAGTGTTGGTGGGTTTTCTGGATGTGAGAGGTCCAGAGCCTGGGTGTGAGAGGTCCAGGCCCACCTGCACTCCCCTCCAGGTATCGCGCATTGGCCTTGGGGCCCCGGCAAGTGAGAGAGGTCCGGAGCCCCTGGCCATCGTGCGAACCAATCGTGTGTTTTTAAACGTTTTTTTTCAGCTCTAGGACATGGTGGACAGGTGAGCGGTTAGGGAGGGACCCCTGTGGGAGGGATGCCTGCACGGGGCGGTCCTGCTAGCGACGCAATCTTGCGATTTGCGTCCAACTGAAGCCTCCCACCTGAATGCTAATGGCTGCTAGATGTGGTATGGCAGGTAAAGGGTGTATGACAGTGCATCCTGATTGGCTGACGAGCACCTGCTGACGACTCAAATGTAGCTGCATGCATGTATTGCTGTGTTCTATTGCTTGTGTGTGTCGAATTTAGCATTCAGTATGGAGGCAGTGTTGGTGGGTTTTCTGGATGTGAGAGGTCCAGAGCCTGGGTGTGAGGTCCAGGCCCACCTGCACTCCCCTCCAGGTATCGCGCATTGGCCTTGGGGCCCCGGCAAGTGAGAGAGGTCCGGAGCCCCTGGCCATCGTGCGAACCAATCGTGTGTTTTTTAAACTTTTTTTTTCAGCTCTAGGACATGGTGGACAGGTGAGCGGTTAGGGAGGGACCCCTGTGGGAGGGATGCCTGCACGGGGCGGTCCTGCTAGCGACGCAATCTTGCGATTTGCGTCCAACTGAAGCCTCCCACCTGAATGCTAATGGCTGCTAGATGTGGTATGGCAGGTAAAGGGTGTATGACAGTGCATCCTGATTGGCTGACGAGCACCTGCTGACGACTCAAATGTAGCTGCATGCATGTATTGCTGTGTTCTATTGCTTGTGTGTGTCGAATTTAGCATTCAGTATGGAGGCAGTGTTGGTGGGTTTTCTGGATGTGAGAGGTCCAGAGCCTGGGTGTGAGAGGTCCAGGCCCACCTGCACTCCCCTCCAGGTATCGCGCATTGGCCTTGGGGCCCCGGCAAGTGAGAGAGGTCCGGAGCCCCTGGCCATCGTGCGAACCAATCGTGTGTTTTTTAAACTTTTTTTTTCAGCTCTAGGACATGGTGGACAGGTGAGCGGTTAGGGAGGGACCCCTGTGGGAGGGATGCCTGCACGGGGCGGTCCTGCTAGCGACGCAATCTTGCGATTTGCGTCCATCTGAAGCCTCCCACCTGAATGCTAATGGCTGCTAGATGTGGTATGGCAGGTAAAGGGTGTATGACAGTGCATCCTAATTGGCTGACGAGCACCTGCTGACGACTCAAATGTAGCTGCATGCATGTATTGCTGTGTTCTATTGCTTGTGTGTGTCGAATTTAGCATTCAGTATGGAGGCAGTGTTGGTGGGTTTTCTGGATGTGAGAGGTCCAGAGCCTGGGTGTGAGAGGTCCAGGCCCACCTGCACTCCCCTCCAGGTATCGCGCATTAGCCTTGGGGCCCCGGCAAGTGAGAGAGGTCCGGAGCCCCTGGCCATCGTGCGAACCAATCGTGTGTTTTTAAACGTTTTTTTTCAGCTCTAGGACATGGTGGACAGGTGAGCGGTTAGGGAGGGACCCCTGTGGGAGGGATGCCTGCACGGGGCGGTCCTGCTAGCGACGCAATCTTGCGATTTGCGTCCAACTGAAGCCTCCCACCTGAATGCTAATGGCTGCTAGATGTGGTATGGCAGGTAAAGGGTGTATGACAGTGCATCCTGATTGGCTGACGAGCACCTGCTGACGACTCAAATGTAGCTGCATGCATGTATTGCTGTGTTCTATTGCTTGTGTGTGTCGAATTTAGCATTCAGTATGGAGGCAGTGTTGGTGGGTTTTCTGGATGTGAGAGGTCCAGAGCCTGGGTGTGAGAGGTCCAGGCCCACCTGCACTCCCCTCCAGGTATCGCGCATTGGCCTTGGGGCCCCGGCAAGTGAGAGAGGTCCGGAGCCCCTGGCCATCGTGCGAACCAATCGTGTGTTTTTTAAACTTTTTTTTTCAGCTCTAGGACATGGTGGACAGGTGAGCGGTTAGGGAGGGACCCCTGTGGGAGGGATGCCTGCACGGGGCGGTCCTGCTAGCGACGCAATCTTGCGATTTGCGTCCAACTGAAGCCTCCCACCTGAATGCTAATGGCTGCTAGATGTGGTATGGCAGGTAAAGGGTGTATGACAGTGCATCCTGATTGGCTGACGAGCACCTGCTGACGACTCAAATGTAGCTGCATGCATGTATTGCTGTGTTCTATTGCTTGTGTGTGTCGAATTTAGCATTCAGTATGGAGGCAGTGTTGGTGGGTTTTCTGGATGTGAGAGGTCCAGAGCCTGGGTGTGAGAGGTCCAGGCCCACCTGCACTCCCCTCCAGGTATCGCGCATTGGCCTTGGGGCCCCGGCAAGTGAGAGAGGTCCGGGGCCCCTGGCCATCGTGCGAACCAATTGTGTGTTTTTAAACGTTTTTTTTCAGCTCTAGGACATGGTGGACAGGTGAGCGGTTAGGGAGGGACCCCTGTGGGAGGGATGCCTGCACGGGGCGGTCCTGCTAGCGATGCAATCTTGCGATTTGCGTCCAACTGAAGCCTCCCACCTGAATGCTAATGGCTGCTAGATGTGGTATGGCAGGTAAAGGGTGTATGACAGTGCATCCTGATTGGCTGACGAGCACCTGCTGACGACTCAAATGTAGCTGCATGCATGTATTGCTGTGTTCTATTGCTTGTGTGTGTCGAATTTAGCATTCAGTATGGAGGCAGTGTTGGTGGGTTTTCTGGATGTGAGAGGTCCAGAGCCTGGGTGTGAGAGGTCCAGGCCCACCTGCACTCCCCTCCAGGTATCGCGCATTGGCCTTGGGGCCCCGGCAAGTGAGAGAGGTCCGGAGCCCCTGGCCATCGTGCGAACCAATCGTGTGTTTTTAAACGTTTTTTTCAGCTCTAGGACATGGTGGACAGGTGAGCGGTTAGGGAGGGACCCCTGTGGGAGGGATGCCTGCACGGGGCGGTCCTGCTAGCGACGCAATCTTGCGATTTGCGTCCAACTGAAGCCTCCCACCTGAATGCTAATGGCTGCTAGATGTGGTATGGCAGGTAAAGGGTGTATGACAGTGCATCCTGATTGGCTGACGAGCACCTGCTGACGACTCAAATGTAGCTGCATGCATGTATTGCTGTGTTCTATTGCTTGTGTGTGTCGAATTTAGCATTCAGTATGGAGGCAGTGTTGGTGGGTTTTCTGGATGTGAGAGGTCCAGAGCCTGGGTGTGAGAGGTCCAGGCCCACCTGCACTCCCCTCCAGGTATCGCGCATTGGCCTTGGGGCCCTGGCAAGTGAGAGAGGTCCGGAGCCCCTGGCCATCGTGCGAACCAATCGTGTGTTTTTAAATGTTTTTTTTCAGCTCTAGGACATGGTGGACAGGTGAGCGGTTAGGGAGGGACCCCTGTGGGAGGGATGCCTGCACGTGGCGGTCCTGCTAGCGACGCAATCTTGCGATTTGCGTCCAACTGAAGCCTCCCACCTGAATGCTAATGGTTGCTAGATGTGGTATGGCAGGTAAAGGGTGTATGACAGTGCATCCTGATTGGCTGACGAGCACCTGCTGACGACTCAAATGTAGCTGCATGCATGTATTGCTGTGTTCTATTGCTTGTGTGTGTCGAATTTAGCATTCAGTATGGAGGCAGTGTTGGTGGGTTTTCTGGATGTGAGAGGTCCAGAGCCTGGGTGTGAGAGGTCCAGGCCCACCTGCACTCCCCTCCAGGTATCGCGCATTGGCCTTGGGGCCCCGGCAAGTGAGAGAGGTCCGGAGCCCCTGGCCATCGTGCGAACCAATCGTGTGTTTTTAAACGTTTTTTTTCAGCTCTAGGACATGGTGGACAGGTGAGCGGTTAGGGAGGGACCCCTGTGGGAGGGATGCCTGCACGGGGCGGTCCTGCTAGCGACGCAATCTTGCGATTTGCGTCCAACTGAAGCCTCCCACCTGAATGCTAATGGCTGCTAGATGTGGTATGGCAGGTAAAGGGTGTATGACAGTGCATCCTGATTGGCTGACGAGCACCTGCTGACGACTCAAATGTAGCTGCATGCATGTATTGCTGTGTTCTATTGCTTGTGTGTGTCGAATTTAGCATTCAGTATGGAGGCAGTGTTGGTGGGTTTTCTGGATGTGAGAGGTCCAGAGCCTGGGTGTGAGGTCCAGGCCCACCTGCACTCCCCTCCAGGTATCGCGCATTGGCCTTGGGGCCCCGGCAAGTGAGAGAGGTCCGGAGCCCCTGGCCATCGTGCGAACCAATCGTGTGTTTTTTAAACTTTTTTTTTCAGCTCTAGGACATGGTGGACAGGTGAGCGGTTAGGGAGGGACCCCTGTGGGAGGGATGCCTGCACGGGGCGGTCCTGCTAGCGACGCAATCTTGCGATTTGCGTCCAACTGAAGCCTCCCACCTGAATGCTAATGGCTGCTAGATGTGGTATGGCAGGTAAAGGGTGTATGACAGTGCATCCTGATTGGCTGACGAGCACCTGCTGACGACTCAAATGTAGCTGCATGCATGTATTGCTGTGTTCTATTGCTTGTGTGTGTCGAATTTAGCATTCAGTATGGAGGCAGTGTTGGTGGGTTTTCTGGATGTGAGAGGTCCAGAGCCTGGGTGTGAGAGGTCCAGGCCCACCTGCACTCCCCTCCAGGTATCGCGCATTGGCCTTGGGGCCCCGGCAAGTGAGAGAGGTCCGGAGCCCCTGGCCATCGTGCGAACCAATCGTGTGTTTTTAAACGTTTTTTTTCAGCTCTAGGACATGGTGGACAGGTGAGCGGTTAGGGAGGGACCCCTGTGAGAGGGATGCCTGCACGGGGCGGTCCTGCTAGCGACGCAATCTTGCGATTTGCGTCCAACTGAAGCCTCCCACCTGAATGCTAATGGCTGCTAGATGTGGTATGGCAGGTAAAGGGTGTATGACAGTGCATCCTGATTGGCTGACGAGCACCTGCTGACGACTCAAATGTAGCTGCATGCATGTATTGCTGTGTTCTATTGCTTGTGTGTGTCGAATTTAGCATTCAGTATGGAGGCAGTGTTGGTGGGTTTTCTGGATGTGAGAGGTCCAGAGCCTGGGTGTGAGAGGTCCAGGCCCACCTGCACTCCCCTCCAGGTATCGCGCATTGGCCTTGGGGCCCCGGCAAGTGAGAGAGGTCCGGAGCCCCTGGCCATCGTGCGAACCAATCGTGTGTTTTTAAACGTTTTTTTCAGCTCTAGGACATGGTGGACAGGTGAGCGGTTAGGGAGGGACCCCTGTGGGAGGGATGCCTGCACGGGGCGGTCCTGCTAGCGACGCAATCTTGCGATTTGCGTCCAACTGAAGCCTCCCACCTGAATGCTAATGGCTGCTAGATGTGGTATGGCAGGTAAAGGGTGTATGACAGTGCATCCTGATTGGCTGACGAGCACCTGCTGACGACTCAAATGTAGCTGCATGCATGTATTGCTGTGTTCTATTGCTTGTGTGTGTCGAATTTAGCATTCAGTATGGAGGCAGTGTTGGTGGGTTTTCTGGATGTGAGAGGTCCAGAGCCTGGGTGTGAGAGGTCCAGGCCCACCTGCACTCCCCTCCAGGTATCGCGCATTGGCCTTGGGGCCCCGGCAAGTGAGAGAGGTCCGGAGCCCCTGGCCATCGTGCGAACCAATCGTGTGTTTTTAAATGTTTTTTTTCAGCTCTAGGACATGGTGGACAGGTGAGCGGTTAGGGAGGGACCCCTGTGGGAGGGATGCCTGCACGGGGCGGTCCTGCTAGCGACGCAATCTTGCGATTTGCGTCCAACTGAAGCCTCCCACCTGAATGCTAATGGCTGCTAGATGTGGTATGGCAGGTAAAGGGTGTATGACAGTGCATCCTGATTGGCTGACGAGCACCTGCTGACGACTCAAATGTAGCTGCATGCATGTATTGCTGTGTTCTATTGCTTGTGTGTGTCGAATTTAGCATTCAGTATGGAGGCAGTGTTGGTGGGTTTTCTGGATGTGAGAGGTCCAGAGCCTGGGTGTGAGAGGTCCAGGCCCACCTGCACTCCCCTCCAGGTATCGCGCATTGGCCTTGGGGCCCTGGCAAGTGAGAGAGGTCCGGAGCCCCTGGCCATCGTGCGAACCAATCGTGTGTTTTTAAATGTTTTTTTTCAGCTCTAGGACATGGTGGACAGGTGAGCGGTTAGGGAGGGACCCCTGTGGGAGGGATGCCTGCACGGGGCGGTCCTGCTAGCGACGCAATCTTGCGATTTGCGTCCAACTGAAGCCTCCCACCTGAATGCTAATGGCTGCTAGATGTGGTATGGCAGGTAAAGGGTGTATGACAGTGCATCCTGATTGGCTGACGAGCACCTGCTGACGACTCAAATGTAGCTGCATGCATGTATTGCTGTGTTCTATTGCTTGTGTGTGTCGAATTTAGCATTCAGTATGGAGGCAGTGTTGGTGGGTTTTCTGGATGTGAGAGGTCCAGAGCCTGGGTGTGAGGTCCAGGCCCACCTGCACTCCCCTCCAGGTATCGCGCATTGGCCTTGGGGCCCCGGCAAGTGAGAGAGGTCCGGAGCCCCTGGCCATCGTGCGAACCAATCGTGTGTTTTTTAAACTTTTTTTTTCAGCTCTAGGACATGGTGGACAGGTGAGCGGTTAGGGAGGGACCCCTGTGGGAGGGATGCCTGCACGGGGCGGTCCTGCTAGCGACGCAATCTTGCGATTTGCGTCCAACTGAAGCCTCCCACCTGAATGCTAATGGCTGCTAGATGTGGTATGGCAGGTAAAGGGTGTATGACAGTGCATCCTGATTGGCTGACGAGCACCTGCTGACGACTCAAATGTAGCTGCATGCATGTATTGCTGTGTTCTATTGCTTGTGTGTGTCGAATTTAGCATTCAGTATGGAGGCAGTGTTGGTGGGTTTTCTGGATGTGAGAGGTCCAGAGCCTGGGTGTGAGAGGTCCAGGCCCACCTGCACTCCCCTCCAGGTATCGCGCATTGGCCTTGGGGCCCCGGCAAGTGAGAGAGGTCCGGAGCCCCTGGCCATCGTGCGAACCAATCGTGTGTTTTTTAAACTTTTTTTTTCAGCTCTAGGACATGGTGGACAGGTGAGCGGTTAGGGAGGGACCCCTGTGGGAGGGATGCCTGCACGGGGCGGTCCTGCTAGCGACGCAATCTTGCGATTTGCGTCCATCTGAAGCCTCCCACCTGAATGCTAATGGCTGCTAGATGTGGTATGGCAGGTAAAGGGTGTATGACAGTGCATCCTGATTGGCTGACGAGCACCTGCTGACGACTCAAATGTAGCTGCATGCATGTATTGCTGTGTTCTATTGCTTGTGTGTGTCGAATTTAGCATTCAGTATGGAGGCAGTGTTGGTGGGTTTTCTGGATGTGAGAGGTCCAGAGCCTGGGTGTGAGAGGTCCAGGCCCACCTGCACTCCCCTCCAGGTATCGCGCATTGGCCTTGGGGCCCCGGCAAGTGAGAGAGGTCCGGAGCCCCTGGCCATCGTGCGAACCAATCGTGTGTTTTTAAACGTTTTTTTTCAGCTCTAGGACATGGTGGACAGGTGAGCGGTTAGGGAGGGACCCCTGTGGGAGGGATGCCTGCACGGGGCGGTCCTGCTAGCGACGCAATCTTGCGATTTGCGTCCAACTGAAGCCTCCCACCTGAATGCTAATGGCTGCTAGATGTGGTATGGCAGGTAAAGGGTGTATGACAGTGCATCCTGATTGGCTGACGAGCACCTGCTGACGACTCAAATGTAGCTGCATGCATGTATTGCTGTGTTCTATTGCTTGTGTGTGTCGAATTTAGCATTCAGTATGGAGGCAGTGTTGGTGGGTTTTCTGGATGTGAGAGGTCCAGAGCCTGGGTGTGAGAGGTCCAGGCCCACCTGCACTCCCCTCCAGGTATCGCGCATTGGCCTTGGGGCCCCGGCAAGTGAGAGAGGTCCGGAGCCCCTGGCCATCGTGCGAACCAATCGTGTGTTTTTTAAACTTTTTTTTTCAGCTCTAGGACATGGTGGACAGGTGAGCGGTTAGGGAGGGACCCCTGTGGGAGGGATGCCTGCACGGGGCGGTCCTGCTAGCGACGCAATCTTGCGATTTGCGTCCAACTGAAGCCTCCCACCTGAATGCTAATGGCTGCTAGATGTGGTATGGCAGGTAAAGGGTGTATGACAGTGCATCCTGATTGGCTGACGAGCACCTGCTGACGACTCAAATGTAGCTGCATGCATGTATTGCTGTGTTCTATTGCTTGTGTGTGTCGAATTTAGCATTCAGTATGGAGGCAGTGTTGGTGGGTTTTCTGGATGTGAGAGGTCCAGAGCCTGGGTGTGAGAGGTCCAGGCCCACCTGCACTCCCCTCCAGGTATCGCGCATTGGCCTTGGGGCCCCGGCAAGTGAGAGAGGTCCGGGGCCCCTGGCCATCGTGCGAACCAATTGTGTGTTTTTAAACGTTTTTTTTCAGCTCTAGGACATGGTGGACAGGTGAGCGGTTAGGGAGGGACCCCTGTGGGAGGGATGCCTGCACGGGGCGGTCCTGCTAGCGATGCAATCTTGCGATTTGCGTCCAACTGAAGCCTCCCACCTGAATGCTAATGGCTGCTAGATGTGGTATGGCAGGTAAAGGGTGTATGACAGTGCATCCTGATTGGCTGACGAGCACCTGCTGACGACTCAAATGTAGCTGCATGCATGTATTGCTGTGTTCTATTGCTTGTGTGTGTCGAATTTAGCATTCAGTATGGAGGCAGTGTTGGTGGGTTTTCTGGATGTGAGAGGTCCAGAGCCTGGGTGTGAGAGGTCCAGGCCCACCTGCACTCCCCTCCAGGTATCGCGCATTGGCCTTGGGGCCCCGGCAAGTGAGAGAGGTCCGGAGCCCCTGGCCATCGTGCGAACCAATCGTGTGTTTTTTAAACTTTTTTTTTCAGCTCTAGGACATGGTGGACAGGTGAGCGGTTAGGGAGGGACCCCTGTGGGAGGGATGCCTGCACGGGGCGGTCCTGCTAGCGACGCAATCTTGCGATTTGCGTCCAACTGAAGCCTCCCACCTGAATGCTAATGGCTGCTAGATGTGGTATGGCAGGTAAAGGGTGTATGACAGTGCATCCTGATTGGCTGACGAGCACCTGCTGACGACTCAAATGTAGCTGCATGCATGTATTGCTGTGTTCTATTGCTTGTGTGTGTCGAATTTAGCATTCAGTATGGAGGCAGTGTTGGTGGGTTTTCTGGATGTGAGAGGTCCAGAGCCTGGGTGTGAGAGGTCCAGGCCCACCTGCACTCCCCTCCAGGTATCGCGCATTGGCCTTGGGGCCCCGGCAAGTGAGAGAGGTCCGGAGCCCCTGGCCATCGTGCGAACCAATCGTGTGTTTTTAAACTTTTTTTTCAGCTCTAGGACATGGTGGACAGGTGAGCGGTTAGGGAGGGACCCCTGTGGGAGGGATGCCTGCACGGGGCGGTCCTGCTAGCGACGCAATCTTGCGATTTGCGTCCAACTGAAGCCTCCCACCTGAATGCTAATGGCTGCTAGATGTGGTATGGCAGGTAAAGAGTGTATGACAGTGCATCCTGATTGGCTGACGAGCACCTGCTGACGACTCAAATGTAGCTGCATGCATGTATTGCTGTGTTCTATTGCTTGTGTGTGTCGAATTTAGCATTCAGTATGGAGGCAGTGTTGGTGGGTTTTCTGGATGTGAGAGGTCCAGAGCCTGGGTGTGAGAGGTCCAGGCCCACCTGCACTCCCCTCCAGGTATCGCGCATTGGCCTTGGGGCCCCGGCAAGTGAGAGAGGTCCGGAGCCCCTGGCCATCGTGCGAACCAATCGTGTGTTTTTAAATGTTTTTTTTCAGCTCTAGGACATGGTGGACAGGTGAGCGGTTAGGGAGGGACCCCTGTGGGAGGGATGCCTGCACGGGGCGGTCCTGCTAGCGACGCAATCTTGCGATTTGCGTCCAACTGAAGCCTCCCACCTGAATGCTAATGGCTGCTAGATGTGGTATGGCAGGTAAAGGGTGTATGACAGTGCATCCTGATTGGCTGACGAGCACCTGCTGACGACTCAAATGTAGCTGCATGCATGTATTGCTGTGTTCTATTGCTTGTGTGTGTCGAATTTAGCATTCAGTATGGAGGCAGTGTTGGTGGGTTTTCTGGATGTGAGAGGTCCAGAGCCTGGGTGTGAGAGGTCCAGGCCCACCTGCACTCCCCTCCAGGTATCGCGCATTGGCCTTGGGGCCCCGGCAAGTGAGAGAGGTCCGGAGCCCCTGGCCATCGTGCGAACCAATCGTGTGTTTTTAAACGTTTTTTTTCAGCGCTAGGACATGGTGGACAGGTGAGCGGTTAGGGAGGGACCCCTGTGGGAGGGATGCCTGCACGGGGCGGTCCTGCTAGCGACGCAATCTTGCGATTTGCGTCCAACTGAAGCCTCCCACCTGAATGCTAATGGCTGCTAGATGTGGTATGGCAGGTAAAGGGTGTATGACAGTGCATCCTGATTGGCTGACGAGCACCTGCTGACGACTCAAATGTAGCTGCATGCATGTATTGCTGTGTTCTATTGCTTGTGTGTGTCGAATTTAGCATTCAGTATGGAGGCAGTGTTGGTGGGTTTTCTGGATGTGAGAGGTCCAGAGCCTGGGTGTGAGAGGTCCAGGCCCACCTGCACTCCCCTCCAGGTATCGCGCATTGGCCTTGGGGCCCCGGCAAGTGAGAGAGGTCCGGAGCCCCTGGCCATCGTGCGAACCAATCGTGTGTTTTTTAAACTTTTTTTTTCAGCTCTAGGACATGGTGGACAGGTGAGCGGTTAGGGAGGGACCCCTGTGGGAGGGATGCCTGCACGGGGCGGTCCTGCTAGCAACGCAATCTTGCGATTTGCGTCCAACTGAAGCCTCCCACCTGAATGCTAATGGCTGCTAGATGTGGTATGGCAGGTAAAGGGTGTATGACAGTGCATCCTGATTGGCTGACGAGCACCTGCTGACGACTCAAATGTAGCTGCATGCATGTATTGCTGTGTTCTATTGCTTGTGTGTGTCGAATTTAGCATTCAGTATGGAGGCAGTGTTGGTGGGTTTTCTGGATGTGAGAGGTCCAGAGCCTGGGTGTGAGAGGTCCAGGCCCACCTGCACTCCCCTCCAGGTATCGCGCATTGGCCTTGGGGCCCCGGCAAGTGAGAGAGGTCCGGAGCCCCTGGCCATCGTGCGAACCAATCGTGTGTTTTTAAACGTTTTTTTTCAGCTCTAGGACATGGTGGACAGGTGAGCGGTTAGGGAGGGACCCCTGTGGGAGGGATGCCTGCACGGGGCGGTCCTGCTAGCGACGCAATCTTGCGATTTGCGTCCAACTGAAGCCTCCCACCTGAATGCTAATGGCTGCTAGATGTGGTATGGCAGGTAAAGGGTGTATGACAGTGCATCCTGATTGGCTGACGAGCACCTGCTGACGACTCAAATGTAGCTGCATGCATGTATTGCTGTGTTCTATTGCTTGTGTGTGTCGAATTTAGCATTCAGTATGGAGGCAGTGTTGGTGGGTTTTCTGGATGTGAGAGGTCCAGAGCCTGGGTGTGAGAGGTCCAGGCCCACCTGCACTCCCCTCCAGGTATCGCGCATTGGCCTTGGGGCCCCGGCAAGTGAGAGAGGTCCGGAGCCCCTGGCCATCGTGCGAACCAATCGTGTGTTTTTTAAACTTTTTTTTTCAGCTCTAGGACATGGTGGACAGGTGAGCGGTTAGGGAGGGACCCCTGTGGGAGGGATGCCTGCACGGGGCGGTCCTGCTAGCAACGCAATCTTGCGATTTGCGTCCAACTGAAGCCTCCCACCTGAATGCTAATGGCTGCTAGATGTGGTATGGCAGGTAAAGGGTGTATGACAGTGCATCCTGATTGGCTGACGAGCACCTGCTGACGACTCAAATGTAGCTGCATGCATGTATTGCTGTGTTCTATTGCTTGTGTGTGTCGAATTTAGCATTCAGTATGGAGGCAGTGTTGGTGGGTTTTCTGGATGTGAGAGGTCCAGAGCCTGGGTGTGAGAGGTCCAGGCCCACCTGCACTCCCCTCCAGGTATCGCGCATTGGCCTTGGGGCCCCGGCAAGTGAGAGA
Source organism: Hyperolius riggenbachi (assembly GCF_040937935.1). Classification (NCBI taxonomy): domain Eukaryota; kingdom Metazoa; phylum Chordata; class Amphibia; order Anura; family Hyperoliidae; genus Hyperolius; species Hyperolius riggenbachi. Next base: position 291,893,643 of record NC_090649.1, read on the forward strand.
GGTCCGGAGCCCCTGGCCATCGTGCGAACCAATCGTGTGGTTTTTTTTTTTTTTTTTGTGAGGTAAGGAGTCAAAGCTCAATGATGATGTATAGGGGGCGAATTGCACACGCCAAATGTTCTATGTTCGCCGTGAATGAGAAAAGCCGATGTTCGCAGAATACTGCTCACTGACGAACTGTTCGGGCCATCTCTACTGAAGAAGTGCTTCCTTTCTTACCAGTAATTGTGTAATCAAAATCAGTTAACTCTGTATGAATAGACCAATTAGCAACCAAAATGATTTCTTGAGCAGTTCTGGTTATATTGTGCTACTCGTCCCTTAAGGTGGCCATACACTGGTCGATTTGCCATCAGATTCGACCAACAGATAGATCCCTCTCTGATCGAATCTGATCAGTGAGGGTTTGTATGGCCACCTTTACTGCAAACAGATTGTGAATCGACTTCAGCCTTAAACAGATCACAATCTGTGGAGCTGCCGCTGCCGCTGCTGCCCCCCCCCCTCATACATTACCTGTTCCGGCCGGCGCAAGTCCCCTGGTCTTCTTCTCCTCTCCGGGCTCCAGACCGTTCCTGCAGCTACTGAACTTCCTGTCCAGGGGAAGTTTAAACAGTAGAGGGTGCTCTACTGTTTAAACTTCCTGCTGGGACAGGAAGTTCTGTGTAGCTGCAGCCGGTCCGGAACCCAGCGCGGAAAGAAGACAGCGGGGACCAGGGGACTCGCGCCGGCCGTAACAGGTAATGTATACCCGCTGTATTGTGTCGGGCATTCGAATACCGCTATCGACGCACTCCCGACCCGCTGGCAATCGAGCAAAATCTTCCGCACGGACGGATCGACAGGAACGATCGATTTCAGACGGAAATCGATCGTTCTGTCAGCGATTCTCGGGCGTATATCGGCGGGAAAATCGTTAGGTGTATGGTTTCCTTTAGGGAAAACTATTAGCTATTGCACTAGGTATGTGTAGGGAAAGGTGCCCAGATTTTTTTCCAGTGAAATCAGATACATTGTAAGGCATCCAGAAGGCAAAGGCCATGCTTGAATGTATTAAACTGTAGGCCTGATCTGCTTAGGTAGTTTGCACTTGCGATCTCTGGATATTACAGATAGAGACTGTGCCTGTCCAGGATTTATTGAAGCATATCTGTGATGTAGGGGAGGATACTAATGACAAAGAGTTACTTTGAGTTTACTTAACCACAGGAAAAAATAACTGGCCTCTAAAACGTCTTTTTGCTATATTTATTTACTTTTCTGTCCTCCTCAGTTTTTAAATCACTGGGTGTGTCAAAGGACTGTCTTTCATCCGTAGATGGTATATTCCAAGGGGACTGCTGTGAGGTAAATATGAGAAAGAAGCAATGCTTTATTGCAGCAGTATCAGAAGATCACAGCAGCAGACTGTAAGTCTCTTGAAGATGCCAGGTATGCAGCATGCATACACAAACGGCAGGAAAAAAAGAAAACAAATGAAGAAGCCCAAGGATTTCTTTACACCCAGCAAGGTTAGTATGTATTTTAAAAGGACAAAACTGCAAACTTAATTTAAAAACAACAATATCAGTTTAAAGAGGAACTGTATTGAAAATAACATACACAATGAATACAATTATTTTTTACAATACTCATTTAGATTAGTCAGTGTTTCCTCAATGTAAAAATCTTTTCTCTCCCTGATTTACATTCTGAAATGTATCACTTTTGGTGGCATCTTTAGTTCTGCGGGGTCATCTGTACAGAATGTTCGTTTACCGAGAGTTCTATGCACAGAGGAAGATAATGCTTGCTTGACAACTGGAAAAGGCAGTTATTTCCCACAATGCAATGAGGTTCACAGGCAGCAGACTGTCAGGACCTTGGTCATGACATCCCACTGTGAGAGGGATTTCATAATATCAGCCATACAGGCCCTCCTGATGATCTATTTTAGAAAAGGTAAAGATTTATTTTTTTAAAAGGAGGTATCAGCTACTGGTTGTAATGAAGTACAATCCTGAATTAAGGTTCCGCTTTAAAGTAAACCAGAGATCAGAAAATACAAAGAAGCCGGGAGGTCCACGCATGCGCAGAAGACCCAGACTGGACCCGACTGAGCCTGTTACTGGGCTAATCACAGCTGAACGGCGGACCGTGGGAGGACGATGAGGTACTCACAAGTGTTTATGGGGCTAGAGGAAGCCCCGGGTAAATATTGGTTCTTTGTATTTTCTGATCTCTGGTACACTTTAAGACGTGTTTGCTAATAGTCTAATGTGACTCTATTAGAGTCTTTGCTCTGCCCCGACTGAGAGGAATCCACCAGACACTGACTTAAAGAGGAACTCCAGTGAAAATAATTTAATATAAAAAGGTGCTTAATTTTTACAATAATTATGTATACATGATTTAGTCAGAGTTTGCTCATTGTAAAATCTTTCCTCTCCCAGATTCACATTCTGACATGTATTACATGGTGACATTGTTACTGTGGGCAGATTATGTAGCTGTTCTGGCTTTAACAGACAGCTATAAACAGCCATTTCCTGTGTGTGTCATTGTTACATTGTGGCAGTTTGCCCAGAGTACCGTACGGTACCAGAGCCTCTTGTGGGAGGGGTTTCAGCACAAAATCAGTCATACAGCGCCCCCTGATGGTCTGTTTGTGAAAATCATTATATTTTTCATGTAAAACTGGGTATCAGCTACTGATTGGGATAAAGTTCAATTCTTGGTCGGAGTTTCTCTTTAAATGCGAATATCAATAAATTATTTGTGACCTAAAACAATGGTCAACTGGTAACTTCTCAACCAGCAACACCGCTCAACACAAATATATATATTCTTTTCACGTTAATGGTCAATTAAGTCTTCTCCTCTTCACAACCGATGTACCGGTAAAAGCTGCGGAATGAAATTCAGGTTACTTACAATACTTCTTACAAATAAATGAGCTACAACAGTTCTATTTTCTTTTTACAATCATCAACCACTACTCAATACAACACTTGTTTATCACAGTACCATATGCCGGTATATAAAGGGCTTGGGCAGGAACAGGTCTACTTAGCAACTTCAGTTCAAAGCAGTCTCTGTCCCTTGTTACCAAGTCTAAGCTATATTGCTCAGCAAAACCTTAGGTATTAGAGTTTCTCTTTCTTTATGGTACTGAATCAACCTTTAATTTTTGTTTATGGCACTGAAGTGACTTCCACTCTTTGGCTCAGAGGATTTTTCAGACTCTTTTTCTTTCTCTACTGTGGCCCCAAATAAAATAATAAAGAAAAAAAAAAACTAAATAAACCAATAAGGGATCAAAGAAATAAAAAGAAAATAAACGAAACAAAACAAACTAATGCACCCTGGTACAGCACCACTATCTTTCTTTAGCAAGACAACACTTTCTTTATGCTATTTAGATTTCACACTAAATGAAGCTCTAGTTTATGCAATTGCATCACTTGGATAAAAAACTCTGCTTGACTCCTCCTCTCTATCAGGTGCTATTTTCCTTTTCACTGTAGTTCTTTTACTGTCGCAGGATGCAGAGTGACTCCATTACAACTCTTCTCTTTTTCTACTGCTGGTAGGCTAACAGAGCTTGTTGTGTTTAGCTGACAGATTTTCTTATCTTAAACTCTCTCTCACTCTTCTACTTCACAGGCCTTGCACTTAGGTAGAACATATATCACTTATCATTCACTTTAATATTAACCACTTCTGTGCCAGGGTTTTTTTTTTGCTGATCGGTGCTGCGTGGGCTTTCCAGCCCGCAGCACCGATCAGCTAGCAGCCAGGGCAATCAGACTTTCCCCCTTTTTTCCCCACTAGGGGGATGTCCTGCTGGGGGGGTCTGATCGCCGCCGGCTGCTTGCACTTGCGGGGGGGCTCTTCAAAGCCCCCCTCCGCAGCGCTTCCTGGCCTCCTTCCCCTTCCCTCCCTCTCCCTCCCTCTGTGAGCGGCGCAGGACGGATTTCCGTCCTGCGCCTGATGGGATAGGCTTTAGCCTATCAGATGCCGGCGATCCCCGGCCAATCAGAGGCCGGGGATCGCCGATCTCCTCTACGGCGCTTCCCCATGTGTTTACATTTACCCTGCGAGCCGCGATCGGCGGCTCGCAGGGTGTTTACGGAGACACCCTCCGTGAACTGACATGGAACGGCCGCTCATACGAGTGGCCGTTTCCATGGAATCCACTTCAGGATTCAGGGGCGTACTTAAGGGTACGCAGAATCCTGAAGTGGTTACGCCGTTGGTATATATATTTATTTATTTATTTATTTAAGGACTGATGCAGGCTGACAGGCAAAATGTCTCAGGATCACAATCACCACTGGCAGCTGAGCTTACACATCAAATGAGGGGCTTGACAGAGGCCATTCACTCTCTGGTGACACGGCTCAATAACACTGGGTTATAACCTAGACACAGTCTTTGTTTCTTAGTCAATAAAATGCTATATTGCAGAAATGAACTGTTTATCATCAACAGGTTACTGTTTCTTTAAGGATATATCAGACAGGCAGATCCTATTCACACCACCTTCATCAGAGGATACAATTCAGTATGCTGCAGTAAACTGTCACTTTCCTCAGACAATCACCACTGAATTCTGGCTCCTTTCATCTTTTTGCTGGCTACTACTCTGATTACAGTCTGTGGCTTAATGAAGTCGCAATGCTTATACTCATCTGGCTTAATAGTGTCTCTCTGCACTAGGCTTGGATCTGGCCTGTGATCTCTTTAGCTTTTCCAAGCTGTCGCCTGGTCTCTGTCACTCCTGGCTAATATCACTCTCCTTTTCTATGTGTCCGGTTAGCTGCCGCCGGGCCCCCTCTCTGCCTCATGGGGTGGCTGCTGCGGCTGCTGCTCTGTGGGCCTCCGCTCCCCTCGCTTACCACTGCCTGACTGACTGTGCTCTGTGAGGAGAACTGGTTATAACCAGTCTCCCCAGCCTATGTCTCGCGCCACATTGCCCACTTCTCTCGCGCTGCTGCTTCCACGGTTTCTGGAAGGTTCCCTGCTCTGTGTCTATGGTCGCCTAGCAACTGCTAGTACATGCAACCAAATGCTCACTTTAGGCCTTCTATGGGCCTATTTGGTTCCACAGTGTCAAGTCTTCTTAGTAGCAAGGTGAAATTTTTCCTATCAAGCGAATGTAACATTACACATGTCACTTTTTGTTACTCTGAAAGGGCTACAAAAATCCAAGTGATGCAAATAATTTCAAGTTGATGTAGGATTATGCGTTTTATGCAAATTAATGCACCTTGAATATGCAATGTGATGCTGAAGTGGGATTTAACCTACCTGGCGGTAATCCCGAGCTAAGCTCGGGCTAGCTGCTGGAGGCTCAATGAAAGTGAATGGAGGGCAGCGGGAGCTTTTACTCACCTCCCGGGCGATTCAGACATCAGAAGCCATTCTTCTTCCTGTCCCTAGAGGCTCTGAGTCACTCTGGTGAGATTGCCATCATTGATCTCACCAAAGTCTTACAGCGCCACCCAGAGGACAGAGGCAGCGCTGGAGCCCAGGGAGATGAGTGAGTGCTGGGGCTGCTGCAGGCATTCTGGCAGCATGATTGTTTCCTGATTTTAGGGTCTGAAATGTTCAGAAAAGATTCTAAAATCTTGAAATAATCATACCGCCAGGGAGGTTAATTGGTGCATTTTCAAGCTCCATGCATTTCAATAAGAAATTTGCATAGTTATATTATATAGCAATTCAGAGTTATTTCCATCTCACTGACCATCCCTATATTCAAATAGGTGGTAAAATTTGCAACCTTCATCCAAGTCAAATTGCATGATAACAGAGAACTATTATTGAAACTATATGCACTGTTAATGAAATTAATTCAAATTCAGGTAAAATAGACATTTAACAACAATTTCTGAAGTGTGGCTGAATTTGTGTTGGTTACATTTTGGGTTTCCTAATCCTCCACACTATGAGAGTTTTTCCGGTGTGTAGTTTTAATATCCTTTAAAAATTAAACCATAACAACTGTTTGGGTGAGCAACCCCAGCTTGATAAAGGGTGGAGTTCACCCGAAACGTTTGTTGCAGTTTCATTTTTTATTTGCTCAGTAAAGACAAATTTGTGCCTCAATCACTTTGCTTTTTTTCTTCTTTTTTTATGAGGTTTGGAGCCCTTACCATTGTAAGCCAATTACCCTTAGGTGCTGCTACCATCCTAAATAAATATAGAAGACAAAATTGGTTCTTAGTAATATAATAACCAAAAGCGAGCTGCATAGTGGTGCATGATAGACCATTGTAACTCCCTCAAGCCTAACACTAACGTACCTTTAAACCAGGGCCAATGCTGCTATTGAGGGAAAGGGGGAAGGGGTCCAGGAGCACCCGCACTGCCGGAACCCCCTCTCCATCAAAGTCAGCTGAATGTGATGGGGGTAGGGGGCTCCCCAATTTACTTTTGCCTCAGGGCCCCCATGTCGCTTAGACTAGCTCTGCTCCAAACTACTCCCTTCCTAATACCAACTGCCATGGTAATATCCTTTACTCACCTTTTCAAAAAAAATTATTTGTATATACTTTTTACTAAGATGGCCGAATTCTTATGATTGTCTCCCCATGGCTCTGTGCCAGTTGAATAACAGTATTAATCAATGCTTTAGTCAGAAGAAGCACTTTACCAGTTCATATGGTGGGGAAAGGGTACATGGAAAATACAGGATCTGCTCTGCTTGCAAAATGTGAAAGATATCTTACTATTCAAGCAAACGGAGCAAATTTAATCATTTTCACACCACATTACTGATGATATAATAAATATACAAAAGTCTGGTTCAGTGAAAATCATGACCAGATAATGAGTTTTGGAAGGTAAAATGTGTCTAGGAAGTATAGAAAAGATAGTACAGGAGAGAGGATTCGTCTGAAAACCTAACCTCTTAGTCAATAGCTGTAAATGTAATATAAACTGTAAAACTGAAATCAGCTAAGCAAAGACCGGATAACATGTTGCTAATAATAAATCAAATTCTGAACATTTTGCAAGTATGTCTGAAAATTAGATTTTGGATAACTCAAGCAGCCTTTAAATAGAGGAATATAATTTCAGAGAACAAAAGCAAAAGGCAAAGCATTGTAATTTTTCTGAATTTTGTCTTCACATAGGTGTCGCAGATGCAAGGTAATTTGGAAGGCGTGCAATGGAGCTGAATTATTACTGGTAATAATCTGTTTCTGCTTTCCTTCCTGCTAGTCTTTGATATTAGAAAAACACAATGGAAGACCATGCCTACTCACCAAGCAACACCCGTTATTTAACTGGTCTGCAGGGTTAAGCCAGTCAGCAAATTTAAAGATTTAAAGAGACTCTGAAGCCTCTTAAAAATTCTTTTTTTTTTAAACAATCCTGTTTAATAAATTAGTCCTACCTAAATCGCCGCATTCACGCGGCTGTAAACTGTCTAAAACTCCCCGGTGGGCGATCCGTGCAGCGCTTCCGTGTGAGGCAGGGCTATGAGCTGCAGCTCTGCCTCACACACGTCTGTCAGCGCGGATCGCCGCCTCTCCCCCGCCCCTCTCAGTCTTCCTTCGGCGGGGGAGAGGCGGAGATCCACCGCTGACAGATGCGTGTGAGGCAGGGCTGCAGCTCATAGCCCTGCCTCACATGGAAGAGCTTAGGGCAGCAAAATCCACGACCAAGAAAGTCATGGATTTTGCGGGGGAGAGGGAGGACGGGTTATGGGGGGGGGGTTTAGATAGTTTATAGCCACGGGAATGCAGCGGTTTAGGAAGGGCTAATGTATTAAACAAGATTGTTTAGTAAAAAAAAGATTTTTAAGAGGCTTCAGAGTCTCTTTAACTCCATTGAAAATAATGTAATAATAAAAACTGCTTCATTTTTACAATAATTATGTATAAATGATTTAGTCAGTGTTTGCCCATTGTAAAATCTTTTAAATCCCTGATTTACATTCTGACATTTATTACATGGTGACATTTTTACTGTTGGCAGGTGATGTAGCTGCTGCATGTTTTTTGGCAGTTGGAAACAGCTGTAAACTGCTATTTCCCACAATGCAGCAAGGTTTGCAGTCAGGAAACTGCCAAGAGTACGTACTTTTCTTGTTTCTTGTGGGAGGGGTTTCACCACAATATCAGCCATACAGCGCCCCCTGATGGTCTGTTTGTGAAAAGGAATAGATTTTTCATGTAAAAGGGGGTATCAGCTAATGATTGGGATAAAGTTCAATTCTTGGTCGAAGTTTCTCTTTAAGGAGACAGAAATGTGTCCAGACCTGCAGTACCGAATCTAGCATGGGCTTAACCGAATTACACTTTCTCTCCCATACTACAAAGCTACCCTCAGTTCCACACAGTAATGTGGCAGCGGGTGCAGCTAGTCTTCAGGCCACCACTTACAAGACAGGACACAGAACATTTATAGCACACTTTTCTCCTGGCAGACGTAAAGCACCAGAGCTGCAGCCACTAGGGTGCGCTCTAGAGGCAGTAGCTGTGTTAGAGAGTCTAGCCTAAGGTCTCTGACTGACTAGGTTTAGGCCTCGTTCACATCAGGGATGTTTCTGTGCGCTTTTCACAGCGCACTGCCCCGTGCGTTCAGCAAGGTATTGATTTTCCCATGTAATTAAATGTAGCTGGTTCACATCTATGTGCTGCGCTGAGCAGTGTTACAAAAACATAGGGTTGCATGCATTTCTGTGTGCTGAACTGTAAAGCGCACATCAATGCAAGTGAATGGGTGCAGTTTTTCAGCGCATAGAAGCGCATAGAAGCGCATGCGTTTTTTGCCCCCAATTGGAAAAAAAATACATTTACATATAAAAACAAAGCTTTACTGACAACTGCTACTGCTACAATAAGCAAAACATGCTTTAAAGAAGCGCAGCGCAAAGCACAGAAGCGCATGCATTTTTTACCACGCGCTTTCACACGTTTCTCAGCACAGCAGATGTGAACAAGGCGTTACTGAACAGGAAGAGCCGAGATTTGAACCCAGGTCTCCAGGGTCAGAAGCAGAGACCTTAACCAGTACACTATTCATCCACTAGCCACCTACCACTAATATGCACAGATGGCTGAGAGGGCAGCCCTCCCCAGTCCCCTCACCACTAGAGAAACCACCCACCATTTCTACCCGAATTGAATGCAAAAACATAATGACAGGCAATGCTTACTCACCAAGCATCACCTGTTATACCTGTATATAGTCTTCGATATTACAAGAGCTGTGGCTAGGACAACACCACTAACCACCTAGTAGATGCTACTACTGGAGTTCCCAAAATATAAAATACATTAGATTTGCCCCAGAGTAGAATGAACTATGAACAACTTTATTATTATTGTTAATCTTTGTTTATAAAGCACTAACATATTACACAGCACTGTACACAAGATAGGGGAGGCCTTACGAAATTAAGCAATGTTACACAGGGCCATCACATCATTAAACAATGGAGCACAAAATAGTGATTTAATTGAATAGTAATTTAACAATAAACAATGGTGCCCAGAAAACAGTAAGTTAGATTTCTGTGGATTTCAATGCAGAGATTTCAATTCCACAAAATCCAAAAGAACCTCCTTAAAGTTAGGCATACATATACACAGCCTGACTATCCATTGTTAGCAAAATCTGAGACATATAACCTTATTCTGTGATCAGTCTCCATATGAGGGTCAAATATTGTGAGGGCAGTAATGTCAAAAGTAGTAAGCAGTCCAATCGGGAGTAAGTGGACTCCCCAGGTGCGATCAGGCTAACCCTTCAGGTTCAGGCTGCTCCTAAAAGGCACTCATGGCGATCAACTAGAAGACAGAGGAAAGAGCGTTCTGCGATTCTTGCAAACAGTGTGGCACAATCCTATCCAGGACAGGCCTCACCTTCAGTGGTGCGGCTGTGTGGTTCGTGCATATGTCCCACTCTAGATCAGCCAGGGACCAGGCTTCCGAACTTCCTCCAGCTCCCATGTGATCGAGGAAGTAGCTACTGCTGTCATAGAGGGCGGCAGTATGTGTTAAAGCCTGCCCGTGATTGAATGGTTGCGGCAGTGAGGTGGTATCCAGCTGATGCAGCAGTGGCTGTGTGTAAAAGTATATTACACCGCTAGATGGAGTTTAGGACTAGTCACTCGGACTAAAAAGATGTGGATAAAAAGGGGATTCATTTAAAATAGACAACGCGTTTCACGGAGGTTGGCCCTCCGTTTTATCAAGTCAATATAAGAAACAAACATGGCGGTATCACTTTTTAAAAGGATACAAATTACAATACTCATTAAGCCTTAGCCAATGAACATCAAATGGGTGGAGCCCATACATCCTTAATTGACTAATCTAAGGAAACTAGTGGAGGGAAATGGAGGGGGAGGGACAGTAGGGAGGGAATGTGGAGAACGAGACAAGCTACAATTCTACACATATGTCCAATGAATGCAACTTTATATGCCTAAGATGGAAGAAGGTTAGCTAGAAGAATAGAATAAGGGGAAGACAAGGACTACCCCATATATAATACACCACTTGTGAGAATACAGAGTAGATTCACATGACTCTTACTGTTAGAACAGTAGCATAGTTCCAATTATTAGAAGAACCCATGTGTGTGGAAAAAAGGGGGGAAAGGGCAGCATTGATTGGAGAACTGTGCAAATTTCACCCCCCATATCTATCTTTGCGTGGATTTTGACTACTCTCTGCCTGCCGCCTGCACCGACGTCTGCCTGGATTTTACTGTCTGCCTGCTTTATTTGTACAGTTTCACAATGTTTTAAGTTTATTCATAAATGTAATAAATTCAACAATTTTGTGTTCCAGTCTTTTATTTATATGCAAAATGTCTACCAGGCTTTATTCTGATATATTTTGGTCAGTTATTACTTGAGAATTGGAGGCCTAAAATTATTGAAAAAAAATTTACCGCTTTTAGACCCATAAATCCAGACAGAAATGCACTGCCAGGTAGATTAAAGAGACACAAAAGTGAAAAAAAAATGATATAATGATTTGTATGTATAGTACAGCTAAGAAATAAAACATTAGGAGCAGAGAAATAAGTCTAATATTGTTTCCAGTACAGGAAGAGTTAAGAAGAGTTAAGAAACTCCAGTTGTTATCTATGAAAAAAGCCATTGAGCTCCACGACTTTCAAGTTGCAGAGAGCTCTGTCTTCTGAAGCTTACTATCTCAACTGTCAGTCACTGTATTTTCTTTTTCTCCCCAGAGGACAGGTCAATAGTTCACAAGACTGCTCTGTAAAAACATTTAGAATTTTGAGTAGTGTGTAAACTGCAAATATTAGAGAATGATGCAATGTTATAAAAAACACTATATAACTGAAAATAAAAATATGATAATATTTACTTTGCTTCTAATCTTCTAGTAATTATCCATACTACACAACCAATTCATTACATCATATTTTTTTTCTCTTCTGTGTCCTTTAAATCACATCCCTCAAGTGGGCTCACACCCATAGCCATATCACCCAACTGTCCCTCTTTTGGAGGGACAGTCCCTCTTTGGGACCCCTGTCCCTCCTCATTTGCCCCACTTTCAGGACTCTGTCCCTCCTTCTATTTAAATATATACATTTCTCTACTAAAAATGTGTTTGACTCTAAACTTTATTCCCATCCTTTAAATTGATATATTACTAACTAGCTGGATGCCCGGAGTTGTCCGGGTATGTATTTGGCTGGTGTTGGCCACACCCTCTTTTCCTAACCCTAACACACAATTACTTAATTACTTAATGACCAAGTTTGTGAGCTGTGCGGTCTTTGGCATCAATAATTTGCATTGAAATAAAGTAAATCAGATTGGTTGTGGCTCCACCCCTTTTCTGAATTTGAACCCCAATCACCAATGGTCAAGTGTACCAAGTACAGGTGATTAACAGTGCAAGAGGCTTGTGCCATTAACAGTGCAAGAATGACAGCAATTAAATATTCCCCTTAAAAATCAATAGGTAGATTTTGATTGGCTTTTGTAGGCTCCACCCACTTTTCTGAATATTAATCCCAGTCACCCAGTGACCAACTGTGCAAAGTTTGAGAACCCTACCACTAACAGTGTAAGAATGGCTGCAGTTTACATTTTCCCAGTGAAATTTGTATTTGTCTCTGCCCACTGATGACCTGGCATTTCCTGGGTATGTATTTGGCTGGTGTTGGCTGTGCCCACTTTTTCTAACCCTAACACCCAATTACTCAATTACTCAATGACCAGGTTTGTGAGCTTTGCGTTTTTTGGCATCCATAACCTGCATTAAAATGAAACAAATAAGATTGTCTGTTTGTGGCTCCACCCCCTTTTATCAATTTAAACCCCAGTCACCCAATGATCAACTGTACCAGGTTTAAGGCGTGTGCCATTAACAGTGCAAGAATGGCAGCAATGAAATATTCCCCTGAAAAATCAATAGGTAATTTTTGATTGACTTTTGTAGGCTCCACCCACTTTTTTGAATATTAATCCCAGTCACCCAGTGACCAACTGTGCAAAGTTTGAGAACCCTACAATTAATAGTGTAAGAATTGCTGCAGTTTACATTTTCCCAGTAAAATTTGTATTTGTCTCCGCCCACTTATGATACCGTGTTTCCTGCTTATGTATTTGGCTGGTGTTGGCTATGCCCACTTTTCTAACCCTCCACACACAATTAATCAATTACTCAATTACCAAGTTTGTGAGCTTTGCGGTGTTTGGCATCAATAATTTGCGTTGGAATGAAACAAATCTAATTGGCTGTTTGTGGCTCTACCCCTCTTTCTCAAATTGAACCCCAGTCACCCAATGATCAACTGTACCAGGTTTGAGGCTTGTGCCATTAACAGTGCAAGAATGGCAGCAATGTAAATATTCCCCTTGAAAATCAATAGGTGAATTATGATTGGCTTTTGTAGACTCCACCCACCTTTCTGAATATTAATCCCAGTCACCCAACGGCCAACTGTGCAAAGTTTAAGAACCCTACCATTAACAGTGTAAGAATGGCTGCAGTTTACATTTTCTCAGTGAAATGTGTATTTGTCTCCGCCCCCTTTTTGGTTATGAAATAAAAAGTATCCTATACTTTATTCCAGGTAGTGTACTATGTGTGTGCCAAATTTCATTTAAATCCGTTCAGCCATTTTTGCGTGATCGAGTAACAAACATCCAAACATCCAAACATCCGAACTTTCCCATTTATTATATTAGTAGGATTTTAAAATGTTAATATGAAGGAAAATAAACCAGGATAGAAAGGACCAGTGTGGTTTGAATTATAAAACAATATATTATTCTTATGAAATCTGTATGGTGTGCATGACTAAGGGTGTGACAAGGACGTGGTCAGGGGTGTGGCAGGGGTGTACCTTTAGTGTCCCTCTTTCTCATCTCAAAAAGTTGGGAGGTATGCCCATAGCATTACATGAGCAAGAGCTTTTCAAATCACAAGTGCTGATACAAGCGTGGCAAGTGGGTTCCAGGCCTCACAGGGAACTGTGGGTATTTTTCTCTTCTAAAACTAAAATGTAACTATGTAAATGAGATGAATGATACCACTAATTATCTGCATAAAACATACCGGAGAGAATCACCATTCTGAGAAGACAAATTTGTGTGTGTGAAGCCTCTTTCAGACGGGAGGCTGCACTACACACTTGCCGAGCAGCGCAGTCTCCCGTCTGCTGCCCACCAGTGCAATTCAAGTGCAATTTAAATGCAGCCAAATTGCAGCAGTTGTAACACCACATGTGACAAGCGCTGACATGCGGTGGTGTTATCCGAAGGCAGAGGACTGAAACAAGTCACGTCTGAGCACAGGAACCAAACAGTCGAGAAGGAATCCAGAGTCCCAGGGTCCGCAGACGTGCATACACAGTACTTTATATATGCATCTGTACTCCACACTTTGTCTCAATCCACCTGGGCCATCTACAAACAATTCAGTCCTGAAGATAATTTGCTAAATGGCTTTGAGAGCTCCCACTTAATCCAGAAACAACAGCTCAAATAGTTGCAGCTACTGGCCCTGATGATAAGCAAGCAATCGGTAATGTACAATCGGTAATGTGTAGCTGATCCTTCCCATTTACAGGCTCTTACCCTTTCACAGTTCACACTGGGCAGTCAGTATCCACAGGAAATCCCAGCGGTGTAGTCGCCTTCTAAGTGGGTATGTTCCTCTTGTAAGTCCGTCTGTGCAACATCAGTCTGTAGTAGGCTCAGAATGCAGTTCCAGCACTTCCTAGGATTTTCAGGCTCAGGATGCAGTTCCAGCACTTCCTATTCTTTTCAAGTTCAGGAAGCAGTTCCAGCACTTCCTAGTCTTTTCAGGCCCAGGATGTAGTTCCAGCTCTTCCTGGTCTATGGAAGTCTAGTGGGAACAAAACAAATCAATAACAACTTTCCCTAGTGATGTATACTTTTTAACCTCCCTGGCGGTGCATTTCCGTCTGGAATTATGAGTCAAAAGTGGTACATTTTTTTTCAAGAATTTTGGGCCTCCCAATTCTAAAGTCTTAACTCACCAAAATATGTCAGAATAAAGGCTTGGTACACATTATGCACAGTGCAGTTTCTAGGATAAATTTCTCACAGGGCGAGTGTCAAAAAATATGTCCCCCCTCCCCCCCAAACAATCACGGTACTTTGTGTGAGAGTTGTAGTGGATCTTAAAGATCCGATCCATTGTGGTCGTTATCATCGCACATCGTCAAATGTCATTTGTCTAAATCACGCACCTGTACTTACATCTCGAGACCGTGGAAACGCTCTTCGCTCAAAAAACGGTTGCTGTAAAAAACGTGTATTGGGTATGGGCCTTTACAATTTGTAACTGGCTATACCACCCATACTTGAGGGGGGGGGATGTTGGGGGGTCAGAAAGCCAAAACAGAAGTAGAGTTTAGAAATAAAGAAAAAAACTACTAAGCCAACACAGGAGATCACATAGCAGATTGTCTAAGCAGGAACTAAACTAACTCACTACCAGCCTCAAATCCATGGATCATACACAGAAGATTATATAGCAGATAATGCCTGGTACACACCATGCAATTTCCCATCAGATTGGACCTGTCAGAAATTATTGATTAGACAGTCAATCTGATTTCTGTTCGTCTTTCTGATCGATTTTGTATAGAAGTGATTGGAAAATCGATCAGAAAAATTATGAGAAATCAGATCGGACCTGATGGAAATTGACGATTGAACTGTCAATCTAACGGGAAATTGCATGGAGTGTACCAGGCATTAGAGTACTACTCAGATCAGGGCAGAGAGGAGCATCCCCCCTCTTCCCATTGAGAGTATCCACAACGGGAGGAAAAGCGATAGAGGTCAATGAAGCTAGTGGGGGGAGGGAGAAAGTCACTGGAGCTAGTGAGGGGAGGGAAGTCACTTGGGCTAGTGGAGGGAGGGAGGGAGAAGGTCACTTGGGATAGTGGAGGACGCAGAAGGTTACTAGAGCTAGTGGGGGGAGAGGTCACTGGAGCTAGTGAGAGGTGGCAGAAGGTCACTGGAGCTAGTGGGGGGAGGGAGGAGGTCATTGGGGCTAGTGGGAGGTGGCAGAAGGACAATGGGGCTACTGGGGGGGTAGAAGGTCACTGGGGCTAGTGGGAGGAGGGAGTTAGCCACTGGAGCTAGTGGGGGGGGGGTCACTGAGGGTACTGGGGTAATCAAAAGGCCACTGTAGCTACTGGGCATGAGAGAGGAGGTCTCTAGGGCTAGCAGGTGGAGGGAGAAGGTCACTGGAGCTAGGGGGGGGACATAAGTTCACAGGGGCTAGTGGGGGGCAGAAGATTACTGGGGCAACTGGAGGGGACAGAAGACCACTGGAGCTTAAGGGGAAGAGGGAGGAGGTCACTGGAGCTAGTGGGGGGAGGGAGGAGGTCACCAGAGCTAGTGAAGGGGAGAGAGGAGGTCACTAGGGCTAGAGAGTGTCAGGAAGAAGTTCACTTAGGCTACCAGGGTGGAGGGAGAAGGTCACTGGAGCTGGGGGGGGGGGGGGGCATAAGGTCACTGGGGCTAGTTTGATGGCAGAAGGTTACTGGGGCAACTGGAGGGGACAGAAGGCCACTGGAGCTTAAGGGGAAGAGGGAGGCGGTCACTGCAGCTAGCGGGGGCCTGGGGGAGGGAGGAGGTCACCAGAGCTAGTGGAGGGGAGAGAGGAGGTCACAAGGGCTAGAGAGGGTCAGGAAGAAGTTCACTTGGGCCACCAGGGTGGAGGCGGTCACTGGACCTGGGGGGGGGGCAGAAGGTCACTGGGGCTAGTGGGGGGGAGGCAGAAGGTTACTGGTGCTACTGGAGGGGGCAGAGGGCCACTGGAGCTTAAGGGGAAGAGGGAGGAGGTCACTGGAGCTAGTAGAGGGAGGAGGTCATCATCACTGGGGCTAGCAGGGACAGGACAAAGGTCACTGGGGTTAGTGGGGGGGAGAAAGAAGGTCACTGGAACTATCGGGTGGAGGGAAAAGGTCACTGAAGACAGTGGGGGCAAATAGATTCCCACTTTCAAAATTCTGGCTGCAGGTGTCCATTCCTCCACTGTCCCAAGGGGGCAAGGCTTACTCCAGGCAGGTCTTCATCCTGTCAAGCACTCCTTAGTGCACAGGAGGAGGCTGGGGTGACCTCTCCCCTGTGCAGGGGGGGGGGGGCAGGGCTTCCTCTGGACATGAGATGGGGCTTTCTCCAGGCACACTTCCACCTTCCAGCTCATAAATGAGCTTTCAGGGGCTGCAGATGGCCTTTCCTGCATGTGGAGGCATGCAGGAAATCCAGTGAGAAGGCAGAAAGAATAGTCAAAGTCCAGGCACAAATCGTTAATGGGTATCCAAATCAGCAAACAGCAACTCACAGATAACAGAGATCAAACAGCCAGCAGCCACGGTCTCCAGAGAGGAAATGGCAACATTGAATTGAATACAAACTTACTTGTAATCAATTCAATGCAGCTTGCAGCCAATCAGATCATGTGTTGTTTTGTTTTTTTTCCTCTCCCCCATGACCAATCAGATAATTTATTTTATTTTTCTTCCTCCCTCCCTCCCCATGTGGCCAATGAAATGATTTAGTAATTTTTTTTAATATCTCCCTACCCCATGACCCCACGCCGCCCCTCGACATCACGCTGCACCGCCAATTGGCCGCCAGGTCCCCGGAAGATCAAAGAGGTAATGGGGACTCCGGCGGCTGGGAGGGAGAAGCACGGTCCCGCTGTGCAGCGCTGATCGCACGCGGGACCCAGGAAGAGAGTGCAGGAGCTATTGTTAGACAGCCCGGCCTGAGCACGGGCTTAACACTATGCACATGTAAATCACAGCCTGTGCTCAGGTCGGGCTTACCGCCAGGGGGGTTAAAATGGGAATCAGCCCCTGCCTCAATACAGCTCCAAAGCAGGTAAAATGGGCAGGCCGCATAGACTATAATGTTAAATGCAGCTATAGTGGCACCTGGGGGTAATTTGGCAATGCCTAATAAATTTTTGTTTTTAGGCAGAGAGGACTTTTAGTAGCAAAGGTAGCACAGATATCGGCATTAATGGGGAGGGAGAGTGGTTGGTTAGGGTTAGGGATCAATAGAGGCAGGGTTCAAGTGAGAGTAAGGTTAGAGTTAGTGGTAGCAACATATTAGTAAAAATTGCTGAATATCTGTCATTTTCTTGATATTCTACTAGTGGCTCTGCAGTGCCCAAATTACCTCAGTGCCTTTTTTACATGTATGCATACCCTCTAATTACAGAGAATGCACTTGTAATGAGCATGCTGTATAAGGGCCTATACACACTGGCATCGTTGCGCTGCGTTTTTATAATTGCAGGGGCTTTTCAATCGCAAAAGCCTTGTTTAAACATGATGAAAATTGTGATGAACCTGTTGCACAATGCGGTTTTAGAAAAATTGCAATCGTAGTGACTGCAGCACTTTTTGAGTGTTGCGTTTTAAAAATTGCATACAAAAACATGATGCAATTACTTTGTTTTTTTGAGGTAAAATACCAAGAGACCTTGCAACTTCCCGTTGAAGAACTTTTAAGCAATCACCAATCACAAGAAAATCACACTGAAAAAAAACAAAACCGCAAATGCATTGCAAAAACGTGGGCATGTGATTTTAAAATTGCACTGTATGCAATTTTAAATTTGCTTTGCGATTGCGCTTGGCAATTATCAGTGTGTACAGAAACAGTTTAAACTGTACAGGCTGTGCAGTGTCATTTACTTGCACATAGTGATGTTAGACAGCAGGACCAAGGTGCAGAAAAATGTGCTGGAAGTGTTTCTTATTTAAAATATCACAAAACTCTTGTTATTAAAGAGAACCCGAGGTGGCTTTGTATAACGTTAGTGGGGCACAGAGGCTGGTTGGGCACACTAACACCAGCCTCTGTTGCCCCATGGTGTGTGTCAAAGACCCCCCTGCTCGCCGCTATACCCCCGCAATGCTGGCGACACGCAGCGTGTCGCCAGCACAATGTTTACCCTAGCGCTGTCTGTCAGCGCCGCTCCGCCGCCTCCTCCGCATCGCCGCTACCCGCCCTCGTCCCTTCCCTCACGCTGATTGGAGGGAAGGGACGAGGGCGGGTAGCGGCGATGCGGAGGAGGCGGGGGAGCGGCGCTGACAGACAGCGCTAGGGTAAACATTGTGCTGGCGACGCGCTGCGTGTCGCCAGCACTGCGGGAAGGATAGCGGCGAGCAGGGGGGTCTTTGACACACACCATGGGGCAACAGAGGCTGGTGTTAGTGTGCCCAACCAGCCTCTGTGCCCCACTAACGTTATACAAAGCCACCTCGGGTTCTCTTTAACTAAAAAATACTATTGCCAACTTCCAACTAGCTTTGATCATCAGCTCTTGATCATCAGAGAATTGGCAATGACTTGCCACATGACTCATTATGGTAATCAGACTTACTGCGTTAACCTCTTCAATTACAACCTCAAAACTAACAGCATTAACCCTTTCCCTCAGAGTTTGTTCACAGAAAACCATTTAAATCAAGTTCAGTATTAAGTTAATTTGGCTGGAATGTCTCCATCTTGTGGATTCACTCCCCCTCCCTTCTGCTCAGTTTATTGAGTCGATCATTCCAGCTGAATGGACAGACATCCAATTTTGATTAACCAATGTTACCACCTTCATGTCGTATGATAGCTTACTTGTGCTACATGGAAGCGCTAAAATCGGTCAATCACGGGCCAATCAAAATTGTATGTGTATACACACACACCCTGACAGAACCTACAGGTTTTAGGCCAGTCCAACTCCTCATGGCGGATTCTCAGGGTTTTCTTTGCTTTCAACAGTATTTCCTGAACAGCAGTTGCAAAATCTAATTCCTAGGTTCTCAATGTGTGGGACGCATACCCCAGGGGGTACTTTTAATGATTCCAGGGGGTTCTTGGGCTTGATATACTTAACCAATAATAACACATTTAGAGTTTTAGAAAATGATAAATCTTATTTAAACAGCCACAAATTAGTGTTTTAGCTAATTAAAAGCAATAGTAAATG
Organism: Hyperolius riggenbachi; assembly: GCF_040937935.1. Lineage (NCBI taxonomy): Eukaryota > Metazoa > Chordata > Amphibia > Anura > Hyperoliidae > Hyperolius > Hyperolius riggenbachi. Next base: position 291,913,118 of record NC_090649.1, read on the forward strand.
CTTGGAAATTGTTTAGAACCAATCATGTACTACAATTAAATATATATTTGTCAAGGGGTACTTGTGATAATGTTTACTATGCTAGGAGGCACTCGGTGAGTACAGGGTTTTATAAGGGGTAAATACCAATAAAATGTTGGGAAACGCTGGTCTAACTGACAAAATAGTGTGCAAGTGAGTAGGAAGGCTGGCTGGTATCTATTTTGGCAGTTAAGCCGCTGTTTAGGAAATACTGTTGAAAATATAGAAAACCCTGAGAATCCCCCATGAGGAGATGGACTGGCCCAAAACCTGTCGGTTCTGGGCCAGCCTACTTTTTTTCGCAATAGTGGTTCTTTAAAGAGAACCTGAACTGAAAATAAAAAGTCAAAATAAACATACACAAGTCATACTTACCTTCCATGCAATCTGCTCGTCAATCTCTTTCTCTTCTTCTGCGTCCTGTTTGTCCACTGTGATCGATGGAATTCTCTGTCTTCCATTTTGAAAATGGCCATTACCCCATAACAGCTTCCTGGTCAGCATACTGTTAAACTGTTATATCGCCCACTTGAGCCATAGGGAAACATGGACATGAATACCTTGCACATTCAGTTGTAACTGACAGCAGCTGATATATAACTGACAGCAACTGGTATATTTCAGTTCTGGCAAAATCTTGTCAGAACTGGAAGGGATCACTGTAAGAAGAAAATGATGAGCTTCTGAGAGGAACGGACGGTGAGGTAAGTATGTAATATTCATTTGCAGCTACACCATGTGTTTATTTTAAATATTTTTACACAGTTCAGGTTCCCTTTAAAGAGGAACTCCAGTGAAAATAATTTAATAAAAAAAGTGCTTCATTTTTACAATAATTATGTATAAATGATTTAGTCAGTGTTTGCTCATTGTAAAATCTTTCCTCTCCCAGATTCACATTCTGACATGTATTACATGGTGACATTGTTACTGTGGGCAAGTTATGTAGCTGTTTCTAGCTGCTCTGGCTGTTACAGCTTTAAACAGCCATTTCCTGTCTGTGAACATTGTTACATTGTGGCAGTTTGCCCAGAGTACCGCGGTATTCAGAGCCTCTTGTGGGAGGGGTTTCAGCACAAAATTAGTCACACAGCGCCCCCTGATGGTCTGTTTGTGAAAATCATTTTATTTCTCATGTAAAAGGGGGTATCAGCTACTGATTGGGATAAAGTTCAGTTCTTGGTTGGAGTTTCTCTTTAAGGCCTCTTGGGTAGTTAAACTGTATGCTCAGCAAGCAGCTGCAAGGCAGCAGTGAGCAGTTACCAGGTAGCAGCAAGTAGTTGTGAGAGTTTGAGAGGCATTTCACTGCCTATAAACTGCCAGTGGAAAAGAGGCCTTAAAGAGAATGTGTACTGAGTAAAATTATTTAAAATAAACACATGAGGTAACTTCAAATGAACATTACATAGTTACCTTGCAATCAGTTCCTCTCAGAAGCTCGCCATTTTCTTCTGACAATGATCCCTTTCAGTTCTGACAACATTTTGTCAGAACTGAAATATATCAGTTGCTGTCAGTTATATATCGGTTGCTGTCAGTTACAGCTGAGAGGAGAACTGATGTGTCCATGTTTTCCTATGGCTCAAGTGGGCGATATTACAGTTTAACTGTGTGCTGACCAGGAAGCTGTTATGGGGTAATGGCCATTTTCAAAACAGAGGACGGAGAATTCCATTGATCACAGTGGACAAACAGGACGCAGGAGAGGAGAAAGAGATTGAGGAGTAGACTACACAGCAGGTAAGTATGACTTGTGTATGGCTATTTTGACTTTTAATTTTCAGTACAGGTTTTCTTTAAGGACAACTGAAGTGAGGGGGATATGGAGGCTGTTAAATGTATTTCCTTTCAACAATGCAGATTGCCTGGCTGTCCTCCTGATTCTCTGTCTATAATACATGTAGGCCTCTTTTCCACGGACAGTTGAACTGTGTGCTCAGCAAGCAGTTACCGGCAGCAGTGAGCAGTTACCAGGCAGCAGCAAGCAGTTACCAAGCAGCAGTGAGCAGATGTGAGGGTTTAAGAGGCATTTTACTGCCTATCAACTGCCAGTGGAAAAGAGGCCTAGTTAGTGGCGTACCAGCAGTCAGATAACACCCCCCTTCTTTGATGGGAGAGTTGACGGGTTGGGGTGTCGAGTGTGTTGATGCAAATTTCTAGGAATTTTTGGGGAAAAGGAGTGGGCAGGATGTGGATGGAGCTAACCATTATGCAACTCTGTACTCTATACAGTGTTGCAGAAGATGTCAGTACTATATAAATACATAATAAAATAAGATTGTGAGCTTCTCTGAAGACAGTCAGAGGGGGACATACGAAAAATGGGGATGCATAGAAGTGTGTGTGTGTGTGTGTGTGTGTGTGTGTGGGGGGGGGTGTTAAAGAGGTAGAGGCACAAGACAGAGAGCCTGGTGGGAGAGGAGAAATGGCATGAAGACCTCTCACCAGGACTGCAGACATCACCATGCTGTTTGGCAGGGACACGCTGCTAAAAAAAGCCACTGAAAACTGAAAAGAGAAAAGGGTCATAGGGGAAGACAACAAGGTGGGAGTGGGAGCTGGGAAAAGAGACAAGATTACCTGTAATCAAGCTAAACTAAATTGCCTAGAGTTTGCTTCTCTGCTCACTACAGAAGTTGGCTGTCATCACCTGTATCACTGGCTTTTGCAACAGCAGACTGTCCTGCATTATCAATTAATTACTCTGATCAGGATAAATAAACAATAGTCCGGGACATTCTGGTACTACAGCAGCCAGGCAGGCAACTTCTGAAGCACTAAACACATCCTGCCACATCACCCTGCTAATGTCCCAGCTGCAGCACAGCAATGTTCTTTCTACTCACGCTGAGCTCTGCACATTCACTCACTGCAGACTGTGAGAGCAAGGAGACACATTGCCCACAGGACAGAAAGGGGGAGGCTAGTGCAAGAAGTAGTACAGTCCTCTGCACAGCCTACTGCTATTTTCACAAATGTTGCCCAAACTCTGAAAAAAGGTCCCAGGTGAAAGAATACAGTGGGTGAACACCACAGTGGCACCTCTAGCCATGGCTACACCCGGTGCTGTGAGCACCTACAGGCTTGTGGTAGGTACGCCACTGCATTAAGTCATAGACCCTAAACAAGCATGCAGATCAGATGTGTGACTTGAGTTTGATTGCATTTGCCACATGCTCATTCCAGGTGTGTGATTTAAATAGTACTGATTAATGAAAGATCAGCAGGATGCCAGACAACTGGTTTTGTTTAAAAGGAAATCAATATGGCACCCTCCATATCCCTTTTATGTGTCCTTACAGCCTGGTACACACTTTTAATTTATTTTGAGTGGCCAATCACTGACCAGTTTTACCAGACCTACAGACCTAAACAATCTGTTCATAGGGCTTGATTCACAAAGCGGTGCTAACAGTTAGCACGCTGGTGAAAAGTCCTTTATCACGCCTAAACTCAGTTTAGGCATGTTAAGTTTAGGTGTGATAAGTTTAGGTGTGATAAGTTTAGGCATGATAAGTTTAGGTGTGATAAATTTAGGTGTGATAAGTTTAAGCGCCAACTGCGTTAGCACCGCAGTGCACAGCTGATCAAAAGTTTTACGCTAGCAAAGACTGGTGCACTTCGTATAAAGTTTAATGGCGCTGCTTTGCGTGCGGGACTTTGCAAGCGATCTAAACTTATCTAAACTTAGCATGCCTAAACTTATCACACCTAAACTTATCATGCCTAAACTTATCACACCTAAACTGGCTTTTCACCAGCATGGTGCAATGGTTATCATGCCTAAAGTCTCTAACTAGGTTAGCACCGCTTTGTGAATCGAGCCCCTAGTATTCAAAATCTGTTGACCTTCATACCACATGAAAATGGTAAAATTGGTCAATCAAAATTGAAGGTTTGTACCGGGCTCTTCAATAATGATAGGCCAATCACTGACCAATTTTACCACCTTCATGTAGTATGAGAGTCAACAGATATTGATTACATTGAACAGACTGTGTATGTAAACCCTCATACTACATGGAGATGGTAAAATTGGTTAGTGATTTGCCAATCATAATTGAAAATGTGCACCAGTCTGATACATGCCCTTAATTTCTATTAGCCAATCACTGACTAATTTTAACACCTCCATGAATATGAGAGTTTTCTTATACAATCTAGGAAATCTATCAATCCATATTATTCAAAATCTGCTGACCCTTATACTGCATGAAGGTGGCAATATTGGCCAATCACTGGCCACTCAAAATGTAAGGTGTGTACCAGGATTTCAAGTTTCCTAATGTTTTAAATAAGAAATACCTCCAGCACATTGCACTTTACTGCATATTGGACCTGCTGTCTTACATCACTATGCACAAGTGATTGTCATCTATACATCCTGTACAGTTTTTACTCTGGCGCCAAACTTGCACGTAGGTACAGTATATATGAAATGATCAATTTAATTCCCTTTCACGCAAACCTGAGACTGGGGGGGGGGGGGTGAGTTTTACTTACCTGGAGCTTTTTCCAGCCATCTGCAGCCCCCTTCAGTCTCTCAGTTGCCTCCTGGTCCCCTACATTTCGGTGCCATCCTCTTCCAAAAGATCGCCAACTTGACTAGTTGCAGACTACTGTGCGGCCCTAACCACATGACTCCTTGATCACACGCCTGGAGTCTTTTGCAAATGTGCAGTTCAAAAAGACTTGTAATTGCCTATGTGCAGAGCACTCATGGCCACGGGTAGGTGATCGAGGAGGCACAGAGCATGCATAGTAGCCCACAACTAGTCTAGTAAGCCATGATTTGGAAGGGGGACAGTGCCAGAATGAAGGGAACTGGGGAGAAACAGAGGAACCTGATAGACTGCGGGGGCTTGGAGAAAGCCCCAGAAAGTAAAACTCAACTTTTTTCCCTGTCTCAAATTTCCTTTAATGCATGCAACCTTTGATTATTGCTAATGTTAACATTACCCAAACACAATGCAGATAACAAAACAGAAAACACAAAGGAAAAATACAAAGCAGGCTACACACTAAAGGTGACCACTAACAATCCAATTTCTAGCATAAAATCATTTGAGTGATCAGATAATTCTGATCGGAAGTGGTATCATTCACTACACCATCAATGAACCAATCTTTTGCTTCCTATCTATCACAACTTACAAGAAAATCCAAATTTTGGTAAGAGAAAATCCAATCAGATGTTTTTATAATCGTCCGTAATTGATTGTGCCCATCAATGGAGATTATTTACCACCAATCCGATCAGAATTTCTGATCGCTCTAACGATTTTTCACTAGTAATTGGACCATTAGTGGCCACCTTAAGGGACAATTCTTACTGAGTCAGTTGTGTTGCGATAAGATTGCAATGCAACATAGCCAAAGAGTTGCACTGCAGTGTTACTGCTGCAGTGCGACCATACAGTGAGACATACAGTACAAATATACTTTACTACCACAGTAAACGCACACATACTGTGTATTGCTGCATCAAAACCTGCCGCAACATGTTGCACCGCACTCGATATGTCAAGCCCCATAGGAATATCTTTGCATCACCTTGCGATGCAATGCAACAAACTTGGTGTGGAAGGGCCCTAAATAAAATACCTAACATAGTGATGGTCACGTCTAGGAGAAGTCATGGTGAAGCAGTTTGGTCAGGTGATAGATATGTAAGGCTTCTTTCAGATAAGCGGCAAGCACGCAGTTCAGTCTCCCATCTGCCACCCGCCAGGGCAATTTAAGTAAAATTTTAATGCAGCCGAATTGCAGCTGTAGTAACGCCACATGTTAAGCGCTGAGCTGTGGTGGTGTTACCCAGTGACAGAGTATTGTGATATGTTGAGTCTGAGCACAGCTGCGTCTGCGCTCACATCTGACTCCATTGAGGGGCCACCAGTAAAGCGCAAGTACCGAGCGCTAGCAAGCACCCGGCTGGTGCAGGAGAGCAGCTGACAGGCAGGGAATTCACCACCTGCCAGTTTCCCATGTGAAAGGGGCCTACATATCTTATTTGCTAGTCATGAGGCCTACATATCTTATTTGCTAGTCATGAATATGTGCTAAAGCAGGATGAGTTCTCCTAGACACGATCCTCTCACACTACAAAGCACAGCAAGAGTAACTATTTTTTAGTGGTAAGCAGAAATTATGGCAATGCGTAATTACGCATCGTAATTTGTAATTATGCACAGTAATTGTAATACCCAACAGAGTATAGTATCCCAACACTGTGCATTATTGCATAACAAAGATGCTAATAGGCGTACATCAAAAAAGGGAGTCGGGAAAAAAGGGTGCGGGGTGTAAACGATAAGCAGTAATACCGTTAAAAAAAATATTGTGTTGTATTTCGTTTACAAATAATGTTTTACAAATTTATAAATAGTTACATAATGTGTATGAAATCGGCAATTGTGAAAACGTTAATCTTCCCTGTTTCAAAAGTGAAAGTTATAATTACGTTTGTTAAAAAAAGATAATATATGTTTAATCGTTATAATTGTATATTATTGTGAATAACCTTCATTTATCATTTCATCTTATAATAAAATCTGAAAATATTGTTTATAACGATGATATAAATATAACTAAGTTCGTAATAAGTGTTGTAAAACATTAGTAAGTATTACTAAAATTTTACTAAAACTATACCTAACCCTACTCTTACACAGAACCCTCCCTGTACCTATCCCTAACCCCTAGACCCCCTGGTGGTGCCTAACCCTAAGACCCCCCTGGTGGTGCCTAACCCTAACCACCCCCCAGTGGTGCCTAACCCTAACCACCCCCCTGATGGTGCCTAACCCTAACCACCCCCCTGGTGGTGCCTAACCATAACCACCCCCCTGGTGGTGTATATTGTACTGTAACTATACCTAACCCTACTCTCACACAGAACCCTCCCTAATGTTTTACAAATAGTGACTGTAAAAAATATATTGCAATTTACGTTATGCACTAATCACTTTATTTTGTGAATAATAATGTTTTACAAACATTAACGAATAAAAATTTTAAATAATTTTATTGTGTGGATAATAATGTTTTACAAATAGAGACTGTAAAAAATATATTGCATTTTATGTTACGTACTGATCGCTTTATTTTGTGAATAATAATGTTTTACAAACAGTAAGGGATTTAAATAATCTTTTAGTTAAATACGATAAATATGTTTAGTATTTTTTATAAACGTTATTCGTCACGGGCGCATTTTCTAAACTTAAATCAGCTTCCGCATCCCGGCATCAGCATAACTTCCTGTGTCACTGCAGTGACAGTGGAAGTACAAATAGAGGGCGCTCTATTTGAACTTCCGCTGTCACTGGAGTGACAGAAAGTTATGCCGGAAGCCGGGATGCGGAAGCTGATGCGGAGAAGATGCCCGCCGGGAGCCGATGCGGAGAAGATGCCTGGGACCAGGCTTCAGGTGATGTATGCGGGGGCCCGGGGGCGACAGCGGCAGCTCAGCAGATTGTGATTGGTTTCAGGCTGAAATCGATTCACAATCTGTTTGCAGTAAAGGCAGCCATACGATCCCTCTCTGATCAGATTCGATCAGAGAGGGCTCTATCTGTTGGTCGAATCTGATGGCAAATCGACCAGTGTATAGCTACCTTAAGAGATCAATGTCATGGGATTAATAACAATTATTGGTATATTACTATTCGGTTTTTATAGTACCAGCATCTTTCAGCTTGTAAATTATACAATGAGGTGAAATACATACCATATAGGGCCTGATTCACAAAGCGGTGCTAACAGTTAGCACCCTGGTGAAAAGCCCTTTATCACGCCTAAACTCTGTTTAGGCATGATAAGTTTAGGTGTGATAAGTTTAGGTGTGATAAGTTTTTAGGCATGATAAGTTTAAGCACCAACTGGGTTAGCACCGCAGTGCACAGCTGATCAAAAGTTTTGCGCTAGCAAAGTCTGGTGCACTTTGCATAGAGTTTAATGGCGCTGCTTTGCGTGCGGGACTTTGCATGCGATCTAAACTTATCTAAACTTGCCTAAACTAAGCATGCCTAAACTTATCATGCCTAAACTTATCATGCCTAAACTGAGTTTAGGCATGATAAAAATTGTTATCACGCCTAAAGTCTCTAACTGGGTTAGCACCGCTTTGTGAATCGAGCCCATAGAGATACACACATATGTACTAAAAAATACCAAGAGGGAGAGCCCTTCCATTTCAAACTTAAAGAGAACCTGAACTAAAAATAAAATCAAAATAACCATACACAGGTCATACTTACCTCCTGTGTAGCCTGCTTCTCGGTCTCTTTCTCCTCTCCTGCGTCCAATTTGTCCATTGTGATCAATGGAATTATCCGTCCTTCACTTTAAAAATGGCCATTACCCCATAACAGGTTCCTGGTCAGCATACTGTTAAACTGTTATATCGCCCACTTGAGCCATAGGGAAACATGGACATTACCTTGCACATTCAGTTGTAACTGACAGCTGCTGATCTATAACTGGCAGCAACTGATATATTTCAGTTCTGACAAAATATTATCAGAACTGGAAGGGATCACTGTAAGGATCTGTAAGGAACTGATGGTGAGGTTAGTATGTAATATTCATTTGTAGCTACGTCGTGTGTTTATAGTGGCTAGGCCACTTTAACTAGTTACCGACCTGCTACATTACCATCTTGTTTACAGCTTATTTATTCTGCTTGCCAATTTATTTTTAACCCCTTATATCTTAAAGGGAACCTGAAGCGAGTACAATAATTTAAAATGGTACTTACGTATTATACCGTCCAGAACATTTAGGAGCCTCCTGTTAAAAATATATGTACTTCTCTTGCAAGATTGAACCATCTTTAGGAAGCTGAACGTATTCGCTTTTATTTGCACCAGGTTCCAAGTGGGTATGACACACGGTTCCCGAATTAGTGGGTTTTGAAGGAGAGCTATCCACTGCATTTGGCTGTCACTGTTACCATTGAAAGCCTTCGGTCTCTTTAGTGGGCGGCCGGTATCTTTAATGCCTAGTGCCCGTCAGGTTAATAATTGATGAACTCCGGCTCCTGTTTATCATCCCCCATCTTGTCCTCAGACTTGTTGACTCCAGCTCCTCCTGCATCCCACCCCCGTTGTCTCCTGCGCTCTGCTCTGTTCTGCGTAGGGTTGCCGTGCAGAAAGCGCAGAGTACAATTATTTAAAATGGTACTTATGTATTATAACGTCCAGAACATTTGGGAGTCTCCTGTTAAAAATATATTTACTTTTCTTGCAAGGTTGAACCATCTTTAGAAAGCTGAATGTCTTGGCTTTCATTTGTACCAGGTCCCAAGTCGGTATGACACACGGTTTCTGAATAAGTGGGTGCTGAAGGAGCGGTGGCCCCTACACTTGGCTGCCGCTGTAACTATTAGAAGCCTCTAATCTCTATATTGGGTGGCTGGAGGCTGGCCCCTTCTTGCCTGCAGAAATGAATCACAGTGACCCCGGCAGCACCAACTCAGAAACTGTGGAATGTAGTAATAAGATCAGTTTCCAGGGGCCTGGGCAGGTAAAATACTTGCAGAAACAGAACAGCTTTCTGCACGGCAACCCTACGCAGAACAGAGCAGAGCGCAGGAGACAACGGGGTGGGACACAGGAGGAGCAGGAGTAAACAAGTCTGAGGACAAGACGGAGGATGATAAACAGGAGCCGGAGTTCATCAATTATTAACCTGACTGGTACTAGGCATTAAAGATACCGACCGCCCACTAAAGAGACCGAAGGCTTCTAATGGTAACAGTGACAGCCAAATGCAGTAGATAGCTCTCCTTCAAAACCCACTAATTCGGGAACCGTGTGTCATACCGACTTGGAACCTGGTGCAAATAAAAGCGAATACGTTCAGCTTCCTAAAGATGGTTCAATCTTGCAAGAGAAGTACATATATTTTTAACAGGAGGCTCCCAAATGTTCTGGACGGTATAATACGTAAGTACCATTTTAAATTATTGTACTCGCTTCAGGTTCCCTTTAAGTTATAAGGGGTTAGAAATAAATAGGCAAGCAGAATAAATAAGCTGTAAACAAGATGGTAATGTAGCAGGTCGGTAACTAGTTAAAGTGGCCTAGCTCCGATTATACATTTGTGGCCATGTTGTTAACCTCCCTAGCGTTCTGGACAAGTTGAGCTCGTCCAGAGACGCCGGAGGTCACCGCTCAGGCCCTGCTGGGCATATTTGAATGTTTTTTTTTCAAACACGCAGCTAGCACTTTGCTAGCTGCGTGTTTGCTGCGATCGCCGCCGCTCGCCGCCGATCCGCTGCTACCCGATGCAAAAGAGGTCCCCCCGCAGATCCCGTGCGCAGCCTGGCCAATCAGTGCCAGGCAGCGCTGAGGGCTGGAGCAGGACTCCCTATGACGTCATGTCGATGACGTCGATGACGTCATTCCGTTCGTCACCGTGGCGATGGGGGAAGCCCTAAAGGAAATCCCGTTCAGAACGGGATTTCCTTATGGGCAAGCGCGCCGGCGGCGATCGGAGGTGTGGGTGGGAAAGCGCAGGGAGGGGGGCATCATGTAGCTAGCGATAGGCTAGCTACATGAGAAAAAAAATTGGGTGAAAAAAAACACCCGCAGCCGTGTCCAGCAGGTTAAGGCTTCTGTGTATACCTATGATGCATACGGTCCCTAGCATCATAACATTCCACAGAAAGGCTAATGTTGCAACAGATAAACATGGGGACAGCTTTACTTAGAGGGTGACTTACCCCTCCTCTTAGTATAGTTTATAAATAAACACCAGCTCTGAAAACAAAACAAAGTATCCAACCAGCATTTCACCAGCATGGAAAATAAGAAAACATGTTTTTCAGTCATTGTGTATTCATCCAATATCTGTGTTTTTAGATACAGTTAGACACATGTACTTGTAGTAATGGAGCAAATGACTCAGTGGATGGCCTATAATGTAAAGAAATGTTTCAGATGGGCTTTTGAAAAAAAGAAAAAGAAAAAAAACCATTTTAGACATTTACAGTGGGATGCGAAAGTTTGGGCAACCTTGTTAATCGTCATGATTTTCCTGTATAAATCATTGGTTGTTACGATAAAAACATTTCAGTTAAATATATCATATAAGAGACACACACAGTGATATTTGAGAATTGAAATGAAGTTTATTGGATTTACAGAAAGTGCACAATAATTGTTTAAACAAAATTAGGCAGGTGCATAAATTTGGGCACCACAAAAAAGAAATTAACTCAATATTTAGTAGATCCTCCTTTTGCAGAAATTACAGCCTCTAAAGGCTTCCTGTAGGTTCCAATGAGAGTCTGGATTCTGGTCGAAGGTATTTTGGACCATTCCTCTTTACAAAACATTTCTAGTTAATTCAGGTTTGATGGCTTCCGAGCATGGACAGCTCTCTTTAACTCACACCATAGATTTTCAATTATATTCAGGTCTGGGACTGAGATGACCATTCCAGAACTTTGTACTTGCTCCTCTGCATGACTGCCTTAGTGGATTTTGAGCAGTGTTTAGGGTCGTTGTCTTGTTGAAAGATCCAGCCCTGGCACAGCTTCAGCTTTGTCACTGATTTCTGGACATTGGTCTCCAGAATCTGCTGATACTGAGTGGATTCCATGTGTCCCTCAACTTTGACAAGATTCTCAGTCCCTGCACTGGTCACACAGCCCCACAGTATGATGGAATCACCACCATATTTTACTGTAGGTAGCAGGTGTTTTTCTTGGAATGCTGTGGTGTTTTTCCTTCATGCAAAATGCCCCTTGTTATGCCCAAATAACTGTTTTAGTTTCATCAGTCCACAGCACCTTATTGCAAAATGAAGCTGGCTTGTCCAAATGTGCTTTAGCATACCTCAAGTGGCTCTGTTTGTGCTGATGGCGGAGAAAAGGCTTCCTGTGCATCACTCTCGCATACAGCATCTCCTTGTGTAAAGTGCGCTGAATGGTTGAACAATGCACAGAGACTCCATCTGCAGCAAGATGATGTTGTAGATCATTGGTGCTGGTCTGTGGATTGACTCTGACTGTTCTCACCATTAGTCGCTTCTGTTTATCCTAGATTTCTCTTGGTCTGCCACTTCAAGCCTTAAAGCGGAACTGAAGACTGTTATTTTTTAATGAAGTGCTAATGGAGGTATGTGCCTTTAAAGGGAAGGTCCAAGCAAAATAAAAAAAATGAGTTTCACTTACCTGGGGCTTCTACCAGCCCCATGCAGCCATCCTGTGCCCTCCTAGTCACTCACTGCTGCTCCAGTCCCCCGCTGGCAGCTTGCCGACCTCGGAGGTCGGCGGGCTGCATTGCGTACATTTTTACGCATTCCCGCTAGTGCAGGAACATTAACACATACATTTTTACGCATTACTGGTTCAATGCGTAAAAATTTACGCATTGAACTTTCTCCACCCTTTTCTCCATGCGTAAAAATTTACGCATTGAACCAGTAACGCGTAAAAATGCATGTGTTAATGTTCCTGCACTAGCGGGAATGCGTAAAAATGTACGCAATGCGGCCAGCCGACCTTTCGAGGTCGGCAAGCTGCCAGCGGGGGACTGGAACAGCAGTGAGTGACTACGAGGGCACAGGATGGCTGCATGGGGCTGGTAGAAGCCCCAGGTAAGTGAAACTCATTTTTTTATTTTGCTTGGACCTTCCCTTTAAGTCTTACATACCTCTTGGCTGAGCAGTTTCATTTATGCAGCTTCTCCCAGTCCCAATTTCTCCCGTTTAATCCTCTCGACTTACAAGTCGATAACGAGCTGACAGGAAAGCCTGTGCTCTTCTGTCTATCTGACCTCTCTCTAATGCATCTGCTTCTCGTTCTCCTCCCCTTTCTCCACCCTTTTCTCCATGCACGAGCAGGCAGAAAGATCTGAGTGCACGAGAAGACAAACTGAGCATGCTCAGTGCTGGAGTCTTCTCGTGCACGGATGCAGACCAAAGTGCACGAGTTCTGGATAGAGAAGCAATGCCCCGGAAGTAGTTCATGGCGGCGACCATCTTAATAGGGGGACGGAAGCAAGATACCAGTGAAAATAAGGCTGATCGCGGCGGCGGGGAGCACCGAAACTAATATGAGGTGGGTCAGGCAGAAAAGAGTTGGTGGCAATATGTTTTTTATTCTGTTTGGATACTATATTTCAGTTCCGCTTTAGCTTGAACTGAGACTGTGGTCTTCCATTTCCTGAATATGTTCCTAACTGTGGAAATAGACAGCTGAAATCTCTGAGACAGCTTTGTGTATCCTTCCCCTAAACCATGATGGTTTACAATCTTTTGTCTTCAAGTCATTTGAGATTTGTTTTGAGACCCCCATGTTGCTATTCTTCAGAGAAAATGAAAAGAGCAGGGAAACTTACAATTGACCATCTTAAATACTCTTTTTCATAATTGGATTCACCTGTGTATGTAGGTCAGGGGTTGCTGAGCTTACCAAGCCAATTAGAGTTCCAATAATTAGTTCTAAAGGTTTTGGAATCAATAAAATGATAACAGTGCCCACATTTATGCACCTGCCTAATTGTATTTAAACAATTATTGCACACTTTCTGTAAATCCAATAAACTTCATTTCACTTCTCAAATATCACTGTGTATGTTTCCTTTTTTTTTCCTTTTCTTTATACCTTATTCAAACTCAGATACATTTTTGATATGGGAAGTTTATCAGCTTATGGCATAGTCGCTTGGACGCTTAAACTAGCGCTGAAAAATGCCTTCATCATTGTTTGAGCCATACATAGTTGAAACTTTATTTATTTCACTATATTTATGTCTATGCGTGCTTCAGAAACTATAAACTCCTCCCTTCCCTTACGCAACCCTCCCCATTCCGGGATTAACCATGTCTTACCATGTCCTGTATCCCCTATATCTTAAATGAAAGGGAGGTGTAATAACCTGTTGTTCTTGCTGCCGAGTATGTATATACATTCAGAAACTCTTACATTCAACCAAGCATACTCTTCCTTAACCCATAACCCATCCATATTAACCTGACCCAAACCACCTGACCACCCCACTTTTCCAATCTTACCCCCACTTGTGTTATACAGTGTCGCCCCTAACCCATCTTATTATATGTATACTTATTGCTTATCCATATAATTTTTTGTAATTGAAAGCCAGGTGTCCCTATAGCATCTGACCCATTGAGTACAATCTAAGTCAGGTGTGTGATCTTCTGTGTCGCCGCTGATTTCACTGCGACACAACAGATCCATTCTGCTCAACCAGTCATCGAGATGGGGGGGAGTCGAGTCTTTCCATTTTTCTTGTAACCATTCTTTTTGCGACTTTTGTTCTTAACTCTTTAATTAGAGCACTTTATTTACTATCGCCTGCTTCAGATATGCCAAAACGAGCTTCACTTGGAGAAAGTTTAAAGCCCACTTCTAGCAGGTTTTTACAAAAACATATTATACTATCCCAAAAGGTCTTTGATATGGGACATGTCCACCACATGTGCAGTTCGGACCCATCCTCCTGCCCACACCTCCAGCACAATTCTCTTTGTTTGGAAAATGTTTGTATACATTCCGGGGTAATGTACAATCTAGCAATGGTCTTGTACTGGGTAAGCTGGAGATCTATATCCGGGATCATCCAATTTTTATGCCAAATCGTGTGCCATTTACTTTTAAGCGAAAGGCGAGGCCTCTTTCCCATTTTGTACTATAGTGTGGAGTAAAATTTTTACTTTCTCCTTGGCAAATAAGTCTATTAAGTTTGGATAATGCTTTGTCCATTTTTTTATTAAGGAGAATATGTTTTTTCAAAAATATTTGGGTCAATCCTTAATCTGACAAACTTGAATTTTAATTTATGTATGAAACTTCTCGCTTGCATTGTACCCCAAGTCTCCTTTTGCCTGCGATTGTTTAATATGCCAGGTATCCCCAATGCAGGGTTTCCCCAGAGATTGATAATACACGTATCGGGGCTTATTGTGTTTTTGGAAAACCATGACCTCACCAAGCAAGGCATGAAATCAGGATTCTCCCTTAAAGTGGCAAGTGGGGATGGGCCTGTGTCTTTGTGCCATTTTGAGACGAGCCAAAAAAGAGTTTTAACTGTTGGTTTAATCAAAGGGTGATCCGTAGTGGAGTAAACTTTATATATGTTTTCTGGAATCCACGAGAAAATTAAATCTAGGTTACATTCGTCCTTTTCTAAGATAGACCAAGCTTTACCAGATCCAATGGGGGAAGATTCTATCTTCCAGTCCAAGACCCTTGCCAAGTGTGCACTTCTATAGTAATTTATAATGTTTGGTGCAGCTAGGCCTCCCTCCTCTTTCTGCCTAGAAATAAGTTTATAACTAATTCTACGTCTGGATTTACTCCAGATAAAATTTTGAAAAATTTTATGCCAGTTTTGGAACCATGAGTTGGGGATAGCCACTGGCAGGCTCCGCAAGAGGAAAATAAGTTTAGGTAAAACCAGCATTTTTAAAATGCTGATCCTACCAATGACATTAAAACAATGTCGATCCCATGATTGGAGTTTACCCTTGTACTCTTTAAAAGTCTTAGAAAAGTTAGCCATGAACAGGTCATTAGGGTCTCTAGTGAGGGTAATACCAAGATATTTAATTGCCTGATCACTCCATCTAAATTTATTGTGTGTTTTAATAGCATGCACGGTGTCACGTGAACAACCCAAATTCAAGATTATAGTTTTAATCTGGTTAATCTTAAAATTAGAGTGTAAGGAGAATACCTCGAGAAGTTTCTCACACCTGGCGATGGATTGAATTGGTTTGATCAAAGTTAGTAATAAATCATCCGCGTAGGCAAGTATTTTAATCTCCTCCGTCTTTGTTTTAACTCCTTTAACCATGTTGTCATTCTGAATTAGTTGTATAAATGCTTCTAAACTAAAATTGAAGAGCCATGAAGACAATGGGCAACCTTGCCTAACCCCATTCTTAATATTGAAAGTATTGGACACGGATCCGTTTATATTGACCCCTGCACTTTGATTGATATATAATTTCTTTATTCTGTTTATAGAGGTTCCGGCCCAAACCCAATCTTTCCAATATAGCAAAGACAAATTCCCTTGATAGACAGTCAAATGCCTTTTCTGCATCTACTGCAACCATAACTGCTTCTATTTCTCTCTTTTTACAAGTATGGATCAATTTTGTTGCAGCATAAATATTGTCTTGAATTTGGCTATTTTTGACGAAGCACGATTGTTGTTTGCCCAGAATTCTATCGGCAACCCCGGTCAGTCTATTTGCCAATATTTTTGCATAGATTTTCACATCACAATTTAATAGTGAAATTAGCCTAAAGTTTGCACCGTCTAAATTTGATTTCCCTTCTTTAGGGACTAGTGTTAGTATAGCTTGGTTAGATTCTTTTGAGAAGGTAGCAGTTCCTTCTTTGTTATTGACCAAGTTGCAGAAAAGATGGGCCAAAATATGAGCAAAGTGCTGATAGAATTCTATGCAGTAACCGTCAGGGCCTGGGCTTTTCCCCTTCTGAAGCTTAGACACTGTTTCCAGAAATTCACTTTCAGTCACCCGTGTTTCAAGCATTTCGCGGTCACTATTATCTAAGACGGGTAGGTTGATATTTTCTAAATATTCTCTTATGTTTGTGGGTTTTGGTATGTTAGTGTTGTATATACCTTCAAAGAAACTAGAGAATATGTTACCTATGGCTTCCGTGTCCTGAACAATGCTTCTATCTTGATTTTTTATTTGGTGGATGAAGTTATTTCTTTGTTTTTTGTTGAGTAGGTCTGATAGTATTTTACCTGGTTTATTCTTCCCTTGTATGTACTGTTTTTTTATTTTTTTGTACTCCTGTGAACATTTGTTGTCAAGCAACTGATTTAGTTCTGTCTTAATCTTTGTGAGCTTAAGCAAAGTTTTAGATGAGGGCCAGGTTTTATGTTCTGCTTCTTCTGATTGTAGGTGGGCCAACAATCCTTTTCTGTTTTGCCTTTTTTTTTCCTATTACTTACCTGAATCAGAACTCCTCTAGATACACATTTTAAAGTGTCCCAGAGGATCGATGGTGAAGTTACAGACATCAAATTGAATTTAATAAATTCATTTAATGACTTAGCTATCTGACGTCTGGTGTCTTCTTCCTCTAGTAACGCTTTATCTAGTCTCCAGACTTTTTTTCTGAGGTGATTTAAGGTCGAAATAGATTGTCATAATTACAGGGGCATGGTCTGAAAAAGTAATATGGCCAATTGAGACGTCAGAATCTGAAGTAATAAGATTTTCAGGGACTAGGAAATAGTCTAGCCTGGAATAGTTTTGATGTACGCTAGAGAAAAAAGTATAGTTTTTTTCGTCTAGATTTTTAATTCTCCATATATTGACAAGTTTTAAGATCTTGAGTTCATTTTTGAGATTAACAATGTCACGTTTGGGAATACATGAAAGCCCTTTGGAGGTATCATATTTGGGATCAATCGTGAGGTTAAAATCCCCACCAATAATGGTTAAGCCAACTGCTTTATCTTTGACTTTGTTGAGGAAGTTAGTCAAAAAGGCCACTTGACCTTTGTTGGGGGTATACACATTAGCTAATGTTATTTGGCTGCCATTAACTGTCCCCAACACTATCAGTTCCCTGGCTTCTTTATCTTTGTATATGCGATTTATACAGAAGTCCATACTGGATCTTATTGCAATCGCAACGCCGCGTGCTTTTTTTTGCTCATTGAAGTTAATGATCCATTCTTTTTATCTTTTGTCAAAGAATCTCGGGGTTTTTCCCTTTTGAAAATGTGTTTCTTGAATAAAGGCTATGTCAATTTTATTCTTTATTAATTATTGTGTATGTATACTGTGTATGTCTCCTTTATGATATAATTAACTGACATTTTTTATCTTAACAACCAACGATTTATTCCGGAAAATCATGACAATTAACAAGGTTGCCCAAACTTTAGCATCCCACTGTAGTGGGCTAGGGAGTATGAAAGGTGTTCACCAGGGGAATTAAATAGGCCTCAAATCAAATGTTACATTTTTATGACTATTTTGATATTAAGGTACAGTATGTTTTTCTAAAAAAAAACATTTGGGCCTATATGCAATTCAGTTATTTTCCTGATTTTTCTCCTAGGTGATATTTTCACACCTTACCAAATAAAATTCACTTTAAACCACTAACAAGCAAGAAAATACTAATAAGGGCCCAGGGTGGAGCTGCAATCCACGTGACCGGCAGTGAAACGGTGGTAGGAGACGTGCTGATCTGAAGCTGGATGGGTGTCGGCAGCTACTCGGGAGCTAACCACCCACAGTTATCTGTATATGCTCGTTTATTCTCTTTGTTATTAAACACCTGTGGTTTTATACTATTTTAGTGACAGCAGAGACGCGAGACACTTTATCCCCCAGTCCTTTCATTCCTGCCTCCGGATACTTTAGGAGGTCAACAGGGCGAGTGCGATCCCATTGGGTATTGACCTGGCCTTGGCACTGCATGCTATTTTCACTAAGGGTGATGTGAACGGGATAGCACACAGAGCAAGGGGAGGAATGTCCGATTTAAAGTGATAAGCTATGATAATTTTTCTTGTTCTTATTGCATAACCTGTGATGGTCATTTTGAGGCTAAAAGAGGAAGAAGAAGCTCCCGTCACTGAGCTTAGAGACTGGACTTATCTGGCAACCTGCTGGGTGATATTGTTCTTGTGTTTTGCTTTCTCACAGACTGAGAGCGTGTACTTGTATCTAATTTTACACAATGATATTGAAGATTTGTGTTTCACACACAAATGAAATTAGTGACAATTTTTTTCATTAACTTTCTTACTTTGCTGAATAGTTTAACAAACTTTCCTCTTTTCTCTGCCCTCTGTTTCTCCTTCTCTCTCTTTCTTAACACACCATTTTAATGCACATCTATCAATTAGAGTACATGTTTTAATGCTGCATGTTAGGGCACACATTATCACAAGTTCTAGGAGCAATTTCTTTCATCACACAGCTCTGCCTCTCTGCTGTAAAATCATCCCGACACCTCCAGATCCAAAAGACGTCGGCTCTGCAGGACTGGACCATGTTCCTGCACATGGTGGTTTGTATCAACTCCTCAGTGTATAGTCTAGTAATCACCCAGATACAGGATCTTATTCATATTACTTTTTATCCATTGTTCTTTGCCAGAAGAAAAAGTACAGACTCCAGCACTCTTCAAGCAAGTCTTCTTTTTTCTTCACATAGAACAGGAACAGCAGAAAGCCCCTACTGTCTACAGCTGTTTCACGTGAGTTTCACACCTCTTCAGGACACGTGGGGCCTGTTACCCTTACTTCCTACCCCACCTATATGCAGGTAGCCCCTCCCACCACCTAACCTCTCTCTCACAGTAGGGGTGGGGCGGAGAAGTTTTGATCAGGAGTTTGAGTGACAGTGTAGCCTAACTAAAATTCCTACCTAGACCTTTACTTAAAAAAGCATTAGCTTCATCCCTCTCATTAAAACCCAGATTCCCCAGAGCCTTAGTACGTGAAATTATCCAAGCCTCTCTTTTTGAGAGTTTATCACCTCTTGAACCACCCCTGCCGTCACCTTGTACTATCTCCAGTCCAGCAAAGGAGAGACAACCAGCATTGCCCAAATGGACCTCATAAATATGTTCTTACATCCGGGTAGCACCTACACCATTTTTGATAAATCTTTCATGCTGAAGAAAACGCTTCTTTAGTGGCTGGACTGTTTTGCCAATGTAATAGTGACCGCATACATACTTGGTGCGGCAACTGGTGAATTGTCTGATTTTCCAAGTGATGGGACCAATCTGAACCGTTTTACCCTTCCTAAAAGAACAACAGGCACTACAATGCCCGCAACCAAAGTTTCCTTCCCATTGTTTCTTTGTTAACCAATTCCCAGATTCCTCCTCCTTCTTCCTAACATCATTATTTACCAATACCTTTCTGATTGTCTTCCCCCTTCTAAAACTGACCCTAGGGGGTGGTTATATCTTTGAAGGTACTATCCATCTTTAATATTTGCTATTGATTCCGAAGGCCTGTCGGATCTTTTCTGAAAGGGGCGAGTAATGAAACACAAAGTTACCCCGACTTTCTTTTAAACGTGACCCATTTTTATCCATTGTTGTCCTTTAACCTTCTGAAAGGCTGTTTATCTTACAGCTCCGATCTAGAGATACAATAGTGAATATCTTACTTTTTTATTGTATGTGTTATCCTTTGTGAATTGACATTTATGGTTTATTTACCTTACAAGTTTATTTCTCACAAGTTTGATAATTTACCTCACTAGACGGTAATTTTAGCTTTCCATGCAGTAACAGCCTTTGTGAATTGACATTTGACAAAATGTTTGGTAAAATCACTTGTTTTCTGCTTTACTTCATGTGGTAATGCTTTGTGAATTTAGCCCAATGACCACAAAGCAAAGTGAATACGTAATTACATGTTATGTCTGTCATGAGTTGCCTGCTAAAACAAGGTTTGAAAGACTTAGGCTTTGTTCCCATTGCGTTCTGCTCGCATGTCTGTCCACGTTGGGCTTTTTTAGAGTTGATTTTTTTAAATCTCCTGGCACTTGGGTGGGCGCTGCGGTTTTGTTAAAAGCGCTTTTCTAAGCCCTTTTCCCAAGCGGTTTTTTTAATTCACTCCCTGACGCAAGTCAGGAAGTGAACTCTGTGACCTGGAAAAGAATAATACAATGTATTTATTCTTAAAAACGCTAACGCAATTGCTGCACAAAGCGATTTTGTTAGCGTTTTTCATTTTTGTATACATTCCATTGAGGAGGAGTCGCCTCGAAAATGGCCCATGCCTTGCTTTTCTGAGAGGATTGGAAACAAACTGCCCATATGTGAACTTTTTAACAGATAATCATTGCACAAGCTCTTTCAGGGCAATTTTGAAAATCGCCAGCACTTAAAAAATGTAAAAAACGCCCCTAGTGTGAACGAGCCCTTACACATTTTTTTTATGATAGCCTACATCTTTGTTAATGATCAGGAAAAAAAATGTTTGCAAATGCCTTGCTCTTATCTGTAGCCAACATTGCCCATGTCCAAGATCTCAGGTATTGCGTGTATATAGATGATCATCTACCCTAGCTCAGTTGCAGCATCTATCTCTGGTCTTCCTCGATATAAGCTGTGTTTACCTTTTAATTTCTTCCATCAGAGAACATACTGGGCTTTTCCCTGTTAACTGACAATCCTCTTGGCTGCTGCAAAGAATTCACATCTGGCCTCCAAAGTGTCAACAAGCCATTGCATTGAATTCTGCTGAGACATTTCAGACAGCAGCTGATTCCCAGAAGCTGCAAGCAGTGTTTATCAACATTAGATCTACTAGAAGGATTGACATATGCCATCAAAACTCTGACACAAACTCCATCATAAACATCCTCATGCATTTTAATGGAGATATGATTGATCTGCTATTAAATGCTGTGTTAAATACCTTTCACAAATGCTTAGCAACCATTTGTGTGAGCCAGACCTTAAAGAAAACCTGAGCTGGAATAATTTTGTAAAAAAAATTAAAAAAAATACATGAGCTAGCTGGATCAGCTGGTTCCCTCAGTTTCATGAAAAAATAAAGCTGTCCATGACTCCAAGGTCACAACACTGCAGCTCTGGCTATGTGTGTCTTATCACAGAGCACAGAACACAGAGAGGCAAGGGAGAGGCAAGAGGGAGGCGTGAAAGGGAAGGAGGAGAGGAAGAGCTGGGCATTGAGAACTGGAGAAGGGGCATTCCTAATGCCAGCGGGGGGCATTTTGCTGGAGTGCCTCTCCTGCAAGGGATGCCCATTTCCCTGTAAGCCTACCAATAAGCTGCTTGTCAGTAGATTCCTGGGGTCACAGCGCAGCATAGGGGGTCTGTGATTGGCGTGGAGGGGACACAGTGGAATGGCATAAATCAGGGAACATGCCTCTGTGTCCCATTTACCCCCCGGCGCAAACTCGGGTACACTTTAAAGAGTATGAGAACTGATGTTGAAAAAAGAGAGAAAAGCTTGGCACCAGAGGTAGGTCAGGGAGGATCAGGATCGTAGGTGAAGAGAGGGCACGTGCTGCTCAAAGTCTTGTGTCATAGAGGAAGAAGGAAAGATGAAGATGCACTGTGCCTTTAAACACCTATTTTAATCGATCCAAAAACATCACATACAGTGGGTTACAGCGGGGGTTAGGTGGGAGGCCTGATAGCCATTTTGTGTGCTAACACGTCATCAGAGGCACTAACTTGAGCTGACATGTGACTTGATGAGATAGACATGTGAATGTACAGTCCCAAGACAACATAAAACTAGGCTGTGTTTCTTTTCACATTTTGATCACTGTAAGGTTTCAAGAGTAACTGTCCAACATAAAATCAAAAAGCAATTCTTTACTTTTATGTGGTAAACAATCAGGGGCATAACTAGAAATCACTGGTGGGCCCTCCTGTGAAACTTTATATGCCCCCTCCCTCACTTTTTGCACAGGTAAACTGAGAACCAATGTTATTCAACTGGCTAGTTCACATTTGGGTGTGTTTTCCCCATGCAGATAAAAACAGACAGCAGTGAAGCACTACATGCATTTTCTCTATCAATTACATTAGCTTCTATGATAAATGTGCAAGATTTCACACATACAGACACACATGGTGGACAAAAAATGCATACAGAAAACTGACAGACGAATGCTCTCCGAGCCTCAGCTTATTACACACACTCTGTCTATCTCTGATGGAGCAGAACTGGCTCTGCAGACAGACTTCTCCGGCAGCTGGAGAGGGGTAGAGAGGTTGGGGGATGGGCACTGTCACAAGAGCCTGCTGCACATGGAATAGGGACTGTCTACAAGTCTTTGTCTGCAAAACTTTGTATGATTGATTCCTTACAAGTGGCTGAGCAGATGCAGTCATTAGAACAATTGAGCAGAGAGCAGAAAGTCTTTTCTCTCCGTCCCCTTAGTTGTCAGTCTCTCAGGACAGGGAAAATAAATGTTTCCCCTCACGGGGCGTCCTGCGGCTTCTGGGCCCCCTGCAGCTGCATCTCTTGCAGGGTCTATTGTAACACCCATGTAAACAAGTAATAAGGTTGCTAACCAGGCAATCCAAAATTTAAAAATCACTCTTATTTTTCTTCTTCATAAAACATCATTCCCAGTTTCCCTGGCTCTTATTTGGTACATCTGCTGCACACAGAAAGTTGCAGGGCATGCTGGGTTTTCTTTTTTACTTTCCCCTCAGACTTAACCCTCCTGGCAGTATGCTAAAAATCTGCCAGGGGGCAGCAAATCAATTTTTTTAAATGTTTTTCTTTTTCATGTAGCGAGACAAGGTCTCGCTACATGATAGCCGCTGCTCAGCGGCATCCTCCCAAAGAACGAGATCTCCTGGAGGGCTTCCCCCATCGCCATGGCGACGGGCAGGATGACGTCACCGACGTCGTGACGTCATCGACATCGTGACGTCAAAGGGGACTCCGATTCACCCCACAGCGCTGCCTGGCACTGATTGGCCAGGCAGCGCACGGGGTCGGGAGGGGGGGGGCGGCCGCGGCGCGACGAATAGCGGCGGATCGGCGGGTAGTGGCGGCGATCGCATTGCACACACAGCTAGCAAAGTGCTAGCTGCGTGTAGCAAAAAAAAATTATGCAAATCGGCCCAGTGGGGCCTGAGCGGTGCCTTCCGGTGGCATAGCCCGTGCTCAGCACAGGCTTACCGCCAGGGAGGTTAAATAATGCAGCCTAATTGGCTGAAGCCTCTTTCCCTTCTGTTTTTCCCTCCCACACCTCTGTTCCTCTCTGATTGGCCAATATTTCTCAATGCACTTTCTGCTGCAGACCTGAATGGGAGTGTCTGAAGACTGGGAGGGGGGCGGGCAATGATACACAGACAGAATAAGGGAGAAAATTATGTCAGGATTGGCTTCAAGATAGACACTAGAGTTGATCAAACAGTGCTTGGCACTGTTTGTTATTCCCCGAACATTCGCCTGTTCGGGTTTCGGGTCAAGCACAGGCGAGCACCGCATGGTGCTCGGCCGCGCTGTTTGGTCTCCTTCCCTCGCTTAATGGCGCCTTGCAGGCAGCCAATAAGCGGCAACGATGCTTTTTCCACAGCTATGGTCACACAGCCTAGCTGGCTGTGACCATAGCTGGGATTGCGGGTCACGTGGTCGGGTATATAAACACCCGAACACATGCCTGGATCTGCCATTTGTATTGGGGTTTAGCTTGGGGTAGGTAGGAGAGCTAGCGGTTAGGTGCCAGCACTGCCAGCCAGGCCAGCCACAGTGCCCCAGCCTCACCACCACTGCCAGCAGCAGCCACAGTGCCCCAGCCTCACCACTGCCAGCGGCCCAGCAGCAGCCACAGAGCCCCTGCCTCACCACTGCCAGGCATTGGCATTTGGCAGCAGCCACAGTGCCCAAGCCTCACCACTGACAGCAGCTGCAGTGCCCCTGCCTCACCACTGCCAGAAGCCACTACCAGCAGGCACTGCCAGCAGCCACTGTACTTTCAGTACTTTCAGTGCCAGCTGGGAACAGTTGTTCCCATTAAAAAACACAGTTTATTGCATTTCACTGTTGCTTATTGTTGAAAAAAAACCAGTACTTTCAGTGCCAGCTGGGAACAGTTGTGCCTATAAAAAACACAGTTTATTGCATTTTACTGTTGCTTATTGTTGAAAAAAAAACAGTACTTTCAGTGCCAGCTGGGAACAGTTGTGCAGTCAAGTATAATTGGTGAGACCTGGGGCCCCTGGGCTGTCATGTGGACCAGTGTTTGTGATTTTAAATTTATTTTTTGCAGCTTCTAGGATGCGGTTGACAGGTGAGTGGTTAGGGAGGGGACCATGTGGGAGATGTGCCTACACGGGGCGTCCCTGTTAAACGACGCAATTCACGATTGCATCCAACCGAAGCCTCCCACCTGAATGCTAATCTATGTAATTCCTGCTAGGTATGGTACAGCAGGCAAAGGGTGTATGACAGTGCACCTGATGGGCTGAAAAGCGTCTGCTGGCCAGATAGAGGCAGGATATTGCTCTGACTGGAAGTTAGCAATTGTGTTTGTTGCAGTAGGCATTCAGTTTAGAGGTGGTGGGGTGAGTTCCCTGGAGGTGAGAGGTCCAGGGCTTGCCCGCACTTCCCTCTAGGTGTCGCATGGTGGTTTCGGGGCCCCAGTGAGTGAGAGAGACCTGGGGCCCCTGGGCTGTCATGTGGACCAGTGTTTGTGATTTTAAATTTATTTTTTGCAGCTTCTAGGATGCGGTTGACAGGTGAGTGTTTAGGGAGGGGACCGTGTGGGAGATGTGCCTACACGGGGCGTCCCTGTTAAACGACGCAATTCACGATTGCATCCAACCGAAGCCTCCCACCTGAATGCTAATCTATGTAATTCCTGCTAGGTATGGTACAGCAGGCAAAGGGTGTATGACAGTGCACCTGATGGGCTGACTAGCGTCTGCTGGCCAGATAGAGGCAGGATATTGCTCTGACTGGAAGTTAGCAATTGTGTTTGTTGCAGTTGGCATTCAGTTTAGAGGTGGTGGGGTGAGTTTCCTGGAGGTGAGAGGTCCAGGGCTTGCCCGCACTTCCCTCTAGGTGTCGCATGGTGGTTTGGGGGCCCCAGTGAGTGAGAGAGACCTGGGGCCCCTGGGCTGTCATGTGGACCAGTGTTTGTGATTTTAAATTTATTTTTTGCAGCTTCTAGGATGCGGTTGACAGGTGAGTGGTTAGGGAGGGGACCGTGTGGGAGATGTGCCTACACGGGGCGTCCCTGTTAAACGACGCAATTCACGATTGCGTCCAACCGAAGCCTCCCACCTGAATGCTAATCTATGTAATTCCTGCTAGGTATGGTACAGCAGGCAAAGGGTGTATGACAGTGCACCTGATTGGCTGACTAGCGTCTGCTGGTCAGATATAGGCAGGATATTGCTCTGACTGGAAGTTAGCAATTGTGTTTATTGCAAGTATAATTGGTGCACTGCTCTGCAAACATGAGTTCCTGCTTTTATTCTGAGCCTAAGATCTATGCCCCCCCCCCACACTATTTCCAACCCATTTTGCAGAAGTTTCCCTCATTTTGCAAGTTTTTTCAGGCCTGCAAAGCAGGTATGCTCTGGTCCCCATTGACTTCAATTAGGCTCGGTGTTCGGCCGAATATCCCGAACTTCTGGACCATGTTTGGCCAAGCCGACCCAAGCCCGAATAACTGGGTGTTCGATCAACACTAATAGACACAGACAAAATGGAAAATCATAAAGGTGCCCTTACATCTAGCGATGTATGAGCAGACTCGACCAAGAGACAAATCTCTCTCTTATCGAATCTGATGCCCATACACCACAGGCGGATTGCCGATCAATTTCAGCATGAATCGGCCTTGTGCGCTACATCTGCCGCCCCAACGCTGTCCCCTAAAGTCAATGCCCCCCAGTGCCCATGTAAAGTGTATATATTACTTCTTCGCAGCCTCTTCTTGTCCCCCGCATTCTCCTCTCCTTCTCCTCTCCATACACACACGCCTCAATTGGTTTCCTAGTAAGGGCACGTGTATGTGACGTCACACAAGAATGCTACCAATTTTCGGCCCGAAATCAGTCGCATTGCCGGTCGGGCATGCACTTGGCGGCACTGATTTTCATCCAATTTGATTATAATAATCAAATTGGATGGTCGATCGGCCGCCCAGTCGCTTGATGTATGGCCACCTTAACAAGGATTTTCTCTTTTTTTTTTTTACTATAGAAAAATCACTAAAATCAAAATGTGGACAGTGCAATCCATATGTTATGCAAGTAGAGCGAGTATTTATCTACTTATATATTGTGGGGTTTTTTTCTGAGATAGTATGGCTGACAACTCCGCTTTAAAAGGGATAGAATTCAAGCATGCAGATTGTTAGAATATGAGGCCTCAGTTATTTTAAAGCAGTAGGATCAGCCATACTATGCCAGGGTAAAAAACACATATATAAGTAGATAAATACTTGATCTACTTACATAACACATGTATTGTACTGTCCACTTTTTGATTTCAGTGAATGTTATATAGTAAATGACGAGAATTCTGTTCCTGGTGGGGGCCATGTCTTTTGCCCACAGTTAAGGCTAACTCGTGATGTCATTTCTGCCCTTTACTTTTTTTCTTGTCTCCTCCAATCACTGAGTCACCTCAGCCTTGCTTGTAAACACAAGTGAGTAGGGGATCAAATTTCAGATAAGCAGCAGGCAGGGAAATAAAGGGAAGAGGAGGAATATTATAGATAAAAAGAACCCCCAGCATGCAATTATTTGGCACCGATTACTAAAGAGCCATTGCTCCTAAAGTATATGATAACTCCAAATCATAACAGCAGAAAAAGTTTTGAAAGTTTTGAATGCAGGATTAGCATCTTTATCACTTAATACACTCAGACCAGCTGCTGTTGAAATTTGATTTTTGTGGTGACACTCCCGCTTTAACTGAGTTTAGTTAAAAGACTTGATTTGCAGAGTCTCCCTTTAAGCAGCATTTCTACAAACACTGGAACATGGTTTTGTGTCTTACACAGGACAGCCAAGGCTGGATCAGAGATATCCAGGACAGATATCCAGGATTGTTTCTGGGATTTGTTCAATTGGACAGATGGTAGTGTCTTCCTGGTTGCAATTATGTAAGTTGTAATGTTTTTTTATATATATGTATACGGTATGTATATATATATATATATATATATATATATATGTATGTATATATATATATATATATATTTTGTATCTTTTAATATGTACTACTGTATCTTAACTTTATTTCTGTATGTACAAGGCTATGTTAGTCAGGTCACGTGTTGAGAACTTTCTAGGGAAATGTTAATTGACTGAGCATATATCTTTTGAAATAAATGGACGCTCCCTGCGGCTCCAATAAAATGGAGGATACTGTTGGAGTAACTCGGACCTCCAGAACTGGGGGGTGGAGACTCGTTTCCCAGCCTGTCTTTCCGTTGCTGGGCAACGGGGAGATACTTCCTGATCACGCCCCTGCTCGCTCCCCGCTCGGAGCGAGTGGCCGCTACCCATTCAATGACGTCACGCGCCAATGTAACGCGATGACGTTGTATGCCATACGCCACGCGGCTACGCTACGCAACCTTCCCAACAGCTACCAGGAAGTAACCTGTATCTATTTAAATCCCTAGGACACGAGCGTCGTTATACACAGGCGCCCGAGATAGTTACCCTTCTACCTGGAGGTAAGCCCTAGCATTTACATATGCATTCTATTAACCTAAACACTATTGGTCGTTACTTATTAGTGCAACCTGGACTTTTTCTAAACAATTTTCTATTTCCTAATTTATCAATGCCATGAAGCAGTATTACACCTATCTAAAAGAATCACCGCTATTTGGTTAATTGGGGTATCCGTATGGATAACTCCATATGTATGGTTTCGCTACTTACAGATACATGTCCTTTTAGGATTGTTAAATGCATTTTTTGATTTAGATTACATTGATAGGGCTACACCAGTTTTATCTAATACAATTGTCTGATCGACCAGCGATACATAATTGTAAATATACAGATATCATGTTCTTTTTTCCTTTTTACTGTACATATGTTTTTATTGATATAGGTAAGATTGTATACTATCCTAAGTGCTTTGTGTGTGTGTATATATGTCTCTTAGGGCACATCACTCGACCTGAGGAAGCGGTTGTTCCGCGAAACGCGTTGTCACATTTAAAGTGCCCAATAAAGCTAAACTTTCTTTATACCTTTTAGTGGATCGACTGCTTCATTTAAGGTAGGACCATCCTTTATGTATTACTACCAGCTTGGCTGTTAGCCATTATTTATCTAATTGTACAAATACAGTAGTTACTTGTCACGGGCGCCTCCGACCTTGCCCTATCTGACATTATACCCCTACCCGGGGTTACCACTTTGGCAAGTGGACTTTTTGAAGGAGCAGCGACCTTCCAAGGACAAGGCCGAGCAGGGACGGTACTTCCCTGCATGCACATCAAGTGGTTGCCTGTTTCGCAACCCAATTTTGTGAGTATAACTGTACAAGAATTTTATTGATAAAACCATCTAAAACTCACAATATTGCACTAGATCGGGCTCCTGGTTCTTCCTCCCGCCCCTTTTTCTACCTTATCACAGTTGCAACATAAATATGAACCATTGTTATGAAAACATTCTAACTAGTACATTAAATAAAATCCTTCTTAGAACTTTAGATCTAGGTGAGAGGTCGGGCAGGCGCAGTAAAGTACTAAAGCAGGTGACGGGCTCCAGAGAGGGACTTCTGCTTCTTGTGACTGCTGGCTTTCACCCTTTACTTTTATTTATAATATGTCTTGTCATCTTATCTAACTGTATGCTGTATATAGGCCTATGGGCCACGTAGTCTAGATATAACATAGGATAGATAGAACATAAGATAAAGACTGGTTACCATTCACCTGGAATGGAACCAAGAGCTATAACGCCAAGGACTTACTACAGAACAAACTACTTTGCTAAGATGTAACCACATGTACTGTATATCTGTTTATTGAATAAACTCCTAAACTTTGAGGATGCCTAAGAAGTTCTATCTCCTATGCTGTTGCTGTGATGAGAGTCGAGTGAGTTGCAGCTCTAATGAGTTGCTGGTGCCAGAACAAAGGTGTAGTGTTGTTGCCAATAGCAACTAACGTATAGATTCTTACACAGATGGTGCTTTTTCTTCAGTCAGATTTAAGACTATAGGACAAATTTCTTTGATAATGAATCACAAGCCTCTCTTGCCTAACGGAAAACAACTTCTGAGCGTGAGGAATATTAAAAAGCTAACTTTTTTTCAGCGTGAGCACTTTGTTTTTATGTGCATATTAAACCAAAGCATGCGATGGTGCGTTTAACCAAAACTAAAAGGTAGGAATGTCAAAGTTTGCTGTGAGACAATGGTGTTGAAAATTAGCAGCAAAGCATCTTGCCCTGTGTAGCTAATTAGTCCTGAATAAAGGGGGTGGTTTCTGGACCCAGACAACTGTATTAACAAACAAAGCACTATCACGTCACCTTTGCCTCCACCTCACCATTCCTGCGCTGGGACCCCCTCAAGCTTGTCTATAACCCCTTGTCAGCAGAGCACAGCAACATTGCGCAGGTGGCTCGCACCTGTGCAGTAGTACGGAGCCTATCGGGTTCAGATGTTACTGTCGGGAGTACCCTCAAGCTTTGTGGGATCCAAACACTGGAAGTACTGGAAGAAGAGCAATTTGAGATTATATCTACTTTTGGAAACTCACAGCTGGATGCAGATTAAAATGGAAAGATAGTTTTTAATAACCCTAAACTATAAAATAACTTGTGCAGTGCCAGTCTATGATATCAGTTTTTACCAAAATTGTCATTTCCTTTTAAAATGTGTTTATTTCAAATATGTTATAAAGTGAATACAAGCAAATGAGTGTCAGAAATGTGAATGAGATATTTTCTAGGAATCCAGAGAATCTTTCAAGTATTTTCTTTTTTTTTTCACAATGAGCCAGATGGGGTATTAGGGACATGAGAAGGTGTGGGTATTTGTTTTTAAATGTTAATGTTAGGAGTTAATTAAATGTCTAATGTTAGGGATTGAAAATAGATGATTTTTGATGATTTTAAGATGCTTGTAATACTATTCTAGTACTTTATATTTACACAGCAAATTGGTAAATAGTTCTCAGTTTGAGATAACCATTCTTTATATTTAAAGAGGAACTCCAGTGAAAATAATGTAATAAAAAAAGGTGCTTAATTTTTACAATAATTATGTATACATGATTTAGTCAGTGTTTGCTCATTGTAAAATCTTTCCTCTCCCAGATTCACATTCTGACTTGTATTACATGGTGACATTGTTACTGTGGGCAGATTATGGAGCTGTTTCTAGCTGGTCTGGCTTTAACAGACAGCTATTTCCTGTCTGAACATTGTTACATTGTGACAGTTTGCCCAGAGTACCGTACGGTACCAGAGCCTCTTGTGGGAGGGGTTTCAGCACAAAATCAGCCATACAGCGCCCCCTGATGGTCTGTTTGTGAAAATCATTATTTTTCTCATGTAAAAGTGGGTATCAGCTACTGATTGGGATAAAGTTCAATTCTTGGTCGGAGTTTCTCTTTAAAAACAGGCTGCGTGTCCTTGCTATGATGATGTCAGTCTGCTCCTCAGTCTTTTGCGAACATATCTCTTTTTA
Organism: Hyperolius riggenbachi; assembly: GCF_040937935.1. NCBI lineage: Eukaryota > Metazoa > Chordata > Amphibia > Anura > Hyperoliidae > Hyperolius > Hyperolius riggenbachi. The sequence continues at coordinate 291,944,320 of NC_090649.1, forward strand.
ACTAACTTAATAAACATTACGTTTTATATTGCTAGAAGGTGTAACACGCATTCAGTGTGACCTTTCTTTTAGAATTTGTTAGTGATCTCCCTAGAGGCTGTTTCAAGACTGTCACATTAATAATAATTTACTGAGGTTTATACTCAGTAAATGGATTGGGCCTCTTTTGCCAAATGATTTGTTTTTGTATCTCCTACTAAAGACCTACATGGAGAAATCTGATTTACTCTATCTAATGTGCCTTATGTGGAATCCTCTGTTTGACTTTTAAAAGATATAACAGCTGCTTTTGTTTTCTGTGAGAAGTGAACATATAAATAGATAAACTAATACACCATACCTGCTACTAAGTGTGTGTGTGTGTGTGTATGCGTGTGTGTGTGTGTGCATGCGTGCGTGTGCATGTGTTACCACCTATAGTGCTGTTAAATGTAAATTGAATTCAGAACTAAAACTTTAAAGGCCTTGGCAACCAAGCACAGTGCCATCAATGTATTAATTAACAGAAGGTATGGTCAAGGATCATATATTAGTATTAGCATTGTAGTAGCCTTGGGTGTAGCTGTGGGTCATGAGAATATAGAACATGGTTCAGACGCAGGGCCAATGTATATAAATTTATTCTAGTGAACCAACACCATCACAATGCAGGCAACATTATAAGCTGTAAGCAAGAGAACTGGCTAATAGCACTCCAACAACAGAATTTACTTGTGAAGCTGAAGAATCTCAGTGGGAGACATTGGCCTCAATTCACTAAGCTTTATCAAACACTTTATCAAACGTTTGATAATTTACCTCATGGGTAAAAACTAATTTTGAATTCACTAAGGTGTTATATTATGTTATATATTTATTGAACGTTTTATCAATAAAATATTTGATAAATATTTAACACTTTAGTGAATTCAAAATTAGATTTTACGCATGAGGTAAATTATCAAACGTTTGATAAAGTGTTTGATAAATCTTAGTGAATTGAGGCCATTGTATTTAGCATACTTACTAAAATGTGTAGAGTCTAAAATGTGATATATATATATATATATATATATATATATATATATATATATATATATATATATATATCTGGGGTGGCGGTGGATGCACTTTAGACTGTTTAGAAATAGCTTTATACCCTTTAAAGATTGATGAACAGAAACAATTCCTTCTCTCATTGCTGATATATTTCTTTCTTGGCATTGGCCTCAATTCACTAAGCAGTTTAGACTGTCTACTGATGGTTTTTAGTCTACTGATGGTTTGGTCAGTTGCATCAAAGAGGAATTCACTATTAGCAAATGTTTTAGACCTGTTTTTAGACCTGGTCTAAAACATTTGGTAATTAGGTCGGTAAAGCAGGGGAAATGATCAAAAGATGCAATTCACAAACAAGTAGCTATGCCTGACATCCTTCTCCTTTGATGAACTCTCCTCTGTATACAATTAAACTCCTGCATAATTCAAATTCAAAAGGTTCCATCCTCACATCTAAAATACCTCACAGGATTACTTTACCTAAAGAAATCAGCTGGTCTAATCTCTGTCAGAAAAAGTGGGTGTGGTTACTCCTTGTTTGCCTTTGTGAATTGTGTAATTACTGAATGTTAAACCAGGTCTAAAAACAGGTCTAAAACATTACACCAATCAGAATCAGGTTTAATGGCCAAGTACAGGGGTTTGTACCTGGAATTATTTTTGGCACAGACAGGCTCAAGTAGTACACAAGACAAATTATACAGATATACAGTATCGTAGACACAAGACAAATTATACGGATATACAGTATCGTGGACAAGCAGGTATACAATAAGTAGTACAGGAGGGCAGTAGAGTAATTAAGTAGCTCTAGACTAGTTGGGGTGATGTAACATGGGTGGGCTACTACCCGGATATAAGCGCTGGGGCAAGGGAGTGCGACTGGGAGGGTGCGTTGAGGAGATCAATGGCTTGGGGAAAGAAGGTGTTTCTGTGTCTAGTGGTCCTGGTGGGAAGGGACCTGTAGCGGCGGCCTAAGGGGAGAAGACTGAAAAAGCCATTGCCAGGGTGGGTGGGGTCTCCTGCTATCCTAGCGGCCCTTGAGCGCAGTCTGGACGAGTAGAGAAGGTTGAGTGGTGGGAGGGGGGTACCGATGATCCTTTCTGCAGACTTTATGACTCTTTATAGTTTATACTTATCTCTCGCAGAGGCCCCTGCATACCACACGATGATGGAAGAGCCAAGTATTGACTCAATGGCAGCAGAGTAGAAGCAGGTCATAATGTCTAGTGACATTCCAAACTTTTTCAGCTGTCGTAGAAAAAACAGGCGTTGTTGCGCTTTCTTCTGGGTCATTGTGGTGTTTTCCTCCCACCTTAGGTTGCTGGATATGGTGGTGCCTAGTAAACGCGCATGCGGGACCCTGGCAACCTCAGTGCCTTCGATGTGGACCGGGGGGAGTTCGGGATGGCCTTTTCTGAAATCAATGATCAGTTCTGCGGTTTTAGCTGTGTTCAGTACAAGCTTGTTAGCCTTGCACCAGTGGCAGATATCCGCAATCTGTTGGCGATAGGCTCGTTCATCGCTCCCTTCTATAAGACCAAGGATGGTGGTGTCATCTGCAAACTTGATGACCTGGACCGAGTTGCTTGTTGAGCTGCAGAAGTTTGTGTACAGCGAGAACAGCATTGGGGACAGGACACAGCCCTGGGGGGCACCCGTGTTGGTGACTCGCATCTGCGAGGAGAAGGTGCCCAGCTTGACTGTCTGAGTCCTGTTTGTGAGAAAGTCCTTCAGCCAGCTACAGAGGCTGGGATGCACATTGAGGAGAACTAGCCTGTCGAAGAGAATGTCGGGGCTGATGGTATTGAAGGTGGAGCTGAAGTCCAAGAGGAGGATCCTGGCATAGGTGTTTGGTCTGTCCAGGTGGCTCAGAACGTGCTCAAGGCTGATATTGATGGCATCCTCCACAGACCTATTGGCCCTGTAGGCAAACTAGTAAGGATCCATCAAATTCCTGGTGGTGTGTTTCAGGTGAGAGAGGACGAGCCTCTCAAAGACCTTCATGATGTTTGATGTCAGTGCGACAGGTCTGAAGTTGTTTAGGTCAGTGGCGCCTGGTTTCTTTGGGATGGGGATGACTGTGGAGATTTTTAGGCAAGAGGGAACCCTGTGTTCCTTTAGGGATTATGAGAACAGGGAAGTGAGGACTGGGGCCAGTTGTTCTGCACAGGTTTTAAGGCAGAGGTTTGACACACCATCTGGGCCCGAGGCTTTCTGGGGATTGAGTAGCTTAAGGTGTCTAAGAACCTCGGCCTCTGAGACCATCAGTGCGGCTGGGGGGCCTGGGCTAGTATGAGCCTGAGAGGTCGCGACCGGTGGCACCTGGTCATAAGGTACATCCTCTACTTGGTTGTCTTCAAACCTGCAGTAGAACCTGTTTAGATCTTCCGCTAGCTTAGCACTGGGAGTCGTGTGATGAGGGGGAGTCAAACCACCAGTAGACTAAAAACCATCTGTAGACCAGTCTAAACTGCTAAGGGAATTGAGGCCATTGTGTTAACACACCTGAAAGTTTAACACCAGCAAAGTGACAATCTACCTTTGACCTGCCCTTGACTGCTATTTTACCTTCTTAATTACTATGTACATGGGTGTGCTCATTTCTTTACACACTTGCCTACGTTCTTCTGTACTTAGACACGGGTTTTGTTAAATATTTTTATGACATGTTTTAGTATGTCATGTGCTGTTGTTCATCTAAAGGCGGTGCTGTTCCTAGCCTTTTTGGCCCCCCCAGGACCAAGTTACACACAGAGTTCTGGTTTACCATGAACGTGCTAGGCAATCTGTAACTCTGTTTTTATACTGCTAAGTATGCTGAACACTGGTCAGTTGCTTGGATTTTTTTTCTGTAGACAAATAGCTTTCTGATTGGCAGAAGAAGCAAGGAGAAAATGTGACAATTGTTCAGTCAAGTGCTTGCACAACATTAAATCTAAATTCAATCCGAGCCAAACTAACAAAGTTTGAATCAAAAACTTTAACTGGCAAAATTCAGTAACCATCTCTGATCAAAACTTCTACATCTTAAAAAAAAAATATTTTAGAACAGCTGACCTCATGAAAAGAGTTTTCCTGGAAGGACTGCTTTTCTAGATTAATATGACCTACTGAATTGATGTGACCTCCTGGGGGTTGCTGGACCAGCAAGTAAATTAACAACATAGTCTGAAAAGAGCATCCAGTTATTAAGCGGCAGTGTGTTTATTTTATTTTATTTTTTTAATAGTGAAAAATAGTTAAAATTATTTAAATGTATTTTTTATTAAAATGTTTTATTTTGCAAAACGATCTATACGTGTTAGTGAATGAATTGTAAGATTTCCTATTTTTATCCTCTACAAAATATTTCGATCCTCCAGATTTAATTTTTTTAAAGATGAATTTCCTAATATAAACAGTAACAGGTTCCAATTGCATCCTTTAATGTAAAAAAAAAATCATATAAGATTATTATATAAAGCATAGATGATGCATTGACACCTAATCATAGTAGGATTGGGCAATAATATTACTTTATATTGGGTAGTTTAAATTTAGGGTGACCAATGCTTGCTGAATTAAGAAAAAAGTTCTTTTCATCTTCCTGTTAATTGTGCCACTTTGAAATGCACGTGGGAACCGAGTTTCTCAATAGAGCTTGGCTTTCATCCTTTTTAATAGAACAGTTCCACATTATGAGCTGTGCGGCGTTATCTGACATTTTGAGAATATTTTCATTGCATTCAGCGCCAGCTTAACAAGTCAATGCTAACCTGCTTGACATTCAATTAAGACACTGTTAATGAAGCTGTAGAACCCCAGGTCTTTTGGGACAGTTGATTAGTGACTGATTATTTTCTTTATCTCGGGAGCATAGAGCTGTCACACTCTAGGCTTTATGACTTTAAAAATTATGTGTTCAAAAGATAAAAGCCATGTGACTCTTCTTTTGTTTTTATCAAACAAAAACACAGTATGCAAAGTGTTTCCGTGTTTACATAGGAAATTCAAGTTGCAGCTATTTCCAACTCATACAAAAGTTTAACAAGCATATCTAAATGTATCTAAAGGCTGGAAATAATTACTTATGTAGGCAATCAGCGCAGCAGAGGTTTTTTAACATGATTGTCAAGAAAACACTTGCTCCTGTATAAAAAAAGGTTTGACAAAACTGTAAATGAAATTGCATTTTTTCAGAATTTAGCAAAAGTAGTAATGTTCATAACAGTTTTTGCTTCCCTTTGCTTTGTTAAAGGACGCCAAGAGTGTACCAGGATTTTTCTTGAGTAAAAACTGAACTGCTTCAGAATTTAACCTCTGAGCACTTAAAACAAATCTTTGCATGACTGCACACACAATTTGGAGAGACTATGCACATACAATGAAATGCTAAGGATATGTATGCAGCAGCTATGTTTCTGTCTCATTATAAAGTAGTAGCAATATGTGGAAGCTTATGTCGTAGAACAGCAGGGGATTTAAAAAACAACAACAAAAAACAGAGGCTCACTTATGGAGAGGGAATTCTCTGGACCCTATAGAGCCTTCCTGTTCCTCTCACAGTTCCCTCATCCCAGCACCGTGAACCCCAAAGATGGTTGTCTCCGTACTGGGCATGTGCAAGCACGTGAGAGAGTAAGCCCATGCATGCTAAGTACAGAGCGACCTGTCTTCAGGAATACTTTGGCACCCAAAGCCTTCCGAAGCCTCACAGAGCAGTATTCGACTGATGGGTTGAATACCTCTAATGGGGGTGGTGGCGCTGGAACAAGGGGAACATGAGAGGAGCTAGAAAGCTCTATAGGAACCAGAGCTTTCCCTCTTCATAGGTGAGTGTCTGTTTTTTTTATTTTAAATACACTTTCTATTTGCTTTAAAGCAACCATGGGTTTATCTGTGCAATGTAACTTATTAACATGCTTGTGTCAAACATAAATAAGACAACAAGGGACTGAGCGGCCTCAAGGTGGCTGGTGGAAGTACTAGGTAAGTATAAATCTTGAGATTTAGTTCATCTCAGGTACACTTTCAGTATCTAGAAGTCTACTTCGGCACCTCCTATGATAAATTATATGATCTTTATTCTGTACCCCTCTTTAAACAGTTTAGAAAGGACTTGGACAAGTGGAATCATTATCACATCTCATGGACTGTAAGAATTTACTCAATTGAAATGAATGTGCTCCCTAAGTTCCTATTCCCTGCTCAGTGCTCCATAAGTTTAAGAAGGACGTACTACTTTTTTTGTTAACATTCAAACCCAGAGTCTCTCACTGAGTGTTAGGATCTAATAGATCCAGGGGGATCTATCAGAGAATCTATATGTGCTATATGGCTACGCATTTATACCAACTTTCAGAAGGGCTGGCATAACCCCTTAGGGGTTGAGACAGAGGATGCCTCTATTCCCCCATTTTCTATTGCCCATCACCAGAGCTGGTTTTAGCTACAATGGGGCCGCAGGGCAAAAGTAACCCTGACCTCCCACCCCTTCCCACATCCCACATCCCAAGTCATAGTCAGATGTGCTCCCTCCTAATTCCTCCTTCATCCAACTAAATTACTGTAGATGCTGGTGCTCCAACAAAATAGCCTACATAGACCTAGCCAGATGCTTCCGCATGCTCCCCACTCCGCTCTGGCTGCCGGCCAGAGATTCCCCTGCTCGCTTTTCCCTCCCCACTTGCTCTCCCCCTTCCCCCGCAACGTAACGGAGGCAATAGGAGAGACACACTCTCACCCCATCCAAGTTCCATTCGAAGCAGGAAGTGAAGGGCAGAGTAACTACAGGGGAGATAGATGGGAGCTGCTGCAGCTGCATCACTTGGAACTTGGATGAGGTGAATGGGTGTCTCTCCTATTGCCTCCGCTACGCTGTCGGGGAAGGGGGAGAGCAAGTAAGGAGGGAGAAGCGAGCAGGGGGCCTCTCTGACCGGCAGCCACATGCCATATGAGGTAAAGGGGGTGACTCAAGGCCCCTATGAATGCAGGGGCAATTGCCTCCTTTGTCTGTATTGAAGCACCAGCCCTGCCAGTCACCCAAATGGTCCATTGAATTTCGTTAAGACATGTCTCAAGTCAACTCAATCATGTTCACATGGGACCTTTGGCATAGAATTGGGTATATAGATAATCTTTCCCAGCTAATACATTTGAATGGGAACCCTGCATTTATACAGAATTCCTTAACTAGCTGTAAGGGGCAACTTGTGTCTCCAGGTACAGTTTTTCTTAAAGGGAACCTGAAGCGAGTAAAAGTATTTAGAATAAACACATGACGTAGCTGCAAATGAATATTACTAACCTCACTGTCAGTTCCTCTCAGATGCTCGCCATTTTCTTCTTAAAGTGATCCCTTCCAGTTCTGACAATATTTTGTGAGACAATACTTTAGACTTTATTCCATCCTTACAATTTCTGGCCCCCCTTTGTAAAACATAAATACATGGTGGAGTGGGAGTCTACGTTAAATGCTTCTTTAGATTTTATTGACTAGGGTGAAATATGGCTTAATGAATGCAGGTCCTCTATATGCACACAAACTAAGGAGAATATTTATAAAATAATGTTCCACTGCTACATGGCCCCATTTATATCCTGAAACATCAGCCCCTTGCCATGTTCTCCTTAGTAGCTGCCATTGATAGGTACAGCCATCATAAGGTACCAACATCCATGATAGTCAAGAGGCTAAATTTCAAGTATTTGCTTATTATCCCATGATTGTCAAAACAATCAAAGGGGCAGTGCAGAAGATTTTAATTGTTCTAGCTCAAGATAAAACAGAATATAACAAATGGGAAAAAAAGCTGACACTCTATCTCAAAAACGAAAAAGGAAAAAAAAAACATTTTAGCCAGCAGATTAGTACAGAAAGCAGAGGGAAAAACATTGTTTGGTGTTAGAAGGTATAGTAAAGTATAGATAAGTTCATGCTCAGCTGTGCTTTTGTAATTTATTGTTATTAGTTGGTTGTAGAGACGTTGAAAGGCTTCAGCTCTAGCAGTGTGGGAGAAGTGCACTCCCCACATGCTTCTCACAGAGAACTTCAGCTCTGGAGTTTCCACTTTTAAGCACAAGCCACCGTTTTCTTTCCTTGCACTTCACAAGACTGAAGTGAATTCTACTCACACCCTCTCATGTTCAGGTTTTCATTCTGCCAGATACTCTTGTAATACAGATTAATGCATTTGGGTGCTATTGCAATTTGTATAATTCTTCCTTGCTGCCTCATAAGAAGCGAGAAGAAGGCTTGAGAAATATACAACAGTCTTGCAATGAAATTTAAACAATCCTTCCCTGCACCTTTTGGTACGATTATTGAGATGATATGTATATTTAGTGGAATACACACTGGATAGCTGCTTTGTTTGTACTCTCATATTAACCAAGAATGTATTAATATTCTTTTTCAATTAACATCATGTGGCTTTCAAACTTCTAACTTCATGCATTTATTAGAAGTATCTGTCCTTTACCTATAGCACTTGATGTACTGAACTGTAGCTCATAAGGGGCCGCTAAATTTTCTCACTAATTTTCTCCATGTAGATATTTTCAAAACTCAGTAATAAAAAACTGTTAAAGCTGCCACCAAGCAAAAAATTACTCAAAATGAGTTTGATATTCCCTCTTTACCTACTATTTAGTACTTTTTCAATTGCTAAGTACTTAAAAAGTATTCTTTAGATAAGATAAAAAAACAACATCTCCTTGGAGAAAACTCTGGAGTGCAGTTATTAGGATAAGGCCCAAGGTCCCTATTTGAATCTCCTTCATCTAAGTAGTAAAGCTAACCTCCCTTTTACCTCTTCCCCTAACCTTTCCAAACAATGCTTACCATCAGTTGATAACTCAAACTAATACCTCTTGTTGTCTTCCTTTTGAATTCAACACTAGTGCTTACTGCACCTCCCACCAAATGATATAATCAGCACTGCTGATTGACTGGTGGTGACTATGCTAAGTTAAACACTGGGAAGGTACTGGGTGAGAGCGGACAAAAGTTACTCTTCCCTCATACATACACTGGTGACCAATTTGGATAAATGCTTGGATCTTCTTCACCTGCTGTGCCTTTTCCCCCATTGGGTGGTGCCATTTAGCACTATTAGCCAATCAGTGTGTGTGTTGCATCTAAATAGCTAATCTGAAGTTTTATTGCATTTGAAGCCACCATGGGTACTGACTACACTAAAATGTTTGCACATGGTGAAAGTAGTGCACATTGCTTTCTCATCCCACTGCATAAACAATAATGTATTTACAAAGCTTTTTATAGTCTTTTAACACTGCACCCATTGTGTTCTATTGCAATGCAATGCAATTATATTTCTATGGTAAGTTCTCATCAGGTTTGATGTATTGGGTTTCATTGGAGTAATTGACAGCAGGCTGTGTGCTTACTAGGAATGCTAATTCAGATTCTGAGGTATTGAAATTTCCATATTTCCTATTGGAGATGGACTTACCACAGCTGTAATAATAATAGGATATCGGTCTCGGAAATCGGTATCGGTATCGCAGAAATACCACATTACCGCAACTCGGAATTTTGGTTTTTTTAGCCTTTTCAATAAGTCCTGTGTTCTTCTTTAACAGGTATATTTTATGATACAAAGTAAAATGTACCTGGTTTAAATAGAAGGTACCTGCTCTCTTCATGGGCTGATGGTGAAGAAGCTTGGAGAGGAAGCTGAAACAAATAGGATATCTGAGTGCCAGTGGCTTATTTGTAACAACTGAACAAGTGACACAATGGAAGTGCTTCACATTGTTATAAGCTTCTGTTCCCTGGGGACCGTAAAGTGGATACATTAGCTCTTCATCCCTCTCTGTTAAAATCCTTTCACTATGAGAACGCGAACTTGCAGAACAAAATCTGATCATTTTAAGTCCATGGAATCCATAATAATGTATGATGTGAAGCAAAAACCTCATTGTTGACAATTCTTTGCTCTTTCACTTGCCTGAGTTCTGTTACAAGTTAATACCGGGCCAGTAAAAAAGGGCGCATATGGCTAATGGACAAAAAGGGCGCCGCCATAGACTGCAATGCAAAATATTGGCTATTGGGAGCCGACAGGAAAAAAGAGCGCCCGAGAAATAGCGGTTGCAGGGATCGTGTTAACAAAAGTTTTCGTTTACAGGATAAGGTTTATTACAAATATCGTGTACACGTTAGTTTTAACTTTGTGGTTTACTTATTTTTTTTGTTTTTAAATTTCGCTTATAGAAGCTTTTACTTATTTTTCCGTTTTTAAAATTCACTTGCAGGGCTGTAACAAGTAAATTATCGTTTACACTTATTTTATCATTTAAAATTTGTTTTCATACCTATAATGCTTAAATATCGTTTTCAACCTTGTTCTATTGGAAATACGTTGCTTTTGGTATTAACTTTGTTTTTTACACTTATGCGTTGATTATAGTTTTCTAATATATCGCTTTTAATATTACTGTTATTTTAAGATTTTTAATGTGTACGTGATTGTATGGCTATCTATTCTATTATATATATATATATACCTTTTTCTGTTTATAATATTATTAATGTGTATGTGATTTTAACGCTATTTATCCTATTACAAATATATAAATTATTATATTCATGTTATTTATAGTGAAGTATTTTAAGGATTAAATATATTATTGTTTATATGTGTGTACGGGTGTTTGTGCAGTGGAGGTTGGTTAGGGTTAGGCACCACCAGGGGGATGGTTAGGTTTATGCACCATCAGGTGGGTGGTTAGGGTTAGGCACCTCCAGGGGACATTTAGGGTTAGGCACCATCAGGGAGATTTTAGGATTAAGCACCACCAGGGGGGGTCTTAAGGTTAGGCACCACCAGGGGGGACTTAGGGTTAGGCACCACAAGGGGGGCTTAGGGTTAGGCACCACCAGGGGGGTGGTTAGGGTTAGGCACCACCAGGGGGATGGTTAGGGTTAGGCACCACCAGGGGGTGGTTGGGGTTAGGCACCACCAGGAGGGTCTTAGGGTTAGGCACCACCAGGGGGGGTCTAGGGGTTAGGCATAGGTACAGGGAGGGTTCTGTGTGAGAGTAGGGATAGGTATAGTTACAGCACAGTATACACCACCAGGGGGGTGGTTAGGGTTAGGTACCACCAGGGGTGGTGGTTAGGGTTAGGCACCACCATGGGGGTGGTTAGGGTTAGGCACCACCAGGGGGGTGGTTAGGGTTAGGCACCACCAGGGGGGTCTTAGGGTTAAGCACCACCGGGGGGTGGTTAGGGTTAGGCACCACTAGGGGGGTCTAGGGGTTAGGGATAGGTACAGGGAGAGTTCTGTATGAGAGCAGGGATAGGTGTAGTTACAGAATACAATGAGAAGGAGGCACTCAAAAGGCGTATAAACGATAGTTTATTCCACAGGTGCTAACACAACATGTTTCTTGAGAAAGGGGGAAACCCCGAAACATGTTGTGTTAGCACCTGTGGAATAAACTATCGTTTATACGCCTTTTGAGTGCCTCCTTCTCATTGTATTCGAATCTTCTGGAGTGGAAGTGGTGATCCACTGAAGGATTGAGCACCGGCGGACCAGGCTGTGTGTCCTGGGTGAGAGACTGCTCTAGCATCCATTTGACTAGGTGTAGTTACAGTACAATATACACCAACAGGGGGGTGGTTAGTGTTAGGCGCCACCAGGGGGGGTCAGGGGGTTAGGGATAGATACAGGGAGGGTTTTGTGTGAGAGTAGGGATATGTATAGTTACAGTACAATATTTGTAATCTACACAATGTATTAAATTATGTATATTTACACAATGGGGGGGGGGTCTAGGGGTTAGGGATAGGTACAGGGAGGGTCCTGTGAGAGAGTAGGGATAGATATAGTTACAGTACAATATACACCACCAGGGGGGTGGCTAGGGTTAGGTACCACCAGGGGGGTAGTTACGGTTAGGCATTACCAGGGGGGGTCTTAGGGTTAGGCACCACCAGGGGGGTAGTTAGGGTTAGGCACCACCAGGGGGGGTTAGGGTTAGGCACCACTAGGGGGGTCTAGGAGTTAGAGATAGGTACAGGGAGGGTTCTGTGTGAGATTAGGGATAGGTATAGTTACAGTACAATATACACCACCAGGGGGGTGGTTAGTGTTAGGCACCACCAGGGGGGGTCTAGGGGTTAGGGATAGGAACAGGGAGGGTCCTGTGAGAGAGTAGCGATAGATATAGTTACAGTACAATATACACCACCAGGGGGGTGGTTAGGGTTAGGCACCACCAGGGGGGTAGTTACGGTTAGGCATTACCAGGGGGGTCTTAGGGTTAGGCACCACCAGGGGGGTAATTAGGGTTAGGCACCACCAGGGGGGGGGGTTAGGGTTAGGCACCACTAGGGGGGTCTTAGGGTTAAGCACCACCGGGGGGTGGTTAGGGTTAGGCAACACTAGGGGGGTCTAGTGGTTAGGGATAGGTACAGGGAGAGTTCTGTATGAGAGCAGGGATAGGTGTAGTTACAGAATACAATGAGAAGGAGGCACTCAAAAGGCGTATAAACGATAGTTTATTCCACAGGTGCTAACACAACATGTTTCTTGAGAAAGGGGGAAACCCCGAAACATGTTGTGTTAGCACCTGTGGAATAAACTATCGTTTATACGCCTTTTGAGTGCCTCCTTCTCATTGTATTCGAATCTTCTGGAGTGGAAGTGGTGATCCACTGAAGGATTGAGCACCGGCAGACCAGGCTGTGTGTCCTGGGTGAGAGACTGCTCTAGCATCCATTTGACTAGGTGTAGTTACAGTACAATATACACCACCAGGGGGTGGTTAGTGTTAGGCGCCACCAGGGGGGGTCAGGGGGTTAGGGATAGATACAGGGAGGGTTCTGTGTAAGAGTAGGGATATGTATAGTTACAGTACAATATTTGTAATCTACACAATTTATTAAATTATGTATATTTACACAATGGGGGGGTCTAGGGGTTAGGGATAGGTACAGGGAGGGTCCTGTGAGAGAGTAGGGATAGATATAGTTACAGTACAATATACACCACCAGGGGGGTGGTTAGGGATAGGTACCACCAGGGGGGTAGTTGCGATTAGGCATTACCAGGGGGGTCTTAGGGTTAGGCACCACCAGGGGGGTAGTTAGGGTTAGGCACCATCAGGGGGGGGGGGGGGTTAGGGTTAGGCACCACTAGGGGGGTCTAGGAGTTAGGGATAGGTACAGGGAGGGTTCTGTGTGAGATTAGGGATAGGTATAGTTACAGTACAATATACACCACCAGGGGGGTGGTTAGTGTTAGGCACCACCAGGGGGGGTCTAGGGGTTAGGGATAGGAACAGGGAGGGTTCTGTGTGAGAGTAGGGATAGGTATAGTTACAGTACAATATTTGTAATCTACACAATTTATTAAATTATGTATATTTACACAAAGGATGGGGGGGGGGGGGTAGGGGTCAGGGATAGGGAGAGCCTACAGTTAGGTATAATTGCAGTAAAATACCTGTAAGATCTACCATTGTATTACTATGCTTAATACAAGTGTAAATATCATTTTTTGGGTATACGCTATTTGACGTTTCATTTCCAAATTCGTTTGTTGTTATAGACGGTATATTGCCGTTTCATTTCCGTTAATTGAACCGATTTAGCACTATATTTTTGTTTATAAGCTATAAACAAAAAATATTGTTTTACATTACAATTTATAATTTCAGCTATGTCCCGCGCCCTTTTTTCCAGGCGCCCTTTGTTGATACACGCGTTAATACACATTTGAGATAATACTTTTGCATATTAGTCCTTGGAATAAAATAATTTCATTTTTTTTGTAAAAGCAGGTATGTAGCAATGAGGTTCTCCCTTTATTCAATGCCAAATTCCTCAGAATGTTTTAAATAGAACAGAACACTGTAAACTATAACTTAGTTTGAAATAGACATTCTTTGTGCATTTTGTATGATGGTGGCTAGAATAATTCTGACAGTACATCTTCACCTGCTTTTTGGTACTTTTTCAGTTGCAGAGTGCTGAAAAGTTATTTAAAGTGAACCTTAACTGAAAGAATAAAAAAAATAGTATTTCACTTACCTGGGGCTTCTACCAGCCCCCTACAGCCGCCCTGTGCCCTCGCCGGCCTGGAACGATGCTCTGGTCCCTCGTCATGGCTAATTTTTGCTTTTGGTGACTGGCCAATCGCTGGTCCACTGCGCCTGCATGGCCCTGGCTGCACGCACCCTCGCTCATGCTCATGTTGCCATTGCAGTCCTGCACATGTGTAGTAATAAAAATGAGACGCACAGTACGAGGACGCGCACGACCAGGCTCACGCAGGTGCAGTGGAGCAGCAACTGGCCAGGAGCCGAAAATGAAAATTAGCTGCAGCGGGGACCGGAGCATCCTTACAGGACAGCAAGATCACAGGTTGACTTTAAAACAGGAGATGAAAAAAGATCTCCTAGAACAGTGTTTCCCAACCGCTGTTCCGCGGCACACTAGTGTGCCGCGGAACGTTGCCTGGTGTGCCGTGCTCTTATCCCCCCTCCCGCCCGTCCCTGCGGCCGCCGCTGTTATTACCTTAGCAGCGGCCGCTCTCCCCTCTCCAGACCATGTATATGCTAGCAGCGTATCTCCGGCTGCTCTGTGTGATGCACTGATGCGGAAGGAGGCAGGGCTCGGTTACCATAGTAACGGCGATACATATCGCCGTTACAGGAAGCCGCTGCCCTCCTTTCTTCCGCATCAGTGCATCACAAAGAGCAGCCGGAGATACGCTGCTTGAATATACACGCGCCGGAGAGGGGAGAGCGGCCGCTGTTAACAAGGTAATAACAGCGGCGGCTGCAGGGACGGGCGGGAGGCACTAAACTGGCTATACTGGGGCACTATTCTGGGGTACTATACTGGCTATCCTGGGGCACTAAACTGGCTATACTGGGGCACTATTCTAGCTATACTGGGGCACTATTCTGCCTATACTGGGGCACTATACTAGCTATACTGGGGGGCTATACTGGGGCACTATACTGGCTATACTGGGGCACTAAACTGGCTATACTGGGGCACTATTCTGGGGCACTATACTAGCTATACTGGGGCACAATACTGGCTATACTGGGGGGGCTATACTGGGGTACTATACTGGCTATACTGGGGCACTATACTGGCTATACTGGGGCACTATACTAGCTATACTGGGGGGCTATACTGGGGCACTATACTGGCTATACTTGGGCACTATACTGGGGCACTAAACTGGCTATACTGGGGCACTATTCTGGGGCACTATACTAGCTATACTGGGGCACTATACTAGCTATACTGGGGCACAATACTGGCTATACTGGGGGGCTATACTGGGGTACTATACTGGGGCACTATACTGGCTATACTGGGGCACTATACTAGCTATACTGGGGGGCTATACTGGGGCACTATACTGGCTATACTGGGGCACTAAACTGGCTATACTGGGGCACTATTCTGGGGCACTATACTAGCTATACTGGGGCACAATACTGGCTATACTGGGGTACTATACTGGCTATACTGGGGCACTATACTGGCTATACTGGGGCACTATACTGGGGCACTAAACTGGCTATACTGGGGCACTATTCTGGGGCACTATACTAGCTATACTGGGGCACAATACTGGCTATACTGGGGGGCTATACTGGGGTACTATACTGGCTATACTGGGGCACTATACTGGCTATACTGGGGCACTATACTGAGGCAACTAAACTCCCTACACTGGGGCAACTATGCCAGCTATGCAGCCGCACCCCAGCCCCCCCCCCCCCCCATAGCGGCACTGTCCACTAGGTCGCGCAAACAACCGGGGGCCGCATCGCCCCCACCGCGCGCGCGCCGTTCCCCGGAGAAAAATTTGGTCAGACAGTGTTCCCCGGGCCGGAAAAGGTTGGGAAACACTGTCCTAGAAGATAACTTGAACTTCCAAAAATGTTCTGTTTCAAAAATTAAAATGTACAGATTTGGATAATGGACATTCTTGGTAAGGGCGTAGTAATAGGGGGTGAGGAGGTTGTGACGGCATTGGGGCCCTTGGGCCAGAGGGGCCTTCCTTTAAACACAGTATTAGCTCTCTATTGGTCCTGTGCTCATAATAATCACTTCTATAGATATTTTGACAGTGGTAACCATTAACAAGCTGTTCCCCATTCCCTTCTTGCACCTCTGACGCTGTAGTTGCCATTTGCAGGTTTTGGTGCGGCTAATAAATTGTTATGTATAGAGTGCCCTAGTGGGCCCCAATGTAAAACTTGCATCGGGGCCCACAGCTCCTTAGCTACGCCACTGATTCTTGGGCTTGCTGCACTCAAACCGGAAGTGGTGGCAAGGCCATTTCTAGCCTGTTTGGCACTGTGGGCAAAACACTCCTTGTCATCTCCCTCTCTCCACAGCACTACCACTACCATCACCACACATACATTAATGCACAAAAAGCACTTATTTTCTTAAAAAGTTGATTATGCAATTAATTTCTTAACTATTGGCAACAAAAGAGAGTACAGCCGTAAGGGAACAATGTCAAAATTCTGCCCAAAGTGTCAATATTCAATGTGCCCACCACTATTTTACAGCACTTAACACTCTTGGGCATGGAGTTTACGAGAGTTTCCGAAGTTGCCACTGGAATTTTCTTCTACTCCTCCATGAGGACAAGGCTGATGGATGCTAGAGACCTTACTCTACTGAACCTTCCATTTGAGGATGCCCCACAGATGGTCAACAAGGTTTAGGTCTGGAGACACACTTGTCCAGTCCTGCACCTTTATCCTCACTTTTTTTTTAATTTGTATGCTTGGCACTGTATAAAGAAAACAAGGAAAACCATTTTATTTATATGCTTGACACTGTATGTACATGTTTATCTCATAATGTCACATGTCAGCTCAGGTACACGTTAACTTCCCATGACCAGGCCAGAAATGCCAACATAGGCACACTAATACAAGAAAACATGTATATTGAAGGCCATTACAAACATTCCCCAGCACCAGTAGCAATTCCTCTTCAGAGCAGTGGGCTCAAGTCCTGTGAAGCTGTTTTGAGACAAATGGGCAGAATTATTTTTCACAAGCATGCACTATTTACCTTGGGGGCATGGGGTGAAGGGGGAAACAGGTGCAAATCATTTCAGAAACTGAACATACACTTTACATTAGCTAGCCGACAGGTGTGTTTTGATTGCATTCTACATCTTTTCTCTGTGACACTTTCCTAGTTGCTGGATCTGGCACATCTTTCCAAAGAACTCATTTTCACCTCATGTTGGATGCATAGTAATTCTGTACTGAAGCAATCTCAAATGCATAAACTTTTATGTGTGGAGTATTTAGCAAGACTCTGTGAAGACAAAAAAAATGCTTTTCAAGAGCTGGAATCACATCATTGTTTTCTTCCCCATGGCTGTTGGTCAAAACAGGAACATAGTGTATTATTACTAGTACTAGTAAAAAGGCCCGCCCGTTAAAAAACGGGCGCTAGGTCACAGCCACTACCCCCCACACTGCGCGCACATACGCATTTCACTTGCTTGTTCCCCACCACTGTCTGAACTATATGCACACAGGGAGCTGCTTGCTTGGCAGTTGGAGAAAGCTGTTATTTCCCACAATGCAGTGTGAACCTCTGGGAACCACACACAGCAAACTATCAGGTCCCACCCTGTGTCCTAACTGCCCTGGCTGCACACATTCTCAGTACAAAAAAGCCAGGGACACACAGACAGGGAAACAGGATGACGCAGGGACAGTTAGGTTTTATTATAGAGGATGACCACCACTCACACAGTATATAGGAACCATTATCACCTTCCCTTGCAGTTTCATTATCATATGTTTAATGATTTTTCATACAGATCTTTTTTTTTTTCATCCAGATTTTTTGAACGATATTAACCTTCATCTACCTTTGTTTTTTTTTCTTTTAAATGGCTTATTGTCCTTAGTAAGTTTTACAAAATTGCCCTTTCTTAACTACTTTCGGACCAAGGTGATTGGAATCTATGCCCTGTTTTAGTGGGCTCCTGGCTGGCAGAATGTAGATTTCAATTACCGTCCGCAGCGCGCATTCGCCGTTTCCGTCGCTCCACACCAATTGCGCCACTGAAACCCAACGTTTCTCACCACAGCTCAAAGGCTCTGCCTGTGTCTATGACGGCAGAGCCATGTGAGCCGCTCAGGAGCTGATTTCATTGGCTCCTGGCCGTGTCTATCAATGTAAGCCGCTCCCATTGGCTCACATTGATAGACACGGTCAGGAGCCAATGAAAGTGACTCCTGACCGGCTCACATGACCCTGCTGTCGTAGAGACAGCAGAGTCTATGTCCTGAGGATCCTGGCATGCAGCGCTGATGGAGGTTGCGGCGAGTATACGCGGCGATTCGTCAGGATTCTGTCGTTCTTGTACCAGCGGTCTCTGGTCCTTAAGGGGACAGAGACCGCTGGTACTTAAGTGGTTAATGATCTTTACAGACAGTTTACCTAACATATCCTGTTGTAATTCATCAGGCTCACAGAAATACTGTTCTTAGGCTCTATCCACAATGGCTTCATTCACTAAGACCTGTACAGTAAAATTGTCATGTTCAGTAATTTACCTCATACAGTAAAAAAATACATTTTTTGAGTGCGTATTCACTATGATTTTCAGACATGCATTAATACCGTAAATTATCAAAAAATCTTCATGAAAATTCAGTGTTCGTGAAGTTTTGAAAATTCTGTTGTTTTTGAGAAAATTGATTTTAAAAATGAAGAAAAATTGTTTTTTAAACTGTCATTTTTCTGAGTTTAAAAAACATTTTTTCTTTGCATTTTTAAAATGATTTTTTACAAAAACGATAAGGCATTGTTGAAAAAGTATTTTTTGGCTTGTTGTCACTATTCCCCTTAACATACTGTATGTAGCAATTTTGACAGCATGTATAGGGCTTTGCTATTAACTGCTAAAATCTGGACAAAATTATGCAAAAATTACATGAAATTACAAATGGATTGCACAAAATCAATTCAGTTTCAAAATTTTGCGTACAAATAATTGATAGATTAGGATCATCACTATTTATTTCCTTTCAAACAATGCATATTGCCTGGCATCCCGCTGATACACTGCATTTCCATTTTATTTATTTGCATTTTATTTTTAGCCATAGACCCTGAACAAGCATGCACAGCAGATGTTTCTAACTGAAGTCTGACTGGATTGGCCACATGCTTGTTTCAGGTGTGCAAAGCAGACACCATTTCAGCCAAAGAGATCAGCAGGAGAGCCAGGCAACTGGCATTGTTTCAAAGGAAATAAATATGGCAGTAGACTCCATATACCTCTCACTTTATCAGGAATAGAGTGTTGGATCCAGTCCTCTGATGCAGGTTCTTTTTTTTTTCTTTTCCACAACTATCCTCAAATCCTACCAACACATGTTTTTGGTAACCTTTCATGTCCACGGGTGGAGTCATCAGTTACTTAGCATTGTAATTAACAACTTGTGTGGACATCCATGACATTTCCCCTGGACCTTGATAACATATTGCAATTGGGGGGAATTTCACAGACTTTAATTTGGTTATACAGATGTTATAAAGAAAGTAGATTCAAAAGGCAATACAAGATAGAATTAAAATCGTCTTTGAGAGTCTGAAAGGCTTAGCACCTTCATCAAGTTTTTATTACTTTTAACATTTTTGTTGGAGAAATTACAATCTTTCTATACCTGACTGTTATGGGCATAACAAAAAAGGAAGTGAGAATCTCCACAAAAATGGACACCAAAAGCAATAATAAACTGCCTGTGGTTCTAACCCTAACCCACTATGACTTCACTGAAAAAAAAGTATTAGGTGGCGTTGGATTTGAATTTAATGGGTAACTGGAGTAAATTAAAATAGTGCCAATCCTACCTTGAACTTGAGTCTGCTCTCCCCTTTTTTACCTTTTTGTTGTAGGAGTTAATAAAACCCAGTGCTTTAAATCCTAGCCTCTATGCATTCAGATGGAACCAGGCTGCAGCTCAGTTGTTCCTGACATCTTGGATTAGAACTCCTGTGTGGCTGTGATAAACACTGCTTACAGCAGAGAAGAGATAAGAAGTCTATGATGTCATTAAAGCAAACCAGTAACTAAAAAAAATCCTATCGAGGCTTCCCCCATCCTCTTGTGTCCCACGGCGGTCCCAGGGACAAGTCTACTGCTCCTGCGTAGTAGAGCGGACCCAACAGCGATCGGCTATTTCCGCCTATCTCCATGCTGGGAGCCGCAACAGCATCACTGCTGGAGCCAGGGAAGGTAAATATATCAAGCCTTCTCAGGCTTGTCCAGCCAGGTTTGCGGGACGCTTTGGCGGAGCCAGCGCTGGGTTCCCTGCAGCTACGGGGATTGGGGAAGCCTCATTGGGACCCCGAGTCTTCCCCCTCCCGAGGCGATGTCTCCCCAGGGGACTTTTTTTTATTACAGAGTCTCTTTAATACCCTGTATAGTAGATGTGTGCATATAAAGAGTAGTGAGACAGTTTAGTTTTTAAACCTAGATTTTTAACACTTAAAACCAAAATAAGAATATGTGATTTTGATTTTGAGCTGTTTAGGGCTCTTACTGTAGATACAATTATTAATCACATTTTGAAGTCTTTGTATATGCAGAATTTCTGTTATTTGTACTATTAAAAAGTCTTATGCTGGGAATACACCATAAGTTTTTTCAGCAGATAGATGGTTCGATAGATAATTTCTGACATGTCCGATCTTATCTTCGATCGTTTTCTGATCGATTTCTAATAGAAGTGAATGGAAATAGATAAGAAAAGATAAGAGAATTGAGCGGGAAATCGACCGGAAAATTGAATCAACAATCGATCGTATGGAAGATCGACTGAAAAAACACATCGTGTGTACCCAGCATTATTTAGAATGAGTGTCTTAAAGCGGTATTGTCACCATAAAAATCAAATTTCAACAGCAACTGGTCTGAGTGTATTGAGTGATAAAGATGCTAATCCTGCATTCAAAACTTGCAAAACTTTTTCTGCTGTTATGATTTGTAGTTATCACATACTTTAGGAGCACTGGCCCTCGTGCCAAACAGTGCCAAAGAGTTGAATGCTGGGTGTTCTTTTTATCTATAATATATACCTCCTCTTCCATTTATTTCCCTGACTAGCTGCTAATCAGAAACACCCTCTGATTACTTGTGTTTACAAGCAAGGCTGAGGTGACTCAGTGATTGGATGTGTAAATAAAAAAAAGACAGTGCAGTTGTTAGTATACACCTCAGTGGGAGTGTCTGAAGACTCTGGGAGGAGGGCAGCTAATGAATACACAATGAGCAAGAGAAGGGAGGGGGGGAAACAAGAGTCAGGGAGGAAATTATGTCAGCATTAGCTTGGCAAGATGGCCACTGCCTAGAATAGGATTTTCTGCTTTTCCTTTATAAAATTCACAGGAATCATTACATGGATAGCACAATACATCTGTTATGTAAGTAGAAGTAGTATTTATCTACTTATATATGTGTTTTTTATTTCTAGGTTAGCATGGGTGTCGCTTGTTCTTTAAGAGGTTCCAAGTCATGGCTTAGGTTCTGTAAGGGCTGTGATGTCCTCCTTCTGTGCTGAAGTAATTGTCACTGGTCTTACACCTATAAAACATATACAAGAATATGAAAGGTTGCATGTAACATGTGGCTGGATAGTGTACTTGTTAAGTTATTTAAAGTGAACCTTAAAGGGTAAGTGAAGAGAGAGGTATATGGAGGCTGTCATGTTTATTTCCTTTTAGACAATACCAGTTGCCTGGCAGCCCTGCTGATCCTCTGCCTCTAAAACTATTAGCCATAGCCCCTGAACAAGCATGCAGCAGATCAGGTGTTTCAGTGGCTCAGACTTATAAGTCTGATCTGACAAGACTAGCTGCATGCTTGTTTCTGGTTTTAATCAGATACTACTGCAGAGAAATAGACCAGCAGGGCTGCCAGGCAACTGGTATTGATTAAAAGGAAATAAACATGACAGCCTCCATATACCTCTCTCTTCAGTTCCCCTTTAACTGAAAGATAAAAAAAAAGTATTTCACTTACCTGGGGCTTCTACCAGCCCCCTACAGCCGCCCTGTGCCCTCGCCGGCCTGAAACGATGCTCTGGTCCCTCGTCATGGCTAATTTTTGCTTTTGGTCCACTGGCCAATCGCTGGTCCACTGCGCCTGCATGGCCCTGGCTGCACGCACCCTCGCTCATGCTCATGTTGCCATTGCAGTCCTGCACATGTGTAGTAATAAAAATGAGACGCACAGTACGAGGACACGCACGACCAGGCTCACGCAGGTGCAGTGGAGCAACAACTGGCCAGGAGCCGAAAATGAAAATTAGCTGCAGCGGGGACCGGAGCATCCTTCCAGGACAGCAAGATCACAGGTTGTCTTTAAAACAGAAGATGAAAAATGATCTCCTAGAAGATAACTTGAACTTCCAAAATTGGTCTGTTTCAAAAATTAAAATGTACAGATTTGGATAATGGACATTCTTGGTAAGGGCGTAGTAATAGGGGGTGAGGAGGTTGTGATGGCATTGGGGCCCTTGGGCCAGAGGGGCCTTCCTTTAAACACAGTATTAGCTCTCTATTGGTCCTGTGCTCATAATAATCACTTCTATAGATACTTTGACAGTGGTAACCATTAACAAGCTGTTCCCCATTCCCTTCTTGCACCTCTGACGCTGTAGTTGCCATTTGCAGGTTTTGGTGCGGCTAATAAATTGTTATGTATAGAGTGCCCTAGTGGGCCCCAATGTAAAACTTGCATCGGGGCCCACAGCTCCTTAGCTACGCCACTGATTCTTGGGCTTGCTGCACTCAAACCGGAAGTGGTGGCAAGGCCATTTCTAGCCTGTTTGGCACTGTGGGCAAAACACTCCTTGTCATCTCCCTCTCTCCACAGCACTACCACTACCATCACCACACATACATTAATGCACAAAAAGCACTTATTTTCTTAAAAAGTTGATTATGCAATTAATTTCTTAACTATTGGCAACAAAAGAGAGTACAGCCCTAAGGGAACAATGTCAAAATTCTGCCCAAAGTGTCAATATTCAATGTGCCCACCACTATTTTACAGCACTGCCTTAACACTCTTGGGCATGGAGTTTCCGGGAGTTTCCGAGATTGCCACTGGAATTTTCTTCTACTCCTCCATGAGGACAAGGCTGATGGATGCTAGAGACCTTACTCTACTGAACCTTCCATTTGAGGATGCCCCACAGATGGTCAACAAGGTTTAGGTCTGGAGACATACTTGTCCAGTCCTGCATCTTTATCCTCACTTTTTTTTTAATTTGTATGCTTGGCACTGTATAAAGAAAACAAGGAAAACCATTTTATTTATATGCTTGACACTGTATGTACACGTTTATCTCATAATGTCACATGTCAGCTCAGGTACACGTTAACTTCCCATGACCAGGCCAGAAATGCCAACATAGGCACACTAATACAAGAAAACATGTATATTGAAGGCCATTGCGAACATTCCCCAGCACCAGTAGCAATTCCTCTTCAGAGCAGTGGGCTCAAGTCCTGTGAAGCTGTTTTGAGACAAATGGGCAGAATTATTTTTCACAAGCATGCACTATTTACCTTGGGGGCATGGGGTGAAGGGGGAAACAGGTGCAAATCATTTCAGAAACTGAACATACACTTTACATTAGCTAGCCGACAGGTGTGTTTTGATTGCATTCTACATCTTTTCTCTGTGACACTTTCCTAGTTGCTGGATCTGGTACATGTTTCCAAAGAACTCATTTTCACCTCATGTTGGATGCATAGTAATTCTGTACTGAAGCAATCTCAAATGCATAAACTTTTATGTGTGGAGTATTTAGCAAGACTCTGTGAAGACAAAAAAAATGCTTTTCAAGAGCTGGAATCACATCATTGTTTTCTTCCCCATGGCTGTTGGTCAAAACAGGAACATAGTGTATTATTACTAGTACTAGTAAAAAGGCCCGCCCGTTAAAAAACGGGTGCTAGGTCACAGCCACTACCCCCCACACTGCGCGCACATACGCATTCCACTTGCTTGTTCCCCACCACTGTCTGAACTATATGCACACAGGGAGCTGCTTGCTTGGCAGTTGGAGAAAGCTGTTATTTCCCACAATGCAGTGTGAACCTCTGGGAACCACACACAGCAAACTATCAGGTCCCACCCTGTGTCCTAACTGCCCTGGCTGCACACATTCTCAGTACAAAAAAGCCAGGGACACACAGACAGGGAAACAGGATGACGCAGGGACAGTTAGGTTTTATTATAGAGGATGACCACCACTCACACAGTATATAGGAACCATTATCACCTTCCCTTGCAGTTTCATTATCATATGTTTAATGATTTTTCATACAGATCTTTTTTTTTTTCATCCAGATTTTTTGAACGATATTAACCTTCATCTACCTTTGTTTTTTTTTCTTTTAAATGGCTTATTGTCCTTAGTAAGTTTTACAAAATTGCCCTTTCTTAACTACTTTCGGACCAAGGTGATTGGAATCTATGCCCTGTTTTAGTGGGCTCCTGGCTGGCAGAATGTAGATTTCAATTACCGTCCGCAGCGCGCATTCGCCGTTTCCGTCGCTCCACACCAATTGCGCCACTGAAACCCAACGTTTCTCACCACAGCTCAAAGGCTCTGCCTGTGTCTATGACGGCAGAGCCATGTGAGCCGCTCAGGAGCTGATTTCATTGGCTCCTGGCCGTGTCTATCAATGTAAGCCGCTCCCATTGGCTCACATTGATAGACACGGTCAGGAGCCAATGAAAGTGACTCCTGACCGGCTCACATGACCCTGCTGTCGTAGAGACAGCAGAGTCTATGTCCTGAGGATCCTGGCATGCAGCGCTGATGGAGGTTGCGGCGAGTATACGCGGCGATTCGTCAGGATTCTGTCGTTCTTGTACCAGCGGTCTCTGGTCCTTAAGGGGACAGAGACCGCTGGTACTTAAGTGGTTAATGATCTTTACAGACAGTTTACCTAACATATCCTGTTGTAATTCATCAGGCTCACAGAAATACTGTTCTTAGGCTCTATCCACAATGGCTTCATTCACTAAGACCTGTACAGTAAAATTGTCATGTTCAGTAATTTACCTCATACAGTAAAAAAATACATTTTTTGAGTGCGTATTCACTATGATTTTCAGACATGCATTAATACCGTAAATTATCAAAAAATCTTCATGAAAATTCAGTGTTCGTGAAGTTTTGAAAATTCTGTTGTTTTTGAGAAAATTGATTTTAAAAATGAAGAAAAATTGTTTTTTAAACTGTCATTTTTCTGAGTTTAAAAAACATTTTTTCTTTGCATTTTTAAAATGATTTTTTACAAAAACGATAAGGCATTGTTGAAAAAGTATTTTTTGGCTTGTTGTCACTATTCCCCTTAACATACTGTATGTAGCAATTTTGACAGCATGTATAGGGCTTTGCTATTAACTGCTAAAATCTGGACAAAATTATGCAAAAATTACATGAAATTACAAATGGATTGCACAAAATCAATTCAGTTTCAAAATTTTGCGTACAAATAATTGATAGATTAGGATCATCACTATTTATTTCCTTTCAAACAATGCATATTGCCTGGCATCCCGCTGATACACTGCATTTCCATTTTATTTATTTGCATTTTATTTTTAGCCATAGACCCTGAACAAGCATGCACAGCAGATGTTTCTAACTGAAGTCTGACTGGATTGGCCACATGCTTGTTTCAGGTGTGCAAAACAGACACCATTTCAGCCAAAGAGATCAGCAGGAGAGCCAGGCAACTGGCATTGTTTCAAAGGAAATAAATATGGCAGTAGACTCCATATACCTCTCACTTTATCAGGAATAGAGTGTTGGATCCAGTCCTCTGATGCAGGTTCTTTTTTTTTTCTTTTCCACAACTATCCTCAAATCCTACCAACACATGTTTTTGGTAACCTTTCATGTCCACGGGTGGAGTCATCAGTTACTTAGCATTGTAATTAACAACTTGTGTGGACATCCATGACATTTCCCCTGGACCTTGATAACATATTGCAATTGGGGGGAATTTCACAGACTTTAATTTGGTTATACAGATGTTATAAAGAAAGTAGATTCAAAAGGCAATACAAGATAGAATTAAAATCGTCTTTGAGAGTCTGAAAGGCTTAGCACCTTCATCAAGTTTTTATTACTTTTAACATTTTTGTTGGAGAAATTACAATCTTTCTATACCTGACTGTTATGGGCATAACAAAAAAGGAAGTGAGAATCTCCACAAAAATGGACACCAAAAGCAATAATAAACTGCCTGTGGTTCTAACCCTAACCCACTATGACTTCACTGAAAAAAAAGTATTAGGTGGCGTTGGATTTGAATTTAATGGGTAACTGGAGTAAATTAAAATAGTGCCAATCCTACCTTGAACTTGAGTCTGCTCTCCCCTTTTTTTACCTTTTTGTTGTAGGAGTTAATAAAACCCAGTGCTTTAAATCCTAGCCTCTATGCATTCAGATGGAACCAGGCTGCAGCTCAGTTGTTCCTGACATCTTGGATTAGAACTCCTGTGTGGCTGTGATAAACACTGCTTACAGCAGAGAAGAGATAAGAAGTCTATGATGTCATTAAAGCAAACCAGTAACTAAAAAAAATCCTATCGAGGCTTCCCCCATCCTCTTGTGTCCCACGGCGGTCCCAGGGACAAGTCTACTGCTCCTGCGTAGTAGAGCGGACCCAACAGCGATCGGCTATTTCCGCCTATCTCCATGCTGGGAGCCGCAACAGCATCACTGCTGGAGCCAGGGAAGGTAAATATATCAAGCCTTCTCAGGCTTGTCCAGCCAGGTTTGCGGGACGCTTTGGCGGAGCCAGCGCTGGGTTCCCTGCAGCTACGGGGATTGGGGAAGCCTCATTGGGACCCCGAGTCTTCCCCCTCCCGAGGCGATGTCTCCCCAGGGGACTTTTTTTTATTACAGAGTCTCTTTAATACCCTGTATAGTAGATGTGTGCATATAAAGAGTAGTGAGACAGTTTAGTTTTTAAACCTAGATTTTTAACACTTAAAACCAAAATAAGAATATGTGATTTTGATTTTGAGCTGTTTAGGGCTCTTACTGTAGATACAATTATTAATCACATTTTGAAGTCTTTGTATATGCAGAATTTCTGTTATTTGTACTATTAAAAAGTCTTATGCTGGGAATACACCATAAGTTTTTTCAGCAGATAGATGGTTCGATAGATAATTTCTGACATGTCCGATCTTATCTTCGATCGTTTTCTGATCGATTTCTAATAGAAGTGAATGGAAATAGATAAGAAAAGATAAGAGAATTGAGCGGGAAATCGACCGGAAAATTGAATCAACAATCGATCGTATGGAAGATCGACTGAAAAAACACATCGTGTGTACCCAGCATTATTTAGAATGAGTGTCTTAAAGCGGTATTGTCACCATAAAAATCAAATTTCAACAGCAACTGGTCTGAGTGTATTGAGTGATAAAGATGCTAATCCTGCATTCAAAACTTGCAAAACTTTTTCTGCTGTTATGATTTGTAGTTATCACATACTTTAGGAGCACTGGCCCTCGTGCCAAACAGTGCCAAAGAGTTGAATGCTGGGTGTTCTTTTTATCTATAATATATACCTCCTCTTCCATTTATTTCCCTGACTAGCTGCTAATCAGAAACACCCTCTGATTACTTGTGTTTACAAGCAAGGCTGAGGTGACTCAGTGATTGGATGTGTAAATAAAAAAAAGACAGTGCAGTTGTTAGTATACACCTCAGTGGGAGTGTCTGAAGACTCTGGGAGGAGGGCAGCTAATGAATACACAATGAGCAAGAGAAGGGAGGGGTGGAAACAAGAGTCAGGGAGGAAATTATGTCAGCATTAGCTTGGCAAGATGGCCACTGCCTAGAATAGGATTTTCTGCTTTTCCTTTATAAAATTCACAGGAATCATTACATGGATAGCACAATACATCTGTTATGTAAGTAGAAGTAGTATTTATCTACTTATATATGTGTTTTTTATTTCTAGGTTAGCATGGGTGTCGCTTGTTCTTTAAGAGGTTCCAAGTCATGGCTTAGGTTCTGTAAGGGCTGTGATGTCCTCCTTCTGTGCTGAAATAATTGTCACTGGTCTTACACCTATAAAACATATACAAGAATATGAAAGGTTGCATGTAACATGTGGCTGGATAGTGTACTTGTTAAGTTATTTAAAGTGAACCTTAAAGGGTAACTGAAGAGAGAGGTATATGGAGGCTGTCATGTTTATTTCCTTTTAGACAATACCAGTTGCCTGGCAGCCCTGCTGATCCTCTGCCTCTAAAACTATTAGCCATAGCCCCTGAACAAGCATGCAGCAGATCAGGTGTTTCAGTGGCTCAGACTTATAAGTCTGATCTGACAAGACTAGCTGCATGCTTGTTTCTGGTTTTAATCAGATACTACTGCAGAGAAATAGACCAGCAGGGCTGCCAGGCAACTGGTATTGATTAAAAGGAAATAAACATGACAGCCTCCATATACCTCTCTCTTCAGTTCCCCTTTAACTGAAAGATAAAAAAAAAAGTATTTCACTTACCTGGGGCTTCTACCAGCCCCCTACAGCCGCCCTGTGCCCTCGCCGGCCTGAAACGATGCTCTGGTCCCTCGTCATGGCTAATTTTTGCTTTTGGTCCACTGGCCAATCGCTGGTCCACTGCGCCTGCATGGCCCTGGCTGCACGCACCCTCGCTCATGCTCATGTTGCCATTGCAGTCCTGCACATGTGTAGTAATAAAAATGAGACGCACAGTACGAGGACACGCACGACCAGGCTCACGCAGGTGCAGTGGAGCAACAACTGGCCAGGAGCCGAAAATGAAAATTAGCTGCAGCGGGGACCGGAGCATCCTTCCAGGACAGCAAGATCACAGGTTGTCTTTAAAACAGAAGATGAAAAATGATCTCCTAGAAGATAACTTGAACTTCCAAAATTGTTCTGTTTCAAAAATTAAAATGTACAGATTTGGATAATGGACATTCTTGGTAAGGGCGTAGTAATAGGGGGTGAGGAGGTTGTGATGGCATTGGGGCCCTTGGGCCAGAGGGGCCTTCCTTTAAACACAGTATTAGCTCTCTATTGGTCCTGTGCTCATAATAATCACTTCTATAGATACTTTGACAGTGGTAACCATTAACAAGCTGTTCCCCATTCCCTTCTTGCACCTCTGACGCTGTAGTTGCCATTTGCAGGTTTTGGTGCGGCTAATAAATTGTTATGTATAGAGTGCCCTAGTGGGCCCCAATGTAAAACTTGCATCGGGGCCCACAGCTCCTTAGCTACGCCACTGATTCTTGGGCTTGCTGCACTCAAACCGGAAGTGGTGGCAAGGCCATTTCTAGCCTGTTTGGCACTGTGGGCAAAACACTCCTTGTCATCTCCCTCTCTCCACAGCACTACCACTACCATCACCACACATACATTAATGCACAAAAAGCACTTATTTTCTTAAAAAGTTGATTATGCAATTAATTTCTTAACTATTGGCAACAAAAGAGAGTACAGCCCTAAGGGAACAATGTCAAAATTCTGCCCAAAGTGTCAATATTCAATGTGCCCACCACTATTTTACAGCACTGCCTTAACACTCTTGGGCATGGAGTTTCCGGGAGTTTCCGAGATTGCCACTGGAATTTTCTTCTACTCCTCCATGAGGACAAGGCTGATGGATGCTAGAGACCTTACTCTACTGAACCTTCCATTTGAGGATGCCCCACAGATGGTCAACAAGGTTTAGGTCTGGAGACATACTTGTCCAGTCCTGCATCTTTATCCTCACTTTTTTTTTAATTTGTATGCTTGGCACTGTATAAAGAAAACAAGGAAAACCATTTTATTTATATGCTTGACACTGTATGTACACGTTTATCTCATAATGTCACATGTCAGCTCAGGTACACGTTAACTTCCCATGACCAGGCCAGAAATGCCAACATAGGCACACTAATACAAGAAAACATGTATATTGAAGGCCATTGCGAACATTCCCCAGCACCAGTAGCAATTCCTCTTCAGAGCAGTGGGCTCAAGTCCTGTGAAGCTGTTTTGAGACAAATGGGCAGAATTATTTTTCACAAGCATGCACTATTTACCTTGGGGGCATGGGGTGAAGGGGGAAACAGGTGCAAATCATTTCAGAAACTGAACATACACTTTACATTAGCTAGCCGACAGGTGTGTTTTGATTGCATTCTACATCTTTTCTCTGTGACACTTTCCTAGTTGCTGGATCTGGTACATGTTTCCAAAGAACTCATTTTCACCTCATGTTGGATGCATAGTAATTCTGTACTGAAGCAATCTCAAATGCATAAACTTTTATGTGTGGAGTATTTAGCAAGACTCTGTGAAGACAAAAAAAATGCTTTTCAAGAGCTGGAATCACATCATTGTTTTCTTCCCCATGGCTGTTGGTCAAAACAGGAACATAGTGTATTATTACTAGTACTAGTAAAAAGGCCCGCCCGTTAAAAAACGGGTGCTAGGTCACAGCCACTACCCCCCACACTGCGCGCACATACGCATTCCACTTGCTTGTTCCCCACCACTGTCTGAACTATATGCACACAGGGAGCTGCTTGCTTGGCAGTTGGAGAAAGCTGTTATTTCCCACAATGCAGTGTGAACCTCTGGGAACCACACACAGCAAACTATCAGGTCCCACCCTGTGTCCTAACTGCCCTGGCTGCACACATTCTCAGTACAAAAAAGCCAGGGACACACAGACTGGGAAACAGGATGACGCAGGGACAGTTAGGTTTTATTATAGAGGATGACCACCACTCACACAGTATATAGGAACCATTATCACCTTCCCTTGCAGTTTCATTATCATATGTTTAATGATTTTTCATACAGATCTTTTTTTTTTTCATCCAGATTTTTTGAACGATATTAACCTTCATCTACCTTTGTTTTTTTTTTTCTTTTAAATGGCTTATTGTCCTTAGTAAGTTTTACAAAATTGCCCTTTCTTAACTACTTTCGGACCAAGGTGATTGGAATCTATGCCCTGTTTTAGTGGGCTCCTGGCTGGCAGAATGTAGATTTCAATTACCGTCCGCAGCGCGCATTCGCCGTTTCCGTCGCTCCACGCCAATTGCGCCACTGAAACCCAACGTTTCTCACCACAGCTCAAAGGCTCTGCCTGTGTCTATGACGGCAGAGCCATGTGAGCTGCTCAGGAGCTGATTTCATTGGCTCCTGGCCGTGTCTATCAATGTAAGCCGCTCCCATTGGCTCACATTGATAGACACGGTCAGGAGCCAATGAAAGCGACTCCTGACCGGCTCACATGACCCTGCCGTCGTAGAGACGGCATAGTCTATGTCCTGAGGATCCCGGCATGCAGCGCTGATGGAGGTTGCGGCGAGTATGCGCGGCGATTCGTCAGGATTCTGTCGTTCTTGTACCAGCGGTCTCTGGTCCTTAAGGGGACAGAGACCGCTGGTACTTAAGTGGTTAATGATCTTTACAGACAGTTTACCTAACATATCCTGTTGTAATTCATCAGGCTCACAGAAATACTGTTCTTAGGCTCAATCCACAATGGCTTCATTCACTAAGACCTGTACAGTAAAATTGTCATGTTCAGTAATTTACCTCATACAGTAAAAAAATACATTTTTTGAGTGCGTATTCACTATGATTTTCAGACATGCATTAATACCGTAAATTATCAAAAAATCTTCATGAAAATTCAGTGTTCGTGAAGTTTTGAAAATTCTGTTGTTTTTGAGAAAATTGATTTTAAAAATGAAGAAAAAATGGTTTTTAAACTGTCATTTTTCTGAGTTTAAAAAACATTTTTTCTTTGCATTTTTAAAATGATTTTTTACAAAAACGATAAGGCATTGTTGAAAAAGTATTTTTTGGCTTGTTGTCACTATTCCCCTTAACATACTGTATGTAGCAATTTTGACAGCATGTATAGGGCTTTGCTATTAACTGCTAAAATCTGGACAAAATTATGCAAAAATTACATGAAATTACAAATGGATTGCCCAAAATCAATTGAGTTTCAAAATTTTGCGTACAAATAATTGATAGATTAGGATCATCACTATTTATTTCCTTTCAAACAATGCATATTGCCTGGCATCCCGCTGATACACTGCATTTCCATTTTATTTAATTGCATTTTATTTTTAGCCATAGACCCTGAACAAGCATGCACAGCAGATGTTTCTAACTGAAGTCTGACTGGATTGGCCACATGCTTGTTTCAGGTGTGCAAAGCAGACACCATTTCAGCCAAAGAGGTCAGCAGGACAGCCAGGCAACTGGCATTGTTTCAAAGGAAATAAATATGGCAGTAGACTCCATATACCTCTCACTTTATCAGGAATAGAGTGTTGGATCCAGTCCTCTGATGCAGGTTCTTTTTTTTTTCTTTTCCACAACTATCCTCAAATCCTACCAACACATGTTTTTGGTAACCTTTCATGTCCACGGGTGGAGTCATCAGTTACTTAGCATTGTAATTAACAACTTGTGTGGACATCCATGACATTTCCCCTGGACCTTGATAACATATTGCAATTGGGGGGAATTTCACAGACTTTAATTTGGTTATACAGATGTTATAAAGAAAGTAGATTCAAAAGGCAATACAAGATAGAATTAAAATCGTCTTTGAGAGTCTGAAAGGCTTAGCACCTTCATCAAGTTTTTATTACTTTTAACATTTTTGTTGGAGAAATTACAATCTTTCTATACCTGACTGTTATGGGCATAACAAAAAAGGAAGTGAGAATCTCCACAAAAATGGACACCAAAAGCAATAATAAACTGCCTGTGGTTCTAACCCTAACCCACTATGACTTCACTGAAAAAAAGGCGTTGGATTTGAATTTAATGGGTAACTGGAGTAAATTAAAATAGTGCCAATCCTACCTTGAACTTGAGTCTGCTCTCCCCTTTTTCACTTTTTTGTTGTAGGAGTTAACCTCCTGAGCGGTCAGGACGAGCTCAGCTCGTCCATCACCGCCGGAGGCTGCCGCTCAGGCCCTGCTGGGCCGATTTTTATCAAATAAAGTGCAGCACACGCAGCCGGCACTTTGCCAGCCGCGTGTGCTGCCTGATCGCCGCCGCTCTGCGGCGATTCGCTGCGAGCAGCGGCGAAAGAGGGCCCCCCTAGCCGCCTGAGCCCTGCGCAGCCGGAACAAAAAGTTCCGGCCAGCGCTAAGGGCTGGATCGGAGGCGGCTGACGTCAGGACGTCGGCTGACGTCGATGACGTCACTCCGCTCGTCGCTATGGCGACGATATAAGCAAAACAAGGAAGGCCGCTCATTGTTTATTCTGGGCGCCGGAGGCGATCGGAAGATCGCCTCCGGAGCGCCCTCTAGTGGGCTTTCATGCAGCCAACTTTCAGTTGGCTGCATGAAATAGTTTTTTTTTTATTTAAAAAAAACCCTCCCGCAGCCACCCTGGCGATTTAATCAGAACGCCAGGGTGGTTAATAAAACCCAGTGCTTTAAATCCTAGCCTCTATGCATTCAGATGGAACCAGGCTGCAGCTCAGTTGTTCCTGACATCTTGGATTAGAACTCCTGTGTGGCTGTGATAAACACTGCTTACAGCAGAGAAGAGATAAGAAGTCTATGATGTCATTAAAGAAAACCAGTAACTAAAAAAAATCCTATCGAGGCTTCCCCCATCCTCTTGTGTCCCACGGCGGTCTCGCTGCGCCCCTCCAAACAGCGGAGATGTAAATGTTTACCTTCCCAGCTCCAGCGCAGGCACAGTATTGGCTCGCCAAGATAGGCGGAAATAGCCGATCGCTGTCTGGCCGCTCTACTGCGCAGGTACAAGTCTACTGCTCCTGCGTAGTAGAGCGGACCCAACAGAGATCGGCTATTTCCGCCTATCTCCATGCTGGGAGCCACAACAGCATCACTGCTGGAGCCAAGGAAGGTAAATATATCAAACCTTCTCAGGCTTGTCCAGCCAGGTTTGCGGGACGCTTTGGCGGAGCCAGCGCTGGGTTCCCTGCAGCTACGGGGATTGGGGAAGCCTCATTGGGACCCCGAGTCTTCCCCCTCCCGAGGCGAGGACCCCCAGGGGACTTTTTTTTATTACAGAGTCTCTTTAATACCCTGTATAGTAGATGTGTGCATATAAAGAGTAGTGAGACTGTTTAGTTTTTAAACCTAGATGTTTAACACTTAAAACCAAAATAAGAATATGTGATTTTGATTTTGAGCTGTTTAGGGCTCTTACTGTAGATACAATTATTAATCACATTTTGAAGTCTTTGTATATGCAGAATTTCTGTTATTTGTACTATTAAAAAGTCTTATGCTGGGAATACACCATAAGTTTTTTCAGCAGATAATTTCTGACATGTCCGATCTTATCTTCGATTGTTTTTCTGATCGATTTCTAATAGAAGTGAATGGAAATAGATAAGAAAAGATAAGAGAATTGAGCGGGAAATCGACCGGAAAATTGAATCGACAATCGATCGTATGGAAGATCGACTGAAAAAACACATCGTGTGTACCCAGCATTATTTAGAATGAGTGTCTTAAAGCGGTATTGTCACCATAAAAATCAAATTTCAACAGCAACTGGTCTGAGTGTATTGAGTGATAAAGATGCTAATCCTGCATTCAAAACTTGCAAAACTTTTTCTGCTGTTATGGTTTGTAGTTATCACATACTTTAGGAGCACTGGCCCTCGTGCCAAACAGTGCCAAAGAGTTGAATGCTGGGTGTTCTTTTTATCTATAATATATACTTCCTCTTCCATTTATTTCCCTGACTAGCTGCTAATCAGAAACACCCTCTGATTACTTGTGTTTACAAGCAAGGCTGAGGTGACTCAGTGATTGGATGTGTAAATAAAAAAAAGACAGTGCAGTTGTTAGTATACACCTCAGTGGGAGTGTCTGAAGACTCTGGGAGGAGGGCAGCTAATGAATACACAATGAGCAAGAGAAGGGAGGGGGGAAAACAAGAGTCAGGGAGGAAATTATGTCAGCATTAGCTTGGCAAGATGGCCACTGCCTAGAATAGAATTTTCTGCTTTTCCTTTTTAAAATTCACAGGAATCATTACATGGATAGCACAATACATCTGTTATGTAAGTAGAAGTAGTATTTATCTACTTATATATGTGTTTTTTATTTCTAGGTTAGCATGGGTGTCGCTTGTTCTTTAAGAGGTTCCAAGTCATGGCTTAGGTTCTGTAAGGGCTGTGATGTCCTCCTTCTGTGCTGAAGTAATTGTCACTGGTCTTACACCTATAAAACATATACAAGAATATGAAAGGTTGCATGTAACATGTGGCTGGATAGTGTACTTGTTAAGTTATTTAAAGTGAACCTTAAAGGGTAACTGAAGAGAGAGGTATATGGAGGCTGTCATGTTTATTTCCTTTTAGACAATACCAGTTGCCTGGCAGCCCTGCTGATCCTCTGCCTCTAAAACTATTAGCCATAGCCCCTGAACAAGCATGCAGCAGATCAGGTGTTTCAGTGGCTCAGACTTATAAGTCTGATCTGACAAGACTAGCTGCATGCTTGTTTCTGGTTTTAATCAGATACTACTGCAGAGAAATAGACCAGCAGGGCTGCCAGGCAACTGGTATTGATTAAAAGGAAATAAACATGACAGCCTCCATATACCTCTCTCTTCAGTTCCCCTTTAACTGAAAGATAAAAAAAAAAGTATTTCACTTACCTGGGGCTTCTACCAGCCCCCTACAGCCGCCCTGTGCCCTCGCCGGCCTGAAACGATGCTCTGGTCCCTCGTCATGGCTAATTTTTGCTTTTGGTCCACTGGCCAATCGCTGGTCCACTGCGCCTGCATGGCCCTGGCTGCACGCACCCTCGCTCATGCTCATGTTGCCATTGCAGTCCTGCACATGTGTAGTAATAAAAATGAGACGCACAGTACGAGGACACGCACGACCAGGCTCACGCAGGTGCAGTGGAGCAACAACTGGCCAGGAGCCGAAAATGAAAATTAGCTGCAGCGGGGACCGGAGCATCCTTCCAGGACAGCAAGATCACAGGTTGTCTTTAAAACAGAAGATGAAAAATGATCTCCTAGAAGATAACTTGAACTTCCAAAATTGTTCTGTTTCAAAAATTAAAATGTACAGATTTGGATAATGGACATTCTTGGTAAGGGCGTAGTAATAGGGGGTGAGGAGGTTGTGATGGCATTGGGGCCCTTGGGCCAGAGGGGCCTTCCTTTAAACACAGTATTAGCTCTCTATTGGTCCTGTGCTCATAATAATCACTTCTATAGATACTTTGACAGTGGTAACCATTAACAAGCTGTTCCCCATTCCCTTCTTGCACCTCTGACGCTGTAGTTGCCATTTGCAGGTTTTGGTGCGGCTAATAAATTGTTATGTATAGAGTGCCCTAGTGGGCCCCAATGTAAAACTTGCATCGGGGCCCACAGCTCCTTAGCTACGCCACTGATTCTTGGGCTTGCTGCACTCAAACCGGAAGTGGTGGCAAGGCCATTTCTAGCCTGTTTGGCACTGTGGGCAAAACACTCCTTGTCATCTCCCTCTCTCCACAGCACTACCACTACCATCACCACACATACATTAATGCACAAAAAGCACTTATTTTCTTAAAAAGTTGATTATGCAATTAATTTCTTAACTATTGGCAACAAAAGAGAGTACAGCCCTAAGGGAACAATGTCAAAATTCTGCCCAAAGTGTCAATATTCAATGTGCCCACCACTATTTTACAGCACTGCCTTAACACTCTTGGGCATGGAGTTTCCGGGAGTTTCCGAGATTGCCACTGGAATTTTCTTCTACTCCTCCATGAGGACAAGGCTGATGGATGCTAGAGACCTTACTCTACTGAACCTTCCATTTGAGGATGCCCCACAGATGGTCAACAAGGTTTAGGTCTGGAGACATACTTGTCCAGTCCTGCATCTTTATCCTCACTTTTTTTTTAATTTGTATGCTTGGCACTGTATAAAGAAAACAAGGAAAACCATTTTATTTATATGCTTGACACTGTATGTACACGTTTATCTCATAATGTCACATGTCAGCTCAGGTACACGTTAACTTCCCATGACCAGGCCAGAAATGCCAACATAGGCACACTAATACAAGAAAACATGTATATTGAAGGCCATTGCGAACATTCCCCAGCACCAGTAGCAATTCCTCTTCAGAGCAGTGGGCTCAAGTCCTGTGAAGCTGTTTTGAGACAAATGGGCAGAATTATTTTTCACAAGCATGCACTATTTACCTTGGGGGCATGGGGTGAAGGGGGAAACAGGTGCAAATCATTTCAGAAACTGAACATACACTTTACATTAGCTAGCCGACAGGTGTGTTTTGATTGCATTCTACATCTTTTCTCTGTGACACTTTCCTAGTTGCTGGATCTGGTACATGTTTCCAAAGAACTCATTTTCACCTCATGTTGGATGCATAGTAATTCTGTACTGAAGCAATCTCAAATGCATAAACTTTTATGTGTGGAGTATTTAGCAAGACTCTGTGAAGACAAAAAAAATGCTTTTCAAGAGCTGGAATCACATCATTGTTTTCTTCCCCATGGCTGTTGGTCAAAACAGGAACATAGTGTATTATTACTAGTACTAGTAAAAAGGCCCGCCCGTTAAAAAACGGGTGCTAGGTCACAGCCACTACCCCCCACACTGCGCGCACATACGCATTCCACTTGCTTGTTCCCCACCACTGTCTGAACTATATGCACACAGGGAGCTGCTTGCTTGGCAGTTGGAGAAAGCTGTTATTTCCCACAATGCAGTGTGAACCTCTGGGAACCACACACAGCAAACTATCAGGTCCCACCCTGTGTCCTAACTGCCCTGGCTGCACACATTCTCAGTACAAAAAAGACAGGGACACACAGACTGGGAAACAGGATGACGCAGGGACAGTTAGGTTTTATTATAGAGGATGACCACCACTCACACAGTATATAGGAACCATTATCACCTTCCCTTGCAGTTTCATTATCATATGTTTAATGATTTTTCATACAGATCTTTTTTTTTTTCATCCAGATTTTTTGAACGATATTAACCTTCATCTACCTTTGTTTTTTTTTTTCTTTTAAATGGCTTATTGTCCTTAGTAAGTTTTACAAAATTGCCCTTTCTTAACTACTTTCGGACCAAGGTGATTGGAATCTATGCCCTGTTTTAGTGGGCTCCTGGCTGGCAGAATGTAGATTTCAATTACCGTCCGCAGCGCGCATTCGCCGTTTCCGTCGCTCCACGCCAATTGCGCCACTGAAACCCAACGTTTCTCACCACAGCTCAAAGGCTCTGCCTGTGTCTATGACGGCAGAGCCATGTGAGCTGCTCAGGAGCTGATTTCATTGGCTCCTGGCCGTGTCTATCAATGTAAGCCGCTCCCATTGGCTCACATTGATAGACACGGTCAGGAGCCAATGAAAGCGACTCCTGACCGGCTCACATGACCCTGCCGTCGTAGAGACGGCATAGTCTATGTCCTGAGGATCCCGGCATGCAGCGCTGATGGAGGTTGCGGCGAGTATGCGCGGCGATTCGTCAGGATTCTGTCGTTCTTGTACCAGCGGTCTCTGGTCCTTAAGGGGACAGAGACCGCTGGTACTTAAGTGGTTAATGATCTTTACAGACAGTTTACCTAACATATCCTGTTGTAATTCATCAGGCTCACAGAAATACTGTTCTTAGGCTCAATCCACAATGGCTTCATTCACTAAGACCTGTACAGTAAAATTGTCATGTTCAGTAATTTACCTCATACAGTAAAAAAATACATTTTTTGAGTGCGTATTCACTATGATTTTCAGACATGCATTAATACCGTAAATTATCAAAAAATCTTCATGAAAATTCAGTGTTCGTGAAGTTTTGAAAATTCTGTTGTTTTTGAGAAAATTGATTTTAAAAATGAAGAAAAAATGGTTTTTAAACTGTCATTTTTCTGAGTTTAAAAAACATTTTTTCTTTGCATTTTTAAAATGATTTTTTACAAAAACGATAAGGCATTGTTGAAAAAGTATTTTTTGGCTTGTTGTCACTATTCCCCTTAACATACTGTATGTAGCAATTTTGACAGCATGTATAGGGCTTTGCTATTAACTGCTAAAATCTGGACAAAATTATGCAAAAATTACATGAAATTACAAATGGATTGCCCAAAATCAATTGAGTTTCAAAATTTTGCGTACAAATAATTGATAGATTAGGATCATCACTATTTATTTCCTTTCAAACAATGCATATTGCCTGGCATCCCGCTGATACACTGCATTTCCATTTTATTTATTTGCATTTTATTTTTAGCCATAGACCCTGAACAAGCATGCACAGCAGATGTTTCTAACTGAAGTCTGACTGGATTGGCCACATGCTTGTTTCAGGTGTGCAAAGCAGACACCATTTCAGCCAAAGAGGTCAGCAGGACAGCCAGGCAACTGGCATTGTTTCAAAGGAAATAAATATGGCAGTAGACTCCATATACCTCTCACTTTATCAGGAATAGAGTGTTGGATCCAGTCCTCTGATGCAGGTTCTTTTTTTTTTCTTTTCCACAACTATCCTCAAATCCTACCAACACATGTTTTTGGTAACCTTTCATGTCCACGGGTGGAGTCATCAGTTACTTAGCATTGTAATTAACAACTTGTGTGGACATCCATGACATTTCCCCTGGACCTTGATAACATATTGCAATTGGGGGGAATTTCACAGACTTTAATTTGGTTATACAGATGTTATAAAGAAAGTAGATTCAAAAGGCAATACAAGATAGAATTAAAATCGTCTTTGAGAGTCTGAAAGGCTTAGCACCTTCATCAAGTTTTTATTACTTTTAACATTTTTGTTGGAGAAATTACAATCTTTCTATACCTGACTGTTATGGGCATAACAAAAAAGGAAGTGAGAATCTCCACAAAAATGGACACCAAAAGCAATAATAAACTGCCTGTGGTTCTAACCCTAACCCACTATGACTTCACTGAAAAAAAGGCGTTGGATTTGAATTTAATGGGTAACTGGAGTAAATTAAAATAGTGCCAATCCTACCTTGAACTTGAGTCTGCTCTCCCCTTTTTCACTTTTTTGTTGTAGGAGTTAACCTCCTGAGCGGTCAGGACGAGCTCAGCTCGTCCATCACCGCCGGAGGCTGCCGCTCAGGCCCTGCTGGGCCGATTTTTATCAAATAAAGTGCAGCACACGCAGCCGGCACTTTGCCAGCCGCGTGTGCTGCCTGATCGCCGCCGCTCTGCGGCGATTCGCTGCGAGCAGCGGCGAAAGAGGGCCCCCCTAGCCGCCTGAGCCCTGCGCAGCCGGAACAAAAAGTTCCGGCCAGCGCTAAGGGCTGGATCGGAGGCGGCTGACGTCAGGACGTCGGCTGACGTCGATGACGTCACTCCGCTCGTCGCTATGGCGACGATATAAGCAAAACAAGGAAGGCCGCTCATTGTTTATTCTGGGCGCCGGAGGCGATCGGAAGATCGCCTCCGGAGCGCCCTCTAGTGGGCTTTCATGCAGCCAACTTTCAGTTGGCTGCATGAAATAGTTTTTTTTTTATTTAAAAAAAACCCTCCCGCAGCCACCCTGGCGATTTAATCAGAACGCCAGGGTGGTTAATAAAACCCAGTGCTTTAAATCCTAGCCTCTATGCATTCAGATGGAACCAGGCTGCAGCTCAGTTGTTCCTGACATCTTGGATTAGAACTCCTGTGTGGCTGTGATAAACACTGCTTACAGCAGAGAAGAGATAAGAAGTCTATGATGTCATTAAAGAAAACCAGTAACTAAAAAAAATCCTATCGAGGCTTCCCCCATCCTCTTGTGTCCCACGGCGGTCTCGCTGCGCCCCTCCAAACAGCGGAGATGTAAATGTTTACCTTCCCAGCTCCAGCGCAGGCACAGTATTGGCTCGCCAAGATAGGCGGAAATAGCCGATCGCTGTCTGGCCGCTCTACTGCGCAGGTACAAGTCTACTGCTCCTGCGTAGTAGAGCGGACCCAACAGAGATCGGCTATTTCCGCCTATCTCCATGCTGGGAGCCACAACAGCATCACTGCTGGAGCCAAGGAAGGTAAATATATCAAACCTTCTCAGGCTTGTCCAGCCAGGTTTGCGGGACGCTTTGGCGGAGCCAGCGCTGGGTTCCCTGCAGCTACGGGGATTGGGGAAGCCTCATTGGGACCCCGAGTCTTCCCCCTCCCGAGGCGAGGACCCCCAGGGGACTTTTTTTTATTACAGAGTCTCTTTAATACCCTGTATAGTAGATGTGTGCATATAAAGAGTAGTGAGACTGTTTAGTTTTTAAACCTAGATGTTTAACACTTAAAACCAAAATAAGAATATGTGATTTTGATTTTGAGCTGTTTAGGGCTCTTACTGTAGATACAATTATTAATCACATTTTGAAGTCTTTGTATATGCAGAATTTCTGTTATTTGTACTATTAAAAAGTCTTATGCTGGGAATACACCATAAGTTTTTTCAGCAGATAATTTCTGACATGTCCGATCTTATCTTCGATTGTTTTTCTGATCGATTTCTAATAGAAGTGAATGGAAATAGATAAGAAAAGATAAGAGAATTGAGCGGGAAATCGACCGGAAAATTGAATCGACAATCGATCGTATGGAAGATCGACTGAAAAAACACATCGTGTGTACCCAGCATTATTTAGAATGAGTGTCTTAAAGCGGTATTGTCACCATAAAAATCAAATTTCAACAGCAACTGGTCTGAGTGTATTGAGTGATAAAGATGCTAATCCTGCATTCAAAACTTGCAAAACTTTTTCTGCTGTTATGGTTTGTAGTTATCACATACTTTAGGAGCACTGGCCCTCGTGCCAAACAGTGCCAAAGAGTTGAATGCTGGGTGTTCTTTTTATCTATAATATATACTTCCTCTTCCATTTATTTCCCTGACTAGCTGCTAATCAGAAACACCCTCTGATTACTTGTGTTTACAAGCAAGGCTGAGGTGACTCAGTGATTGGATGTGTAAATAAAAAAAAGACAGTGCAGTTGTTAGTATACACCTCAGTGGGAGTGTCTGAAGACTCTGGGAGGAGGGCAGCTAATGAATACACAATGAGCAAGAGAAGGGAGGGGGGAAAACAAGAGTCAGGGAGGATAGGATGTCAGCATTAGCTTGGCAAGATGGCCACTGCCTAGAATAGAATTTTCTGCTTTTCCTTTTTAAAATTCACAGGAATCATTACATGGATAGCACAATACATCTGTTATGTAAGTAGAAGTAGTATTTATCTACTTATATATGTGTTTTTTATTTCTAGGTTAGCATGGGTGTCGCTTGTTCTTTAAGAGGTTCCAAGTCATGGCTTAGGTTCTGTAAGGGCTGTGATGTCCTCCTTCT
The DNA here is from genome assembly GCF_040937935.1 of Hyperolius riggenbachi. Classification (NCBI taxonomy): domain Eukaryota; kingdom Metazoa; phylum Chordata; class Amphibia; order Anura; family Hyperoliidae; genus Hyperolius; species Hyperolius riggenbachi. The sequence continues at coordinate 291,986,778 of NC_090649.1, forward strand.
GTGCTGAAGTAATTGTCACTGGTCTTACACCTATAAAACATATACAAGAATATGAAAGGTTGCATGTAACATGTGGCTGGATAGTGTACTTGTTAAGTTATTTAAAGTGAACCTTAAAGGGTAACTGAAGAGAGAGGTATATGGAGGCTGTCATGTTTATTTCCTTTTAGACAATACCAGTTGCCTGGCAGCCCTGCTGATCCTCTGCCTCTAAAACTATTAGCCATAGCCCCTGAACAAGCATGCAGCAGATCAGGTGTTTCAGTGGCTCAGACTTATAAGTCTGATCTGACAAGACTAGCTGCATGCTTGTTTCTGGTTTTAATCAGATACTACTGCAGAGAAATAGACCAGCAGGGCTGCCAGGCAACTGGTATTGATTAAAAGGAAATAAACATGACAGCCTCCATATACCTCTCTCTTCAGTTCCCCTTTAACTGAAAGATAAAAAAAAAAGTATTTCACTTACCTGGGGCTTCTACCAGCCCCCTACAGCCGCCCTGTGCCCTCGCCGGCCTGAAACGATGCTCTGGTCCCTCGTCATGGCTAATTTTTGCTTTTGGTCCACTGGCCAATCGCTGGTCCACTGCGCCTGCATGGCCCTGGCTGCACGCACCCTCGCTCATGCTCATGTTGCCATTGCAGTCCTGCACATGTGTAGTAATAAAAATGAGACGCACAGTACGAGGACACGCACGACCAGGCTCACGCAGGTGCAGTGGAGCAACAACTGGCCAGGAGCCGAAAATGAAAATTAGCTGCAGCGGGGACCGGAGCATCCTTCCAGGACAGCAAGATCACAGGTTGTCTTTAAAACAGAAGATGAAAAATGATCTCCTAGAAGATAACTTGAACTTCCAAAATTGTTCTGTTTCAAAAATTAAAATGTACAGATTTGGATAATGGACATTCTTGGTAAGGGCGTAGTAATAGGGGGTGAGGAGGTTGTGATGGCATTGGGGCCCTTGGGCCAGAGGGGCCTTCCTTTAAACACAGTATTAGCTCTCTATTGGTCCTGTGCTCATAATAATCACTTCTATAGATACTTTGACAGTGGTAACCATTAACAAGCTGTTCCCCATTCCCTTCTTGCACCTCTGACGCTGTAGTTGCCATTTGCAGGTTTTGGTGCGGCTAATAAATTGTTATGTATAGAGTGCCCTAGTGGGCCCCAATGTAAAACTTGCATCGGGGCCCACAGCTCCTTAGCTACGCCACTGATTCTTGGGCTTGCTGCACTCAAACCGGAAGTGGTGGCAAGGCCATTTCTAGCCTGTTTGGCACTGTGGGCAAAACACTCCTTGTCATCTCCCTCTCTCCACAGCACTACCACTACCATCACCACACATACATTAATGCACAAAAAGCACTTATTTTCTTAAAAAGTTGATTATGCAATTAATTTCTTAACTATTGGCAACAAAAGAGAGTACAGCCCTAAGGGAACAATGTCAAAATTCTGCCCAAAGTGTCAATATTCAATGTGCCCACCACTATTTTACAGCACTGCCTTAACACTCTTGGGCATGGAGTTTCCGGGAGTTTCCGAGATTGCCACTGGAATTTTCTTCTACTCCTCCATGAGGACAAGGCTGATGGATGCTAGAGACCTTACTCTACTGAACCTTCCATTTGAGGATGCCCCACAGATGGTCAACAAGGTTTAGGTCTGGAGACATACTTGTCCAGTCCTGCATCTTTATCCTCACTTTTTTTTTAATTTGTATGCTTGGCACTGTATAAAGAAAACAAGGAAAACCATTTTATTTATATGCTTGACACTGTATGTACACGTTTATCTCATAATGTCACATGTCAGCTCAGGTACACGTTAACTTCCCATGACCAGGCCAGAAATGCCAACATAGGCACACTAATACAAGAAAACATGTATATTGAAGGCCATTGCGAACATTCCCCAGCACCAGTAGCAATTCCTCTTCAGAGCAGTGGGCTCAAGTCCTGTGAAGCTGTTTTGAGACAAATGGGCAGAATTATTTTTCACAAGCATGCACTATTTACCTTGGGGGCATGGGGTGAAGGGGGAAACAGGTGCAAATCATTTCAGAAACTGAACATACACTTTACATTAGCTAGCCGACAGGTGTGTTTTGATTGCATTCTACATCTTTTCTCTGTGACACTTTCCTAGTTGCTGGATCTGGTACATGTTTCCAAAGAACTCATTTTCACCTCATGTTGGATGCATAGTAATTCTGTACTGAAGCAATCTCAAATGCATAAACTTTTATGTGTGGAGTATTTAGCAAGACTCTGTGAAGACAAAAAAAATGCTTTTCAAGAGCTGGAATCACATCATTGTTTTCTTCCCCATGGCTGTTGGTCAAAACAGGAACATAGTGTATTATTACTAGTACTAGTAAAAAGGCCCGCCCGTTAAAAAACGGGTGCTAGGTCACAGCCACTACCCCCCACACTGCGCGCACATACGCATTCCACTTGCTTGTTCCCCACCACTGTCTGAACTATATGCACACAGGGAGCTGCTTGCTTGGCAGTTGGAGAAAGCTGTTATTTCCCACAATGCAGTGTGAACCTCTGGGAACCACACACAGCAAACTATCAGGTCCCACCCTGTGTCCTAACTGCCCTGGCTGCACACATTCTCAGTACAAAAAAGACAGGGACACACAGACTGGGAAACAGGATGACGCAGGGACAGTTAGGTTTTATTATAGAGGATGACCACCACTCACACAGTATATAGGAACCATTATCACCTTCCCTTGCAGTTTCATTATCATATGTTTAATGATTTTTCATACAGATCTTTTTTTTTTTCATCCAGATTTTTTGAACGATATTAACCTTCATCTACCTTTGTTTTTTTTTTCTTTTAAATGGCTTATTGTCCTTAGTAAGTTTTACAAAATTGCCCTTTCTTAACTACTTTCGGACCAAGGTGATTGGAATCTATGCCCTGTTTTAGTGGGCTCCTGGCTGGCAGAATGTAGATTTCAATTACCGTCCGCAGCGCGCATTCGCCGTTTCCGTCGCTCCACGCCAATTGCGCCACTGAAACCCAACGTTTCTCACCACAGCTCAAAGGCTCTGCCTGTGTCTATGACGGCAGAGCCATGTGAGCTGCTCAGGAGCTGATTTCATTGGCTCCTGGCCGTGTCTATCAATGTAAGCCGCTCCCATTGGCTCACATTGATAGACACGGTCAGGAGCCAATGAAAGCGACTCCTGACCGGCTCACATGACCCTGCCGTCGTAGAGACGGCATAGTCTATGTCCTGAGGATCCCGGCATGCAGCGCTGATGGAGGTTGCGGCGAGTATGCGCGGCGATTCGTCAGGATTCTGTCGTTCTTGTACCAGCGGTCTCTGGTCCTTAAGGGGACAGAGACCGCTGGTACTTAAGTGGTTAATGATCTTTACAGACAGTTTACCTAACATATCCTGTTGTAATTCATCAGGCTCACAGAAATACTGTTCTTAGGCTCAATCCACAATGGCTTCATTCACTAAGACCTGTACAGTAAAATTGTCATGTTCAGTAATTTACCTCATACAGTAAAAAAATACATTTTTTGAGTGCGTATTCACTATGATTTTCAGACATGCATTAATACCGTAAATTATCAAAAAATCTTCATGAAAATTCAGTGTTCGTGAAGTTTTGAAAATTCTGTTGTTTTTGAGAAAATTGATTTTAAAAATGAAGAAAAAATGGTTTTTAAACTGTCATTTTTCTGAGTTTAAAAAACATTTTTTCTTTGCATTTTTAAAATGATTTTTTACAAAAACGATAAGGCATTGTTGAAAAAGTATTTTTTGGCTTGTTGTCACTATTCCCCTTAACATACTGTATGTAGCAATTTTGACAGCATGTATAGGGCTTTGCTATTAACTGCTAAAATCTGGACAAAATTATGCAAAAATTACATGAAATTACAAATGGATTGCCCAAAATCAATTGAGTTTCAAAATTTTGCGTACAAATAATTGATAGATTAGGATCATCACTATTTATTTCCTTTCAAACAATGCATATTGCCTGGCATCCCGCTGATACACTGCATTTCCATTTTATTTAATTGCATTTTATTTTTAGCCATAGACCCTGAACAAGCATGCACAGCAGATGTTTCTAACTGAAGTCTGACTGGATTGGCCACATGCTTGTTTCAGGTGTGCAAAGCAGACACCATTTCAGCCAAAGAGGTCAGCAGGACAGCCAGGCAACTGGCATTGTTTCAAAGGAAATAAATATGGCAGTAGACTCCATATACCTCTCACTTTATCAGGAATAGAGTGTTGGATCCAGTCCTCTGATGCAGGTTCTTTTTTTTTTCTTTTCCACAACTATCCTCAAATCCTACCAACACATGTTTTTGGTAACCTTTCATGTCCACGGGTGGAGTCATCAGTTACTTAGCATTGTAATTAACAACTTGTGTGGACATCCATGACATTTCCCCTGGACCTTGATAACATATTGCAATTGGGGGGAATTTCACAGACTTTAATTTGGTTATACAGATGTTATAAAGAAAGTAGATTCAAAAGGCAATACAAGATAGAATTAAAATCGTCTTTGAGAGTCTGAAAGGCTTAGCACCTTCATCAAGTTTTTATTACTTTTAACATTTTTGTTGGAGAAATTACAATCTTTCTATACCTGACTGTTATGGGCATAACAAAAAAGGAAGTGAGAATCTCCACAAAAATGGACACCAAAAGCAATAATAAACTGCCTGTGGTTCTAACCCTAACCCACTATGACTTCACTGAAAAAAAGGCGTTGGATTTGAATTTAATGGGTAACTGGAGTAAATTAAAATAGTGCCAATCCTACCTTGAACTTGAGTCTGCTCTCCCCTTTTTCACTTTTTTGTTGTAGGAGTTAACCTCCTGAGCGGTCAGGACGAGCTCAGCTCGTCCATCACCGCCGGAGGCTGCCGCTCAGGCCCTGCTGGGCCGATTTTTATCAAATAAAGTGCAGCACACGCAGCCGGCACTTTGCCAGCCGCGTGTGCTGCCTGATCGCCGCCGCTCTGCGGCGATTCGCTGCGAGCAGCGGCGAAAGAGGGCCCCCCTAGCCGCCTGAGCCCTGCGCAGCCGGAACAAAAAGTTCCGGCCAGCGCTAAGGGCTGGATCGGAGGCGGCTGACGTCAGGACGTCGGCTGACGTCGATGACGTCACTCCGCTCGTCGCTATGGCGACGATATAAGCAAAACAAGGAAGGCCGCTCATTGTTTATTCTGGGCGCCGGAGGCGATCGGAAGATCGCCTCCGGAGCGCCCTCTAGTGGGCTTTCATGCAGCCAACTTTCAGTTGGCTGCATGAAATAGTTTTTTTTTTTATTTAAAAAAAACCCTCCCGCAGCCACCCTGGCGATTTAATCAGAACGCCAGGGTGGTTAATAAAACCCAGTGCTTTAAATCCTAGCCTCTATGCATTCAGATGGAACCAGGCTGCAGCTCAGTTGTTCCTGACATCTTGGATTAGAACTCCTGTGTGGCTGTGATAAACACTGCTTACAGCAGAGAAGAGATAAGAAGTCTATGATGTCATTAAAGAAAACCAGTAACTAAAAAAAATCCTATCGAGGCTTCCCCCATCCTCTTGTGTCCCACGGCGGTCTCGCTGCGCCCCTCCAAACAGCGGAGATGTAAATGTTTACCTTCCCAGCTCCAGCGCAGGCACAGTATTGGCTCGCCAAGATAGGCGGAAATAGCCGATCGCTGTCTGGCCGCTCTACTGCGCAGGTACAAGTCTACTGCTCCTGCGTAGTAGAGCGGACCCAACAGAGATCGGCTATTTCCGCCTATCTCCATGCTGGGAGCCACAACAGCATCACTGCTGGAGCCAAGGAAGGTAAATATATCAAACCTTCTCAGGCTTGTCCAGCCAGGTTTGCGGGACGCTTTGGCGGAGCCAGCGCTGGGTTCCCTGCAGCTACGGGGATTGGGGAAGCCTCATTGGGACCCCGAGTCTTCCCCCTCCCGAGGCGAGGACCCCCAGGGGACTTTTTTTTATTACAGAGTCTCTTTAATACCCTGTATAGTAGATGTGTGCATATAAAGAGTAGTGAGACTGTTTAGTTTTTAAACCTAGATGTTTAACACTTAAAACCAAAATAAGAATATGTGATTTTGATTTTGAGCTGTTTAGGGCTCTTACTGTAGATACAATTATTAATCACATTTTGAAGTCTTTGTATATGCAGAATTTCTGTTATTTGTACTATTAAAAAGTCTTATGCTGGGAATACACCATAAGTTTTTTCAGCAGATAATTTCTGACATGTCCGATCTTATCTTCGATTGTTTTTCTGATCGATTTCTAATAGAAGTGAATGGAAATAGATAAGAAAAGATAAGAGAATTGAGCGGGAAATCGACCGGAAAATTGAATCGACAATCGATCGTATGGAAGATCGACTGAAAAAACACATCGTGTGTACCCAGCATTATTTAGAATGAGTGTCTTAAAGCGGTATTGTCACCATAAAAATCAAATTTCAACAGCAACTGGTCTGAGTGTATTGAGTGATAAAGATGCTAATCCTGCATTCAAAACTTGCAAAACTTTTTCTGCTGTTATGGTTTGTAGTTATCACATACTTTAGGAGCACTGGCCCTCGTGCCAAACAGTGCCAAAGAGTTGAATGCTGGGTGTTCTTTTTATCTATAATATATACTTCCTCTTCCATTTATTTCCCTGACTAGCTGCTAATCAGAAACACCCTCTGATTACTTGTGTTTACAAGCAAGGCTGAGGTGACTCAGTGATTGGATGTGTAAATAAAAAAAAGACAGTGCAGTTGTTAGTATACACCTCAGTGGGAGTGTCTGAAGACTCTGGGAGGAGGGCAGCTAATGAATACACAATGAGCAAGAGAAGGGAGGGGGGAAAACAAGAGTCAGGGAGGATAGGATGTCAGCATTAGCTTGGCAAGATGGCCACTGCCTAGAATAGAATTTTCTGCTTTTCCTTTTTAAAATTCACAGGAATCATTACATGGATAGCACAATACATCTGTTATGTAAGTAGAAGTAGTATTTATCTACTTATATATGTGTTTTTTATTTCTAGGTTAGCATGGGTGTCGCTTGTTCTTTAAGAGGTTCCAAGTCATGGCTTAGGTTCTGTAAGGGCTGTGATGTCCTCCTTCTGTGCTGAAGTAATTGTCACTGGTCTTACACCTATAAAACATATACAAGAATATGAAAGGTTGCATGTAACATGTGGCTGGATAGTGTACTGGTTAAGGGCACCACTTTTGACATGGGAGACCAGGGTTCGAGTCCTGGTTAAGGTCAATATCAATTCAGTAAAGAGTTCAAGACAAAACTCCCTAACACTGCAGGGTGGCCTCTTGAGCACGTCCCAGTGGTTGCAGCTCTTGAGCGTTTTGAGTCTGACAGGAGAAAAGCACTATACAAATGTTTGTATTATTATTAATAACATGGAAATCTGTGAAAATGTGAGGCAATACAATTAGTCTCTGAATGCTTTCCAGATAATATTATTATTATTATTATTATTTAGTATTTATATAGCGCCGACATATTACGCAGCGCTGTACAGTGTATATATATATCTCGTCACTAACTGTCCCTCAAAGGAGCTCACAATCTAATCCCTACCATTGCCATAGGTCTATATTATGAAGTGTAAGTACTGTAGTCTAGGGCCAATTTTAGAGGGAGCCAATTAACTTATCTGTATGTTTTTGGAATGTGGGAGGAAACCGGAGTGCCCAGAGGAAACCCACGCAGACACGGAGAGAACATACAAACTCTTTGCAGATAGTGCCCTGGCTGGGATTCGAACCAGGGACCCAATGCTGCAAGGCGAGAGAGCTAACCACTACGCCACCATGCTGCCCGGAACGGAACACTTTTTTGTGTTAAACATAGCATTAATTTGCCTTCAGTATACCTGTGGAAAAATAAACTTATTGTGGCATCATCCTAGTTTATATACCAAGTCCTGTAAGCTTTACAGTGTGTAACCTTTTAAAAAAGGAAAGTACAACTATGGTATGCTATAGTGGTGACTGAAACAGTAGCAGACTGTTGTACCATTTTTATCTATGAGGTTAAAATACAAATGCCTCCATATCGGCAAAGATGGTGCCATCTACAAGAAGGCCAATTAGTTTGCTCAAGCTGACCTATACTGAAAGATCATGAAAGCTGCAATTGCTAACTTAGTTGTTTGTCTGGTTTTATGCGGATCCTCTAGCTTTGATACTTTCTGATCCTGATTAAGCAGTCTCCAGATAATTCTATTCATCTTACATGGGGTTATCCAGCAAACCTGCATTGGATGAATAAAAAAATGTCTCCTATCTTGGCAGCAGAGAGATGGGCAGTAGCAAGTGTGTGGAAATCAGGATCAATCCCATGTTCAACAATAAACTGGAAGACAATAGATCCAATGAGTATTTAATAAGCAGGCTGAGAGGAGAAATACAAAAATGTAATCCAGAGTGGAATTATTGTGTCTACCACGAGGTGTACTCCAAAAGTGGAGTATGCTTCCTCTCTGCTCTAAACGGTTATCCACAGGATAATAACCTTTAGTGGAGAAAATGTCATTACAATTCGTGGATACCCTAAAACAACTTGAAGTTTTAACTTGGTTTCGCATTCCTGGGAGCACATTAGGCTGAAGCCTCAGTGTTTACTTGTACTCTGCATCTTCTGATAAGATCTAATTGAACATTTTGCTTTGCCTAAACAAGCATAGAACACACAGCAGTACATTTATTGAGCAACTATTTGTGGAATTAAGCTTTTTCATTGTGTGCTGTTCAAAAATTCCGGTCCTCTTTCACCTCTTGAGCCCGTGAGTTGTTTTCACCTTAAAGAGACTCTGAAGGGAGATTAAAAATCACTTTTAAGCTTATATTCCACATGGGCATGTTTGCCCCAGCTAAAACGCCGCTATCCCGCGGCTGAACGAGGGGTCTTGACTCTTTACCCCCCACATCCCCCCCCCCCCCCGGCAAAATCCACGACCAACTTGGTCATAGATTTTGCTCTTACTGGAGGCTCTGCCTTCATGCCCCATCTATCAGTGGCGGATCTCCGGCTCACCCCCGCCCCTGTCTGTGAAGCAAGACTGAGAGGGGCGGGGAGAGGCGGCGATCAGTGCTGATAGAGGCGCTGAGAGGCAGAGCTACAGGGCTTAGCTCTGCCTATAAAGGAAGCGCTCCCCGGAGGAAGCAGGGGGGATTTTAGGGGGGTAAAGACCCCTCGTTTTGCCGCAGGATAGCGGCGTTTTAGCAGGGGCAAACATGCCCCTGTTGAATATAGGCTTAAAAGTGATTTCAGTGCTACTCCTATTCATTCACCAATAACTTTATCACTGCTAATCACACCTAAATGATCTTTATCTATTTTGCTACAAATTAGGCTTATTGGGGGTGATACTTGTTTCCAATAATTACTTTATTTTCTATGCATTTTAGAGGGAAATACAAGGACAAGATTGAAAAAATACTCATTTTTCTCCAATTCCATCCCCTATAGCAGAGTTCCCCAACCCTGTCATCAGGGCCCACCAACAGTACTTGTTTTGCAGAAAATAACAAACATGCACAGGTGAGGTAATTAGTGTCTCAGCAGAGCTGATTAGCTACCTCTGTGGATTTACACAAAATATGCACTGTTGGTGGGCCTTGAGGACAGGGTTGGGGAACACTGCCCTATAGTTTTACAATAAACAATGCTACAGATAAAATCCACACATTTTATTTGCCCATTTGTCCCGTCTATCACAACATTTACATTTTTTTATTGAAATGTTTAATAATAACATTTAAATTTTAAATGTTTTTTTTTACCCTCTCAGTAGTTACAAGCCCATATTTGCTAAAATAACAGTAATATACCCTCATTACATTCATATAAAAAAAAGCTGAGACTCTCAGGTAACTATTTATGTATTATTTTTTTTAAACCTGTCACTTTTTTTTAACAAGTGTTTGGTAACTCCAGGGTGGGGGTTAATAAGGTTATAATCTGTCGCGCCGCGCGCCCCCCCCCAGACCCCATGCGCTGCCTGGCCAATCAGTGCCAGGCAGCGCCGAGGGGTGGCCCGGGACTCCCAATGACATCAAGACGTCGCTGACGTCGGTGACGTCCTCCCGCTCCGTCGCCATGGCGACGGGGGAAGCCCTCCAGGAAATCCCGTTCTTTGAATGGGATTTCCTGATCGGAGATTGCCAAAGGCGATCAAAGCGGGTGGGGGGATGCCCTAGGCTCGCTACATGATTTAAAAAAAAACAAAATAAAAAAAAACTGCTGCGCTGCCTCCTGGTGGAAATAATCAAACCGCCAGGAGAGTTAGTGAGGATACAATAATGTAATTTCATTTGTCTGTTATAGAGGTAAAAGATTGAGATCAGTCAGTGGAATGGGGAAGGTATAAGAATACTGTTCAGTAGGTAGATATTGGTAATATGCTCAAATCTTTTTGATGATATTTCTGTTAGTTTGGTATTTGTATTTGGCTTGTGCACATTATATAAGGGCAGGTCTCACACTTTCTGTTATTGCAGGGTAATGTGCCTGGAGTTTCTGGTGTAGATAATGCACTTCTGATAATCATTTGTCTCAAATTGGGAGGTTGTCTGAAAGCAAGCAGTGGTAAATCCGGAAAAACTTCCTTCAGGCATTTGTGTTTGGGAAGTATCGGTTGCAAGGCTTTCGATATCTTCCTCAGTTTCTTTAATTTTGGGTTGTAGGTGACCACTATTAGGACTTCAATAGTTCCTCTCTAGATTTTAAAGTTGCTCTGTGTATTTGATCATCAACGATTTGTGGATGATATCCGTGATCTATGAATATATTACGTAGCGACATAAGTTCTCTGTCTCTGTTTTCTGAATTAGAACATATTCGGTTATACCTCAGAACCTGGCTGTAAACAATAGATTTTTTGGTGTGTTCCAGGTGGAAACTATTCCACATGAGGTAAATATGCCGGTCATTTGGTTTACAATATATGGATGTTGCAGAACCATTAGGAAAGCATTTACAGTAAGATACAGCAAGACTTGCAATTTGGGTGGCAGTTTCAGAACAACGTATTTACTAACCTGTTAGCAACCCCACTATATTTCAGTATGTTCCAGGTGAGATGGAAATATTTTACCACATAGTAGAAAACAATTTTTAATTAATCTACTCCAGGTGTAATGTATCACTTATGTCGTCCTTGCTGGAGTTGCTTGGAGATCTCTGGAGGTGCCCCGGTAAATCAAGCCCTCTGAGTCGCTGACAATTATTAATATCTGATGCTCAGACGTAGAAAAAAAACCTTTATTTTATTTAAACATTAGTAGCTTGCATCCTGCAGGTGTGTGCCTATAACACTACAGAATGACATTCAGACAATTAGCATTTTTTTATAATGAGGTCAGCTTTTATAATCTTTTCGTTATAGATCTTTAAATTGCATTCCATCTTCATAAAAAAAATAATGACATATATTAGAAATATATGTCATTTGGTCATTGGGGTTAATTCACAAAACAGTGTTAAGGAAGCTATCGTCAATAAAGCTTAACGGCAGTGCTGTGGAACATAATCACGTACACGGGATAATATCACTTTGCATACTTTACCGTGAGAGTGCGTTAACCAACATCCAAAGACCACATAACAAAACAAAGACAAACAAAAAACCCAAATCTAGGATTATATTTCCAAAGCATTATTAAACGTTTACATACGCAGATAGTTCAGCTAAAGTTTTACAAGCATTATGTAAGTTGTGCACTGTAACCAGTGGGGTAACAATAGCACCTGCGACACCCGTGGTAAGGGTGGTAAGGGGGCTATGGAGGGCCATTCATCCTCCATCATAACTCACAGAGAAGCACAAGCATTATCATTCATATGTTTGGGCACTTCTTGTGCCACTCTGCTAAAGCTGCAATACATACTCTGTAGCTGTAGCTGGGCTGACGTCACCTAAAGATCTGACATGCCAGCTATTTAGCAAAGTTTGAGCAACCACCAAGTGCATTGTTCTCCAACACACTACCCCGGCTGGAAGCCACTTCGTTGTGTGCTGGGTGTCTTCCCTATTCACCACTCTATGGTAAAAATTGTCTTGGTCTCTCGTATAATTTGTTATATGAGGAACATGAGGCTGCACTTGTTATATGGAGTATACCAAAGTAAGGTATCTTAAATAATGTTTACAAAAATCCTTGTAATGTATCAACAAAATGAGAACGTTACTGGTATAATAACAGCTAACAGCTTACGTACAAAATGTCTTCTATTCCATTTGTTACCCCATTTTCTTCCCACTTCAAAGATGATGGTCCTTCCTGGATTTTCTGCCATGTGGCTTTTAGAGGACTTGTACTGTATAAGTGCCTACTATGAAATCCAATATGTCAGATGGTTTTGGACATGCTATTTGTTCAGCTCTTTGGATTATATTATAAATTAAAGATTATAGCCTGAACAAAACCATATGTGACAGTTAATAGTGGAAGTTTGCAATGAAGTCTGGTTCATTGTACATCTTGAGATGTGTGCAGCCTTAGCCTATCCCAGTGTTGGAGCTGTCAAAATGCTATGGGCTTAGTTCACAAAGAACACAAGGTAATCTGTGAAGTATTGGAAATTAAAACAGCTTTCTTCCTTAGCACGACTTTAAATTCAAAAAAGAACATCTAAAATGCTGCTTCCCAGCTGAAAATACAATAACTGCTGTGTCAAATGTCTAATCTTAGAATTTGAAACAATTCTAATATGCACTCATAAAGAGAAAAGTGGCTGTACTTTCAAATACCTCACATTCTTTGTGAATTGAGCCCTATTTCTTCTGTTCTTCAGAGCTTGTACGGTATGTAAATATATCTGTTTATTGGGGGGGAAAAGTGGTTTGGGTACCTGTCCTGCACAAAAGTTTTATTTTCACCTCCTCCCTTTTTTTTCTCCACAGATTAATAAAGGTGCTCATCTGAAAATTCTAGGGTCAGGTGATCTCCTCTCAACTTTGAGGGAGGAGGTGTATGTTTATTTGCTGGGGAGAGTAGACCAGAGAAAATGGCTACAAATAAAAACATTATGCCCATCCTCATTAATACAGTATCTAACTAAAACATGTACTTTATATTTGCACATTGTGAAGGGTGCTTAATACTTTTCATTGGTTATGTTAAATGTTAAATACTGTTAAATGCTGAAATAACTAGTGTTGAACTCACATTTTCTATAAACAAGATTTTGCATCAAAAAATTCCAGAGAATTTTACTTGTAATTAAATTATGATCTATAATTTGGCAATTTCTCATAATAATGGGTAAATGCAACATTTTCTTCTTGGGAACCTTCTATGTGGGTGTAAAATAAGATTCGGGACCAACTATGAGTGCTGGTAGATATTGGGGGACACCTATGACTGCAGATATATATTGGTGGCTGTCTACAACTGTAGTTAAATATGACTATAACTGCTGGTGTATTTTTAGGGACACATATAATTACTATTTCTGCGCAGAAAAATAGTGTACATTAAAACCGAGGAGCCACCCCACATACTCCAAACCATATGGTTCTAGGCTTGTGTGCATGGAGTCTGTCAAAAGGACTCTTATGCTCCATGCACACAAGCCCAGTATGCCCTACTGTCACACAGCACTATACACCATGCACCCAGCAGCTGCCTCCCCCTAATGGGGATAAGTCTTTGATGGTAACAGGAATTTGCAGTATTCAAGCTTTAAATGGTTAGAGAGCGTGCAATGTTATGCTAGCATGCTGTATTAGTGAAGCAATGTCATTCAGGCATTTTAACTTCGTCTGTGTTATGGTTCTTAAAGGTGTATACCTGTATTACTGATCGTGTAATAAAGATACAAATTTAAACTGAGATTTGATGGGTGTATATGGCCACTTTTGCGTGAATTTTATAGTTATAGTCTCTTCTGGCCACACCGACTCACCGGTTTATATATACTTATACATATGCATAGAAGGTGCACGATCTGACTGCAGCGATAAGGCAAACCCTCCACTTTTTTCTACACATATAATTACTGGCAGATAGAGATGGCCCGAACGGTTCACCGGTGAATGGTTCCAGGTGAACTTCCGGGGTTCGCAATCGCGGAGAACCGCAAGCTTTTCCAGAAGTTCGGTTCGCTCCCATAGTGCATCATGAGGGTCAACTATGACCCTCTACATCACAGTCAGCAGGCACATTGTAGCCAATCAGGCTACACTCCCTCTTGGAGCCACTCCCCCCTTATAAAAGGCAGGCAGCATCAGGCTTTTCACTCACTCGTGTGCCTGCATTAATTAGAGAAGGGAAAGCTGCTGCAGACTCACATCAAGAAAGCTTAGTTAGGCTCTTGTAGGCTTGTTAGCTTGCTCCTTCTTGATTCTTATTGCTAAAAAAAAACAACTTAACAGCTCTTTTGAGAGCTAATCTTGTTCTTGTGATCTATTTTCTTTGTGTGTGTGTCCCACTGACACTAGTGTTGCATAGATAGCCTTGGTCATTCCTACCGTGTGTGCCACTGCCAGCCAGGCCCAGCACATTCAGTGACTACCTGTGTGTGTGACAGGTGCACATTGTAACACCCATCACTGCATATACCTACCTGTTGTTCACTTCAGTCAGTGCACCCACCTACCTACGTGAGCATACACAGTGTCACTGTGCCTGTCCGGTACCTGTCTGTGTGTGACAGGTGCACAATGTAATCGCCATCACTGCATATACCTACCTGTTGTTCACTGTGCACCCACCTACCTACGTGAGCGCACGCAGTGTCACTGTGCCTGTCCATTACCTTCCTGTGTGTGACAGGTGCACATTGTAATACCCATCATTGCATATACCTACCTGTTGTTCACAGTGCACCCACCTACCTACGTGAGCGCATGCAGTGTCACTGTGCCTGTCCAGTACCTGTCTGTGTGTAACAGGTGCACATTGTAATACCAGTCATTGCATAATTGTTCACAGTACCTGTGTGACCGCACGCTGTGCAATATACCACTCCGAGCATACCTGCTAACTGCACCTGTGTGACAGCTGCACATTGTATTGTAATACCAGCCACTGCATACCTTTCACCACAGCCGTCTCAGCCATTAGGCAGCTATAAATTTTTGCCTAGGGCGACAGGAGGAGGGAAGAGCGCTGTTGCACTGAGTAGTGAGATAAGAAATGCCTCTCAGCTCACTCAGGGGTCAGATTACAACAGCAGCTAAAAGCAGCGCCTGACTCCACTCATAGCTGATTAAGTCAGTTCCTTCAGCTCAATGATTCAAAGAACCACAGTAATGAATGAGTCAGTGAGAGAAGGCACTGGTCCCAGCTCACTCAGTTCCAGCTCACTCAGTCAGGGATCCATTGGAGTACAGCATCAGCTTCTGAGTCCTGACTGATTAATTTCGACACACACAAGTAATAGAACACAGCAATACATGCATGCAGCTACATTTAAGTCGTCAGCAGGTGCTCGTCAGCCAATCAGGATGCACTGTCATACACCCTTTACCTGCCATACCACATCTAGCAGCCATTAGCACTCAGGTGGGAGGCTTCAGTTGGACGCAAATCGCAAGATTGCGTCGCTAGCAGGACCGCCCCGTGCAGGCATTCCTCCCACAGGGGCCCCTCCCTAACCGCTCACCTGTCTGCCATGTCCTAGAGCTGAAAAAAAAAGTTTAAAAACACACGATTGGTTCGCACGATGGCCAGGGGCCCCGGACCTCTCTCACTGGCCGGGGTTTTTCAGAAAACCCACCAACACTGCCTCCATACTGAATGCTAAATTCGACACACACAAGCAATAGAACACAGCAATACATGCATGCAGCTACATTTAAGTCGTCAGCAGGTGCTCGTCAGCCAATCAGGATGCACTGTCATACACCCTTTACCTGCCATACCACAAACTAGGATCTGGGGGGAGGCGGGAGGATAAAGTCTCAATATGTAGACAAGATAAGGTAAAAAGACAGTGGGAGCCTAACATTATGGGGGGTGGAGAGGGGGGTGGAGACAGTGTAAAGATTAAGGAAGTTGGTAAAACTTCAAGTAGCCCATTTCGTGTAAACAAAATTGGTAAATGTGTTGGTAAAAATATAAAGTGCATGGTAACCAATGCTCGGAGCCTTGCAAATAAAATAGACGAACTAGAGTTCATTCTGAATGACAAAGGCTATGACATTGTGGGAATAACCGAGACATGGATGGATGAAAGCCATGACTGGATAGCTAATTTAAAAGGATACAATGTGTTTAGGAGGGATAGAACAGGGAAAAAAGGTGGAGGGGTTTGTCTCTTTGTTAAGAATTCTTTTACAGCTGTCCTCAACGATGAGATGGAGGAAGATTGCGAAGATGTGGAGTCCGTTTGGGTAAATATTCATGGTGGAAATAAGAGTTGCCAATTGCTTATTGGGGTATGCTACAGACCACCTCTTATTAATGAAGCTGCAGAACTGCGATTACTACAGCAGATTGAAAAAGCTGCAAGTAAAAACGAGGTCATAATTATGGGCGACTTCAACTTTCCAGACATTGACTGGGGTATTGAGGCTACCCATTCTGGTAAAAGCAGCAGATTTCTGGCAGCACTACAGGACAATTACTTGACTCAAATGGTAACGGAACCAACTAGGGGGAATGCGTTACTGGATCTGATCATTTCTAATAGACCAGATAATGTATCAAATGTGCAGGTTCAAGAACATTTGGGAAATAGTGATCACAACATGATAACGTTTGATCTGGTGACTGATAGGCCACGGGGCAGCGGGACCACTAAAACTATGAATTTTAGAAAGCAAAGTTCAATCAAATTAGGCAGGCACTAAGTTTGGTGAACTGGGATAATGTACTACAAGGGGACGACACTGAAGGGAAATGGCAAGCTTTTAAACGTATTCTCAATCAATATTGTAGTATGTATATCCCATATGGAAACAAAATGTCTAGGAATAAAAAAAGGCCTCTATGGATGAATAGAAAGGTTAGGGATAAAATGAAGAGGAAAAAGAATGCCTATAAGGTCCTAAAACAGGAGGGGACTGAGGCTGCACTAAGCAATTATAAGGAGTGCAATAAAAATTGTAAAAAAGAAATTAGGCTGGCAAAGATCGAAGCTGAAAATCAAATCGCTAGGGATATCAAATCTAACCCAAAAAAGTTTTACAAGTACATCAACTCTAAAAAAAGAAAGGTTGACTGTATAGGAATCCTAAAGGATGAGGGTGGGAACTCAATGGTGGACGACCAAGGTAAGGCAGAGTTATTAAATGCTTTCTTTGCTTCTGTCTTCACAAAGGAAACAGCACTGTTGCAAATTACAGAGGCAGAAGAGTCTCAATCTTCTAACTGTAATATTAAATACTTAACGCAGGAAGAAGTAAAGGCAAGACTAAATAAATTAAAAATAGACAAGGCACCTGGCCCGGATGGCATGCATCCTCGGGTCCTAAGAGAATTAAGTTCAGTTATAGCTAAGCCCCTTTATCTTATCTTTTGTGACTCTCTTGCAACTAGCAGAGTCCCAGTGGATTGGCGTACAGCCCACGTTTTCCCATTATTTAAGAAGGGCAAAAAATCTGATCCAGGAAATTATAGACCTGTAAGCTTAACATCAGTTGTATGCAAACTATTTGAGGGGTTACTAAGAGATACTATACATGACTTCATAGTAGAAAATAATCTTATTTCTCAGCATCAACATGGGTTTACTAAAGACAGGTCCTGTTTGACGAACATGCTCAGCTTTTATGAGGTAGTGAATGCTAATATGGATATTGGGAATGCTGTAGATGTGATATACTTGGACTTTGCAAAGGCCTTCGACACTGTTCCCCACAGAAGTCTGGTGCAAAAGTTGAGGATGCAAGGACTGGGGAAGAGTTTGTGTGCATGGATAGGGAACTGGCTAATGGACAGAAAACAAAGAGTTGTGGTCAATGGATCGTACTCAAAATGGGAGACTGTTAGCAGTGGGGTCCCACAGGGGTCTGTACTGGGTCCAGTGCTCTTCAATTTATTTATTAATGACCTAGTAGATGCAGTAGTGAGCAATGTTGCTATTTTTGCAGATGATACAAAATTGTGCAGAATCATCAACTCTCAGGAAGATAGTGTCATATTGCAACAGGATCTGGATAGGATGGCTATATGGGCACATACATGGCAGATGAAATTCAATGTTGACAAATGTAAAGTCATGCATTTTGGTCGTACCAATGGTCTAGCACCATACAAAATAAATGGGATACAGTTGGGAACATCAAACTTGGAGAAGGACTTAGGAGTACTCATCGACAACAAGTTAAATAATCGTACTCAATGCCAAGCCGCTGCAGCTAAAGCGAACAAAATTTTGGGATGCATTAAAAGGGAAATAAAAACTCGAGATGCTAGCATAATATTGCCCCTGTTTAACTCTCTAGTAAGGCCACATCTGGAATATGGAATTCAGTTCTGGGCACCACATTACAAAAAAGATATTGCAGTTTTAGAGCAGGTGCAGAGACGAGCTACAAAATTGATACGTGGGATGGAAGGTCTCGCTTACCAAGAAAGGTTAGATAAACTGGGTTTATTTAGTCTAGAGAAAAGACGCCTTAGAGGAGATCTAGTTAACATGTATAAATACATTAGAGGGCAATATAATAGCTTGGCGGATGAGCTTTTTGTCCCTAGGCCTTCTCAAAGGACTAGAGGACATGAGCTGCGCATGGAGGAAAAACGTTTTAGCCATTTATTTAGAAAAGGGTTCTTTACAGTAAGAGTGGTTAAGATGTGGAATGCATTGCCACAGGAAGTCGTTATGGCAAACTCTATACCTGCATTTAAAGGGGGCTTAGATGCTTTCCTTGCGTTGAAAGACATCCATGGCTACAATTACTAGGTTATGCCTAATGATGTTGATCCAGGGATTTTATCTGATTGCCATCTGGAGTCAGGACGGAATTTTTCCCATTTGGGGCTAATTGGACCATGCCTGGTGGGGTTTTTTTCGCCTTCCTCTGGATCAACAGGGGTATGTGGGGGACGGGCTGGAGTTGTACTTTGTACTGGTTGAACTCGATGGACGTATGTCTTTTTTCAGCCAAAATAACTATGTAACTATGTAACTATCTAGCAGCCATTAGCATTCAGGTGGGAGGCTTCAGTTGGATGCAAATCGCAAGATTGCGTCGCTAGCAGGACCGCCCCGTGCAGGCATTCCTCCCACAGGGGTCCCTCCCTAACCGCTCACCTGTCTGCCATGTCCTAGAGCTGAAAAAAAACGTTTAAAAACACACGATTGGTTCGCACGATGGCCAGGGGCCCCGGACCTCTCTCACTGGCCGGGGTAAGTGAGAGAGGTCCGGGGCCCCTGGCCATCGTGCGAACCAATCGTGTGTTTTTAAACGTTTTTTTTTTTTCCTGACTGATTAAGTCAGTTCCTCTCTCTCTCTCTCTCTCTCTGCTACTGGTAACTCCGTGGATTTAGAGAGACTTAGTGTAGCAGCCAGGCATGGACTGCCCCCCAGGTCGCCCTTCATTCAGTGATTTAGGGCTGGTCCAGTGCCTGGTATTCAGGTTTGTTGTTGTAAGGCAATGTCAAACACTAAGCTAGCAGATAAAAGTGCAATTAGAGGGCAGGCAAGCTGGTAAATATACACAACATAATGCAGAGCTTGCCTGGAGGGTCTGTGGGAAAACATCTGTCTGGTCTCTCACCATTGTTAAAATGACTGATTGTGCAGATAAGGTGTTAAACAAGTGGAAACATGTTGACAGTCCCTACACTCCAGGAGGGCTGCTTTCTGACTTGTGTGAGAGACCGCCAGGGACAGGAATCCTATTACAGGTAAGTAGTCTCTGTGTAATGTAGGACTGCAATACAGATAAGCTCTCTGCTCCATCTCAGGCTATTCTAAGTTTCTCCACTCCGCCTCTCTCTGGGCTAGTGCACAACAAAATCGCAATAGCAATCGCTAGCAGTTTGCGAATGCGACTTTGTGAAGCGATTTTTGAAAGAATCGCTCCAAAAAATTAGAAAAAATCCCAACGCTGCTGTGGGAACACCGTCATAGGGTAACAATAGCCCAGCGCTTTTCAAATCACTGTCGATTTGAAAAGCGCTCAGAAGCACTCTTGGTGTGCACCAGCCTCCTTCATTCAACTTTGTTTCCCTCTTTCCCTAGTGCTGGCTGGCTGTGTCTTCTTGTCATACAGGGAAGCTAAATAAAAGTGCAATCCTGGTGAGGCAAACATCTTCTTCCCTCTCTTTCAGCTTTTCTCTCCTCATTATTGCTCTGCATAAGGGCTCAGACACACTATAAGGTAGCGAAAGCAGGGATTAGTAGAGATGGTGGTGAAGGGGAGGACATAGGTGTGTGTGTGTGTGTGTGTGTGTGTGTGTGTACTGTGTGTGTGTATAGTGTGTATATAGTGTGTACTGTGTGTCTACGTGTGTATAGTGCTGCGTAATATGTTGGCGCTTTATAAATACAATAAATAAATAATAAATAGTGTGTATGTATAGGGTGTGTGTGTTTGTATAGTGTGTGCGTGTAGTGTGCGCATTTGTATAGTGTGTGTGTATGTATAGTGTGTGTGTGCGTGTGTATAGTGTGTGTGTGTATAGTGTGTGTGGTGTGTACTTATAGTGTGTGTGTGTGTGTGTGTGTGTGTGTGTGTACTGTGTGTGGTGTGTGTGAGTGCATGCCGCAATAAGTATATTTTATGGTGAAACGCTCTGCTGCATTATGATTATTTTTAGGGGTTTTGTGGGTGGGGGGAATGGGGCTGGGGGGCAATCACAGGGGGGGGGGGGGCGCCACAGGATTTCTCGCCTGGAGTGACAAAATGGCTAGAGGCACCCCTGCCTTTCACTGCATCTATGACTGCAAATTGTATTATACCTGGCAGTCAGTGCATACCTTTCACTTGAATGGATGGCAGATTTGCCCTCCATAACAGATTCTCATTAATTTACAGGTAGTAAAGTCGATTAGTGTCATATACAGCAGGGCCTCAAAAGTCCTCCTGTATTGTTATTTTTTGGTCACTACCTCGGGACTTGCAGGCCATGCCTGCTGCCTTCCTTGGATTTGTGATGGTAGCCGTTTTTTAGGCTCCAACTCCGGACTGGAATCGAACCCTGACTCCCCGGCCGTACGCTTTCTTTAACAATGGTAGAGAAAGAACCCTCGACAGCATGAGCAGCGATAGACTACTGGGTGCGCAGGCTTGACCTGTGGCCAGAGCTGTACCAATTTGCCATCCAACTTCTGTCTTGCCCTGCCTCAAGCGTCCTGTCAGAAAGAACCTTCAGCGCAGCTGGAGGCATTATCACTGAGAAAAGAAGTCGCCTAAGTCACAAAAGTGTTCAGTACCTGACCTTTATCAAAATAAATGAGGCATGGATCCTGGAGGGCTACTGTCCGCCCGAAGACTAAGTCAGTCCCCACACACAGCATCTCTGCCTGCACGCCGTGTGACTGCCTGCCCCAAGACTAAGTTGCTCCCCACACAGCAACTCTGCCTGCAGGCTGCTTGACTGCCTTCTCCGCCACCACCAACAGGGTTCAGGACTCCAGGTGGATTCCTGAATTTTTAAGGCCGCTGCTAGCAGCGTCCGCTATAATAATTTTTCTGTTGTGCGTCCGCCATCAGAAATTTTGGGCCCCCTCACACATCATCAGGCCTGGGGCCCCCCTCCCTGGGCCCATCCACTGGTTGCTGTGCCTGCCCACTAGCCACCCTACCCCCGTGCACGAAGTGCGCTGCGACGAAAAAATGTGCATGGCTCCAACACTGAAGAAAGTGGCATGCACAGCATGATGTGGCAAAAAGTGGGCGTGGCCATGGAATGTTGTGGGTGGAGTCAAATACTAGCAAAATACAGGTAGTTGACAATAGAGATAGGGACTTGTAGGTCCGTTCTTATCCTTTATCCGTTCTCTTTTGTCCCCCTCTTTTTTTCCTGTGCCTCTTTTGTCAGTGCTGGAATGTGGTATGCTTGTTAATGAGCCACAGGCCTGCAGCCAGCACATGTGGCCCTTTTAGTGCTTTGGGGAGGCAGGGTCCCCAGAAGCCCTGGGCCCCTTACTGCCGTGTCAGTTGTCCCCCCCTGATGGCTGCCCTGTGTGTACCTGCCTGCCTAATTTTTCTGGCTGCACTGCAGCTGCAATAACTAAACAAAAGGCATGTACATATGCCAATTCCCCTTCGTGATCATTACCTTGCCGCGGTGAAGGGGCTTGCGTATAACAATGAAGCAATGACCGACGGCTATATGAGTGTCTCGGGGGGAGGGGGCACACCCAAGATAATAAGGTCGTTGCTTCATTGTGGACAGACCAAATTCAATCAGCTGGACAGTCACTGTTGTTCTATCATTGAGCTACCACAACCCGGCGACCATATGGGCTTGAAAACCGCCACGGCTTGCACTCTCGCCATGGTGCGCACCAGTCCAGCACGGCCATCACTACTCATGCATACATTTTTCTAGTTTTCAAAGTTTGCCTCCCCATTGAAGTCTATTGTAGTTTGCGAAAGTTTGCGCAAACCGAACTTTCGTGGACGTTTGCGAACCCGGTTCGCGAACTGAAAATCGGAAGTTTGGGCCATCTCTAGTGGCAGACGCTGGATGCAATATAAGGATAAGTGAGCGGCAGCCTTGAGTTTGCTCTGTTGATGTTTCTGGTTTACACAAAGATTTTTGCAATTTTCGTGAAAAAAAAAACAACTTTTCAGACTGTTGCATTTATAATTTTGCATAATGTGAACTCTATCACTAAATTACGCAAAATACAATTACAAAATTGTGATTGCATGAAATCAGAATTGCAAAATGTTACTCGAAATTCTGCATGAGCGAAAATGTCATCATTTGAAATTACCGGCAACAGTCAGTAATTTGGACGGCAGTTAAAGGGAACCAAAACTAAGAAGGATATGGATTTTTCCTTTTAAAATAATACTATTATTATTATTATTATTGTTTATTTATATAGCGCCAACATCTTCCATAGCGCTGTACATAGTACAAACAAATAATGGGGAACAAATATACATAGGAAATACCAGACACTGTACAGTCATGACATTGAATAGAATGAATACAGATACATACATAGTTGATGTGTAGTTGGTACATATGTTACATATGTACATATGTTAAAATTACAGCAGTATGAAAAACACTAGGAGGAGGTCCCTGCCCTTGCGAGCTTACAATCTAGAGGGTAGTGGGGAGGAAACAAAAGGGAAGGAAACACAAGGATTAGTGGGTGAGCCAGTGTGCCTTCAGTGCTGCCTATAGCAAATTATAGGCTTGTCTGAACAGGTGTGTTTTCAGAGTACGTTTGAAGGTTTCCAGACTCGTGGCATGACGAACCGGCTGAGGGAGAGAGTTCCAAAGGAAAGGGATAGCCCGTGAGAAGTCTTGGATGCGAGAGTGAGAGGAGGTGACTAGGCTGGAGGACAAAAGGGTCTTCTGTGAAGAACGGAGTTTCCGGCCAGGGAGGTATCTGGAGATTAAAGAGGAAATGTATGGAGGCGATAGCTTGTGTAGAGCTTTGCATGCAAGCGTGAGAAGTTTAAACTGGATCCTTTGGGCAACTGGTAACCAATGGAGGGATTGGCAGAGAGGGCTGCCTCAGAGGATCTAGAAGAGAGGTGGATGGGGGCGTGGCCTATGCAGAGAGGAAGAGCTCCACTCGTGACCCGACAAAGCGGCTCAAAGCATGCACCATCCAGAGGAGATAACGACAGGGGACGCGGGGGAGATGGCGGTAGACCCCGAGACCACAAAAAAAGAAAGCAAAACTTCTCCAGACCCCAGAAATTAACAGACTTCTTTGTCCCAGCGACAGAACAGCATGTCCAAGATGGCGCCGGATGCCAAAGCGGACAAAGGAATACCACGAGTGCAGTGGCCAGAAGGGGGGATCCCAAGCAGACACAGCAAGAAGGGAACCTTCCTTCTCCTCACACTGACTCACCACCACAAAGCCCGGCGAAATCAAGGCCCAGGAGGGAGAATGAGCAGGCAGAGGAAGACACGACGGTAAGCCGCGTTGACAATACGGGCACAGTCCGTCACCACTTAGATGCAGCATATCCCATGGAAGCATTTCCAGCTTCCGATCAGGCAGCATCCCAAGCATATATAAAGGACATTCTGCTGACTTTTAAAACTTCCCTGCTCACTGACATAACAGCTCTAACCAATGACTTACAGCAGGAAATAGCTGCGCTGGGAAATAGAGTCCACAGATCAGAAGAAAAGCTAGCAGAAATCACGAGGGAGCATAATAAACTAGTGGATGCTTCTGAAGCACATACTACAGATATATCCTGGTTGAAACTGAAATCGGCTGATCTAGAAGATAGGAGCAGGCGAAATAATTTAAAGCTGAGATGCATTCCTGAACAAATCACAACTAATGAGCTCAGACCGTACATCCATAAGTTGGTCAAAACGGTATTACCAAATATTACAGAAGTGGAACTAACGATCGATAGGGCACACCAGGTCCCAAAGCCTGCATTTTTTGCAGATTCAATACCAAGAGACGTTTTAGCACGGTTTTTACTCTATCAGACCAAGGATGACTTTATGCAGGCAGTCAGGAAAATGGGAGCACCCCCAGAAGGCTATGCAAATATTCAGCTATACTCAGACTTGTCGCCAGCTACTCTACAATTGAGGAAGGAACTACAACCTTTTACAAGAGCACTGCGTAATCTGCAGATACAATATAAATGGGGCTTCCCTACACAGCTGATTTTTTCATTTCAGAGCAAAAGTTATGTGGTATCTTCATCAGAAACAGGTTGGAAGCTGTTCAAACAACTTCAGATTCAAATCCTAGAGGAACAACGCCGACCTCCCATAAATCCAAAATATTCTAAAATCTCTCCGGAATGGCAAGCGCAGAATAAGCATTGAGGACAGTGTCATATTATGTTGTCCCTCTCTAGAGCCTCCTTGGGTTTTCTGGTCAAACCTTTTTGTAAAGAGCTAACACAATAAGGGAATACGCCTTTTTTTTTCGCCCTCAATTTGAGCGGCATATGAACAATAGCCGCACACTTTTTCTCAGCTACATTTTTCTGGCTGAGCTAGAATAAGGTTGTAAGGTTTCATGACATCTGTTGTATTCTTGATAGTTGATCCATGTATGTTAATTTTTTTTTTGATAATCTTTCTTTTGCTGGACTCAGGTTTTAAACATAATATATTTTCTAAAAAAAAATACAGGTATCCAGGGCTATGTATGATAATTTCTGTGGGGAGCTGGGTGTTTTTTTAAGGTATTAGATCATATGGGAAATGCATAAACCATGTACGCAATGTCTTTAAAATTAACAACTTACAATGTAAGGGGCTTAAATTCCCCCATTAGGAGACATTTATTTTGGAAGGAGGTCATTGCTTACTCATCTCAAATAGTGCTAGCACAGGAAACACACTTGATAGCAAAAGATACACACCTATGTAATAATTCATTATACCCTGTCATTTATCATAGCAATTTCACACAAAAAAAAAGGGGAGTGCTCTTAGCGTTTCATCATGAACTAAAAGTTACCCCTATAACAGTAGAAACAGACATAAATGGCCGCTACATTATATTTGTAGGAAAAATAAACGAACGAGTAATCACTCTAGTCAATATATATAGTCCTAATACAGGACAAAAATCCTTCTTACAAAAGCTTCTAAATCGAGTGTCAGATATAAAACAAGGATTGATTATTGATGGAAGGGGACTTCAATGCGGTAACATCCGCATTGGACTCCTCCTCCAAGAACCCCAGTGCTCTTATTAGCATAGACAAACAATTACAATGGAATGGCTTATATGACCTATGGAGGATACTACATGGAACGGAGAGAGACTACTCCTATTTCTCTCAGGTCCACAAAACGCACTCTCGAATTGATAGGTTCCTGTCATATAAGATTATGCTTCAGGAGGAAATCTCCTCTGATATAGGCATAAGAACTAGATCAGACCATGCTCCGGTACATCTTTGTATCAAAGACGGCCCTCTCCAAAAGAAACCTTTCTTTTGGAGATTAAATAATTCATTATTAACAGACAAAAAATTCACTGAAAAATTAAAGAAAGATATCAAAGATTTTTTTGAAACAAACCAAATTCCAGGCAGCGACCCTACATTGGTATGGGCAGCACATAAAGCTTATATCCGGGGGCTATTAATCAAACGTGGAGCCTACATTAAAAAACTAAGAAATAAGAGACGGGATGAGGTGATCAGTTTAATACAGGAAAAAGAGAAATTACTGAAGAGGTCTGCGACTGGGGAGCTAGAAAGGGAGCTAGAAAGGGAACTCTCCTCCCTCAGGGAAGAATTGCGACTTCGACAATATATATACTATGAGCGTCCAACCCAATTTGAAAAATTCACTACTCCGCGAGGAGGAGCTGTATTGGTTAAATACTGGTATACTGTTACAAAACATTCATGGATAACCAATACTGCTACATGTGCTGAAAAAGGATACAACATTTATTATGTGATGATTACCACAACATGTACTGATCAAGACAAGGACAAAAACTTTAAAACAAGCCTAAAAACATGAATCAGCTTGGTGAGCACATTTGATTGTAATTATGTTGGACCTTGGATTGTGTGCAATTTAAGCCCAAATCGCCTGGTGTCAAACCTATGCACAAAGATGGGCGGCACTACAATCTTCCTCGGTCAAATCGATATAACGTGTCTATAATTTGCCACCAACCAAAAGATGGTATATGGTCTGGCCAAAATCGCCCAGCATCAGCCTATGCAGAAAATGGACGGCCTACCAATCTTAAGTGGTCGTATGTGGCCCCACCACCAACGCACACCGAGGCCTCTGAGCATGCCCACTATCCTGGAAGGAACTTCAGTGCAGGCTTGGGTGGTTCATTCCCTGTTGAAATCTGAGATTTTTTCAAATTGTATGACAATGTCCCCTTTAAATCGCTTGCTGTAAGTCAGTTTCCCAAAAGAACACGATTGGAACTGTGTCACTACTCCCTAAATTCAGCTCAACATGATTGATCTCAATGGGGATATGAACATGAACTTGTAATATTCTGACCTTGGCACTGCGGCTGCTCAATGATGACTCACGGTTTTGTAGCGTTTGACTGTGGTCAAGAGACTTCAAAGTATCTGTATTTGCATTCGGCCGCGCGGGGTCCTTGTCTAACCCTCAGGTCCTCAATCAAGTTTGAAACTCCTTTTCTAGTAGATCAGTAGGATACCCTCTCTCTTTTAATCTTTCACTCAAATCTTCACCTTCTCGTAAGAAATCGTCCTCCAAAGCACAATTCTTTCGCAACCTATGAAATTGTCCCCCCGGCACGACTCTTTTTTGTGCTATCAAGTGATGGCTCTGAAAATGGAGTAATGTGTTCCCAGCCGTGGGCTTCCTATGAGTGGAGGTGATAAACCTATCACCTTCCTTGCGTATTTTCAGATCTAAAAAGGACAACACAACATAATTACAATCAAATGTGCTCACCAAGCTGATTCATGTTTTTAGGCTTGTTTTAAAGTTTTTGTCCTTGTCTTGATCAGTACATGTTGTGGTAATCGTCACATAGTAAATTTTGTATCCTTTTTCAGCACATGTAGAAGAATTGCGACTTATTTCCACACACCAATATGATCATATGTTGCAAAAAGCTAATTTAAACTTCTATTCTCAAAGCAATAAGGCTAGCAAATTATTAGCCAGAATGCTACAAAAAAGAGAATGAAATTTAGGATACACAAGATGATCCATCCAGTATCCAAAAACCAGATAACTAACCCCAAAGATATAGCAGATCTTTTCAGCGATTACTATGAAAAATTATACAATATCAAAAAAGACCCCCTAACAACCCAACCAACAGAAGAAACCATAAATAAATTCCTAAATTCCATTAACCTACCCAAAGTCTCGAACTCACAACTAGAAATTCTAAACAAACCCTTTACAGATTTAGAAATTTAAAAACTTTAAAATTATTAAAACGTAACAAGACCCCGGGTCCGGACGGATTCAGTAATGAGTATTTATTAACCTTCGCAGAAACAGTAGTGAACACCTTGACAACAGGGGCGCCGCGAGGCACCAAGCAGACCACGCGGCCGCTTGGGGCCTCAAGGTCTTAGGGGCCTCTGCGGCTCCGTGACATCGGCGTGACGTCACTGTTTTCCCGCAGCCCCGCGGGGCTGGCAGAGCAGAGCAGGGCTACGGGAAGATGGCCGCCGCCGAAGCCCTGCTCTGGAGACTATTGATGTCTCCAGTACAGGGCTTCGGGTGGCCATCTTCCCGTAGCCCTGCATTCAATCAGCGCGGGATATTGGAGGAGGGAGGGAGCTCCGTGGGAACTGCGCGCCTGAGGAGCCGGCCAGGAGAGGAGACGGGGAGAGAAGACTTCTGCCAGTGCCAGGTGAGTAAATTCTTTTCTTTTTGCAGCTCTAATTGCGTTTATCTGCTGAAAATGTGCCCTAATTGTGTTTGATTTCTGCTGAACTGTGCCCTAATTGCGTTTGATATCTGCTGAACTGTTCCAAAATTGTGTTTGATTTCTGCTGAACGGTTCCCTAATTGTGTTTGATTTCTGCTGAACTGTTCCCTAATTGTGTTTGATCTCTGCTGAACTGTGCCCTAATTGCGTTTGATTTCTGCTGAACTGTTCCCTAATTGCGTTTGATTTCTGCTGAAAATGTGCCCTAATTGCGTTTGATATCTGCTGAAAATGTGCCCTAATTGCGTTTGATATCTGCTGAAAATGTGCCCTAATTGCGTTTGATATCTGCCGAAAATGTGCCCAAATTGCGTTTGATTTCTGCTGAAATGTGGCCCAAATTGCATTTGATTTCTGCTAAAAATGTGCCCAAATTGCATTTGATTTCTGCTGAAATGTGGCCCAAATTGCGTTTGATTTCTGCTGAAAATGTGCCCTAATTGCATTTGATTTCTGCTGAAAATGTGCCCAAATTGCGTTTGATTTCTGCTGAAATGTGGCCCAAATTGCGTTTGATTTCTGCTGAAAATGTGCCCAAATTGCGTTTGATTTCTGCTGAAATGTGGCCCAAATTGCGTTTGATTTCTGCTGAAAATGTGCCCAAATTGCGTTTGATTTCTGCTGAAATGTGGCCCAAATTGCGTTTGATTTCTGCTGAAATGTGGCCCAAATTCTGTTTGTTTTCTGTTGAAATGTTGCACAAATTGCGTTTGTTTTCTGCTGAAATGTTGCACAAATTGCGTTTTTATTTTCTGGTGTCTGGGGTAACTGTTGCTGCATTTATTATTTAATGGTCATAGTTGGCTATATTTGCTGTGCTACGGTTAAGCTCCGCCCATACAATGTCATGGCCAAATCCATCTTTCGGCGCGGCGCGCTGCGCGCGCCTCAATCACCCCCACGTCCATTTTTCCCCGCAAACAGCCCCGCCCCAATCCGCCCTCCAGCCCCACCCACATGCCATGGCCACGCCCACTTATGCGGGATAGCCACACACATTTTTCGCCAGGATAGGGCCACTTCCTACAGTCCGCTTGGGGCCACAAAAACCTTAGCTGCACCCCTGCTTGACAATACTATTCAATGCTTTTCTAGAGGGGAAACCAATTCCCTCCGAATACTTAGAGGCAATTATTACTGTACTGCCAAAGCCGGATAAGGACCAATCCTCCCGAGCAAACTATAGGCCTATTTCCTTGCTAAATGCAGACACGAAATTATATGCGAAGCTATTAGCAAACCGGATGATGCAAATAACCCCCTCTCTTTTGAACTACGACCAGGTTGGTTTCACATGGGGATGCCAAGCAAATGATGGCACCAGACGAATGATGGGATTACTTAGGTATGCGGAACTCTGTCGAATGCCTTCGGTTCTGATAACCTTAGATGCTGAAAAGGTATTCGACAGAGTTCACTGGCAGTTTTTAAATCTCACATTGAAAAAATGTGGGTTCTGTGGACCAATCATCTCGGCTATTATGGCCTTATATTCAACGCCATCAGCAAAAGTTAATGCGGCAGGATTTATATCTAAGTCTTTTAACATATCAAACGGAACGCGCCAGGGGTGTCATCTTTCCCCTATTATTTTTGTATTAATAATGGAGACGATCACGCAAAAAATTCGCTCCAACCCTAATATAAAAGGTGTTCAAATGGGAAATAATCACCATGTTATTAATCTGTTTGCTGATGACGTTGCATTGTTCATAACCAATCCTGTGGAATCATTAAAACATTTATTAACAGAGCTCACTATGTTCTCTGATGTTTCCTACTACAAGCTTAACCAACATAAATCATTTATGTTGGGACTCAATTTATCTCCCCCTGTGAAATCAACCATTTCAACCAACTTCTCATTCCCCTGGGCAGAACATGAGGTTTCATATTTGGGAATTAAACTGACCAAATTATCTGAGAACCTGTTCAAATCCAATTACATTCCTATGCTCGCTTCGGTAAAAAAGGAATGCACCGATATGGCCAAATCTTGGCTTTCTTGGTCTGGTCGAGTGTCTGCATTCAAAATGTTTATTCTACCAAAAATCCTATACATATTTTGATCAGTAAATATCCCAGTACGAAAATCTTTCTTAATGGACCTAAAAAAGTGCGTTTACAATTTTATTTGGCCAGGAAAGAAAATAAGAGTTCCGTATAAAGTAATGACATTATCAAAAAAACAAGGAGGATGGGCCTTCCATGCCTAGAAACGTATTATTATGCGGCCAATTTAGATATGATCAAGCACTGGTGGGACCCTTTTCCCCAAAAACCTTGGGTATACTTAGAAACAGATATAATGAGCGTTAATCCTCAAATAATACTCATGAGCAAGATGTTAAATGCTAAATCCCCTTCCTTCCAGTATCCAACAATCCAATCATTTCTCCTGGCGTGGGAACATTTTCTTAAATTCCCTCCAGACGATTCTCATAAGCAATATCCAATCTTCCCATTGGAAGTGCTGCAACAGTTTACTCCACAGCTCAATCTCCGCCCATGGTATGACGCTCAAATTAACACTTTAAACATGTTATTTGAGGGCCCAAAGATTAAGTCCTATGCTACCCTCCAAGAACAATTCCAGATCCCAAACAGCCAACTAAATACATATCATAGAATTTTTCACTTGATAAAAAGCCACCCAATCATGCTCCCACAAGTGTCGCTAAAAATACTTTCTATATTAAATCATACTAGGCCATGCAGGGGGGACATTTCAACCTGGTATGAGGCCCTGAACAAAAATCTAATTTCCCCTATTCAAAAATATGCTTTAAATTGGTCGAACGACTTAAAAGTCACAATAACAACAAACCAAATAATTAAAGCTAATGACCTAATTCTGAAGCTTTCCAAGTGCAATTCACATTGGGAACAATCCCGTAAAATAATATATAGGTGGTATTATACCCCTAGGAGAATAGCTTCCTTCTCGGCTGACTTGTCCTCTATGTGCTGGCATTGTCATTCTGCCACAGGCACTCTACTACACATGTTCTGGGAGTGTACACAAATTATCTCTTTTTGGAACCAAGTCGAAGCTCTGATCAGAAGGTCCTTTATTCGCAACTTTAAGATCACACCTCAAATGGCTCTCTTATTAATAGGGGTGGAAGAGCTGCCACATCAATATCCACTGCAAATATGCCATATCTTGATTACAGCAGTGTCACTAATTTCTCTCAACTGGAAGTCTGCAAATCAAATATCTATACTTCAATTAAAAGCAACAGTTAAGAGAAATTTAGCGATGGAGCAAAAGATCAGAAGCAGAATAGCACAGAAAATAGTTGGTTGCAGCCTTCCAAGGTGCTGGGAATAATCAAGTATATAACACAAATATAAACATCCTCTCTCCCCCCCCCTTCCCCAACTCAAAGTTGAATAACCAAGACAGAAGAAATATCAGATAAAACCCCTGGATACCAGCATACTAAACTCGAGTTGACTTTTCTTTTTCTCTCTTCTTCTCTTTCTATTATGATTTTTTTTCTCTTCTCTTCCTTTTATTTCTCCTATCTCCCTTAGGGAGGGTTATCCTACTAAAAAAAAAACATTTTTTAATTCCGATGCAGGTTATAGCATGCAACACATACAGTTTAAATATAATTAAGCTTATTGTGGGCTCACCTAGCCCGCTGTGTCAATAAGAGGAATGTCACCCCCAGGTTGACGGGATATCGTAGAGATATCCAAGTGTACAACAATAGGGGATGGCTCTATACGAGTGTTGATGCTATATGATGAAAAGAGAAGCAAATTGATTGCATTTATGAAGATGTTATTATAAATGGATAATATACAGTAGACTATTGTACTGACAGGTTGTTATACTGTAATACTTCAATGTTTTCTACATGTATTGTAAGTTGAAAAAAAAACTTAATAAAAAGTTTCATGAAAAAAAAAAAAAAAAGAAGAGAGGTGGATGAGACGGGCCGCGGAGTTTAGTAGGGATTGAAGAGGTGCCAGTCTGCTTTTTGGTAGACTACAGAGTAGGGTGTTGCAGTAGTCAAGACGGGAGATGATTAGGGCATGCACAAACATTTTAGTTGCTTCTTGTGAAAGGAAGGGACGGATTCTGGAAATGTTTTTGAGATGGAAGTAGCAGGAGGTAGTTAAAGTGTTAATGTGTGGTTTAAAGGAGAGCTCAGAGTCCAGATTTACCCCTAGGCAACGAACTTTGGGGGTAGATGCTATTGGGGTGTTATCTACATTGATTGTGACAATGGGAGGTGGAACAGTGAGCGAAAGTGGAAATATCACAATCTCCGTTTTGCTCATATTGAGTTTAAGGAAGTGGGATGACATAAATGTAGATACAGCGGATAGACATTCGGGGACTTTTGATAGTAGTGTGGAGAGGTCTGGGGCAGAACAATACATTTGGGTGTCATCAGCATAGAGGTGATATTGAAACCCAAAAGAGCTTATTATTTGTCCCAGGCCATGGGTGTAAATGGAACAGAGGAGGGGTCCAAGAACGGACCCTTGTGGTACTCCCATAGACAGTGGACGCGGAGAGGAGTTGGTATTGGCATAGGAGACCATGAAAGAACATTCAGACAGGTAAGAGTTGATCCATGAGTGTGCTAGGCCCTTGATTCCCAGTGTTGAGAGGGTCTGGAGAAGTAGGGTATGATCAACAGTGTCAAAGGCGGAGGACAAATCTAGGAGTATTAGTACCGAAAATCTGCCTTTGGCTTTAGCATCTAGGAGGTCATTGGCAACCTTAGTGAGAACGGTTTCCGTAGAGTGTTGAGGGCGGAAGCCAGACTGGAAGGGGTCCAACAGGGAATTAGCAGAGAGAAAGTTAGACAACTCTGAGTAAATGTGGCGTTCCAGCAGTTTGGAGGCAAAGGGAAGGAGAGAGTTGCCTGACTCTCCTGCTTATTCTGTGTCTCTAATACTTTTAGCCACAACACTCTACGGAAACCGTTCTCACTAAGGTTGCCAATGACCTCCTAGATGCTAAAGCCAAAGGCAGATTTTCGGTACTAATACTCCTAGATCTGTCCTCAGCCTTTGACACTGTTGATCATACCCTACTTCTCCAGACCCTCTCAAGTGGATCAAAAATCATACATCATTCCAAACATTTTTTTTACAAATAAATAACTGCAAAGTGGGGTGTGCGTAATTATTCGGCCCCCTGAGTCAATACTTTGTAGAACCACCTTTTGCTGCAATTACAGCTGCCAGTCTTTTAGGGTATGTCTCTACCAGCTTTACACATCTAGAGACTGAAATCCTTTCCCATTCTTCTTTGCAAAACAGCTCCAGCTCAGTTAGATTAGATGGACAGCGTTTGTGAACAGCAGTTTTTAGATCTTGCCACAGATTCTCGATTGGATTTAGATCTGGACTTTGACTTGGCCATTTTCGATCCACTTCTCACATGTACACCACTTTGTATTGGTCTTTCACGTGGAATTCCAATAAAATTGATGCATGTTTGTGGCAGTAATGTGACAAAATGTGGAAAACGTCAAGGGGGCCGAATACTTTTGCAACCCACTGTATGAGCCCTTGCTATTACAGAAATAGGAAGTAAAGGTAGTGTCAGCTACAAACTACTATACATTTTTACTATTTAACATTATCCAAACTTAAAAAAGGGGGAAAAATGGCTGGAGCAGGACTTTAGGCCAAAAACAGGTTTTTGATAGTCTAAATCAGTGTTCCACAACCCTGTCCTCAAGGCCCACCAACAGTGCATGTTTTGTGGAAATCCACAGAGGAAGTTGATCAGCTCTGCTGAGACACTAATTACCTCACCTGTGCATGTTTGTGGTTTTCTGCAAAACATGTACTGTTGGTGGGCCTTGAGGACAGGGTTGGGGAACTCTGGTCTAAATAACATCATGCTGTCTATTTAGGAATTGCTATACTGCCAGGAATGCAGGAATGCCATTTTCTGTGGAGTGGAGATAGGGGCATTCATCACCACAAGGGGATACAGTATCAATCATACACATGGGACCATATGAGTTACCTTAAAAACAGTCAGCTGCAGAACATGGGCAAGTCCTGTACATGAATAGTATCATTGCTTGATCATATTATTTGAGGCAAGGCCAGGTGACACTGTATGACTGAATTGAGATTTAGAAAGAGGAAATAGTGATAGAAAAAACAAAAACAAACTTCAAACAATGGAAAATGCTGTTAGTGTACCCGAGGCGATATGTGACATGAAATAAACACGTGTATGTACAGTACAAAATATATAAATAACCAGACCGTTTTACTTGTTCTATTCTGCTGCATGAAAGAGTTAATTTCTAGGCATGGAAGTGACAGCTTCTGCCTTGTTGGTAGCTTGTAGGGAAAATAGTAAACATCACTGATAAGCAAAATACTGCCATAAATGTTTTCCTGGCAGAATACAACTTCTGAGTGCGGGGGGGGGGGGTGATAAAATTCATGAACTATTGACCTTTTTCTAACTCTGAGACACTGAACAGGCTGCCACTGATTAGAGACAGTACAACCTACTTTGTAAATGTTTAAAAATAAAATAAAACCCTGGGATACTTAAAACTCCTTAGGAGTAGAAAGATAAATATTAAAATAAATCTCATCAGTTTATTTTCATCTCGGGTTCACTTTAAGGCCCATACACACGTCCGTTTTTTTGCGAACGACGGGTCGTTTGAACGACGCAAAAAAAACGGACGTGTGTAAAGGCCTTTAGGCTAAATTGGTTACCTTTTCCTAATAGCAAGAAATAACCTTTCACTGATCTAATGTAAGATCTGATTAGCCACAGATTATCACACTTTGTAATTACTGTTTGCACTGCTTTACTGAAAAAGCAAGTAGGCTGTGAATACATTACCATTAAATGCAAAGCCTGGGGCTAGGTTAGGGAATAAAAGCAATAAATAGGTGATACAACAGTAAATATTGCATTTTCATGCTCTGTAATAATAGCAAATTCAATGTCCATTGATTACCATAAAACTTGATAGAGCCTAGTATCTGATATTAATGAGGCAATGCAAAGGGCACTGATGATGTGTAAAGTGCAGTAATCTATTCAGATATTAATCTGATTTCACTCACAGTCTATTTCCATGGGCTATTTTTAAACTATTTTCCCTTCCTACCATCAACTAACCACCAACTAACCTAACTGCCCACTCTGCCTCCTACAACAACCCTCTTTCTGCAGAAACCATGTCCACTTGTTACTGGATATACTCAGAGGAGGTCAGTGGCTTGAACAGCTATGCCTGCAAGGTAATTGGCAGTGAAGGGAGTGGATAATGAATGCCATGTACTCTACCAGCAGTGCTGCTGTGTTAACAGAAGAAAAGCCTTATGCCTGGTACACACCATGCAATTTCCTGTCAGATAGACAGGTTGAATCAATTATTTCCAACAGGTCCGATCTGATTATTATTATTTAGTATTATTATTTAGTATTTATATAGCGCTGACATCTTCCGCAGCGCTGTACAGTGTATATATAGTCTTGCCACTAACTGTCCCTCGGAGGAGCTCACAATCTAATCCCCACCATAGTCTTATGTCTATGTCTAGTGTATGTATTGTAGTCTATGGCCAATTTTAGGGGGAAGCCAATAAACGTATTCGTATGTTTTTTGGATGTGGGAGGAAACCGGAGTGCCTGGAGGAAACCCACACAGACACGGGGAGAACATGCAAACTCTTTGCAGATGTTGACCTGACTGGGATTTCCAATAATTATTGATTTCCAATAATTTTTCTGACCGATTTTCTGATCACTTCTATACAAAATCGACCTATTCGAAATAATTGATTTGACCCCTCTGTCTGACAGGAAATTGTATGGTGTGTACCAGGCATAAGTGTGACATAATTGCTAGGACTTTCAAGGATTTCAAGGACTAGTGAGTATGCAGGAATGGGAAGAGGTAGACATTGAGGTCAATTAGACCCTACTAAGTGTTGAGTGGTAGAAGAAGGAATTTAAAAAATTGACTTGAATGCAGTGACAATGATGAAAGAGCTACTGTACATAAGACATTTATGTTTGTCTTATGGGGAAGTAGAAATGGGAGTGCAGAGGAGAGAATAAAGAGGAGCAGGGCAAACAGACTGTAGCACGGTAAATATAAACAGAAGGGAGCATACTGTAGGAGAGTGATAACTATATAATAAAAATATAACTATAAGGTCAATATTTTATTCAATTTAATAACTGTATTTTTATTTTGAATTTTGTTTAGAAACAGCTGACGACACCCAAACATGCTTCTATCAAACAACCAAGCATTATAAAAATCAATGAGACAAACCCATTTGGACTGGCTCTGAGTTCAAATATGACAGCAATTCAGGTACTGAAAAACAAATAATTACATGTACAGCTACAGTTATGTGTCATTTAGACTATACTGCTTGAAGTAAATATAGTTTTAGTGCACCAACCAATTGCACCATTCCCCAAAATCGGTATCTAACAAACTGTCTCGTTCTGTTGTTTTACATTTGTCTACTGGTGTTTCTTTCGGATTTTAATTGTGATCTGATGTGACCAGATAATTGGGTTGCAATGATGGTTTAACCTCTTTTTCAGTAAATACACTTAGGGCTGGGGCCCACTAGAAATTGCAATCAAAGTTGCTTAGGTACTTTTGTAGCAATTTTTGCAGTGTTTTCCAAAGCGATTTCTTTTTTTAAATTTAGTGCTGAAGATTTCCATTAGTGCAAGGCTTTATGGGTACCGCAAGTAGCTTTGGGTATTAAAAGCACTGCAAAATCAATGTAAACAGAGAATGAAAAGCGATTTTTGCACTAATCCTATACTACTTTGTAGAGCAGCACAAGTGCTCCAAACATGCTGCAACACTGAGATTGTGATTGTGGGAAATTGCAATTGCTTGTGTGCAATAATTTACAATAACCTAGTGCTTTTGACACAGGGCAGTTTCGAGGCTAAATTGTTCCCAGGGCGAGGATGTGAAAACTGTGCCCCCCCCCACCTCAGGGGCAAACCAAGGATTTTCAAGGGGGGGGGATCTCTGAAAGGTCTCTTTTGGCAAGCCACACACTACCGCGTATGCGTTTGCCCACAAAATACACATGATACACAGCATTTCCCCACAAAATACACACAATGCGCAGTGTTTCCCTACAAAATCTACAAAATACACATGATACACATATCAAATTACCCCCCCCCCCCTTTAGTATAGGTGACCAGATGACCCCCCCATTTATCGCACAGGTAGCCAGAGGAGCCCCCCCCATTTACAGTATAGGTAGCTAGATGACCCCCCCCCCCAGTTAGGATAGGTAACCGCATGATCCCCATTTATAGTATATAGCCAGATGACTTCCCGTTCAGTACATTCCCCCTTGTATTTCGCCAGATCCCCCTTGTATATAGCCAGGGTATATAGCCAGATCCCCCTTGTATATAGCCAGATCCCCCTGTGTATAGCCAGAGTATATAGCCAGATCCCCCTTGCATATAGCCAGTGTATATAGCCAGATCCCCCTTGTATATAGCTACTGTATATAGGAAGATCCCCCCTATATATAGCCAGTGTATATAGTCATATGCCCCCTGTTTATAGCCAGATCCTCCCTGTATATAGCCAGTGTATATATAGCCAATGTATATAGCCAGATCCCCCTATTATAGTGTGTATATAGCTAGACCCCCTGCATACAGCCAGTGTATATAGTCAGATCCCCCTGTATGTAGCCATATACCCCCTGTATATAGCCAGTGTATGTAGCCAGATCCCCGGTATATAACCAGTGTGTATATAGCCAGACCCCCGCCCCCGCATATAGCCAGTGTATATAGCCAGATCCCCTGCACATAGCCAGTGTATATAGTCATATTCCCCTGTATATATAGCTAGTGTATATAGTCAGATCCCCTGTATATATAGCCAGTGTATATAGCCAGACCCCCTGTATGTAGCCATATCCCCACTGTTTATAGCCAGTGTATGTAGCCAGATCCCCCTGCATATAGCCAGTGTATATAGCCAGTGTATATAGCCAGTCCCCCCTCCCTCTGCATATAGCCAGTGTATATAGCCAGATCCCCCTGCATATAGCCAGTGTATATAGTCAGATCCCCTCTGTATATATAGCTAGATCCCCACTGTATATAGCCAGATCCCCCTGCATGTAGCCAGTGTATATAACTAGTGTATATAGTTAGATCCCCCCTGTATATATAGCCAGTATATAGCCAGATCCCTCTCTATATATAGCCAGTGTATATAGTCACATCCGCCTGTATATAGCCAGTGAATAAAGTTGGAGTCTGGTGGGCTGGGCAATGTCTCACCTGTTTCCCTCCACTTGTGTGGAAAGGTTCCCCTCGATCTGCTGGATCACTGGTGACAGGCCAGCACTGATCGCTTGCTCACAGCATCCTCTTCCGAGTCCTGGCACTCATTTGCCTATGTTGCATAAAGTTCCCCTGCTCCGCTGTCCAAGTGCTCGGCTTCATTCATTCAGACTTGCAGGCATCAGTGTGGCCAGTGATGAGTGAAGAGAGCCAGAGCCAATGACAGTGCTGTACACTTCACATACAGGACGTGAAGTATACAGCGCTGTTATTGGTCACTGCTCACCTCACTCATCAATGCAGGCCATTCTGATGTCTGCAAGTCTGAATGAGTGAGTAAAGCTGGGCACTCGGGCAGCAAGGGGAGCTTTGTGCAACATGCGGACAAGCACTGGAAGAGGAAGCGGGGAGCAAGCGGGAAGCATTAGCACCAGCATGGTACATACCTCCCAACTTTGAAGGATGAGAAAGAGGGACACTTAAGCCACACCCCCTATGCAGCCTTAAGCCACACCCTAGATTTAGCAAGAGGGTGCCTGTGGATGGGAGAGGGTGCCAGTGAGTGGGGAGGAGGGTGCCAGTATGTAGGAGGAGGGTGCCAGTGGGTGGGAAGGAGGGTGCCAGTGGGTAGGAATAGGGTGCCTGTGGGTGGGGAGGAGGGAGCCAGTGGGTAGGAAGGAGGGAGCTACTTTGCATGGGGACTAGCGTGGCAGTGGGTGAGGAGGAAGGTGCCACTCTGAATGGGGAGGAGGGTGCCACTCTCTCTGGATGGGAAAGAGGGTGCCACTCTAGGTGGGGTGGAGGGTGCCACTCTCGGGGAGAAGAGGGAGGAGGATGCCACTCTGGGTGGGTAGAAGTGGGTGGGTAGGAGGGTGCCATTGTGGGGGGAGAGGAGAGTGCCAACATGGGTGGGTGGTAGGGTGCAACTTAGGGTGGGAGAAGGGTGCCACTCTGGGGGGAGAGGAGGGTGCCACTCTGGGTGGGTGAGAGTGGGTGGGTAGGAGGGTGCAATTGTGGGGGGAGAGGACAGAGGAGGGTACCAACATGGGTGGGTGGTAGGGTGCCACTTTGGGTGGGAGGAAGGTGCCATTATGGAGGAGAGGAGGGTGCCAACATGGGTGGGAGGTAGGGTGCCACTTTGGGTGGGAGAAGGGTGCCACTCTGGGGGAAGAGGAGTGAGGAGGGTGCCAACATGGGTGGGTGGTAGGGTGCCACTTTGGGTGGGAGAAGTGTGCCACTCTGGGGGGAGAGGAGGGTGCCAACCTGGGTGGGTAGGAGTGGGTGGGTGCCACATTGGGTAGGGTGAAGGATGCCACTCTGGGGGAGAAGAGGGTGCCAACCTGGGTGGGTAGGAGTGGGTGGGTGCCACATTGGGTGGGGTGAAGGGTGCCACTCTGGGGAGAGAGAAGGAAGGAGGGTGCCACTCTGTGGAAGTGGACTAAAGGGTGCCAGTGGGGAGAAAGCGAGAAGATAGAAGTATCAGCCGCCGAAGTGTAATGTGGGGAGGGAGGAGCTCCTCCCTCCCTCTCCATCAAGTGCCCCCTCCCGATTTCACTTGCAGAGAACGTGCAGCGGGCATTTACTTTACCTGTCTGTGCGCTCCGGCCGGCTTCTTCATTCTATTTCCTGTTTCGCGTCATGGGAAACAGGAAATAGAATGAAACCAGCTGGAGCACACAAACCGGAAAACTAAACGCTCGCTACGTGTTCTCTGCAAGGGGACTCCGGAGGGGGCACTTGATGGAGAAGGAGGAGTGATGTCGGCCTCCCTTCCCGCATTACACTTTGGCGGCTGGTGTCATGATAGGCGGGGAGAGCAGCAGGGGGGATTCGGGGCATCGGTAACCTCCTGCATGTGCCAGTGCCCCTCTTGTGGGCTCGAAAATGTTATTTGTGATGTGATAGTTAGCCCCCACACTAAAGGTAGCCAGCTATAGGTGCCCCAATGTAGGTTGGACAGCCATAGGAGGCCCAGTATAGGTTAGCCAGCCATTTGTGCCCCAGTATAGGTTAGCCAGCCATAGGTGCCTTCAGTATAGGTTAGCCAGCCATAAGCGGTGTCCCTTCTCCTCCTCTCACCCCAGGCTGTAAAAAGTAGGAGGGGGGAGCGGCGGCAGCACATGGGACTCAGATGCTAGGAAGAGGGACCGACTCCTCGCCATAGGTGCCCCCAGTATACGTTAGGCAGCCATAGGTGCCTCCAGTATAGGTTAGCCAGCCATAGGTGCCTCCAATATAGGTTAGGCAGCCATAGGTGCCTCCACTATAGGTTAGGAAGCTATAGGTGCCTCCAGTATAGGTTAGGCAGCCTAAGGTTCCTCCAGTATAGGTTAGGAAGCCATAGGTGCCTTCAGTATAGATTAGCCAGCCTTAGGTGCTTTCCAGTATAGGTTAGCCAGCCTTAGGTGCCTCCAGTGTAGGTTAGTCAGCCATAGGTGCCTCCAGTATAGGTCATCCAGCCATAGGTACCTTCAGTATAGGTTAGCCAGCCATAAGTGGTGTCCCTACTCCTCCTCCTCCTCTCCCCCCCAGGCTGTAAAGAGCAGGAGGGGGAGCAGCGGCAGCACATGGGACTTAGCCGCTAGGAAGAGGAACCTGACTTCTCCCTCCCTGTCCTCTGGTCCTCCTCAGTGCTCCCCCCTCTATTGAACACAAGTGTGGCAGTGGGGTGTCAGCAATTACTCACCTGCCAGGCTCCAAGAAAGTCCACAGCCTGGGCTGCTCTCTGTCTCTGAACATCGCTGCTCACAGGAGGTAGTTTAACTACTACTACTTCCTACTTCCTGTGATGGCGATGTTCAGAGAGAGAAAGTAATTGCTGACGGGTCCCTCTTCCTAGCAGCTGAGTCCCATGTGCTGCCGCTGTTTCCCCTCCTTAACTGCACCCTCCCTCCCTCATAGCACCCCGGGCGGTCCCCCGGTATGCCCGCAGGTAAGGATGATCGGAATGAGCAAATTCCCTTCCGCCGGAATCGTGGAATTCCTCCAGTGCTAAATTCTGTCGCCATTACATTACATACACAATTTAGCGAATTCCGGCGGAAAAATTAAAGTAATCGCAAATAAGCCATGAGACCTAGCGGTGGTTCCATGGCGGTGGTTTTGGCAATGCAGGAGGTGTCGCTTAAGCCATGGGACCTAGCGGTGGTTCCATGGAGGTCATTTTAGCGCCACAGGAGGTGTCGAGTAAGCTATGGGACCTAGTGGTGGTCCCATGGCGGTCATTTTGGCACCACAGGAGGTGTCGCTTAAGCCATGGGACCTAGTGGTGGTCCCATGGTGGTGGTTTAGGCACCACAGGAGGTGTTGCTTACGCCATGGGACCTTGCAGTGGTCCCATGGCGGTCATTTTGGCGCCGCAGGAGGTGTCGCTTAAGCCATGGGACCCAGTGGTGGTCCCATGGCGGTGGTTTTGGCGCAGCAGGAGGTGTCGCTTAAGCCATGGGACCCAGTGGTGGTCCCATGGCGGTGGTTTTGGCGCAGCAGGAGGGGTCGCTTAAGCCATGGGACCTAGCGGTGGTCCCATGGCGGTGGTTTTGGCGCCGCAGGAGTGTCGCGTACGCCATGGGAACTTGCGATGGTCCCATGGCGATCATTTTGGCACAGCAGGAGGTGTCGCGTAAGCTATGGGACCTGGTGGTGGTTCCATGGCGGTGGTTTTGGCGCTGCAGGAGGTGTCGCGTGAGCTTTGGGACCTTGCAGTGGTCCCAGGGTGGTGGTTTTGGCGCTGCAGGAGGTGACACGTAAGCTTTGGGACCTGGTGGTGGTTCCATGGCGGCGTTTTTTGCGCCGCAGGAGGTGTTGCGTAAGCTTTGGTACCTGCCGGTGGTTCCATGGCAATGGTTTTTGCACCACAGGAGGTGTCACGTTAGCTTTGGTACCTGGCGGTGGTCCCATGGTGGTGGTTTTTGCGCCGCAGGAGGTGTCGCGTAAGCTTTGGGACCTATACAAAATGGTTGGGATAGGTGAGCTAGCTAGGGAGCTGGTTGCTAACATAGGATTGATTGGTTTTTGTTAACACTGTAATTGGTGCTGAAATAATTCCGATTTTCATGCAGAAATCCATTTGGGTGGCTTTTGTAAGCTTCTGATTGCTGCAGAAATTCCAATTTTCATGAAGAAATCCTGTTGTTTTCACTTTAAACTTCTTCTAGGGGCTTCCTTGTGATTGGCTTACAAAATTCCGCATTCCGCCGGAATTACGCATCATTCTGCGGAATTTCCGCTATAGCGCTAAGGCAATTCCTTTCCGATGCGACGGAACGGAATCACCAAGTTCCGTCCGGTATCGTGGAAAAATTAATTCCGCGGTACGCGGTGAGCATCCCTGGTAATGAGTGATCCTATTGTCCATGCCGATCCCCCACCCCCGTGTGACGCATTGCCCCTGTACATAGCAACAGAATGCATCATCAGCTAAACAGCTAACTTGCATTTGTGCAGGGCAGCTCAGAAATGTTGTCCCGATCCCCGACGAGCGACATTCATTAAAGCTGTGTATGCACCTTTAAAGAGGAACTCCAGTGAAAATAATGTAATAAAAAAAAGTGCTTCATTTTTACCATAATTATGTATAAATGATTTAGGCAGTGTTTGCTCATTGTAAAATCTTTCCTCTCCCAGATTCACATTCTGACATGTATTACATGGTGACATTTTTACTGTGGGCAGGTTATTTAGCTGTTTCTAGCTGTTCTGGCCTTGCAGACAGCTGTAAACAGCCATTTCCTGTCTGTGAACATTGTTACATTGTGGCAGTTTGCCCAGAGTACCGTACGGTACCAGAGCCTCTTGTGGGAGGGGTTTCAGCACAATATCAGTCATACAGCGCCCCCTGATGGTCTGTTTGTGAAAATCATTATATTTCTCATGTAAAAGGGGGTATCAGCTACTGATTGGGATAAAGTTAAATTCTTGGTCGGAGTTTCTCTTTAAGGACCAGTGAACGGCTCACAGTGATCATACTATGAAATTGACTCCTGACTGGCGGACGGAGCTTAACTGTCAGAAGACAGCTGAGTT
The DNA here is from genome assembly GCF_040937935.1 of Hyperolius riggenbachi. Classification (NCBI taxonomy): domain Eukaryota; kingdom Metazoa; phylum Chordata; class Amphibia; order Anura; family Hyperoliidae; genus Hyperolius; species Hyperolius riggenbachi. The sequence goes on from NC_090649.1 coordinate 292,030,656, forward strand.
GAGAGCAGCGGTGGTGAGAGCAACAGGAGTGTGCAGTCTGAAATATATGCCCTGGCAGTGGTTAGAAGAAGTAAACATAGTAAATTTAAATTTCAATCAGCAACATCTCGAACAGGTTTACCTTTTCCAGTCCAACTTTTGGATGAGTGGTGCAGCAGTGGTACCTGCAGGGTCTGTATCTCCCTTGCACTAGGAGCAAGGAGGCAACTTGGCATAAGGGGAGGTGGTGGGCCCAGTGCCAGCCCTTGTGCTGCAGCTCTGCCCCATTGCAAGCATGCCAGCTTAATTGCATAATTATATGGGACAGCATGTCTGCGGAAATGGTCATAGTTGTAGGACTTTGATCTACATAGGGTGACGCCATGCGGGACTAGATCTGATAATATTTATCCGAGATATATATATAGCTGACAATATATATACTACAATATATCACAGAGGTGCTCTGCTTGCTATAACTGAATTGCTGTTGTTTATCCCCTGCTTATTGCCTGAAGAAGTGGACTGTGCCCGTGAAATGCGTTAAAAAGCATCTTTGGGGTATTTTCAATAAATGTGCATATCTATACATTTACAGTCCTTGGTGTCTGCTTTAACGGAGGCGAGTCCACCACTTCCTCCCAGCAATTTTTTAAAAATTTTATGTACTTTTATCCTTCTGGCGCCTCTGTTCACCTACCATTATATTTGAGTCCACCCCAGGTGGAGGGGTGATCTACCCCCTTTCTACCTATCTACAGAGAGCGACTTCTTAATCCTGAGTGAGGACAGGTCTAATCTCCTCACCTGCCTTATGAGTGGTTTCAGAACACTGTAGGAGGCGCCCTCGTATCTTGTTATAACATACAATCAATAAATTAATAAGCGTAGTGTATCTCACCTGTTGTGAAGGTACGTACACACGTGAGTCATAAAATTGGATTTATTATAGCACAAAGGACTGGACAACGCGTTTCGCGACCACAAGTCGCTTCCTCAGGTCAAATATAGTGCTTTCAAGATTACATCAGGACAGTCAGTAGCTCACTTCTGTGCCTGGTGACCCCTGTGATAGTGTGATCTTGCTGCTGATCACACTATCACAGGGGTCACCAGGCACAGAAGTGAGCTACTGACTGTCCTGATGTAATCTTGAAAGCACTATATTTGACCTGAGGAAGCGACTTGTGGTCGCGAAACGCGTTGTCCAGTCCTTTGTGCTATAATAAATCCAATTTTATGACTCACGTGTGTACGTACCTTCACAACAGGTGAGATACACTACGCTTATTAATTTATTGATTGTATGTTATAACAAGATACGAGGGCGCCTCCTACAGTGTTCTGATACCTTAATACCCCACTACGTGGGGATACATCTACTGTAATTCTTTATAGTAGTTTTTTGGGAGCAGCGACCAAGCAAGGCCGAGTGGAGACGGTACTTCTCCACATGTTTGGATGGTGGTTGCCTAAATAGCAACCCAGAATTGTGAGTATAATTGTTATCTCTTAGCTACTTAACTCACACGACGATAATACACGATATTGGGCTCCCGGTGTCCCTGTGCTTTTTACCTCTTCTAGCCCTACTTATGAGTGGTTACCTAGGTGGTAACCCGTGTTTGTGAGTATTACCATCTCACTGTTTCATTTATCCAATCAATTTTGACATACTACACCATATTGGGCTCTCGATTTCTCTTCAACTTTATATTTATATATATGTCGATCTGTCTTCTATTTTTTAACATCTCACTTTGCTATAGCTTTTTTTATTTATTTATTTTCCCTACTGCTATCTATCTAAAGTTCCTCCTGATGAATTGTGCTATAAAAAGTGAGGATTAAGGTTAGAGGCTAGAGTTAAGGCTCGTACACACGCCGTACTAAAGGCAACGACGGGTCCGTCATCACCTCCCACTGGGCGGGTTTCCAGCAGACAGTACAGAGGGACAATTAGAGCAGCTGTTAGTTTTGGGGGGAGTGTAAGTTAGTGGTGCATGGTACAGCAGTAGTGTGCCTAATTTGCTCTCAGACAAATCAGTATGCGTTGATTCACTAAGCTACACTGCTCAAGCACCTAAGCTGCGGAGCTTGAGCAGTGTAGCTTAGTGAATCAACCCATACTTATTTGTCTGAGAGCAAATTAGGCACACTACTGCTGTAGCATGCACCACTAACTTACACTCCCCCCAAAACTAACAGCCGCTCTAATTGTCCCACCCAGCAGGGACGGATCTAGAGGGGGAGGGGGGGCGGCAAGCGGGTATCTTGCCCCAGTCGCAGTTTCTTGAAATCTTAAAAAGGCGGCAAAATGAATGGCAGTTTAGGCGCCAAAACCTGACCTTTAGGCGCCAAAACCTGACCTTGCCTGTCAGATCCAGTGGCTTTGTAGGATGAGATCCCTGCACTTTGATTGGCCCAATAGGCTGCCTGTTACTTGACAGGCAGCCTATTGGGCCAAAGTGTGGGGATCTCGTCCTATAAAGTGAATCAACCCCCAAGTCAGCTAGCTAATTGTACAAGCTGTTAGTCAGTATTTCTCCTGTCTGGCTCTCGGGGAAATTGCTGATGTTACTGAAACCCAAGAGAAGCTGAAGACATGTCTGACACTTCCGCTGCCCGGTGGATCAACTGTATACACATCACCATGGCAACAGGGACATGAGCCCTCTGCTGCGCATGCGCACTGTGCCAGTTTGAAACATTTTGTATGGCTCTCACATAATTACATTTTAAAATATGTGGCGTTTATGGCTCTCTCAGCCAATAAGGTTCCTGACCCCTGCACTACAGGATACACACACAGACATATGACTATGGTAGGAATTAGATTGTGAGCTCCTCTGAGGGACAGTTAAGTGACAAGACAATATACTCTGTACAGCACTACGGAAGATGTTGGCGCTATATATATACTAAATAATAATAAAGCATGAGAAGCACCAAAACCCCCAATGATAGTACTGTCGCTAAGTTAATAGTAGGATATTGATAACCACAATTTACTGATATTCTATCAGACTGAGCAAGTGCCCAAATTCACTGGCTCCCTGGCAAAATGTATACCCTGATCTTGCAGCTGGCTTTAGTATTAGCAATGTACACACTTAGGAAAGGCTAAAACGCTTAGTGCCTTATCACACTGTGTCCATTGCATTCCGTCGCAACAGACAATGGCCTCAATTCACTAAACTTATCTCCTGTCTTTAATAACTCTTCTAGAGTTGTTACCATGGTGATAAGGCATGTAGTATTCAGGAAACATTTTACCTCAGGCAAGCCTAAAGTTAACTCTCTGTCTTTAAATTAACTCTCCAATCCTTAAAATAACTCCAGAATTAAAGACAAGCTGTTAATTAGCTGCATGTGAAAATAACTACAGAGGAGGTAAATTAACTACAGAGGAGGTAAATTAACTACAGAGGAGGTAAATTAACTACAGGAGAGGTAACTTAAGGAATGAAGAGGTAAGATAACTCTCTCACGTGTGGAGGTAAGTTTTCTCTTGCCTTATTATCTCTAGCATGATCTTAGTGAATTGAGGCCAATGGCCTCAATTCACTAAGCTTATCTCCTGTCTTTAATAACTCTTCTAGAGTTGTTACCATGGTGATAAGGCATGTAGTATTCAGGAAACATTTTACCTCAGGCAAACCTAAAGTTAACTCTTCTGTCTTTAAGTTAACTCTTCAATCCTTAAAATAACTCCAGAGTTAAAGACAGGCTGTTTATTAAATGCATGTGAAAATAACTACAGAGGAGGTAAATTAACTACAGAGGAGGTAAAATAACTACAGAGGAGGTAACTTAACTACAGAGGAGGTAACTTAAGGAATGAAGAGATAAGATAACTCTCTCTTATGTGGAGGTAAGTTTTCTCTTGCCTTATTATCTCCAGCATGATCTTAGTGAATTGAGGCCAATGTCTTTGCATCGCAGCATGATGCAATGATATTCCTATAGCATTTTCCACAAAGGGTGTAGTGTGGCGGGTTCCGACGGAGTAACGCACAGCATGTTGTGCATTTAACGGGTAAAATGAGTGTTTACAGTGGCAGTGAAGCATACATTGTACTGCATGCTTTACTGTATACCCTGTCTAGCACACAGTGTGACTTTACAGCGCTGTTGCATTATGATGGTATCGCGAGGCGATGTGAATAGTACAGGAGCCTTAGGTCAGCTTGCACCTAACTTATAAATTCAGCCACAACTTTATTCTACTGAAGTTTTCTTTTAAGGCAATCTGGCTTTGAAGTATCAAATGCTTAAAAATGTGTTTAAGAAGTAAGTTTGACAGAAAGTTTTATTTTAACTTCATCATCTAGGAGGCATTCCTACCAGACTTTCTGGCAAGTAATTGGATAACAGCAAAGACTTTTTGCTTCCCCATGGGTCCTAATAGCAGCATGCCTAAATAATACAGCATGAACTGTCTATCAGATGACTACACAAGGAAGACGAGGAGAAAAAGGTGGTGAAGAAAACTGAGAAAGGATTCCCCCCCACAGCACCCCTCCTCCTCTCCTTCTTCTTACACCTCCTCCTCCTTCTTCCCCTTGTGTGGATGAGAGCATCCCTCCTCTGCTGTATGTGATACATGCTCAAGAGCGCTTACACTGCTTACAGCATGCAGGCTCTGAGATGTTGCCAGGCTGCTTCTATGAGCTGCCTGCAGCCGTGGGATATGTGATCCTTGAGCGTGTGCGGAGATCAGCCTCTTGTGTGCGACTCCAAAACCCCTGACTGATTCTTCTGATACCACTAACGGTATGCCGAGGCTGCAGGTGAACTCCTAGGTCCTAATGCCGCACCTTTCCCTTTGCCGGATAACAGAGTCACCACTGAGACCAGCAAAATCCAGGCAGGAATCAAACCTTTCCTTCTGCTGTTTGACTTCGCCGGGAGACAATTGAGAAGGAATCTTCAAACAGCAGGCTTTTGGAAACCATGGGTTTTTGCAGTGGCAGGTGCACACTAATGTTTATCTGTGGGATGCAACTGGTAAGTGACCCAAGGGTATCCTTACTGATGACTGCTGTGTCAGAAGGCATTGGCTGTGTTTCTGGCAGGAGGATAGTTATTGCTGCTTTTGTGCTGGTCTGATTTGTGCTTTCTCTTGCTCTGTGCATTAACTTGTATTTTGGGATGTTGCTGGCAAGACTTTTATTTGTTGCTGATCATTAAATATAGCATTCCAAAGGGATGTAGGATAGTAGGACCTTCAGGCAAGGATCACACTTGAACCCGCGAAAAACGGACGCAGTTTTTGGCGTACGATTGTTTGGGTTTTCCGTAAATGTCAGCTTGCAGCAGCTGACTGTAATAGGAATCGCATGCAGCGTGCGAAAAAAGGCATCTTTTTTTTCCCGCACGTGGAAAAACGCACATTGTAGCACTTGACCACAAATGTCCATAGGAACGCATTGTGTGCTTTTTCGCATCACGGCAAGATGCATGCGTTTCCCCTAAATGTGATCCCTGCCTAACTGATATAGAGTAGCAGAGAAGAAACAGTTAATCTCCCAGACAGACCAACGACCTCACTTGCCTGATACAATCTCTTAGGATAAAAGTGAAATATCAGAGATGGGCATGTCACACATCCTGTATCAATGCGAGTGACCTGTTAATGCTGCACACTTACCTGATACTTTATGGATTGTCTGAAGCGTACTACTGGCGTTTCATGAATTACACGGCTCGGTGAATGGAAATGGTGTCAGCTTTAAAGGGGTCAATCCAAGCACAAATGTTTTTCTTTTCCCTCAGTAGATGCTTGATAAGCACACAGGTACTATAGATTGGCAAGACTGTTGTATTAATAACTGGTGTCCACTGCTGTTGATATACAGTGCCATGAAATAATTGAGCATTATTTGGAAACTAAGGAGCATATAATAGCAGCATGCATGAGAAAACACTGAGGTCAAGTGGCATTAATATGATGTCAGATTTTAATTGCATAGATGCATATAAACAAAGCCTGCTGAAAATCAATGTCAAAAGCAAAAGGGATTACTGTGGGTGAAACTGATGAACTATAAACTTGGCTACTGGGCTGTGAATGTAGAAGCTCAATGCTGAATGCCTGTACAAGCTTGATTATGTGAAATGTCACTGCTGTTGTAGCTGATACAGAAATGGAATAAAGGGACATGAAGGGCCTGCTAGGTGATGGCATTTGTACCAAGAATGACACACCAATCTGACTAACATGCTACAGCACTCTGATCCAGATTTACACTCCCATGAGTCAGCTAGACTGATTGGCATATAGACTGTAACTTATTGTGCTCAGTTTTCTAGATAATGGAATTGATTGGTTGATGCACAAAGGAGCAGATAACGTGGATCTGTTGTCAAGAGAAGTCAGCAAACATGCTTCGTTGCTGTGGGCAAAGGCTGTTGAGAGGTAGATTTGTCAGGACAAGTACAAAGAGGATTGGAGCAAAAGGGAATCACTTGTCCAAAATAACCAATTGCAAGCTCTGTTCCAGCTGAAACCTGATTGGTCAGTCTTACTTAGCAGCTGCCCCACTTTTGCTCTGTTTTCTTGCCCCATTTCTTGTTAAATTGGTATTCCTATTCCTGATTGTTATACCTGTGCAGCAAATATCTGGAACTTTTTTTAATGTGTGAGTCTAGGGATTATTTGTTTGTCTGGTACTATTTTACTATTACTATAGATATAGCAATATGACCTTACTGCAGTGTTTCTCAAACCTCACCTTTAAAAGGCATTATTTTTTACAAAACGTTTTTTTTCTACCTATATCAAACCTCACTTATGCACAGGTGGGGTAATTAGGTCTCAGCTACATGGAATCCACCTAACTGAGACACTAATTACCCCATCTGTGTATAGTTGAGGTTGCCTGCAGAACATGCACTGTTGGGGAGTGACGAGGACAAGTTTGAGAAACAATGGCTGTGTTTCTAGTTAATTATTTTTCTCTTTTGGCCTTTTTCTATGTCCTTATCACGATAGGTTTTGTTTAATTGGCAAGATTAATTTATTTACAGTCTAAGAAGCAGAGTTGCACTGAGCAGAATCACACTGGGAAGTGTGCCAGTGTCCTTTTGTGAGCAGTCTTGCACTCCCACAGCTTTAATAGAGTATTTTTATTGGCCAGAAGTAGTCAATACTTTGTGTTTTTTATAGCCCGATGGTCGTGAATTGAATGATGGTCCTAAGAAGTAAAGCAGTGTGTTTGGATGTAGTTCTATGAGCAGTGTGAATTAGGAATATGGCATAGGCCACATGCTAGTGTCTATGTGTTGCAATGCTCATATACACTTTGATGTGATTACTATAGCTTCATATTCTCTGATGTAAAATAGGAAAGACAAAACAGTTTTCTCCACTACTAGTTTCAGCGTTTTCAAATTACACTCACAAATTACAAAACTGCAATAATGCTGCTAATAGTAAAATGTTATGTCTCCAAACTTTGTACATTACTAAAAAGGAACACTAGTTGGCAGCAAATATACAAGTATTCAGCACAGCCAGCGCACCAAAAGTTACAATTCATTCATCTCTCCTGAACGTAAGAAGCAAAAGGGGCTTAATGTCAAATGTTAAAAGGAATCTAAAAATATTTGTGAATTATAATGTATCGATGTTTTAATAACTGCCATAAATGTTGATAGTCCGGTGCTATTGCTTAATATGTGGCTTTGTTGGAGATTACATATATAATGTATTTACTTTAACATGTTTTTGCGATTTTGCCAATTCATATTTGGTGTTTTCGTGACAGAATGTATTGCTCAATAATGTACTGTTGTAACTTATATAATTAGGATATTCTTGTGTAAAACAGTTATTTGACTGAAGTATCAATTCAGTGACTATGTTTCCCTGATCTGAGAGTCTGTAATGCTGGATACACACCATGCGTTTCCGCGTCGAATGCGTCCGTCGATTCGCGTCGATTCGATTATTTCCGAGCATTTCTGAACGCATTTCGATGATTTTTAGGTCGATTGCCATGTAAAGTATGGCAAATCGACCTAACGATCCATCGAAGCTTGAATCGGACATGTCGGAAATAATCGACTCAATGCGTATCGACGGACGCATCGAACGCGGAAACGCATGGTGTGTATCCAGCATTAGAGTTCAGGACAAAGGCAAAGTGAAAGGTTCTCCTAACAGGCTAATTAGCTTCACCCAGTAAGGGCTCGTTCCCACTATCGCGAATCTGCATGCGTCCAACGCATGCAGATCCGCACATGTAATGCAAGTGGATGGGCCTGTTTCCACTGTAGCGTTGTTGAGGTGCGTTTTTTTCAGCGGTAAAAAAACGCACAAAAGAGCCAACGATTTCGCCTGCGTCGGGAATCCGTGAGAATCGCCGCTAATGTATTTAATAGTAAAAACGCATGCGTTTGTTACATGCATTTTTACCCGCGATTTCGCGTGCGATTTCGCACCTTTTTCAATTTTATTTAGCCCTGGCAGTGTCATGGTTAATTTCGCATGGCACCCTGCCATGCGAAATCGCATGCGAAATTGCGGGTATAAACGCATGCGGAAACGCATCCGCATGCGTTTTTACAAGCGTCGGAATGCGGACGAAATCGCGTCGCAACAGTGGGAACGAGCCCTTAGTGGAAGTTAAAACTAGTAAATCCCTGAGTAATTACCACAGCCACTGATTAAATGGATCAACTGCTTAAAAGTGTTAATTAGTAAATCCCCAATTTTTCCTCCTGAGTAAATCTAATAAGCTATTTAGGAGAATGTTTTGCTCACTACTACAAGTTATAAGCACCCACGGGTTATATACCTCTGTGCATGTTGGTAATAAAGGTTACATGAATGTGTACATATAGATTATATATGTCTTGTGGATTTGCACAAAAGCAGTTTGTAAACATTTTTGCAATAGTAGTGCCTAATGACCAAAGTGACCTATAATGTTACCATAGCGCAATCATGTCTTGTTAAGCTATGGTCCAGTAAGACAAAAATGCTGGACAGGCGTAGTTACAGAATGGATGGGATCCTAAGTCAGCCATTCACACTTAAAAGCGCAAAATGGTAGCACTTAGCGCTACCTTTTTCCGCAGGTGATATTTCCATAATTTAACGCAGAAAAATCACTGGACAAATATGCGTTTTTGGAGCAAGGATGGGAGTGGTGAAAGGGTGCACTTTTGTTTCTCAGCCTTGGGTGCAGGAAGACCTTGTCCCGGCTCTGAACATCTCCCCTTTAATGTAAATGTGGAATATGGTTAAAATTATCAATAATAAATATGATTTTGCTTGGCAGAACAGATATGGATTGAGACTGAATGACGGTCACACTGAATCCATTGCTTTTTTATTGCAATCGACAATATCATCGCTACATGATGCCATGTTAGTTCTATGGTACAGTCACATTAGGTGTGGCAGATTGCATCGGGGTAAGGCTGGGTTCACACATGAAAAGCTGTCCTGTCCTGTCAGTTGTTGACAGTTTTCTTTGTGTTTCTATGGCTGTGTTCACACATACATCTGTACTTTTCCAGTCCTGGCTTGTCAGTTTTATATGTGTTTCTATGGGTGTGTTCACACATAAATCTGTACATGTCCAGTCCAGTAAAACTAATGATTCAAATCTGTCAGGATAGAGCAGTACTGGACAAGAAATGTGCAGATTTCTATGTGAGCCAAGCCTAACACACATCATGTTGTGCTTTTACAATGGCAGTGAAGCATGCTTTCACTGTACTGCATGCTTCACTGTATGATCCCACCACACATCTAACACATGGTGCAACGTTTTGGCACCGTTGCCTTGTGATGGCATAGCAATGCTGTGTGCACAAGTGTGTAAGGACTGTGAGACTGAAAAATAGTGTGGAACATAGGTGACTGAGATAAACATTCGACACCTGGGTCATATCAGAGTATAGTGAGGACCGTGGAAAGGGAGATGTAAAAGTGAAGACTTATTCATGTATGCTCAGCAAGAATCTATTTTTAGTAAGTCTGCTTGGATATTAAAAAAAAAGGAGGGCAAAGTTTGCTAGATAACTTACGTTCTCCAGTATTCTGTTTAGTACTCCAGCCTTAAGGTACGCACGTCAGATAAAAGTCTTTGGAAAATTAAAGATCACAGACCAATTTTACCCCCTTTCATGTAGTATGAGAGCCATACTCTACACAGTCTATTCTTTTAATGGACATTCATCTGCAGATCAGACAATTATCTGCCGATCTGAAGATCCAACCTGGTGGATCTGATCTACAGATAATTGTCCGTTAAACAAGGTGTGTATGAGATCTGCAGATATCATAGACTATGAATGCGTTTTGCAGGAATGGATCTTTTGCAGGAACAGATCTTTTGCAGATACTGATCTGTTGCATGTGTACAGCGGTCTTTGTGTGCAACATCTTGCAAAGATTTTTATCTGATGGGGAGTTCAGCTCCATAGAATAGACTGTGTAGAGTATTGCTCTCATACTACATGAAAGGGGGTAAAATTGGTCTGTGATCTTTCATTTTCCAAAGATTTTTATCTGACGTGTGTACCCACCTTTAGTAATTGCAGTTGCAGACATTAGAGATTGCGATGTCACTAAGTGTCAGTTTTCAATGCAAATCACAAAACTCACAGGAAAAACGCAATCCTTTTTTCCTGTCCATTTGACTGTGATTTTTGAGACAATTATGAAATCCAGTTGAGTTGTACTGAATAGGACAGAAACGCAACCACACAAACAAAACGCAGCACGCAGTGAGTTGGCTGGTTACAACGCATTGCCTCACATTAGTAGAAACACCAAATGGCCTTTCTATAAGAGAGTATTTGCCGTGGGAATTCTGATCATACAGAGACCCAAAGAAGTACAATGGATCATGTGCCAGATGGGCCTTAAAGGGGAACTGAAGAGAGAGTCATATGGAGGCTGTCATGTTTATTTCCTTTTAATCAATACCAGTTGCCTGGCAGCCCTGCTGGTCTATTTCTCTGCAGTAGTATATCTGATTAAAACCAGAAACAAGCATGCAGCTCGTCTTGTCAGATCAGACTTATAAGTCTGAACCACTGAAACACCTGATCTGCTGCATGCTTGTTCAGGGGCTATGGCTAATAGTATTAGAGGCAGAGGATCAGCAGGGTTGCCAGGCAACTGGTATGGTCTAAAAGGAAATAAACATGACAGCCTCCATATACCTCTCTCTTCAGTTCCCCTTTAAGGTGGCCACACACCATACAATAAAAATGATCTATTTTTACAGCAATATGGTAAATAAGATCAATTTTCCCCCCAAAAATTGAAAGCTTTTTTTTTTTTTTTTTTCAAGCTAGAAATCCAATCAGATTTCTCGTTTGTATTTGATAATAGTTGATCAGGAACGGTTGATTTTTCTGATCATTTTTTTAATGAAAATTTAAATCGTGTTTGGTAAATTGTCAATTTATTAATACAGTATATACACCCAAGCCATTTTCTCAGTTTCCAATCATTGTTATCATAATTGGGGAAAAATTAAACATGTGTGTGGTACATTGGTCAGATTTTTTCAAAAATGTTACAATCAATCAGAAAAATTGATTGCTATTCTTGAATTGTACAGATATTGAAAAAAATTGTATGGTGTGTGGCCACCTTTAGACACACATACTATATAGATGCCCTTTGCTACTACCTCTGCTGAATCGTTCTTTTTGCAATGGTATTATCCCTGTCAAAGCAGAAACGTAACATGCTGATTTCTAAGCATGTTATTGAACCTGTTCAAAATCATGATCTGCAATTCATATTTACATAATATGTATCGCTATTTGCTGTTTGAATAAATGAGCTGTTTTTGTTTTCCAGATACAAAACAGTATCTTATTGGAGAGGCAGTATACCTATTAATTTCATATTATTAAAGTGAAACGCCAAAGAATGAGAGAGCTGGGCTCTGTCATGTGATAGATCTTGGTGACTGAGGCGATGGTTGCATGGATGTGCAGAGCTATAGCTTAAATGAGCTAATCTTGATTGTTTGCATAGCTTCTATCACTGGTGATGAATCAGGAGCCACTGCTATTTCAGCATTGTTTTTATCCACAGATGTCAGCTCTCTACAAAAATCTATCAGGATGGAATACATTCAGTACAATGCAGCCAGCTTCGTGAATAATATTTAAACTTGCCTGTTCCACTCCCCACCCCTGTAGATACTGATAACACCACAATGCCACGTACCCAATCAATTTCAGCAGGAAATGTCTTGAGAATTGTCCTGTGACGCCGCATCTGCTGATTCACAGCCCCTGGCACTGTCCCCCTAGTGTAAAATATGCTCCCTGATGCTCCGTGCGTGTATACTTTACCTGTCGGTGTCTGGCGGTGGCTTCATGTTCCGTCCTCCATCCACATACACACGCCCCATGTGGTTGCCAGCGTAACGTGGGCGCATGCGGGATGTCACACACGTGCCCATGTATACGCCGGCAACCACATGATAAGCAGGTCGCAAGGCAACTGGTAATGTTCAAAAGGAAATCAATATTGCACCTTCCAAATCACTCTCATTTTAGTTGTCCTTTAATAATTTCCGGACCGACATTTTTGGAATCTACGTCTTGCTGGTGACTGTGTGGCTCTGACAGGACATAGATTCCAACTATTCACCGCCAAGCACTCACGCTGTCCTTGCTATTTGCACCGCTGTTCCCTCGCTGCACCTGCTCGCTCTGCTGCCTCAGTGACAGCAGAGCTTCCGCATCCCGGACAGAAGCCAATTTCATTGGCTCCTGACCTTGTGATTACTGTGAGCCTATCACAGTAATCACAGCACACAATAGGGAAAGGAAGACTCTGGTCCTAAAGGGACCAGAGACATCCGGTCCCGAAAGGGTTAAGCTGCAGCCCAACCCCCTAACCAAGCGATTGGCTCTGGCCACTGTAAAAAAAAAAAAAAAGTCCACTGTAAAGAAAAGTCAATTTACTCTATCAGCCTCCTGTCCGCTTGCTCTTTGCAGTTTTGCATCCAATTTTGATGAGTGTCTGAAGTGTTAATTATGATTGTCAAAAACTGATTTGTGGTGAAGTTTTGTTGTTGTAGAAAGGTGTTTATTTTTTTGTGTATTTTTCTTTTCAGAAAAATGTCCATGGAGTTATCAGTTTGGTTTGACTAAAATCTTTGTTTTCAATAGATTGTGCAATTATTTTCCTGACATCTACTAAATGAGTACAGTGTTATGTTCCCTGATCCTAACTATCTGTTTCATAGCATCTGGATGAGCTGGTCTGCAGAATGGTTTATAGTGTTATCCATCTGGGAAGAGAGTTTATTTTACTTTCATCTGCCCAGCAACATGCACACAGGTGGACTGGTACAGCAGCTGGGGGGAGGGAGGGCATTATACCACACAGTAGAAGTCTGAAGGAGTGCACAGGTATATTATCCAGTACACCTGACAGTACTATTTGTGTACACGTTATTTAAAAAGTATAACATTATTTAAAAAGTATAACTATAGGTCACATGACCACTATTAAGGCATTAAACAACTTATATTCCTGAGACCGTGGAAAAGATATACAAATAATCTTGGAAACTGTCTAAACAATTTTAATTCAATGTAAACACTGCCTTTCCAGCAGCTATCTTCCTTTTCTAGGTGCAGAAAGATATCAAGACCGATGACTCATGACTTAGTGAAGACCCAATAAAAAGAGAGTGGACACATTTTTGTTAATAATCTGTCAACAACAGCAAGAAATACATTATTTGAAATATTCTTCTTTGTTTATGCCAAATGCTGTCTTCAATACAGCATTCTCAATGTTTGAGAAGTGGCATAGCAAACCGTCCCAGGGCCCAAAGACCAGAGGGGCCCTTCTTCAACCACTGTGTTAGCTCTTTATTGGTCCCGGCGGCCAACGTTTGGGGTGGAGCCCATAAAAACTCTGTGTGATCTACCACGGCTATCCTTATAAGTGTGCAATCTTTTTATAATTAAACTGGTTTTACAATTTTACGCTATGGGAGCTCTGGTATGTCTTTTTTTGAGGTGATATGAACTAGCAACAGCAGCTTGGAAACAGAGGACAAGTATTCTTTATATGGCAGGGGGAGGCCAGATGACCCCATAAGCGCTGAAGACCCATCTGACTGAGGGTCATAAATTAACGGTGGGTGGCCACTGCTTGGGTTGTGGCAGTGGTTTCTCACTGAAGTGGATTATCCTTGCCCTTCTGATAGAAGAGGAGTACTGTCTAGTTTGCATTGCTGTTCACCTGCCTTGTGCAGGGACTGTATGCTGGGACATTAGAGCGTAGCTAGTTTTTGTATAATGTGATCTGTTTTGTATAGAGCAGTGCACCACCTGATGTTTTAAATACCCACTTATATATCAGCGCAGTATTTTGGTGATTGTATAGCTCTTTATTGGCCTTATGCTGGTAATGATCACCTCTGTAAGTACCTTGCATAGTGATAGTCATTAAGAAGCTGTTCCTCTTCACTGCTTACAACTACCTGACTTTGGCTCTCCTTGGCAGATTTTGGTGACCCTATCATTTGTTATGTGTAGAGTGCAGGAGCGGTTCCAATGTAGAAATCGCACTGCAACTTTTTCCCCTGTATGCACCACTATGTACTGATCTAGGACAAGCTTATGAGCGCTGAGTTCTACGGGAGAAAACCGCTTGACAAATGTTTTGTTGTTATTGCAGTCCCATTGCTCCTTAGCTATGCTACTGTGTCTGGGCCCCCCAAACACACAGCTTATGAATGTTGTATTTCAGTGGCATGCAGGGGCGTCTCACCCACCAGGCAAGTATAGGCGGTTGCCTGAGGCGCCATGAGGTGGTGAGGCGCCATGAGGTGGTGAGGCGCATTCCCCCGCCGCTGCTACCGTGACCATGTTTTTATTTTTTTTATATTATATTACCTCCCGACTCAGTCCCCGGTGCTCGGCACGCTACCATGTGCTCAGCAGTGCCTCCACCTCCACTTCTCCCCAGCCAATAGAGCAATCAATACTGCTCTTCTCTGCCAGGCTCCTTCTTTAAAGCCGTGCCCCTTCTTCTCAGTAGCCACACAGGTAAAGTGTTTACCTTGCGTGGCCCAGCCATTAACTCCGCCCCACGCCAGTCAAACCAGGAGCCAGCGGCCAGCCAGCTTATGCCCCCGACAGTCTGACCCCCCACCTGTGTCACTGTCTGCACACAGACACTGGAGCGAGACAGCCAGGGGACAGATGCAGTCACAGAGAGAATAATGTGATGTGTCTGTGTTGGAGCTCCGCCCCCGCACAAGACAGCAACACAGCCCGGGAGAAGGGACGGTTCTGCTCCAGAGTAGTGATGGGAATTCCGGCTCTTTTCAGGGAATCGGCTCTTCTGAATCGGCTCCCATTAAAGAGTCGGCTCTTACGGCTCTTAATCGGCTCTTCATTAAATATCACTAAACACCACTCAAAATTGGAGTAAAAGCCCCGCCCCCGTCTCCATGACAATTCCAGACTGCTTCTCTGACTGGGGCAATCCCTCCTGCTACTGCTCTGCTCCACCCCATACACTCCTACAAGCTGCAAGAGGAGGACTACATCTCCCAACATGCCTCAGCGCCCTTTATTGCAGAGCAAAGCAGAGCTCTGTGGGGCGGCTGAGGCATCGGCTCTTTCAAAACTGAGAACCGGCTCTTGTCGTTCGCAGCAAAGAGCCAGCTCTTAGAGCCAGCTCGTTCGCGAATGACCCATCACTACTCCAGAGATGATAAGCTGCATGCACAGGCAGAAGAGAAGGTATGCAGGCAGGCTGCTAAGAACACTTCCTGTCCTGTGTGCAGACTCCCAGTACTGTTATAACTGTTAGAATGTGCCCTGCTCTTTTGATACTAGAGTTTTCTTTGAAAGCTGGTTAGGCTGTAGGCTGGTAAAGCTGTAAACCTGTGCTTTAGTGCTGTGCTGTCTCTCCCTCTCCCCTCTCTGTTCCTCTGCCCCCTCTTCCATCTTATGCTGTCTCTACCCCTCTCTGTTCCTCTGCACTCTCTTCCATCTTATGCTGTCTCTCCCTCTCCCCTCTGTTTCTCTGCACCCTCTTCCATCTTA
This sequence comes from Hyperolius riggenbachi, assembly GCF_040937935.1. NCBI lineage: Eukaryota > Metazoa > Chordata > Amphibia > Anura > Hyperoliidae > Hyperolius > Hyperolius riggenbachi. Next base: position 292,046,703 of record NC_090649.1, read on the forward strand.
TGCTGTCTATCCCTCCCCCTCTCTGTTCCTCTACCCCCCTCTTACATCTTATGCTGCCTCTCCCTCTCTACTCTTTCCCTCTGTTTGGATTACGTGTATTTTCTGGTGAAACGCTTCCACATTACGATTATTTTCTGACAACGCTGCCCCGTTACGATTATTTTCTGGTGAAACGCTGCTGTCCTATGATTAATTTCTGGTGAAATGCTGCTGCAATAAGTGTATTTTCTGGTGAAACACTGCCACATTACGATTATTTTCTGTTGAATTACGATTCTGAATTACGATAATTACAATTATTTTCTGATGAAACACTGCCGCATTATGATTATTTTCTGGTGAAACGATGCTGCATTATGATTATTTTCCTGGGGGGGGAGGGGCTTGGGGGGGTGCCACAGGTTTTCTCGCCTGGAGTGACAAAATGACTAGAGGCACCCCTGGTGGCATGGCTTTAAGCCTCCTCTATGGTGGCTCCTGGCAGCCAGACAGAAGACGGGTCTCCAGAAAACAAATGAACTGTCAGATGACATCTCATCACTATGCCAAATCCTTACTCCCAGGAACCCAAACTGCTAAATCCTACCACTATTTATAATAGAGTTGAAGCTGATACTGATTGCAGAAGTCTCACCCCTAACTTACGCACTTAGGAGAAGTGTACATATAGTTTATCTAGCGGAAATGGCAGTTTATTCACAACCTGTAATAATAAGCTTTGTGTGACTCATTCAAATAAATGGCAATAATCACAAAATAGCTGTTGACTCATTGTATCTCCCCACATCTTTCCCAGCTACAGTTAATATTAAAATACTTTCAAGCTATGGTAATACAGTTTTTGCAAAGGCTGGATAGCGTGGTGTTTGAACCTGTCTTAATAAAGTTTGGATATTTAAAAACAAATTAAAAATATTATGGAGAAATGTAGATTTGGAGAAATGAATTTACTACAGCTCTGTACTATTGATGTCCTGGATAAAGGGAAGGGAAGGAGACGTTGTGCATATTATTATAAAAACAATGTTATTCTGGAATTATAAAGGAAAATGGTTTCACTGCATGATTGTGTACACTGCATTCTTGTCTTCGCTGTATTCTGATACGACAAGGCTTTCATTTTTTTTCCCTAATTAAAGAAGAACTTTAGAAAAGGTTTGAACTTTATTCCAATCTGTAGCTGATACCCCCTTTTCCACAATAAATCTTTACCTTTTCTCGAATAGATAATCAGGGGAGTCTATATGGCTGTTATTGTGGTGAAACCCCTCCCATAATGTGATGTCATGACCTGGTTCCTGACAGTTTGCTGTTTGTGAACCTTGTTGCATTGTGGGAAATAACAACTTTTTCCAACTGCCAAGCAAACACTATTTCCCTCTGTGCATAGAACTCTCAGTAACAAACATTCCGTACAGATCACCTGCGAGAACTAATAATGTCACCACCAGTGATGCATTTCAGAATATAAATGGGGGAGCGGAAATTAATATTGTAAAAAAAAATAAGCAATTTTATTCATTATGTCATTTTCACTGCAGTTCCTCTTTAAACCACACAATTTTTAATAAAACCTGGATCACTTAAATACTTTCCTGTCAAGGAACCCTTTAGGTACATTAGAACAATAGTGAGAGCCTCTTTAACACAGGTTTATACAGCTTGGTAACATTATAATGAAACATACAACTAACATGTGAAATTTTACATTGGACATGTATGACGCACACAGACTGTAAAGAAAGTTATATGGGTAGTAGTCAGTAATATACGTGCACTGACTCACAGAAACCAAGGAAATGTGAAATCATTTAAGATTTTGGCCAGTGCCAAGGCCAGAAATCAAGACCATCCATCATTTCATGACAGGGTTAATAATTCAACTTATTCTGGGCAAAAGAGCTGTAGCAGTGCACATTTTTCATCTACAGAACACATCAGTGGCTAGAGGGGTGCTTAAGAGTATAAAGTTGGTACGTTTCCCAATGAGAGCCCAGGGGACCGACTTTGAAAGCAATTTGGAAACCGCGGAAACTAATTTATAAAGGAATTCAAGAACATTTGTTTGTTGATTTCTCAAAGGCTGTGAAGTTCAAAACAACTTCTTCAGAATAACAAAGGCTGCAGTATTATTCTAATCTTAAATTTAATATAGACTTTGGCTGAGCAAATTAATTTACTGAAATAACTAGGACATCCACGGCAAAGGGTTGCAAGTTGTTTGCAGGGCACACAAAATAAAACTGATTCCTCTAATTTTAACAGCTAATGTCTTCTATGGATTATTCATACAAATAAAAGGAGAGGATACTGAACATGGTATCCCTTTCCCCTACCATTTGCCTGGAAGGTAGCAATATTTTCTCCCCCATGTTTTTTTATACGAATTGTGGTGGTGTGAGCACTGCACTAAGCTGTTCTGGATGTGAACAAGGTTGTGCCCCCTCACAGTTTAGTTGATGGGGTGGTCCCATGCCTCAGTTTGGCTTGCACAAGGCCAAGAAACACAGCATTCTTTTTAGATACTAGGAGATAACACTGAGATTTTGTGGTTGCACTTTCAGGTCAATTATTATTATTATTATTATTATTATTATTATTTAGTATTTATATAGCGCCGACATATTACGCAGCGCTGTACAGTGTATATATATATATATTGTCACTAACTGTCCCTCAAAGGAGCTCACAATCTAATCCCTACCATTGCCATATGTCTATATTATGTAGTGTAAGTACTGTAGTCTAGGGCCAATTTTAGGGGGAGCCAATTAACTTATCCGTATGTTTTTGGAATGTGGGAGGAAACCGGATTGCCCGGAGGAAACCCATGCAGACACGGAGAGAACATACAAACTCTTTGCAGATAGTGCCCTGGCTGGGATTCGAACCAGGGACCCAGCGCTGCAAGGCGAGAGAGCTAACCACTATGCCACCGTGCTGCCACCGTCAATGAAAACCTTTACACAATACATGACTTCAAAAAATCGGACTCTCTCTGCATCTTAAAGTAATAGACATGTTTTGTTGCCACCATATGTATATTTTGCTGTTTTTTTCCCATCTGACTTCTGCTGCCTGTTTTTTGCTTACATGATAGCTTCCATGTTGGTGTTCAGAAGCAAAGAGTTGGAAGATTTCACAGTGGTATTAGCTAGCACTGCTCTGCAGCCATCTCAGTCTGTCAGCAGACATAGTTAACAATCATGCAAAAGCTGTTTCTGAATGGTTCTTTGTGTGTAAAATGGTTGGATTTAATGTAAACATGTATTTTGAAATAATAGTAACTGAGATGCTAACATACAATTAAATAATCATACACATCCACCAATCTGCCAAACTATTTTCTAAACCTGGTCAGTTGGGAAATAGTTGGGCATGGGTATGGCTGGTAGACAACCAGACGACCAACCGAAAATAGGTTGACTGCCAGATCCAACCGGTGGATCAACCTGCCCAATTAACATGCAGGTTGAAATGTGTGTAAAGTCTTTTGAACAACTTTGTTGTTCTGGACTGCAGACAGTTTGTACAGTTTGTGATTTAGCTTGCGTGCATAGTATTCAAGCGAGTTGGTTGTTTAGTTGGTTGGCCTTTGTGTACATACTCGTCGTGTAATCAGAATGACCTCTCACTGGCATCAGGCCACTCAGGGCCAGTTTTCTGGAAAATCTGGCATGAGTCCTGGACAGCTTCTGCCCAAGAGGGTGGCTGAACGTGGAAATGAGGCTGCTGAATATAAAGGAGAAGCCTGCAAATGGAAAAGGGATGCTGTAATTTGTGACCAACATCTGAAAAAAAAGTCATTCTTCTCAAAAATGGTGTGGTAGTGTTAGGCGTAGAATTTACAGCAGGGCTAGATTTTGGAAATGAAGGCAAGAAGGAATGGCTTGTGTTAGGCATAGGGTTTACAGTAGGGCAAGATTTAAGTAGAAACCTTAGCAAAATATTGGCAGTATTGACTAGTGGCTAGAAACTGTCTGGCGAAGCAGCTTTGTGCCTCTACTAATGCTATTGTGTGCACCCTGTGCAAGGGTATTTCGGAGTTCTGGCACTCGCCAGACCCCAAATTACGTCTCCCTTCAAGTTGCTACGACTTGGAGGGGGAATAGTATTTTTTGTCACCAGGAATTTGAGTGGCAACATAGTGAGCCATCTTTTGTGTAGGATTTACCGCAGAGCTAGATTTAGGAAATTAGGGCAAGAAGGAATGGCTTGTGTTAAACATAGGGTTTACAGTAGGGCAAGATTTAGATAGAAACCTTAGTAGAATATTGGCAGTATCGACTAGCGCCTAGAAAGTGTCTGGTGAAGCAGGGGGTTTTGTACCGAGCGCCTAAGCTGGATGCCTCTAGAGCACTAATGTTATAGTGCGCACACTGCGCAAGGGTAATTTGGGGTTCTGGCAATCGCCAGACCCCAAATTACTCCTCCCTCCAAGTTGCAACGACTTGGAAGGGGAATAAGATTTTACGCCGCCAGGAATTTGAGCACCAACAGGGTGAGCCATCTTTCGGCTCACCCTGCCCCCAAATCACTGAGTGCCCAAATTTACTCGGTGTCCATTTTGCATTGAAGCGGTTAACCTGGACAAATGGGTGGAGGTCAATTTTTCTCTGAATGTTCTCTGGATAATGATAGCAAACCTATTTTGTCAAATATGTTTCCACTGAAAAAATCAACATCCTGATTTATGTGCTGCCTATTCACCCTCGACATACTAAAAAAAAAGAAAAAAAAAAGAAAAACATGGCTTCTCGTTGCTCATAACAACTTACCTGTACAGCAATCTAAAGTAATTCTATGGTAATAGTATTAATGTTTCAGGTTCATATTAATCTTGAGCTTACCACAAGACAATAAGCAACCACACATAAATATGAAGGAGAAAAATAGTGCTGACCCTCGTGACTTTATTTCCATAATTCCTTAAAATAACTTTAAACCAACACAATACCTACAGTCTCACAAGAGGCAGGAACATGTGGCATATTTGCAATGCTTAAAGTAGTTGTGTATTTGTAAATAACCAGGATTAAAATGAAATAAAATAGGTTCTCGATGCCATATCGGTTTTGGCACTGTTTCATGGTATGAACAGAGATGCTTGGAAAAAAGAAGCAATCAAGGGTTTAAGAGGAAAAACATACTGGTATGTACCTTCTTAAAACCTTAATCAACCATGCTAGGAGCTGCCTCAGCATTGAGATGGTGCAATTCCCCACCAAAGGTACCCTTTAGTTCATTCAACTGAACCAATGGAAATTTCCTTTTAGGACTTGTTTGAATTTTTGGCAAAGGGAATGGACCAATGGGAAGCCTTGAGGGCAGATTCAAACACCCTTGCTGAGGCAAGTATTATGGCAGGGATTTTAATAAAACACTTTAAAACATGTTTAATTATATACATTTTCTTTTTACAGCGTGGGTATTGTTTTTGAAACTTTTAATCTTTTGCGTAAAAAGGTAAGGGGCTAGAAAGGATAATTTTAATCTATTTACCTGGGTAGGAGTGGTTAGTTGACCCCCCCTCCTCCTTTTCAAGGATATGATCAGAAAGCACCATCAGCCCAGTGTTATTGCAACGATCGGGTGCTGCAACTCAGACGTCTGATTATGTGTGATCTGCAAAATGACCTATAATACAGACACTATTCCTGATTATGTGGTAATCTGCAGTATCACCAATAATACAAGAATAGCTAAAAGGATGCAAGGTGTAAGTGCTTGGTGCAACAGTAACTGGTTGGTTTAATGAGACCTCACCAGAAAAGCTGGTGGGTACCAACAGAAAGCACACCTCACCAGTGGCTAGGGCTCACTGGTGAGTAGAGTGGTCAGACAGGCAAAAATCGGCAACAGGCGGACAGAGACAGTACAAGATCGGCAGGCAAGAGAGTAATGAATATCAGGCAAAGGTTCAGCAACTAAGACAGATAGGCAGAGGTACAGAATCAATTAGCAGTAGCAAGGTCAGAGGGTAGCCAGAATCATACACAGGTAATCAAATAATATACAATATACAATTCCTAATCTGGTGTGAAGTCCTTGATTTCAACACCCGGATACTAGTCTAAGGTCTGAGGGCTAGCACGATGTGTTCGCAACAACAGACAGCGAGCTAATGGCAGCTTGCTGTCTTTATGCTGGCAGGGGACTCCCAAACACGCCCCCGCCAGCTCGGCCAATCAGGAGCGCTCCCTGTGACGTCAGCCGACCAGCTGGTCAGCTGACGCGCCTGCGAGACCCGTAAAAGTCTCGCCGCTGGCCGTAGCTCTGATGCTATGCGCCGGCGACAAGCCAGCGCGCGGGGTTCCGAGCTGAGCGGCGGGGACGGCAGTGGTCGTGTCCCCGCCGCTCGTTACAGTTATTATTCCACTTTTTTCTGAGCACCGTGGTAGGATAAGAGGATAAGCCTGCGGTGAGATTTTTGTAAAAATGGAAAGAGGATTTTTGCATTCCCTTGCAAGGTACCCCCTAATGTTTTAAGCCAGGTGAGATGATATTATGAGCAGAACCCCATTATTGTTAGTTGTTGACTTTACACCATGCAACCTGCATGGAGGGTTAAAGGATTCTGAAGGCTTGAGGCATGACTTGCTGTTTTTTTTATCATAAAAAAAACAGTTTTTGCATTACTGTGTAAAAAGAAAAATAGTTCTAGTACCACACTGCACAGCTGTGTCATTCATTTAGTAATCTGAAGCTGAGGAAGTACAATGCCTGGCAACAAATAGTGAAATGTTTAACCACTTCAGGACCACAGGCCATTTTTTTACAAAATAGGCCACTCGCTCCAGGGCTGTACAACTAGGCACACAAGAGATCCCCCCAACTTTTCTGCCCACCAACAGAGCTTTCTGTTGGCGGGGTCTGATTGCTCCCCCAATGTTTATTTATTTTTGTGCACATTTTTTTTGTTTATTTTTTAAATAAATTCTTCTGTTTTTGTTTTTTTTTACTATTTTTTCCCCCTTCCCTCCCTCCCACAATTAGCCTATGACAGCGGATCACTCCTGAGTGTCTCAGGGGGACAGCCGTGTCACACAGCGCTGTACAGTGTTATCAGACTGCGGTTTTGCCATCTAACAGTCTCCTAGCGGCGCTGGAAGACTGATGGCGGAGCGGAGCTCAGTCATCCAAGCGAGATGCTCGCGCATCAGTGCGTTCAATCTCCTGCAAATCTTTGCCCCAGGACTTTATGCCGATTAATGTTAGGTGGACCTGGGGCTGGTGCCGCGTCACGCCAATGGGTCACCTAGTGGTTAAAGGCATGAACTTTCCCTTTTCATTTTAATGAAGCTGTTCAGAGCTCCTGGTGCACAATGAGTCATTGAATTGTGGGGGTCTCCACACTTTTTTTGTTCAAATTTATGATTTGCAGTCTTTTGGCTAAAGGTTTCCATTATCAGTGCTGTTTTCAGTAAACTGTTGTATTTTTTGTTAGATCACCCACATTGAAAGAAAATATCATATTTGATGGATTCACAACATTAAAGAACCCAAACTCTTCCCAAAATTGAAACCAGTTGCAATCATATTTATTGAAAAGAATCTGCTATGCGGATCATTCAATCATTCATATCAATAATGCAATCGTTTAGGATCGATCTGGGCCACCAGCTTCACTGTTTTCATGCAATATGATCTTAAAATATGATCAAAAATATGATCTTTCACAAAAAATGATATTGTTAATGGGCTTGATTAACTCTTTGTGGCTTGTACTGCAGTTAACTAGAGTTTCACCATCTTCCTGCCCAGTCTACTCCCTGATCTGTGTGTAGTAAAGTGTTTAGCCCCTCCCACATGTTCCACAGTGTGTTTCAAAAAGCCATATGCACCATCAAGTGGATCAGGGGAAGGCTGTGTCTTCTACGGATATAAATGTACGGTACTTTTTATTTTAATATTAAATAGCAATGGCACAGATATTTGTACAGTAAGCTGCCCAAGTATATCAAAAACTGAGTAACAAATCAATTTTTGTTTTGTGAGCAGAGGTTCTAGTCTCCGGAGCAGGAAAAAAAAATGCACATACAGCAATAGAAACTTTCTAGTGCACCATTGAAAAGCACAGTAAACGTAATTTACCATTTTGAAGTGCAACATTCTGGTGCACGGCCGCTATTCAAGTGCAGTGGGGAAATTATGGCGCTGGGCGCACTGCCGGTAATTATCTATCACTGCGCCAGAATGTTGCACTTCAAAACAATAAATTATGTTTACCGTGCTTTTTAATGGTGCACCAGAAAGTTTATATTGCGGTACGCGCTATTTTTCCTACTCCGGGGAGGGCTTAGAGTCGTGAGGGTTAGTGTTAGGCAGCGGTGTGGGTGTAGTCCGGGTAAGCCAGCATGCGTGGAGCTGTTTGGGTGTGAGCAGAGGGGAGGGTTCAGTGTGACAGGCGGCAGGGGTTAAATGATACGCTACCTGCTCCTGGACAATCACTTTTCCTCTCTACTTGTTAGTTTGAATGAGGCTGGCAGCCAGCCAATCACCATACGGCTTCAGTCCCCACATGGTGATTAGTTGGCTACGGACTCTTTGAAACTAACCAGGAAGTGGAGAGGAGATGAGATCGCCGGGACAAGGTAATGTATCACAGATGCCGGTAATTACATCTTATTGCTAAGGTTATGTAACGTTTTAGGACATTTACAAAACATTAAATAACCTTAGTAGCAAGATGCCATTATCGGCATCACCCTGTGCCATTTTTTCCCGGCACCTCTTTGGTATATACGCCTAGTCTCTTCCTAACGCAGTGTTTTCAGTGACTGCCCAGTTTGTCACGTGACTCTCCTCAAGGGCTTCTGTATTTTATTAACTGAAAATGTCATTGAGGAGCACAGTATACTTTAAATACAAGAGCAGAGAAATACTGCTGATAAAACATTTTTACTGTTCTGAGTAGCATTTCAGAAATGTACTCAAGAGATGGATAGAATGTAAGCTTTGATAATCACATCTACTGAATGTACACACATTACGTCTGTTCTAAGCGAGAATGAAGATAGTGTGAGAAGCAGAAAATGTTCTAGACACAGGGCCTAAATCACAGAGGATTTACAAAATTCACCGTCATCATTTATTGACAGAATCTTTGATCACCACAGAATGCAGCATCGAAGGCACCTATTATTTTTGTCTGTCATCTACTTACATGTGGTTATGTTGGTTCTGGAAAGAGATTTCTGAAAATGGCACATTTAGTTTAAAAATTAGCAATGTACGCAGAAGTGAACATTAAGCAGCAATTTACTTTACATGATGTGATTTATACATACTTTACTGCTTCATTATCATTGCTGATACAGAAAAGCATCAAGAATTATATCTTGCTACCTCAGGAGATTTTGTGGTTCATCATAGCATAAAAACCATCTCCACATATTTTTTCGTGCATTTCCATATTTATACAGATCTGCAGCATTAGGGAACTTCACAACTGGTGAATCTTTTGCCACAACATTAGTCAATGACCTCATAAGGAATTTTCTTTGCTTCATAAAGTGTTTGAAGTATCCATAATGTATCATATGGAAATATTATCTTTGGCTTATTTCAGACGGGTAATTTTGCACGCTGTGATTTTCTTAGCGTTGAACTCCAGTCAGGTATAATAGACTACAATTTATTCCAGTTAGGTATTCATTAAATGTATTTTAAATACAGCTAGTGCATTCATGAATTTGTCTTTACATGGATATGAACCTCTTATATTTCCCTGCATGGTCTAGCTCATGATCTCTCAACCATGGTGAACAGGACTGCTAATCCAAATACAGCCATTGACTTGAGATAACTGATGCTCAGACATAATTCCAAATGCATGGTTTTCTTGCAGGCCTCACCAGCACATCATTCTGGCTGGGAAACCAGTTGCACTCTTATCTTCCAACTTTTATTTATTGAACAACCTATGTTTTACCAACTAAAGTTTTACAGGTAGAGATGTAAAGGTACCTTCCTCTTCAACAGCACTTTAATTCCATCTTTTTTCAGAAAGTCCATATGTCCAAATGGCTTTCTTCTTAGAAGAAAACACCTTTAAAATATCAAAAAATAACGCAATAGTGTAGCCTGTATAACAAACTTAGAGGACCCTTTGTGACATCACCACCTGCTGGCTCATGTGTCCCCCCCTCTTTTTCCCTGATAACTAAATATAAGTTGCACATGTACTTGTAAATGACAACTGGGCTTAGACAGGTTGTCCAGACATCTGCTGTAGCACCACCTTAGTATTGCCAACCAAACTTCTAAACTTCTTCTCTTACAATGAACATCTAAAAAGCATAAAACAGCACATTATATCATCAGTTCTCCTTCAGAGTAGCTTGTGGCATCCCGATGGTCCCTCTCAATGCAAACCGCTCAGCATTACCCAGTGCGTGTGTACTTGGCTCTGCCCCTAGACAGAGTCAAGGACACACACACTGGTGAACACGGAGTAGAATATTGGTAATATACTGATAGTCTACTTGTGACTTTTCCCAAATTCTCATGGCACCTGTGTATGCATACAGACTACCTGATAGATCACTCCATACGATTCGCACCATCTAAAAGTTCCTGTATTATAGCCCAGTTAAAACATGACAAACAGATTAAAAATCCATATGTGGGTCTGTGCAATATGATCATATACTTGTGACTTCAGAGGTAATTTCGGTAAATCTTATCCACCATTGGTGCAGCGGCTATTACATTCATACAGACTACCTGATATTAATGCAGAAGAAAAAAATTGACATTTAAGTGCCAGTTAGAACTAAAAATTAAATGTGTCCATGCAGTTCAGGCGTTGCCCAGCAGCAATCTCACCAGGGGAGCTGCACTGTGGCGGAAAATAAAACTCAACCTCACCCAGCTCTTCAAACTTCAGTCCTTTCAGACGAAGAGGTCCAGATTTTGTTGAATGTTTAGGGGGAATTTTACACTGAATAGACCATGGTACATACAGGTGAAACACAAAAAAACTAGAATATTATGCAAAAGTCCATTTATTTTAGTAACTCAACTTAAAAGAGGAAACATAAGAAATTTAAGCCATTATTTCTTATAATTTTGATAATGTCCTACAGCTTATAAAAACCTCAAAATTAAAATCTCAAACCATTAGAATATTGTGAAAATGTTCAATATTCTAAACTCAGTGTCAGACTCTAATCAGCTATTTAATCCAACACACGTGCAAAGGGTTCCTATTTAATATATTACTTTCACCTTTTAAGTTGAATTGCTGAAATAAATGGACTTTTGCACAATATTCTGATCTTTCGAGTTTTACCTGTATAGTTACATTTTCATATCAATGAGCAATATTTAAGCACTGGAGGGAAGAAACTGACTCCATCTACAGAGAATTTCACACCTTGCATAAAATAACAAATAGACACACTACATTTTTGTAATGCACGGACAAATCAAGGGATTTAATTTACTCAGCCAAACTGGAGTGAAGCAGGTTCTCCAGAAATTACAAAATAATCAATGTACATGCTTCCTCCTGCAAATCATGGAAATCTTATTGTCATTTTTGAGAAATGAGAAAAGTCATACTAGGTTGGGTTTTAGCGCTGCTCCTGCAACATTAACTCTTTGTGGCTTGTACTGCAGTTGAGTAAAGTTTCACCATCTTTCTGCCCAGTCTCCTCCCTGATCTGTGTGTAGTAAAGTGTTTAGCCCTTCCCACATGTTCCACAGTGTGTTTTAAAAAGCCATAAAGCCATATGCATCATCATTCTCTCCATGCAATAAGTAATAATTTGCACTGCCCTTCAATTCCCATTTATTAATGACATTAGATCAGGTAGGTTGTAGGAATGGTTAGTGGTGTTTACACTCTGAGTAAGGACATTGGCTGAAGTCTCTGCTAAACTGTAAAGCTGCAGAACTAGTGACAAAGAGGGGAGAAGGTTGTGAGGTCATGTGACTTAAGTTCACTGAGATAAACTGGCAGGCATGCTTCCGTTAACACCTTCTGAATACCTTATATGGAAGATGATGAAAAATAGGAGGACTAGTGATAAAAGACCCTGGGCCATGTGTAATTAACTTTTTCTCCTTGGAGATAATTTTTCATCTTTGAGTTAGAATAACGTTTCAGCACTTTGCAATGGAAAAAGTACTAAAAGGTAGATGAAAAAGTACCATCAAAATGATTTTGAGTATTTTTTTGTTTGCTAGTAATTTAAAAGGCATTTTATTGACAAGTTTGAAAATACTACCAAGGAGAAAACTCAGGAGAAAAAGTTTATTGTAAATGGGCCCTGGCCTGTCCAAGATAATTGCAATAATGTCTTAACATGTAAAGGAACTACATAACCTGGTCAATTTCCAATGTAGTTATTGTAAAATGTATGGATATGCTGTATACTAAACGTTGTAAACTTTGTGCATTGCTAATTGATTAAAAGCTGCTGTTGTATGCATTACAAACAGGAGGCTTAACTTGGGTTTTAAAGCTCTCTGTTAAAGAGACACTGAAGCGAAAAAAAAAATATGATATAGTGAATTGGTTGTGTACTATGAATAATTACTAGAAGATTAGCAGCAAAGAAAATATTCTCATACTTTTATTTTCAGGTATATAGTGTTTTTTCTAACATTGCATCATTCTCTAATATGTGCAGATTAAACAACACTCAGCATTCAAAATGAGTCTTTCAGAGCAGTCTGTGAAGTAATGACCTCTCCTCTAGCAGAGGAAAAGTAAATAGTCCAGGAACAGTTGAGATAATAAAAGTCAGATAACAGCCCTCTCCACGACTAACTTAGTCGGAGAGCCTAATGGCTTGTTTGCATAGAGATAACAACTGGAGTTTCTCAACTCTTCCTGTACTGGAAAAAAAGCATGTTTAATTGGCAAGAATCTGGAAAAATAAACACTTTGCAGTTTTAATTTTATTGTCTACACAAGTATGTGACAAAGATGTTACATTACATTGTGCCAATCGCTGAGGGTCAGGTATAGAGCTAAAGGGTTTCAGATGGGGATTACATTGTAAAAGGTAACTGGCTTCAGTCTAAAAGATTCTACCAAGATATATTCCAAACCCAGATTGTAGCTTTAATTTAGAGTTTAGATTTAGAATATTCCTTGTATGACCTCACCACTGCTCAGCTTCAAATATTACTTGTTCCAATTGCTATTGGTTCCTTCTGCTAAGGAGCATTACCCATATAATTTGTTCTCCAATGTTGTTTAATGAAATGAACTTCTCAAGAAAAGCCAATGCATACAGGTTTATGGCGCATCCCACAGAACTTGGCAGATGTTTAAACCTGAAGGGGATGCTGGATTAAGCTGGCCACACATCTGAAAACATTATTGCTCACTGTTTGTGAAATCTTACCCTATCTTTGTTGTTTGAAAGTTTACCCATACAGTTTACGCAAATAAAATTGCATTTGTTGAATACTATACAATTGCTGGTAAGATTTTACAAACATTGTACAACCAGCATGCAACACAGTTTACATACAGCCCCCCCCCTAAAATTATCATGGTTAGTTATCACATCAATGTTACAACCACAATTTAGGTGTGGGACTGAATAGAAATCTCTAACCCAAAGTCTATTACACATGTCATAGAGTTGTTATCTTTAGGAAACGTTCCTTGTCACACCAGGTAAATTGAAAATTGCTCATATTATAACCAATAAATTCAGAAGTCCTTGAGTGGAAAGCTTTTAAAAAAGGTATAAAACCTGGCACATAAGCAAAGCTATATAGATTTCCCCATTGGACAACAATCATGCCAGTAAAAACACAAACAGTGCCTTTAGTGGATTGCTTCACTTTAATTTTATGCGTGATATATTTATTGGCCCGCAATAGGCATTTTTCCTGCTATGCAAATCCTGTCAAACATGAAGGCAAGTCTTTATCACCCGTCGGCTGCTGGCTAAAGTTAACATCTGGGAGCCTCCTTTATATATATATATATGTATATGTATATATATATATATATATATATATATATATATATATATATATACATATATATATATGTATATATATATGTGTATATATATATGTGTGTATATATATATATATATATATATATATATATATATATATATATATAACCTTTTTACTTCTCTTGGCCAGCGTACTGCTCTTCCTATCTGCTGCACTACCGCTCTAGCAGGGTCTCCGGTGCTGTACTGTACAGGGAGCTACCAGGGCTCCACACTGGTTTAGGGTTTTAACCAATGAGAATACTCCCTGATTCTAATAGTTTTTTTTAATCAGGGAGAATTCTTATTGATTGAAACCCTGGACCAATGGGGAGCCCTAGCAGGAGGCTCAAAGATGCTTTGCCAGGGCTCCCTGAACAGTATTGGGCCAGAGACCCAGTGTGAAGCAGTGTTGCGATGGATGGTCCTGACAGGCAGCAGTTGTGCGGCTGTTGTGCAACATGTGGACAAGGTAAACAGGTAAGAATGATACAATTAAAATGAAACTACTGTGAAAGACAGCCTCATAGAAAATGATATACAGTGGATCTTACTCTGGAACAAATGTACATCTTATACATATGTGTACTCATGTTTTTTTAAATGTTACAGCTTTTTGCCATAGTGCCCCGTTAACTACTGTATCATTACTAAACTGTATACCCTGTAACAGGTTTAAATATCCTTCACTGACTATGTTATGTCAAATCCTTTATTGGAAAGAAGCTAAAATGGGGGCATTGCTTCTGTATCATTTTAAGCCTGATTTGTTATTTGGCAGATGTTTTCCTTGAGTTTTTGTCGTCTAATTACTGTACCACAGCAAGATCTAGCATATGTTATTTTCTTCACTTTATTATAATTGTAATAATGGTTAACTCAGCTGCAGACTTACAGGAATGTTCTGTTTTAGTCCAGCTGTTAATAGTCACCATAGTATCTATCTATATTACATTGTGTACTGCATTGTATGTCTTTCTATCATTCACAAACAAATATATAGAAAAAAGAAAGAAATATAAATAATGAAACAATAATTATGAAACTATGAAAGAGAATTGGTCCTTGAATCTTCATGCAGCAGTCTTGGAAAGACATTACAGTTCCATTTATATACCAGTTCAATGTCCTTGAGCTGCAGCATCCTCTCCTCCTGCTGTCTTTTTCTAAAAACAGTAGATGGGGTTTCGACTTACCAGATTGCACTGATTGCTTACAGTCAGTAACATCACTGACTGAAATCCATCTCTTGGCACATCTCCTACAACTCATAAGTGAATTTGCCATTCAATTACCTAGAAGTGTGGCAATACATTGCTTTGTGTACATAAGTGTCTTTAGTTTACAAAAATATTATCTCTCTCATTGAGGAAAAATGATAAAAAAAATAAGTGTATAAATGTGCACAATAAGCATATAGAAGCTGCCATTTTTTGGGTTCTGTTTAAAATGTAAGTACTCTTGCTGCTGCTGTAGACAATGGAGTCAGGTTTATCGCATTCATATACCAGTTCTTAATCAGGGAGTAGTAGTATTTCACAGCAAACAAAACAGCAACCTCTAAATTCCTTTCAATACAGTTTCTCTAGAGTAGTTGGGTCTGGAATTCTGTACCGCTGTCAGGTTATTATTGTGGATTTGCACAGTTTTATTGTGGTTTGTATCCTTGTTGAGAATTTGGTTTTTCATTTCCTATTGAACAGTCACCTATCATATACAGTAGAATCTTGTTATAGTAAACTCTAAAACAGTAAACGTCTAGTTATAGTAAACTCAGTCTAAAGGTCCCAAAAGTTTGCCTGTATCAATATACAATGTATTACCAATTCTGATTTTGTATATGTCGGATATAGTAAACTACCTGTCTAGGTCCCTTTATAAAGGGATTTTACTGTACTGGTGAGAAACTGAAACAAGAAATAAGGGTCCAGAGTAGTACAACAATGAAATTTCAATCTTTCCAATGAATTTTTCATGGTCTGACTATGGTGTCTTCTTGCCACATGCCCAAATGTTTTCACCTTCTCTTTAAAGAAAGTTGTACGTTTTGACTGTGTAATCCCATGAAAATAAAACAGTACTTTTTGGCGCGCTTCCTGTCAATTGACCTAAGGAATGTTAAATAATGTCTTTAATTCCTTTGGTGTGGATATTCTTCCACTCGGTGTACCTTAAACAAGATGACTCTTTCCTCAAAGTAATGGAATAAAAGAAAAACAAATCATAGCGTAGATGCAGGTTATATTTTAATATAACCAGGGATCCACCACCAGTTTGCAATATAAGAGACCTCTGTGTTGTCTAAAGGGTTTTAATAGTACTAACACTTTGTAGTACTACTCACAAGCATAAGTAAAAACTAGCATGTCAATCTGAGGATGTCTCCTCGGCTGCACAGTCCAAATTGTGTGGTCTTTAGCAAACTTCAGCCTGACTCTGATTTGCTTTTCACTCTTGAAGGGCTTTTTTTTCTGGATTTGCACGACTTCAATCCTACCTGTAGATTCCTGTTTCTAACTGTTTTTGTCCTGCACTTTACAAAATTCTCATTTGCTACTGTGTTTGAAGATCACTTGATATCAGCCTACAGTTCTTGAGAGACATTGAAATGGGTTTGTGGTTATACCTTTCAGTGCCTGTTGCCTTCTTTGAAATTTTAAAAGCTACCCGAGGTGACATGTGACATGATGAGATAGACATGGGTATGTAGAGTGCCTAGAACACAAATCACTATGCTGTGTTCCTTTTTTTCTTTCTCTGTCTGAAATAGTTAAATATCAGGTATGTAAGTGGCTGACTCAGGTCTGACTCAGACAGGAAGTGACTACAGTGTGACCCCCACTGAGAAGAAATTCCAGCTATAAAACACTTTCCTAGCAGAAAATGGCTTCTAAGAGCAGGAAAGAGATAAAAAGCTTCAATTGTTCATAGATTTTAGCTCTGGCATACTTCAATGATTATGTCATTGAGCAAAAACAATAAAACAGTAAAAACTTAAAAAGTAGATATAAACATAAAATAAAACTGTGGAATATCTTAAAAAATCATTTTTAGGAGAAGGAAGAATGGATACAATTGATTGTACAACGTATTTTATTAGTTTATTTTCATCTCGGGTGTCCTTTAAGCATAGAGACAACCTGACATTCCTAGTATGCTTGTCCAAGTAAAGCTTTTCCTCTTTCAAAACCTTTATTTTCACCTATTTTGGCTTGGTCAAAACTTGTTTTTACATTTCCAATTAGTACCTTTGCTGCACCTCTAGCAGTGTTTTGCCATTCAACTGGTCTCGTTCTCAGTTCTCCCTAATATGTCCTCAAGGGAGGAAAGATATCCACACCAAACAAGGCTTTTGTTTGTTTTGTAACCTGTTGTTTACTGAAAATATTGCAAATAGTCTGCATAGAACATGTACAGTACAAAATGAACACCATTGCTGTCTCCAGATGTGCCTGTTCCAGAAGGCTGCGCATGGAAAAAGAAAATTGAGGAAGCAAAACAAGAAAGGAGGAAGAAGGAAGCTGCACAAGGGAGCTGTATATAAATGAGAGGGGTTGTTACACATGGAATGGGGGGCTGCACATGAAATGGGAGTGAGGCCACTGCTTATGCAGGGAGAGATATAAGGAAGGTGGCTTATGACAGGTCTGTTTCTAGCCTTTTTGTCACCCTAGGCAAGTAGTCCTGTGTCACCCCCCCCCCCCCCCAAAAAAAAAAAAACACATCCACACAAGAGAGTATAAACTATGTGTCGTCTAAGGTGAATGCATAATACAGGGAGTCCCCAAGATACAAATAACCTGCCGATCCTGTTGCATTTCATTGCACATTCCCTTTCTGCACGCCCCCAGCTTAAAGTGTAGCAGATGCTGTGCTCTCCTCGCTGCCTGGAGTACAGTGCTGTGCTTCCGCCTGTCCACTCAATGTTCAACCTAGTGCCCATCTCCTACCACATGTGGCGTGATTACATGCGATAGAGGACACACAGGCACAGCGCTGGACTCCAAAGGGGAGGTGAGAGCACAGCTTCTGCTTCGTTATACTCTGCAGTTGCAGAGGTAGTACAAGGGGTCAAAAAGAGGCATGGGAACAGAAGGAGGCACAAAGAGGACAAAAGGAGGCACAAAGGGGGCAGAAGGAGACACAGAGGGACTATATGGTTATTGACAATATCATTTCATTTTGGCTACACCACACTCCCTTTTTTTCCAGGTGCCCTTTTTGGATGTATGCCCTTCTGGTTTGAAAAGACAAAACTATTTATTAATTTATTGTATTTATTTAGTCCTTTCTACAAACATCTAACAAACATCTTAATGGTTTTAGTTCTCCATAACCTGGATACTCTGTACCACCTTTTCCTCCATTGATAGATATGAAGCTCTCAAGGAAAAAAAAATCATCTTTTAATAGCGTATTACACAATATCTAATCTTCAAAGTCACAGACAAAAGAGAGCCTTACCAGTCTACTGCCTGGATTTAAAGCTGCTTAAAGCTTGTCTTTATTCTCCGAGCAGACTGGCCCCACACTGCTGTAAGCAGCTCTTACCTTTGTATGTATAATACTGACAAGCTGAGTTAGTTCTGAAAAGAAAACATTCTTTCTAAGAATCACTACCTATGGGAGCAGAAAATCTGACTCAGGGTATTGATGGAAGCATAGTGAGTAAAAACAGAGACGATAAGGAAAATGTGTTTATAATATGGTCATATTTACAACCAAGAATAATTGATCACAAGCACATGTTGGGAGACGCAGAGGTTCGACATGCAGTATTTTGTGGAATATATCATAATTTTGCATCGCACATAAAAATGCTTGCATTATTGATGTGTTGTTGTCTGGCTGGCTGGATGGGTGGGTTTGCAAAACTGTCTTCATGTGTCACAAACAGATGCTGCTTGTTTGTATAAACAGCCGTATGTGTACCATCCTCATGCCTCCTCTGCACCATCATTACCTATGTGATAAACAGTAGAGCTGAGATTGGGGTATCAGCCAGTTTTCCCTGTGAGCAGAGATCAACTGCCAGTCTTCTGCTGTTGTTGAGCGATTAACCTTTCCATCTGCAATACAGCTACAGCGCAGCAACAATTCTCTTCCTATGTAATTCCTTCCTGCACAGTGTGTAAAAAAATCTTTAACTCACCCTCTTTAGTGTGCTTATAAAAGGGTTAAATAAATAAAGCAGTGAGAAATAAATGAATGCCAAGCAAGACAGGATGAGAGGTACACATTGCTTTTATAAATATACTTGAGAGGGTGAGAGAAGGGTTAAATGCTTTTTTACACACTGGACAAGGAGGAATTGAATAGGAGGATAATGCTCTGCTGAGCTGTAACTGCAGTACTGGCCACTGAGAGTTAATCTTTCAAAAGCAGACCAGGTAGGTGGGTGGAGTCAGGTATTCAGACTCTTCACTGTGGAAGTGACACCCATTTACTAGGCAGCTACAAGTTTTCTGAAAGGATCCATGGGTCACATGACCCATGGATTTTGCTAAAGGCAATTTTCTATGGAATGGCTGCATCAGTTGTGAAAATGATGTAAGTAATGGTGGAGTAGTAGGGATAAGCTTCAGTGTTCTTGACCCAAGTTTTAAATGAAACAGATGTTTTAGACCTGCAGGCCAGGGTTGTCCTTGTTGCTGTCTCTAGACACTGTGTTCCACGTTGCATTCCACATTACTCTGATGCTTTCTCCTTCTGGCTTTGAAGGAGGAAGTATTGGAGTAGTGGAAAACGAGTATTTGGAGTAATGAAGCACATGGGACCTCGTGGTTATGGTATGTGGACTGCATTTGGTGACCTTCCATGGCTCTTCTGAACTATGTTGTACTCAGTACCTGTTTGCTTTTGATATCAGTGAGCCACTCTGGCTGCAGATATATGGCTACCTATGGGGTATTGAATTTGCCAACTACAGTGATATACGGCTCTCCCCGCTGCTGCAAAACTCCCCGGTGGCATTAAATACTATTTCCTCTCCAAGATTGGGAGCATCCAGGACCTTGCATATGCAGTAGTGCCTGACTGGCTCAGTCTGGGACATTGCCACGGCTAACAGTGGCACCATAGAGGGGAACAGCACTGCAGGGAGTTGAAGGAAGCCCCAGGTAAGTGTAAATGTTTTTACTTTATTGTCTCAGGTACACTTTAAACCATAAAACAGCATATTGTCTTTCTATGGCAGAGGAGCAAAATTATTTGCTAAATGGACGTTAAGGACAATCGGCATGAATCATATGAATTTAGAGCATTTCCAGAGCAATTTTATACTTGTGAATGGGTTTAGAATAACTTTGCATGTATCATAGTTTTCATAAGCCTAAAAGGAAACTTTAGCATAGAGCTTTTTAGAGTGCTGTATATGGATATGTATCTGATAGCAAGCTTGTATGTAGATAAATTAAAGGGGCACTATGGCAAAACATTTTAAAGTTTTAAATATGTGCAAACATATATAAATAAGAATTATGTTTTTTCCAGAGTAAAATGAGCCATAAATTACCTTTCTCCTATGTTGTTGTCACTTACAGTAGTTAGTAGAAATCTGACAGGTTTTGGACTAGTCCATCTCTTCATAGGGGATTCTCAGCAAGGCTTTTATTCTTTATAAAGATATTCCTTAAAAATGATTTAAGGAATGGTGCTGGCCAGCCTCCCTGCTCGCTACACAGTTTTTTGGCAGCTGGACAGAGCAACTGCCATTTACTAAGTGCTTTTGAAAATAAATAAATCCCTGAGAATCCCCCATGAAGAGATGTACTAGTCCAAAACCTGTCGCTTCTGTCAGATTTCTACTGGCTATTGTAAGTGACAGCAACATAGGAGAAAAGTCATTTATGGCTCATTTTACTCTGGAAAAAAATTTACTTCTTATTTGTATATGTTTGCACATATTTTACATTATAAAAATGTTCCCCATAGTGCCCCTTTCAGAAAGAAAAATAGTAAATGTGGGTGGAAACCAATAAGCTATTGACTATTATTTGTTGATCATGATACATAAGTCAGCAGCCAGTCACACATACAGAATTGCTACGCATCCGTGTAAAACCTGATCTTTATTATCCATTAAAGTGGCAGATTTAATGTTTTGTACTTTAACTACTTTGGCCTTTTGAATGTATAATATACGTCCAAAAGGCTGCACACGCGCTCCCGCGCCGCGGTTCGTTGCCAGGGAATCAATGAATCGGGACACGGTGCCTAATCATTGATCCCTTTCCCCAGAAGAAAAAGCGACGGCTTCTCTCGAAAGCCTTGCTCTTTCTGCCTCTTACATCCCCCCTACGTCCCTCTAAGCGTACATGTTACGCTTAGAGTGACGTAATGTAAACAAACTAATGGCTGCCATCTTGTGGCCAAATAGTAAAACTACATCTACATTTAAGAAAAAAAACACATATTTACATAAAAAATTACTATGTACATCCCACCCTCCCAAAAATACCCAATTAAAATGTTTAATAAAAAAAAAAAATTACAATAAAAAAGTAAATATTTACCTAAGTGTCTAAACTTTTTAAGTATTTATGTAAAGATGAAATATTTCTATTTTTTTTTTTTATTGTAAGCTTGTAAATAGTAATGGATGCAAAACGGAAAAAAGCACTTTTACTTCCAAATAAAATATTGTTGCCATACATTGTGATAGGGACATAATTTAAACAGTGTTATACCCAGGACTATTAGGCAAATACAATACGTGGGTTTTAATTATGGAGGCATGTATTATTTTAAAACTACAATGGCCGAAAACTGAGAAATAATTATTTTTTTCCGTTTTTTTCTTATTCTTTCTGTTAAAATGCATTTACAGTAAAGTAGCTCTTAGCAAAATGTACCGCCCAAAGAAAGCCTAATTGGTGGTGGAAAAAAACAGATATAGCTCAGTTCATTGTGATAAGTAGTGATAAAGTTATAGGCGAATGAATGGGAGGTGAAAATTGCTTGGATGCATAAAGTGAAACATAACTGAGGGCCGAAGTGGTTAAGCCTAATCTTAATTTCCTACATCTAAAATGCTTGTTCTCTTTAAAGGTAGCCATACATCTAGCGATGTATGAGCAAATTCGACCAAGAAACAAATCTCTCTCTTATCGAATCTGATAAGAGAGCAGTGGCGTAAGGGCCATGGTCGCAGCAGTCACCTGTGCGACTGGGGTCCCTGAGGGGCCCACTCGTCCACCCCACGTGCTGCCGCTAATACTCATCAAATACTCATTTCACCACGATCCACGTGCTGCATCTACAAACCTCTTCCTGTCCAGCATTCCAACTCACAGTAAGAGTGCCCTCTAGGGGCCCCTAGGTTTCGCTCTTACTGTGAGATGGAACGCAAGAACAGGAAGAAGTAAGTAGATGCAGTGGGTGGATGCAGTGGGTGGCAAAGTGAATATTTGATGACTGCTCAGCTGCTGGTCCGTGCCGCTACGTCCTCCCTCCGCCTGACTATATACTGAGGCATATAATCCTGGCTACCTATACTAAGGTACCTTTTCCTGACTATCTATACCGAGGCATCTAATCCTGGCTATCTATACCGAGGCATCTAATCCTGGCTATCTGTACTGAGGCATCTAATCCTGGCTATCTTTATTGAGATACCTATTCCTGACTATCTATACCAAGGCACCTACTCCTGGCCACCTATACTGAGGTACCTATTCCTGGCTATCTATACTGAGGCACCTAGCCCTGCCTATCTATATCGAGGCACCTATCTTTGGCTATCTATACTGAGGCACCTATTCCTGGCTACCTATAATGGAGGCACCTACTCCTGGCTATTTAATGTAGGGTAAGGGGCCCGCATCCCAATCAATTTCAGAATGAAATCTCTTGGGAATTGGGCTGGTGACACTGCATATGACCGCATTATCACCCCGACGCTGTCCCCTCTAATGATAATGTTCCCGCAGTGCCAGAGGTGGCAGTAAGGTAATGTATACATTACACCTGGGCACTGGGGGGGGGGGGGACATTTATCATTATGTGGGACAGCACTAAGGGTTTTGTCGCATTAATTGATTGACACAAAATTACATGCCATTCTCGTTGCACACTTGATCGAACAAGTCCGCCCAACATCTTTCAGCATGCGCAATCGAATATGTGACCAATTTTGGGGCCATAATTTCAGGGCATGTACTTGGCGGCACCAATTTTCATCCAATTTGATTATAGTAATCGAATTGGATGGTCGATCAGCTGCCAAGTCACCTGATGTATGGCCACCTTAAAAGAAACAGGTTCTCCACAATTTAGGAGAGTATAGAGGTCTTGTTTTTCTTAATTTATCATATTATCACACATCACAAATTACTCATTGGGGTTTATTCACAAAGGTTACTTACTTTTCACCTTAACTGTAGGGAGTGCTAATGCAGGAGATAAACTAATAAGGAGAGATCATTCATAAGATAAATAGATAAGGAGAGCTAAACCATGATTTAAGTCAGCTAAGGAGAGCTAAATCGTGAGTTAAGTTAGGTAAGGAGAGAAAAAATGTGAGTTAATAAGTTTGGTGAGATAATTTAACAGAAAAGCTTTGTGAATCAGGCCCATTGTTTGTTGGTTTAGTGCTCAGCGGGTCATTCAGAAACAACCTTATCAGTCTGCCGACAGCGCGTACACATGTGCTACTGTCGGCTGAACGTCCGCCCAGCGGGAGGGTCTGGCGGACTCGTCGTTGGTGAAAGTATGGCGTGTGTACGCGCCTTTAGCATCCTCAGGTGTTGAAGAACCTAAATGCCTTTTATGCAAATGAAACCTGAGCTAAGAGTGATATGGAGGCTGACATATTTATTTCCTTTTTAACTATGCAGTTTGCCTGGCTGCCCTGCTGACCTTCTGCCTCTAACACTATTAGCAATAGACCCTGAACAAGCATACATATTAGATGTTTCTGCCTGAGGTCTGACTAGATTAGCCACTTTTATTATTTCAGGTGTGTGATTCAGACAGTACTGCCCCAAAGAGATTAGCAGGACTGCCAGGCAACTTGTATTGTTTAAAAGGACATAAATATGGCATATGATATACCTCTCACCTCGGGTTTCCTTTAAAGGGTGTTTGCAATCTCACCACAAACAAATAAAATCTGTTTCAAGGGGTAGCTTCTTGTACTTGACCTTTTTGTAAATGCAGAGTACCCATCAATTTTCATATCCTATACAGAAAAAATCCTGAAATGTTCCTTGTTCATGTTTTAGGGGTTTTTGGTAATATGTCTGGCTTCTTAACACATCATAAATTACTTTTGCACCAATGCAAAAAGAAAAGTGGAGTCAACTGTGAATCAGGGCTAGCCTTAAAGTGAACCTCCAGACTAAAAATCTACTCAGCAGCACTGAAATGGCTTCGTGTTTCTTTAACAGTATCACAGCATCAGAACTTTGTTTTTCTTACCTAAACCTAATTTTTAGCTGCACAGATGCTAAGCTCCGCCCCATCAAAGAAAACTGCCCAGGCAATTTTCCCCTGATACTGTGCAAAGCATGATGGGAGTTTTGATGTTGTTGTTCTTGTTGCCTAGCAAGGAGGGGTGATCAGAACACAGGACAGTTGGAACTGTCTCATGCTCCCTGTCACCTCCTTTTAACCAAAAAGATGGCTGCCCTTATGAAATCACAACCATTTGCCTCTTATTTTAAAACAGGGTGGGTAAGAGATTATATTACCTATCTATTTTAATTTACATAACTAACATAACTTAATGACAGTATGTTTGTTTAGGCTGAAGTTCCCCCTTAAGTTTAGCTATGCATGTTAGCGGTATGCCCGACACTGTGTCAGGCATACCGCTCACTGGCCTCAGGAGTCCCCCAGGGTTAATAGAGAAGATCACATGTCTGAAAAACCTTTAGCTAGCACTAGGCTAGCTAGTATAAGTAGCCGGCATTCTCCGATCACCACTGATCACCTGATCCAGCCACTTAATACTTTACTCGGCCTGGCTCCAGCGATTGGCGCAGCCTCCCCGGACAGCTCCGCTCTCTCTATGGGGAGGATCGGGTCTGCGCATGACATCATGACGTTGGTGATGTCATGACGTCATGTATGATGCTCCCTATAGTGAAGAGCGGAGCTGTCAGGGGAGGCTGCACCGATCACTGAAGCCACGCAGGGTAATGTATTAAGTGGCTGGATCAGGTGAGCAGGGGCGATCGGGGGGGGGGGGGGGGGTGCCAGATACTTATACTAGCTAGCCTAATGCTAGCTAAAGGTTTTGCAGACATGTGATTTTACATTAACCCTGGGGCAGGCATGCTCAAATAATGAATTTGGATGAAATCCGAATAGGTGTTATTCGGATTTCATCCTGCTAATTAAATCACCTGTGCGGGTGGGCGAGGGGAGGGTTAATCTTACCCGTTAGGTGTCTTCTTCGCACCGTCCCTTGGCGCCTCCCATGACACTGGCGCACCGAAGGTAAAATGTGCCCCCCTCTGGGCCCCATGCTGTATACTTTACTTGTGGTTTTCTGCTGATGGCTCTGTCTGCCTCCAAAACACACGCCCCACGTGGTTGCCGGCATGTATGTGGGCGCGTGTAATGTCACAAATATGCCAGCAACAACGCGGGTTGCGTGTCTGAGGACAAAACCCGGAGCCAGCGGCGGACACCGCCAAGTAAAGTATACTGCAGGGGGGGGAATGGGGTGGGCACTTTTTACATTAGGGGGGTTTTGTTGCTCATCCCGATATTGCATACCGTTACGCACCTGATCGAGTATGTCAGCCCTACGTCATGCAGCATGTCCGACCGATAGATGCAACCAATTTGGGACAGAAATTGGACACATCGTCCATCGATCGAACACGCTCTTGATTTTTATCTGAGTATAATAATCTAATTGGATGGTCGATCGACAGGTTGCCTGATGTATGGCTACCTTTACTGTCTTCCTCTACTCTGTCCATTTCTTTTTATCTCTCTTATACCCTCCTCAATCCTCCTCCCTTTGCCCCCCCCCCCCCACCTTGAAAAAAGTAATCAGCAATGGCTCATTGTAAATGCATCTAAACAAGCACATGTCCCTAGCACTTTGCAGTGTACATAACTGTGTTACTAGTCTAATATGAAACCATATAATTAATATGTATTTATATAGCATTGACATTTTCAGCAGCACTTCACAGAGTACATAGTCATGTCCCTGCCATAGTCATATATGGTATCCTACCATATTAATATTATGTATTTATATAGCACTGGCATCTTCAGCAGCACTTTACAGTGTACATATTCAAGTCACTGACTGTCCTCAGAGGAGCTCACAATCTAATCCCACCATAACCATAGTCTAATGTCCTACCATATTATTATTATTATGTATTTATATAGCACTGACATCTTCTGCAGCACATTACAGAGTACATAGTCATGTCACTGACTGTCCTCAGAGGAGCTCACACTCTAAGCCTACCATAGTCCTAGTCGAATGTCCTTCCATATTATTATTTTGTATTTATATAACACTGACATCTCCTGCAGCACATTACAAAATACATAGTCATGTCACTGACTATCCTCAGGAGCTCACAATCTAATCCTACCATAGTCATAGTCTAATGTCCTACCATATTGTTATTATTATGTATTTATATAGCACTGACATCTCCTGCAGCACATTACAGAGTACATAGTCATGTCACTGACTGTCCTCAGAGGAGCTCACAATCTAATCCTACCATAGTCATAGTCTAATGTCCTACCATATTATTATGTATTTATATAGCACTGACATCTTCTGCAGCACATTACAGAATACATAGTCATGTCACTGACTGTCCTCAGAGGAGCTCACAATCTAATCCTACCATAGTCATAGCCTAATGCCCTACCATATTATTATTATGTATTTATATAGCACTGACATATTCTGCAGCACATTACAGAGTACATAGTCATGTCACTGACTGTCCTCAGAGGAGCTCAGTCTAATCCTACCATAGTCATAGTGTAATGTCCTACCATATTATTATGCATTTATATAGCCCTAAAAGTGACCCTGTAGTGTGTGGGAGTGGGGAGACACACACACACACACACACACTACAGGTTCACTTTTAGGATTTAGATACCGGGCTGCAAGTTCATCTTTCATGCATATCCCCACATGCCCCTCCCCCACCAGTCACTTTTATGGTTCAGATGTCCGCCTTGCGTGCAGATCCTCAATGCCTACCAACACTCCACCACAGGGTTACTTTAATTTAATTTAGGGTTTAGGTGGCAGGTTATATATATTTCGGCAAAATACTACTCCATCGTGTGTATTTTGTAGGGAAACACTGCCCATTGTGTGTATTTTGTGGGGAAATGCTGTGCATCATGTGTATTTTGTAGGAAAACGCATGCGCTGTAGTGCACAGCTTGCCAAAAGAGACCTTTCAGGAATCCCCCCCTTGAAAATCCTGGGTTTGCCCCTGCATGATGCGTTCCAAGCCGTGATCAGGTGATTACAAACATTTCCTTCTTCCGGGTTGAAGGAGGAAGTGTATAGTCACGTGACGGCGGATTGGAATACATTGTGGGAGGCGCCGTGGGACGGAGCGAAGAAGACGTCTCATGGGGAATAACACCTATTTGGATTTCATCCGAATTCGTTATTTGAGCATGCCTACCCTGGGGGACTCAAAAGCTGCAAAACCTCCTGAGCGGCGTAAAGCTCAGGAGGTTAAGACCACTGACTGTATTTACCAGCATTGTTAGGCCACGTTCACATTATGAAATGCAGATGGCCGATGGCCGTGCATTCGGAGCACAACGCATACGAACGCACGGCATCCGCATTTCTGTGTGTTGCGTGGCTGATCCCATTCACCTGAAGTGAATGGGTCAGCCGCGTGTTTCTGCAAAAAATGCGTAGAGCATGCGCTCCCGGACCGCACTGGTTCGGAACGCATGCAGTGTGAACATCAGTCTGTCTATGCACTGTCTGATGTCATGGGTGTCCACGCGTTCCCGAAACGTGGATGGGAATGCCTGCAATGTAAACGAAGCCTTAGACTATCTAGTATGCAGACTTTCCTACTGTTCTGTTATGAGAAGCTTAGCTCACTATACTTAGAAGTGAGAAGAATATGGAAGCTGCCAAATTTAATTTCCTTTTTAACAATTTCAGTTGCCTGGCAGCCCTGTTACCAGGACTGCCAGGCAACTGGTTTGCTTAAATTTAAATAAATATACAGCTTCCATATCCCTCTCACTTTAGTTGCCCTTTAACGCCTTTTAGTTCCAAAAGGGTTAATAGACAAGTCTTTGTTTTGTTTTTAATTAAAATGTAACCTTCTCAAATTTATCCTAGAGTACACATTTCCCTCCTTTGACTTCACAGTTGTACCAGCGCTGCAAATTACTCGTAGAGACCACCACAATGGAAAAAATGCCAAGTAAAAATTAGTTATTACTTTAAAATGATTGAATGTTTCTGAATCTGTTTCCTCCCATTTAACGAGCAACTGTTGGAGAGCAAGACTGTGAGGCTCATTATTAGTAATTATATGAATTATGCAAAATTTATAACAGCGGCATACATTATAATGACTGTGTATCATTGGGAAGATTTAGTGCATAAAAATGAAAGCTTCGAAACAAGGCATTAAACATACAAGACTATAATTCACCTTTTAAATCTTATTCATGCTAGAACAGAAAAAAAGTACAATAAAATAGATTAAAGGATCAAATCTAATAGAAGAAACACTGCTCAGAAAAATTAGCCATCTGTTCAGTGAGAAATCTATGCGTAGAATAAAATCGCTTAATCAGAGAACCCAGTTAACTCTGGCCATAATAAAGATGTTAAGTAATGAACTAGAACCACATTGCCAAAGAATGCAGCTTTCTACTTTTTCATAGCCATATAACAATGGTAGTTATCATAGGACACAGACGTGAACTGGGTAAGAAAAAAGTGAGAGTTCTATAAAGTTTGATGCACAGGGCAATGCAGACAAGATTATTCTTTGTATCTTACTGAGCTAATTAGTACATACGTACAGAAGTAGCTGAATATTTTCTCTACAGTGCGGCATAGAGATAATCAGATTATACATCATGAGCTGAATGGGGATGAGCAAACAGTGGTTGCGTTGCAATCCTCAGTGCATCCCCCCCCCCCCCTTTAAATACACTGTTGCTGAGACTAATAGCAGATATTCAGTGTCTGTAGTTCTTATCAGGGGCCATTAACTGACAGCAATCTATATATAAGGACAGTGTGCATTTTTTTTTGTTTTTAAAGAAAACACTCTGAGTGTAGCTAGCATTCACCTGTGGAGGGGAGTGGCAAATATGTACCTCCATAGGCAGGCTTCCAATGGTCCATGGTCTTGCTCTTCTTTACTGTGCAGATCAGATGGGTGAAAAGGTGATTAACAAGTGAACTCTGCATCCCCATGGCCATTAACCACTTCTGGTCATGTCAGCAATTGGAATGCCTGCTACTGTATCAGGCAGCTCTGGGAACCCAAATGATTGTTTATAGCCGCTAATTGTGGTTTTTAACATTGCCGCCTATGGCAGTGCTATTTTTATCTGCTTCAATGATGATTGCTGGGGAGGAGGCAGGGAGAGGAGAGGACTAACCTAAAGGGGGAGGCCCGAAACATTCCATACAAAGATGCTTGCATAAGGAAAACCATGAAACTTTCATGGGATGTAATGCTGGACATGCCGTGATGGAATCACAAGGTCCCATTTCTGAGAATCTGTACATTACCAGTGAATACTTTGCTCTATTTGTTAACAGTCTATTTAGGCCTGATGTCTCACTTCAAATGCTTTTCTGCAAACGAGCAACATGATGAAGTGCAGTATTTGCGTGATCGCCGATCGGGAGACTGTTAGATGGCGAAACCGCCATCTAATACCTGTGTACAGCGCTGCAAATAAAATAAATATTTATAAAAAAAACCAAAAAAAACATGGAGCGATCAGACCCCACCAACAGAGATCTCTGTGGGTGGGGAGAATAGGGGGCGGGGAAGTCACTTGTGTGCTGAGTTGTGCGGCCCTGCAGTTTGGCCTTAAAGAGAATCTGTATTGTTAAAATCGCACAAAAGTAAACATACCAGTGCATTAGGGGACATCTCCTATTACCCTCTGTCACAATTTCGCCGCTCCTCGCCGCATTAAAAGTGGTTAAAAACAGTTTTAAAAAGTTTGTTTATAAACAAACAAAATGGCCACCAAAACAGGAAGTAGGTTGATGTACAGTATGTCCACACATAGAAAATACATCCATACACAATCAGGTTGTATACACCCTTCCTTTTGAATCTCAAGAGATCATTTGTGTGTTTCTTTCCCCCTGCAGCTATCTTCCACTGAAGTGTCAGGCTGTTTCTTACTGCAGAGTGCAGACAGCTCTGCCCATATGTAATTCATCAGTATGTGAAAGCCCAGCCAGCTCAGAGGAGGATTTATCCAGCTTGTAAAAGATAAGAGAGAAGCTGCCCTAGTCTAAATAATACACAGGCAGTGTGCAGAGAGGGTCCTGGAGGGGGGAGATGCATCACAGAACCACAACACTGAAGAACTTGGCAGCCTTCCAGACACAGGCTGACAAGTCTGACAAGAGAGAGATAAGTTGATTTATTACAGAGATGGTGATAGTAGAACGTGCTGCAGTAAGCCAGAACACATTAGAATAGCTTTTGGAACTTGTAGGATGATAAAAAACAGGATGCAATTTTTGTTACGGAGTCTCTTTAAAGCTGCAGTGGCCATTTTAGTAAAAAATAGCCTGGTCACTAGGGGGGTTTAACACCATGGTCCTCAAGTGGTTAAGTAATGAACTTTTAAATGCTGAGCACAGATGTTGCAGATGGTGATCATTTTGTCAGAATCCAAAGCAGAAAATGGCTGATTCACTCAGCTCCATTTACTGTTATTGTAGCTGTTTGTTTTTACTTTACCTTCCTCCCTGCTCATGCTACACAAGTATCATCTACTCAAAGGAAGGCAATCCCTGGTATAGCCTCTTTCTCATCAATTAAACCCATTGCCTACTACTTGCACCCCTTGTTTGGGGAAGGGAAGAGCCCTCTAAGGCCCATTTCACAGCTACTAAGAAAGTGAAACTTTAGCTATTGCAAATGCTGAATTAAGGAATTAGGATGGGGTAGTCTAATGTACAACTAGTGCCATTCTCTAAACTGATACAAATTGAGCTTCATACAACAATATAAACATTTATCAGTATAATTGACTGTATGTTTTTTAGATGTTGTTGCTGATGTGTAAAAGGAAAGGTATTTGAAAAAAAACAATCTTTTGATATATAGAGTGAAGCATGTAATGCCAATTTAATGAGAAACTCCAACCAAGAATTGAAATTTATCCCAATCAGTAGATGATACCCCCTTTTACATGAGAAATCTGTTCCTTTTCACAAACAGGCCATCAGGGGGCCCTGTATGGCTGATATTGTGGTGAAACCCCTCCCACAAGAAACTCTGAGGACCATAGTACTCCTGGCAGTTTCTTGTCTATGAACCCTGTTGAATTGTGGGAAATAGCTGTTTACAGCTGTGTCCAACTGCCAAAAAACTATGCAGCAGCTACATCACCTGCCAACAGTAAAAATGTCACCATGTAATAAATGTCAGAATGATTTTACAACGAGCAAACACTGACTAAATCATTAATACATAATTATTGTAAACATGAAGCACCTTTTTTATTACATTATTTTCACTGGAGTTCCTCTTTAAATACATTTTGGAGACAACTCATACTAACCCTGAAATGGACAAAACTTGAATGTGACTCACAGGTTCCAATTCAGCAAATTTCGCAGCAAGTTTACCTCTGCTGGAATTCTGCAGTCTCTGTTTCCAAACACTGATCATCTTGGAAAGAGAGATGTAGTTCATATGCATGTAGGGAATACCTTGCCAATAGTACACTCTTCCAAGTATATTATGACAGCATAATATCAATTATTATCGTAATTTGGGATTTGGAAACTGTGAGCTTTCATGCTTGTTTCCAATCCCTGATAATCACCATCACCAAGTTGTAACATATGACATTAGTTCTTGCGTTTTACAACCATGTTTGCATGTATGATCTTGCCTTGAGCCTAACGTCTGTTGCCAAATAAATAAGCCAAGGTGAGCACTCTCTACTACAGGCTACAGGATCTGCTCATCCTGGAAGCCCTCCTCCTGATATTAAGGTCGCATTCACAGTGCGATGTTAACGTTGCATTGTAAATGTTGCGTTATGGTAACTCACTGCTCCTGGCCGCAATAGCAGCATAGGGGGCGATATACAGGCTGGGAACGCGAACAATCACTCGCGTTTCCATTCCTGTCGGCCGGTGACGGCCAAACCGGAAGTGTTCGCCGGCGGGTCCTGGACCATCGGAGCGGGGCTGCGAGGGCACCGATCGGCTGCAGGGGGCTGAGGGAAGCCCCAGGTGAGTTAATCTCATTTTTTTACGTGACTTTAGGTTCACTTTAAGTGACAGTGAATACAGAACACTTAATGGGTTAATGCTGGACTGCTGTGTTTCAGACACCCATTCACAAGTGACAGTATATTATACCGATCATCTCATTTCTGAAGGTAACTAACAAACCTGCTTTTTTCACACTGACAATTTTCATTGGCTATAATAATAATTCCTTTGTTTGCATAGCGCTTTTCTCCTGTCGGACTCAAAGCACTTGCAAGGCAGCCACTAGAGCGCACTGCAGTAGCAGTGTTAGGGTGTCTTGCCCAAAGAACTCCTTCCTTACTAAATAGGTGCTGGCTTACTGAATAGGAAGAGCCAAGTGGATAGGAAGAGCCAGGCGGATCAGTCAAAAACAGGCTTATCAGTCTGCCGACAGCCTGTACTCACGTGCTACTGTCGGCAGAACGACGCCTTAACGCTATCCAGCCACCAGTCAGGTAATCAGCTAATCATCTTATCAGCTTATCATGTCACTCCCTTCAAATCTATTATAATTAGCAAGATTAGCAAGCAAATCTGCTGCTAGGATTGTATTAAATTCTGTGCAAAATGTGGGTAACACTGCCTGAGTATAAATATAAAAATACTGTATCTGTGGAATCTTCTGGCTAACCTGGTCTATTTTCTTTACAATGTGTATTTATATATGTGAGATGCATTAACTGTTCTAGGTCAATTCTATGACTATACTTAGGCTGCTGAGTAAAAAATTGGAGCAAAGAGACACAAAGCAAACATGAAGCTGTTGCCTATACCAACTAATCAAGTTCCATGATTTAGTCACTGGGAAAATAAAAACAAATATTTTTAGCTGCTGTGAGCAATTATGTTTTTTTCCCCCTCTAGTTTTATACTTGTTATATCTCAGTATTAGTAATGAGCAAAACAGTTATGTGTTGAATTTCACTGACCATTTGTGTAACATTTTAACCTATACCCATCTATGTTGATATAGGGTAACGCAGCGCATCACCTTATATATTTTAGCACAGTAAAGTAGATAGATGTACAAATTCACTTTATTTACTTTATCCACCAGTTATTACACGCAACTATAATTTTTGTTGCATGCAGACGCTGGCTGACTTGGTAAGGCCATATGTTCACACACATTTTTTTGTGTTATTTTATCTTGTACTTTATGAGACTCTACAGTGTTGTATTCACAGGCAGAGTAATTAGAGTTAAACTAAAGACCAGACTGTAGCAAGTATTAACTGATGAACAGCTGACCTGTGATATGGTTATGTACGATTAACATTTACTAGCTGTTTCCTGTTAACAGTAAATAAA
The DNA here is from genome assembly GCF_040937935.1 of Hyperolius riggenbachi. Lineage (NCBI taxonomy): Eukaryota > Metazoa > Chordata > Amphibia > Anura > Hyperoliidae > Hyperolius > Hyperolius riggenbachi. The sequence goes on from NC_090649.1 coordinate 292,080,453, forward strand.
TAGCTAAATACATTTTAAAGAAATGTTACATTTCGGAATACAAAAGCAAACCATGTGTGGGATCAGCAGAGCTGTACTAGCTCTGTGCCAGATGTAGATGTTGGTAATGAATGAGGGAGAAACCACAGGTGTGATGTCCTGGCTGTTGATTATAGGGATCTTCTACCAGATTTCTTAGTCATGTGGCTATAAGTCTACTGTAGTTGCTAGAATCCTTCTTATATTTGGATGAATTACTCTTTTCATTTTGCTTGCATCCTTCACGTAGGTTTAAAGGGAACCTAAACTGAGAGGGATATAGAAGGTTCCTGTTAAACAATACCAGTTGCCTGGCAGTCTGGCTGGTCTCTTTAGCTGCAGTAGAGGTTAAATCACAGACCTGAAACAAGCATGCCGCTAATCCAGTCTGACTTCAGTCAGAGCACCTGATCTGTATGCTTGTTCAGGGGCTGTGGCTGAAAGTATTAGAGACACAGGATCAGCAGGAGAGTCGGGCAACTGGTATTATTTTAAAAGGAAAATCCATATCCTTCTCAGTTTAGGTTCCCTTTAAGTCTTCAAAAAAGGAAAAGAAAGAAACCCTGTATACAGCACCACTCAGAAAAGTATTATATAGTATCAAAAAATATCATATATCTTTATTATCTCAAAATTGACAAAATATTGCACTTCACATAATATTCAAACATTTAAAACCACTTAAAAAATGGGGCACAAACCCAACAAGCACTCTCTGCCATAATGCCACTATGCATAGTACAATGTACAGGGTATATATTTATATTCACACCAAATGGTCAATAACCTCCTATATCCTAAATATAAATTGTATCTAAAATCCTCAGAGGGCTCATTAAGCCCTAATCGGATAGAACCCGGGTTCAGTACTGATTGGTAAAGAGACAGCAATTATCTATCATTAGTGATGAAGGAAAAACCCCAACCTGGAAATCAAAAGGTTATTTGTGAACAACGTGTTCAATGATTAATAAATGACATTAAAGTATTAGTGCATAGAAAACCACTATAGGAAAAGTCTTCTCAGATTGCTTGAAGAGATGCTGCATCCAGCATCTATTTTTTTTTCAAACTCTAGAGCTCAGTTGATACAACACATAATAAATCAACAAAAATATTGTTGAAAACCCCTCTATGCATATTTAATCCAAATAAGTGTTTGCCTCAAATGTCCAATCTGACTATACTTGTCTTTTCATTATTAACAGAACTAACTAGACCACTAAGCTGTGAATTCCTGTTTGCTATAAAATTACTGACCTTTAAGCACTTGATGACCAGAGGTTTACACCCCTCTAGTGACCTGGCCATTTTTTGCAATTCAGCATTTCACAAATTTAACGGTTTATTGCTCGGTCGTACAACTTAGCACCCACATGACTTTTACCCCCTTTTCTTCTCACAAATAGAGCTTTCTTTTGGTGGTATTTGATTGTTGTTGCAATTGTTAGGTTTTTTTAATAATAAAAAACTGTTTACATTTTTTAATAAAAAACCTGTATTTTTACATTTTTTAATCAAATTCTCCCTCCCCCCCTCCCCCTAAATTGGCCCTACACTATGTTACATACACTACACTACACATACATAGTAATATGTCTATGGCAGGGATTAGATTGTGACACCTTCTGAGAGACAGTTAAGTGAATAAGGCTTTCCTCTGTACAGCGCTGCGCAAGATGCTATGTACTATATACATATTATTTCATATATAAATAAAGATCACAGCCTGCCAGCGCTGATCCACTGCTTGCAGGCTGATTGTTCTGTCCCACTGTGTTTACAGAGTGCGGGCTCCCGTCTAATCTCACTCCTCGTGAGATGGCACCATATGGCATAATGGAGAAACAACAGAGCCAGTCGGTGGCCGCTATGCTACGTTAGGCGGTCGCAAAGTAGTTAAAGACTCTGAGGTCCATATGCAATTAACTTTTTCTTCGAAGTTTTCTCCTTAGAGATAATTTTTTAATTCGTCTTCTATATAAAATAACCTTTCAACACTTTTTAATGAAAAAGTACAGAAAAGTAGGGAAAAAAATAAGTACTGTTTTGCTTTCTGTTGGCTTGAAAGGTATTTTATTGACTATTTAAAAAAAATATATAACCTTGGGAAAAACTCAGGAGCAAAAGTTAATTGCATATGGGCCTGGGTGGGTAATAGTTTGTGTGATCAGTGGTATATTAGTATCCAATAAGATGGTCACAGCAATGGTGGCTTGACTCTGTATGAGCAGATGTGTCCATGTGTCCCACCACATAATTTTCCAATGTTCTACTCAATGGCACCCACTATATGCCTGCTGGAGGGCTTGACACATTTTGTAGACTGTGAAAATCACAAATACGGGTCCATTTTTGCCAAATTTGAAATTACAGTTTTCTGGGAGAACAAAAAGGGTCTTAAGATCTGCTTTAGCAGCTTTAATAATCATTTTGCTTACATTTTGACTTCAAAATATTTCATCTGCAGTAGAATGCACTCATCCCTAATACATTTTTGTAAATATCAGTAAAGAAGTATATTGAACTACAAACTCTTGTTCCAACCAGTTGTTATACATATATTTAACATGAACGCTATCTTCTGTTTCTAATAAGTACCGGTAAATAATAATTCAGTACAAATGCATTTGAAGGAAGGTATGTCATGTCCTCCTGATCTCTTGCATTGTACTTTTTTTTCGAATCTGTACTTCTAGTTCCTCTAATAATAATTATGTTCAGAGGCAGGATTCTATTTTCAAACCATGTCTGCTTGTGGCTTCGGAACAAAAAATGAATATTTTAACATGTTATGAAATCTAAGCAGAAGATTTCACCAACTTGTTAACACTTACTGCTACGAAAGTACCTACACATACACATTGTTCCTGGACATTACAAAAAATGTAAATCAGTGATTTAATGCACATTATTCCTATATACTCATTCAGTTATGGTATGATTTGCTTCACAGCACAACCTGGCCGCACTGGCTACTTTTTACATTGAATACTGCTCCGATTTGTTTTGCGTCTTTGCCATTAAAGGTATAAATCTATGTAAATGTAGGTATAAGACTCATTTGCTGATTGGGTGTTTTAGCTTTGAACTGTAACCCCGCCACAGCCTGGCATCCTACCAAGAAAATCGCATAAGAAATATTTGTTGCTAATTTCAATTCTGGGCTTTACGCCAAAGCATATATAATCATTCCTCGGACTGTTAGTTTAAAGCTGGAGCTCTGACTTAAACTTAATAAACCTGTTTCCTCCTCTGCAGTGCCTTTGTGTTGTTTTATTTGGAGACATGGAGATCTTTAAGTCATTCTCAATTTGTTGAGAACATTTTTTTTCACCCGCTTAAAAGGTCAGTTCACCCAGTAAATGGCGGCATGTCAAATAACACTTTGTTTTCCTGTTCACTAAAAGCAATGGAGAGATGTGAAATTTAGTAGCCCTTAGCAACTGTATTTCAGTTTACTGGATTCAGATTTACCAATGCTGATTTTTGATTGGTTCCTTCAGGCTAATACGCTAATTGAATTAGTCCCTTACGTTGCATTAAAAAAGGAATATCATGTAGCAGTTTATCATTCTATATACACCATTACAGCAATGTGTCAAATGGATATTGCCTATTCATCTAACAGTAAGCAAAAGTCATAAAAGAAAATAGTGGCATTAAAAATGTCACAGAATGTCAGCAGAAGGTCAATGGTTTCTCCTTTTTTAACTTCATGGCATGCATCTTTGGCCAGCCACCCACTTTAATTTTTAATATCATATATATTATTTAAATTTACAACAAGAGAGTAATATAGATGCTCTACGAGATACTGATTGCAAACAAGAACATTCCATATGCTATGTCACATTTTCCATCTGATTAATAGCAGAATAGAGCATCAGTTGAGGATGCGGTTACAAAAAGATCTTTAAAGCAAGTCTTTGCATCAAGACTATAGATAATCAATACATTAACAGTAAATACTATAAATGCTTCAAGTAAATAAAACCTGAGTATGTGTGCAATAAAAGTTGCCATTAGAAAATTGCATGTAAGATATAAATTAACTTTTTAACAGTTTCTGCTTTGCCAATATTGTTTTGAACAAGAATGCTATCATAGTCATGAAAAATTACTACAAAAAAGCATCACAGTCAATGGAGAAGGGGATTTTGAGAACTTTTAGGCAACAATGAGCTTTAAGCCGCCTGAGACTTAAAGTGGAATTGAACTCCTTATATTTGCAATGTACTCTATAAGTTAAGATGTAATTTGTTTCGTGAAGGAGTAAGATATTTACATTTAAAAAATGTTACCCATGTATACAAAGTTTAATTCTTGCTCTGCCTCTCTTCTTTCTCAGCTATTGAGTAGATAACTGCTACTTGCCCTATGCATGATGAGAGATTGTAGAACTCTGCAGTAAATCTGTAAATCTTGGCGCTAGTCGCCCAAAAAATAGCGGGAGATTGAACTGCCCTCTATAGAAAATGTGGCTAGAAATATAGTGGCTATAAATATAAAAATAGTGGGCAACACAGCACCTGCTATTTATAGCCACAGTTTCTATAGCGGGTGCCCATTATTTTATCATAGAAAGGTGTATCTATACAAAGCTGCAAGGAAAAATGGGTGCAAAAATAACGGTAATAGGCATGAAATAACAGTAATAGAATATTGACAGTTTTGCCAATATTCTATTATCCACAATGGTAGAATATCAGTAATGTAACCAATATTCTACTATCACCCACTGTGCCCTAACTCTCACCTAAACCCTCTGCTAACTATGCCCAACTGTAACCACTCAACTACCCCTAACCTTAATCACTCACCACCTACTCCTAACACTTACCAGCCCCTATCTAAATGAACTGAAGAAAAGCCACAGGCACACTTTGAGAATAATAGATTGCTTTCAGTTTGTTATCAAATTACATGTATGTGACCTTATTTTAATCATAACAAGTTGTAGAATGCATTTTGATGTGTCTTATAGCGTGTACCACTTCTATCCCTGTCACATACAACTTAGGTATGGACAAAACTCAATCCATCATTGAAAAGAAATAAAAAATGATATTTTCAAAATTATAATCAAACATGGGAAAATTCCAGCAAAACTACATTGATGGCAGCTTACAAAATACCCACTTTTGTGGCCTTTTTCTGATGCTCTGACTTTTTTGGGGCTATGCAAACAAAGAATGGGGCTGTACCAATTTGTACAAATTAGCCCTGGTTGTTAGCGTTTCATAATGGTGATTTTTGAGGCTTTTTTCTTCTGTTCAGACGTCTAGTACTTTGTGGAAAAAAATCAGCCTGTACAAAGCCACATGCACACTTGGGAGTTAATGGCCTGCTACATGCCCAACTAGCTATCAACATGTGCATGATAAAAGGGACTGCAGAAACAAAGAAACAAGGGCTCAACTGGATAACAAATTGGCACAGATGGATAATGAAATCTCAATAACGATAAACATTGTTAACAAAATTGGTTAATCATCAATAACATTTTAAAACTGACGGGAAATGAAAACGAAAAGATATTTACTTTAAAAACTCTTAAATAATTCAAGAATACAGCTTAACCTAACCCTACTCTCACATACAACCCTCCCTTGGTGGTTTCTAAATCTAATCACCCCCCTGGTGGTGCCTAACCCTAACCAAACCCCCTGTACAAACACCCTTACACACATAGATACGATAATATATTTGATAACGTAAGTGTTGAAAGTTTCTAAAACTATAACATATTTCAAAAACTTGAATGTGATAATGTTGAAATTTATATTTATCCCACAACCTTTTTTCTGCTTTGGGCACCGTATTAGCAATAAATGTATTAGAGTCTACAGTGGCACCCAAATCGTCCACTCTAAGCTGGCGCCCTTTGTTCCTGCTTCCCCAGTAACTGAGTTGTATGTGGTATTTTAACCATGAGAAGTTGTAGGATAGATTTTAGGGTGTTTTAGGGTTGAGCCCTATGTTTTGTGATTTCTTTTAGTGTCAAACTGTAAAAACTGAATAAAAAGTAATACAATATTTTCATATATTCTGTACCAAACTAAAAAGCTCATAAAAAGAAAATAAAGTGCCAGAATTTAAAAGAGAATACACAAATTGTTACCTTAGGGAATCAGCTTTTTAAATATGTATGCCATGAGGGTATATTACTGTTATTATTGAAATAGGGCTTGCAATGATTGATTTGGTACAGTGAGAAAACAAAGATCACAATATAGAAAAAAATACACCTTTATTAACAAATAATATATTATCTCCATACATTGCACTAGATACATAATTTAAATGTTTGGATAACCACAAAAAAATGCACAAATAAAATGTGTGGGTCTTATCAACAGTATCATTGTTTATTGTAAGACTATAGTGGATAGAAATGAAATAATCGTGTATTTTTAATCTTTTCCCTTTAAAATGCATAAATAATAAAATAATAAGAAAAAAAATCACCTCCAAACGCCAATTTGTGGCAAAAAAACAAGATGTAGATTATTTAGGTGTGATAAGTAGTGATACAGTTATTGGTGAATGAATGGGAGGAGTGCTGAATCGTGAAAATTGTTGGCATCCATAAGGTGAAAACAACCTGCTGAACTGATTGATAGGTGTATGACTCAACTGTCTGCCCCATTTTAGTAGTATTTACTTATTTCTGTACCTTCCTTATGATGATAATGTGAGCATTGCTGCAAGCTGGCAAGAGAAATACATTTTTCCAAGGGGAATAGTAGGAAGTGTTATTAGCAGTAAGGGGCACTGTGGAAATTTGTATTAGCTGTAAATTAAACAAGATGGGGGAATCATTGGAGGCTGCATATAATTGAAGGGGGATCATTGCACTGCATATAATTGGCAATGTTCTCAATCCAACAATGGTAGTTAAAATAAAGGTAGTTATGTGGTTGCCTGCTTGTACATGGTGGAAAGCATGGCGACGATAATATATCCAAAAGACTCTTGTCAAATGTTTTAAGGGTCTGTGCATAGCAAAAGTGGGGTCCAGGAAAACATGGTCTATGCAGAGGCTTCCCTCTAACTAAAAAAACTCAAAAAAAAAAAACTCAAAACCATAAGTAAAAAAATCTTCCTCAGGGTCAGTCAGATTCATGTACAATACTGTGAAAAAGTTTTAGGCTGGTGTAAAAAAAAGTGCTGTAAACTACATAAGAATGTTTTCACAAATAGAAGCGCTAATCGTTTATTTTTATCAATTTACAATGCAAGGGGAATGAACAAAAGATAAATATAAATTAAATCACTATTTGGCATGATCACCATTACCATTTAAAACAGCTCCTATAGGTTGTCTTGCACATAGTTTTTGAAGGAACTCAGCAGGTAGGTTCCTCAAAACATTTTGGAGAGCTAGTCACAGATGATGGATGTGAGCTGCCTCAAATCCATCGGTCTCTTCATTTAACCCCAGACACACTCAGAGGAATTAAGGGCTTTATGTGGACCATACCAACACTCCCAGGGCTCCCTGTTCTTATTTACACATAAGATAGTAGTTCTACATGACATTAGCTGTCTTGTTTGGGGTCATTGTACTACTGAAAAATACATTTGAGGCCAATAAGAGCTGACCTCCTCCAGCATGAAACAGAATAATTTATAGAGACCGTACATATAAGCATAACATTAGCAACATCAACTAATTTACGTTATCTATAAAAATCAGCGGGTAGACAATACATTTTAATGTACCAGACCATAGGTTGGCAACATTTGTAAAGCGATTTTCTCCCCTAATCATCAAAGCCCAAGAACAGCGTCAAATTTCACTCCTAGTAATTGGAGTAAAGGTATGAATCTTTACTTCGCCGGGCTTAGATTGGAGCAAGAAGTACAAGATGAAACTCTGATTTATGTTTATTTTTTTGAACAACAATTCTACAAAAATTGTAATCTTATTGCTACTGTTCACCTACCTTGCTATGCTGTCTAGTTTGAGTGCCCAAAGCACACAATTGGCTGAAAAGAATTGCAAGCCATTTAGCAGATATGACTATACTTGCACAGTATATGTTGAAAAATAAAATGTTGTGTTCCTATAATACAACTAGCAAGGAAATAACATAACTTGATTGACAATATAAAGTCATATAGAGAGAGTTATTGTTTAACCTCTGAAATCTTTAAGGTCACGTCTTCAGGCTCTATTAACAGTTCTTCTATGATTTGTAAAGCAAGATCATTAATAAGAATGTAACAATGCATTCCCATATCCTAGCAACAATATGGCATTAACAGCAGCATCTTACTAATGAGAATAAATGGAAGAAAAACAGGGGTGAACTTAATTTTCAGACAGTGTTTACAATCTGTAAACATAGCTATAGGTCAGTGTCCTGCTGGGCAGGCACTTAGCTGTGCTAAAGGAGAGTGTGATAGAAAACATAGTAAGTACTCTGTCAAGGTTAAGCATGAAGGAATGTTTAGCCTAATTTATAACTCGGCATGTAAAAACTGTAATTAGTAACTTTCCCAACACTGTGCTTTCAGAAGCTTATTAAAACTCACAGTACATGCGATAGAATTCTCATTCTTTGTCAGATATATGTCTCACACAGCGTGATTCTTTTGAAGGACACTAATATCAAATCATTTTACCTTCCTGTCGGTTTCTACTGACACAAAACAACAGGGCACATGCATCAAAGGCCAGTACAAAGAACTGTTGTTATTCCCACCTGAAGCCACCAATCACATTCATACTTAGACTGCATCTGTCATTCTACAAGGTTGGCAGACTTGAAACTGATTGGCACCTATGGGAAATAAAAGTGTTTCTATTGAAACATTGATATGTGAAGACTGATTGGTATATATAAAAAGGTGATTAAAGTAATAATGATATGCAAAATCTATAAACTTTAACAATAGCAGGTATTTTTCTATTCTCTGAGTTCAGCATAGCACATGTAATGAAAAATGTTAGTGGCTTTTAATTTTTATTTTTGAATTAATCCGCATTTCCCTGCTGGGACCTGCAATGGATTTCCCCAAACAGGTCCCCCTCACAAATTGATTCTCTTTGTGGGTTGGTGATGGTGAGCAGGCCTTTGTACTTCTTACAAGGTTAACAAAATAATCAACCACCTCATAGAGCATAACATTCACCCTCCTATATTCCAATTACTGCATCACTGCAGTAACTTACCCGCTCAAACATAAATCATTAGAAGTCTGAACCCCACCCCCCCTTCATCAGCAAGTTGGCTATTTAAATCCAAAGTTCTCCAAAGATCTTTGGCTACAGAGGTATCTAACACTTTAGCGAAAAGAATAAAAATGCCATGGCAGTTTTGCTTAAGGGTGGGGGGGGGGCGGAGTAGGTTCAGACCTCAAAGGATTTGTGTGCTGGGCACACAGGTGAGTTACTGCAGCTGAGATCTGCCTATCCTTGCAGCTCTGACATAGGGCTTTACATGAAATGTTGTACCTATTTACAAAATAGGGGCTCTTTAACCACTTTCCCTCCCCAGGGACGAGTATTTACGTCCCTGCAAAAAAACACTTTACCTTGCAGGGACATAGATACTCGTCCCTTGTCGCCATGCACTCATTCTTCTCACCGCCGAGTGTCAATGATTGCTGGCATCAATGAGATGCCTGCGTCACTGTATCTTCCAGAGTAACAGCTCTACACATTACTTCCTGTTTAGCGTACTTAAAGTATGCTAATAAGAAATAATTTATGAGGACATCTTGTGGCCACATAGTAAAATTACACCTACATACACTTATTTTAATAAAAAGACCCACACTTACATTTAAAGTTAACTCCTTTTCTCCCACAATCTCCCATAGTGCCCAAATACATTTTTTTTTGCATTTAAAAAAAAAAATACAATGAAACAAATACATAGTTACCTTAGGGACTGAACTTTTTTCATATGAATGTCAATAGGGTATATTACTGTTATTTTTTAATGTATGGGCTTGTAATTAGTGATGGATGCAAAGCTGAAAAAAAGCACCTTTATTTCCAAATAAAATATTGGCGCCATACATTGTACTAGGGAAATATTTTAAAAGTTGCAATAACCAAGAAAAATGGGCAAGTGAAATGTGTGGCTTTTATCCACAGTAGAACGTTTTATTTTAAAAGTATAATGGCTGAAAACTGAGAAGAAATTATTTTTTTCCATTTGTTTTCTTATTATTCTCATCAAAATGCAGTAACAATAAAATAATTATTTGCAAAAGTAGCACTCAAAGAAAGCCTAATTGGTGGTAAAAAAAACAAGATATAGTTTGTTTTGTTGTGATAAGTAGTAATAAAGTTATAGGCAAATTAATGAATGAGCTCTGAAAGGTGAAAATTGCTCTGATTTTTACGGGGAAAAACCCTTGGAGGTAAAGTGGTTAAAGGGAACCTCTAGTGTGAGAGAGATCGAGGCTGTGATTTATTTTGATTGTAAACAATACCAGTTGCATGGCAGTCCTGCTGATCCTTTGCCTCTAATATTTTTAGCCATAGACCCTAAACAAGTATGCAGACTCCCTCATAGAGACTGCCAGCCATTATAGGAAATTAATTAGCAAGGTGGCATGGTTTCAGATGCTATCTCTTTTCCACTTGTATAGTTATGTAACTAAAGGAGAAGTGAGCAGGCAGCCACAGGTTGCTGAACAGGTAGGGATGAGCGTAATGACCTAATTACGAATTTCCGAAATTTCGCGAAATTACTACAATTACGATTTTAGCAGTAATCGAAATTTCGTAATTTTCGCAAATTACGCAAATTTTCGTAATTACGAATACGAAATTTAGTATTTTAAAGTTTGCAAAGGTTTCTATCCCTCTAGATGCCTAAAATGAACAACCAACCAACTCCTCCTCCTCCTCCTCCTCCCTCTCTCCCTCTCTCCCTCTCTCTCCAGAGATCTGTAGTATTTCAAAACCATACTCACATTCATGACATGTCCAGGGATCAAACCCAGGCCAACCACATGGAAGACAGCTATGCTCACCACCATACCACCAAACACACACTAAATAGACTGCTAACCTAAATCTTACTTGTAGACAGTCATATGAGACACATGCTGGGTGCAGGGCTTTGTGATTGGACCATGCGATAGAGTGAGGTGCAAAAATGAAATCATGCCTAGCAGAGGATGGTTTCACAGTGCTAAATGCTAGGCTGGCTGTGGTGCAATTGGTTAGTGTGTCTGGCTGGTAACAGCAAGGTTACAGGTTCAATTCCATCCAGGCATGTCTTTTCCTTTTGCGTTCAACAGTTGTCCAAACAGAGCCAACAGAGCCCCAGATAGCCATGTAGAGTTAGGTCACAGCTAGCCTGGCTGTGGTGCAATTGGTTAGTGTGTCTGGCTGGTAACAGCAAGGTTACAGGTTCAATTCCATCCAGGCATGTCTTTTCCTTTTGCGTTCAACAGTTGTCCAAACAGAGCCAACAGAGCCCCAGATAGCCACGTAGAGTTAGGTCACAGCTAGCCTGGCTGTGGTGCAATTGGTTAGTGTGTCTGGCTGGTAACAGCAAGGTTACAGGTTCGATTCCATCCAGGCATGTCTTTTCCTTTTGCGTTCAACAGTTGTCCAAACAGAGCCAACAGAGCCCCAGATAGCCACGTAGAGTTAGGTCACAGCTAGCCTGGCTGTGGTGCAATTGGTTAGTGTGTCTGGCTGGTAACAGCAAGGTTACAGGTTCGATTCCATCCAGGCATGTCTTTTCCTTTTGCGTTCAACAGTTGTCCAAACAGAGCCAACAGAGCCCCAGATAGCCATGTAGAGTTAGGTCACAGCTAGCCTGGCTGTGGTGCAATTGGTTAGTGTGTCTGGCTGGTAACAGCAAGGTTACAGGTTTGATTCCATCCAGGCATGTCTTTTCCTTTTGCGTGCGCGCGCTGCGCCATTGAACCCCATGGGGTATTTTGCGTGCGTAAAACTTTACGCATGCAAAACTTTGTGCTCGGTGTTTGGACAACTGTTGAACGCAAAAGGAAAAGACATGCCTGGACGGAATCGAACCTGTAACCTTGCTGTTACCAGCCAGACACACTAACCAATTGCACCACAGCCAGGCTAGCTGTGACCTAACTCTACATGGCTATCTGGGGCTCTGTTGGCTCTGTTTGGACAACTGTTGAACGCAAAAGGAAAAGACATGCCTGGATGGAATCGAACCTGTAACCTTGCTGTTACCAGCCAGACGCACTAACCAATTGCACCACAGCCAGCCTAGCATTTAGCATTGTGAAACCATCCTCTGCTAGGCATGATTTCATTTTTGCACCTCACTCTATCGCATGGTCCATGGTCCAATCACAAAGCCCTGCACCCAGCATGTGTCTCATATGACTGTCTACAAGTAAGATTTAGGTTAGCAGTCTATTTAGTGTGTGTTTGGTGGTATGGTGGTGAGCATAGCTGTCTTCCATGTGGTTGGCCTGGGTTTGATCCCTGGACATGTCATGAATGTGAGTATGGTTTTGAAATACTACAGATCTCTGGAGAGAGAGAGAGAGAGAGAGAGAGAGAGAGAGAGAAAGAAGGGAGGAGGAGGAGGAGGAGGAGGAGGACTGGCTGTGCTATTCATTTTAGGCATCTAGAGGGATAGAAACCCTTACAAACCTGAAAAAGTAAAATTTCGGTTGGAGATACGAAATTCGTCATTACGGGAGTGAAATTTCGATTACGAAATTGTAAATTACGATTTGAAAATTAATTACGAATTTGGGTCGTAATGTTAAATTTCGCATTTGTAATAAAAGCATTTCGAAAATTTCGGCTCATCTCTATGAACAGGAGAGGAGGGTCTATGAATTGGAGTAACGGTTGGATGGATGGATAGAGGTGTATGCAGTACTTCAGTAAGCCATACATCGCACTGTGGGGAGAGCAGAATGCAATACATTACATGCAATGAATCACAGCCTACTGATTAGGAGTATGATTTTATGCACATAATTCTTCTTAACACAGTTTACTGCATACACCCTATATGTATAGAACATCTCTTATCAAAACTTCAACACATTGGGAAGGATTACTAAAGCAGTAGAACATTGAAGTAATGAAAAGCAAACCTGGATTGGATAGTTTACAAAATTGTCTATTAGGTAAAATCGCCTGTGTCATGTCAGACCATAACGAGAATAATGAGAATTGCTAATTCATAGTGGAGACTAGGAATCACAGTTCATTATTTTGCAGTCATGTGCATGCATTAATAGCAACAATTTGTTTTAAAGAAAGTCATTTTTTCTTGGTCTTATTAAAATAAATCTGTGGTTGCATACACAACTGCAACAGAACCAATACCAAGCCATTAACTTTACAGTAATATCCACTAAGTTCTGAACCAGGCAAGATCTGCAAACTTAAGACACTCACAGATATTAAAGTATACCTGAAGAGGAAAAAGTGCTCAATTTGTGTAGCTACCTTAGTAGAGGAAAGCCACAGGAAAATCCAGAGGCTTCTCCCATCCCCCTATGCCTCACCGTTCCAGTGCTGGGACCCCACCAAGCCTCGTGGACAAGCCCTTCTCAATGGAACAGCCACTCTGCCAGGAGGCTCACACCTGTGAATTAGAACGGGGCCAAACTTGCTCCATGCTACTGCACAGGCTCAAGCTGTCCTGCACTTGTCCTCATATGGGAATGTGGTCTCAATCTTCGGGCTGGGGGGTGTACACACCTCTGGAATGCAAGGTAGATTGGTGTGGGGAAGCCACTAGATAATCCAAGGAATCTGTTTTTTTCCCCTTAAATATCTCAAAGGTTTGCTTTGGGAAACAAAATCTAGTCTCCAGAATCAGGTCTTGTAAATCTAATCCAGTAAACTATAAGCCTTCATTTCTAACATTTAAATATAGCTTTATATAACAGTATGCTTCATCCTTTCAAATTAATATCTCTTGAGCAAATGGGTTTAATTCCCTCTTATTATCATGACCAGTAATGCACTACACTGGTAAACCTTCATTGGCTACCTGCACAGTTATAACTTCATGGCTTAAGCCAAGCATTTCAAAATACTGTAAAAACGGGATGAATGTAGCATCATAATTTAGTTATGGGTCACCTAGTACTACTGATGGTTGCACTTAACTAATTGGAAATATACTATAGTGCCTCTGTAGAAATTTAAATCCCAGTCTCACAGTGATGGAAGTAAAAGGATAGCATGTCAGGTTTAAATTAAAAGATATCTAGCTGGATCAGCAGATAGGGTGCAGCCTAGAAAAAAAAGCATAAAACACAGTTTTCATGGTCATTAGAAATAACAAGCATTCAGCTCACTGTAAAATGTGCACTGACTGAGAGTGATTTCTTACTTGTCAGACGGATTCATTGGCAAGTGCTCATTTGGCTTAGACTCACATGAAAATTAGCTATTGTGACACAGAGATGTGTATGAAGCCAGCTGGGTTCAACCTTGTCAGAAACAATTAAAGTGAATCTGCAGTTGAAGAAGAAGAAAAGACAACCTCCATTTTCCTGCATTTAGCATAGCAGTATTCAGCCGGTAGCATGCCTTATTGACATGCCTTGCCTTAGGGACCCAGCTCAGTATAATGCTATTTTTACAATTACATATAGTACGCATTTGATTTGTCTAACAAATGAGGCATAATAGTGGATTTAGCAGCTATTAAACCATTGAATGAACAGATTCTAGCTCTGTGTAATTAAATAAGGTAAAATAGCCCTAGTTCAACTTTGATTTGTATACTGTACTGTACCTGTATACTGGTTGAACTCGATGGACGAATATCTTTTTTCAACCAAAATAACTATGTAACTATGATTTTGGTGTTTTTTTGTTTGTTTGTTTTATACAAATGTGTATGTGTGTGTGTGTATGTATGTGTATATCTATCTATCTATCTATCTATCTATCTATCTATCTATCTATCTATCTATCTATCTATCTATCTATCTATCTATCTATCAGTATATATATATATATATATATATACATATATATATATATATACACATATATATGTATATATATATATATATATATATATATACTGTATATATATGTATATATATATATATATATATATATATATATATGTATATATATATATATATATATATATATATGTATATATATATATATATATATATATATATATATATATATATATATATACATACATATACTGTATATAAGCCTAATTTTTCAGCACAAACACATGTGCTGAAAAGTTACCCCCTCGGCTTATATGGGAGTCAGAGGAGCTGAACAGATGGTGAAGCAGGTTTTGTTACTGCCAAAACAAGCATGAGGATCTTGCACTAGTGATCCTGCACTTGCTAGCTGGCTCCCTGTTATGTCTGTGCCCCCCATCCCCTGCAACATGGTGTGCACAGTGCCCTGTACAAGACTACCTGTGTCTCCAGGCTTATGGAGAGGAGTGTGCAAGCAAAATGTCAGCAGTGCAATGATGGAGGATTCTTCCTGTGAGCAAACTCTGTGTCTCATATCTATGACGTCATCTAGTGACGTCTTGAAACACAGCTGTATCATCCGTGGGGCACATCTGGCTATGGGGAGGGGGGCTGACTTGCACTGGGGGACACATCTTAATAATGTGGAGGGGGCTATACTGGTGAGGGTGCTTATATGACAGTCTATCAGTTTTTCCTGGTTCCTGAGGGAAAAGTAGGTACCTCGGCTTATACGCGACCCGGCTTATATGCGAGTATATCCGACATATATATATATATGTCGGATATACTCGCATACAAAAAAACACCAAAAACAAAGATGAACTAGGGCTATTGTACTATATATATATATATATATATATATATATATATATATATATATATATTACATTACAAAATCATTTTGATTTTGTATAATATGAACATGCAAACTATTTCTGCAGGCTTTAGGTAAAGGCCACGTCTGCACCATCACTGTGCATCACCATCACTCAAAAGGATTGGTTAGCACACTAGCTTCTCAAAGAGCCAAGTGTATTTTTATTCTTCAATTTATGTGTCAAACACCATAAGTTGACAATTGTTTTGGGGCCATGCAGGGTCCCTTTCCTCAGAACAGTGCAGACATACAATGTCTATATACAACTTATGTATGTCACTGTTCTGAGAAAGGGGACTCTGCGTGGCTCTGAAACAATTGTCAGCTTATGGTGTTTGACACTTGAATTGAAGAATAAAAATATGTTTTGCTCTTTAAGAAACTGATCCATTCAACTACCTGATTGACATAGGGTGTTGCTTGTATCCATGGTTATGCACCCAAATTGATATGGAAAGGTGTGTGATGCTCCTCACCTTCTCACTTCTATGCATTACCATCACAGTAAGATGGTCCATGTCATGGATGGGCTATTGCTTCCTGAACTTTTTCTATCACAAACATTTTTCTATCACAAACATTTAACATGTAATATTATGTTAGTTACCTCATTAGTGGAAAGCCTCTGGATAGTCCTGATGCTTCCTGGATCGTTCTTTAGCCCACTAAGCCAGCACTGGGTCCGTATTTATCTTTTAGCTTGCAGTCAATCTGTGAGTAACCTTTTTCACACTGGCCATGCACAAGTATGGGCCATGCATGCCCAGTAGAAGGAAGCTGCTCATGCATAGCATTTTTCCTCTGTACATGAGTGCTCTGTTCTGCTGGGCATGGTTGGACCTTACATGCGCATTTCAATGCAGAAGTGCTCGTTGTCTCTCGCTGCACTCTCATCCAGAAGAAACATATCCAGGTCTATTCAGAGGCTTCCCACTAATGAGGTGAGTATCTAACTTTTATATTTGTTGATGCATCAGGATTGCTTTAACCACTTCCTGCCTAGCGTACATTATATTCACATCGTTTCTAGCACCTATTTTGCCAGAATGATGTTAATATTATTCTATTGCTCTTCATGAGCACAGCAAGCAGCAAAAAGTGGGGTACAATGGTCCCCAATCTCTGTAGGTCCCACTAAAATACCAAGAAATGACATAAAGGGGAAGGGGGATCAATAGACTACCAAGGTCTACCTTAACATGATTGGGGGGGGGGGGGGACTAGACTACACGTGAAAAATATATGAAGGTGAGAGGGACCACTAGATCCCAGGGAAAGCTCCACTAGACCCCAAGGAAATAAATAAGCAGGATACCCACTAGTTCAGCAGGACAAGCTATAACGAAAAGAGGGTTGTTACTACTTCAAAAAATACCATTTTGCCAAAGTTTATAGCCCCAGCCACTTTTGAAACCACACCACTGCATATAATGCAACTAATTATGCTTTCTTTGTTGAAATATAGTTATGCTTTTCTTTATGTTTTATTCCCATCATTAAACTTTTAACATATTTTTGTTCATTCATTGCAGTACTAGAATAATAAAAAAAAAACACATAATGCAGAAAAATACTCCTTTATTACAAAATTGAATATCACCACTATACATTGTATTAGCAAGAAAATGTAAGTTGTATAATAAATGGGGTTAAACAGCAAAAATTAATTAGGATTTATTATCTACAGTAGCACTTTTTATTTTGAAATAATAAGAGGTGAAGACAAAATCTGTATTTTTTTTTTCATTCTTGTGTCTTCTTTTTCCCTTTTACGTTGCATACAAAAGAACTTATTCCTGGGGTAAAAAGCACCGAGTGATAGTCTAGTTTCTCCAACTGAAACACAATGTAAAGATCACTAGGGTGTCATAAGTAATGATAAACTTATTGCTGATTAAATAGGGATGTGGCCAAAAGTCAAAACTGCTCTAATCCAGACGGGGAAAACAGTTGTAAGTGTGATATTTTTTCAGTTGGGGATATTTTTTTCAGTTTACTAGGGATATTGCATTACTTTCCTCTGGACCCTAATTTCAGGAGTTGAAAAAGATTGAACTTGATGGATTTATCTTTATTCAGACAAAATACCATGTTTAAATTTCTGTCTGATAATACAGAAGACTTAAATGTCACAGGGAAGTTTTATTTTATGTTAAGTAATTATTTACTTAGGCGCTTGTTCAGAAAGTTAGGTTAAAAATGTGAAATGTCATTTTATTTTTTTAAAGCAAAAAAATGTTAAGCAAGGTATTTATTACCGATGGCACTCACATTTTTTTTTTCTATAGAAAAGCATCACATCCCTGCCTTAGTACGTTAGTCAGGAGATCACCAGTTACCGTTCAGATCTAATACCCCAATCTCCACCACAAGCTTCACACATACTGTAGCTAAGCCCCTTCTTGAACAAGAGACTGAA
Source organism: Hyperolius riggenbachi (assembly GCF_040937935.1). Lineage (NCBI taxonomy): Eukaryota > Metazoa > Chordata > Amphibia > Anura > Hyperoliidae > Hyperolius > Hyperolius riggenbachi. Next base: position 292,098,725 of record NC_090649.1, read on the forward strand.
TATGTCTAATTGACTTTGGTTGCCCCCAGGACTTATTTGTGCAAAGTATTGAGTCTTAGGCCGAGGTTACTGATAAAACGCCCAAATACCAAACAAAGGCAGAGTCCAGGTAAAAAGCCAAAGATCATGCACAGAGGATCAGAGGGCTTACAGTCAGGTACAAGCCGTGGGTCATACACAGAGGATCAGAGGCTTACAGTCAGGAACAAGCCAGGGGTCATACACAGAGGATCAGAGGGATTACAGTCAGGAACAAGCCGGGGGTCATACACAGAGGATCAGAGGGCGTACAGTCAGGAACAAGCCGGGGGTCATACACAGCAGATCAGAGGGTTCACAGTGAGGAACAAGCTGAGGGTCATACACAGAGGATCAGAGGACTTACAGTCAGGAACAAGCCGGATGTCATACACAGAGGATCAGAGGGATTACAGTCAGGAACAAGCCGGGGGTCACACACAGAGGATCCGGCAGCAAGGGTATAAAGCAGAGGATGAGAGAAGAGATATTATTCAGGCACAAACAGGGAGGAGCTTTTATGCAGACTCACCTGAATGAGCTAAGAGAATATAGATGCAATACCAACAGCTGCCACTAGGTTGCACAGATGTCTCCATCTGTGATAAATGAAGAATGTAAATCAGAGTGAGGCACAATTTTACAGTAGGCAAATATTGAATAAAGAATTTATGAATAAATATTGTGTAAAATAAGGCCTTTTAATCTATTAAAATATGTTCAGTAAAGTCCCTCTTTAAATCAAAAGCAGCAGCCAAAGAGCATTCACTTTTTGTGTATGCCTGTTGATGGCAAAGCCCCCCTCCAAATAACTACTGGTGAGCAAAGCAGTTTCAGCACTGGCACTGTGTTTCATAATGTAGTGATATGTAATTTTTTTGCATCTCTGTTGAGATGTTTATTTGGCAATTAAGGAGGCATTATACTGAAAAATTGCTTTGAAAACAATTCATTCATTGTTGGCTCTGGCGGGTAAGTTCCTCCATTGTGAAAGAAGCTGAACATGCAAATCAGACTAAAATAATGTTTTCCAACACTATCAATACATTGAATGTGCTGTTATAACCATCAAGCTGCAGCCAATCAGAAATTAAAAATTCTGATTGTTGTTCAGCATAGTGATTTAGCAGGGGTGTGGGAACAAAGGTGAAAGAACTGCGAGTACCTTTGGGCTCACTTTAGAACACTGCTAGCAGCCGACATGCTTTCATTGCCTACATTTTTCCGTGTTACGTGGTCTCATATTCATTATTTGTTATTTTCTGTCTATTTCTTTATTCTTTTTCAGATCCACTTTATATATGACATTTTACAATTGCTATCCGTGGATCATTTATTCTAGTCTGGATAGTTATTGTATAATTTTGAAACATGCTTCTTGTGTATCTTTTGCATAATGTTTAAGTTTATACGCATACTCCTATATTTCTTTTGGTTTATTAATAAAAATATAATACGTAAAAAAAAAAAAAAAGAACACTGCTAGCTTTAAAAAATCCAAGAATGAAATTCAGATATAAGTGTCTTTATTTCTTCTTACTTGTGTATCTCTCCTTACTCTTAGGGCTCTTTAGTAATATTCACTTCATTTTCTTAGATGATACAGGAGTATTCTGTTCAGTTTAGTTATAGAAGTGTGCCTCAATGAAACATAACTGCTTCCGTAGAATAAATGCTTTAATAAAGTGTAAAATCAGCTAAGATGGCACTCATAGGGCTTGATTCACTAAACCGTGATAACTCATATCACGGCCATTTTCGCACGCATTCGCGTGCTGCGTGAAAATTTGCGATTTTGTGTGATAATTCGCGATCGCGCCCAAATGGGAAAATGCGCCAAAAAATGGCCGTGATATGAGTTATCACGGTTTAGTGAATCAAGCCCCCAGTGCCTAAAAGTTTGGCATGTAAAGAGTCTTACAGTATAACCTTATGGCTTATAATCACAATATTAAAAACAAAATGTATATTGTTATGTACTTAGAAGACTAGCTTTATTGGATCCAAAGATATCACAGACCAAATACCCAAATGCGCACACATTCAGACAGCACCCTATACCATATGCCATACATTCTGAACACTAAAACAAATGTAGGCTCATGGCATTAGTGTTATAGTGTATAATGTAGTGCACTATATTATAATGTAACGCTGCAGTACAACATATTGGAGAAGCGGACATGATGATTCGTAATCACAAGTTATGTGGCTTAACCAGGGATGCTGTAATTTTAGCATGCAGTATTCCATAGGATACTGTGTAACCCTTTTAAGCCAATGATCTGTCCCAGTCTATTATATCTAGTATACAGTCTATTTGTTATGTCCTTATTCCAGCATCCTTTCCAAACCATAGTCAATACAAACAAGCACATGACACAGTCTATTTCAAGTGCTGACTGTTTAAGTGTTATTAAAAATAAAACGTAATAAAGGTTCATTTGGCTGCCTATTCCTGGTGCAAACCACTAGGTTACCTAGTCTCTATTGCTTTCATTCATTACCAACACCTCTACCAGTAGATATATCGCAAACCCACTTTTTTGGTTCGCGAACGCGAATTTGTGAAAATGTTTGCGAACAGGCGAACATCGCGTACCGCAATAGACTTCAATGGGCAGGCGAACTTTCAAAACTACAAACACTAATTCTGGCCACAAAAGTAATGGAAAAGATGTTTCAAGGGGTCTAACACCTGGAGGGGGGCGTGGCCAAAGTGGGATAAACGCCAAAAGTCCCCAGGAAAATTACGGATTTGACGCACAGCAGGGTTATAATCCCTAAAGGGCAGAAATAACATTGCATTCCTAAATTGGAGGCCTAAAGTGCTTAAAAAACATCTTGCGTGTGTACTATACATGGATCAGGTAGTGTAATTAGTGTGCTGCTTAACACTGACAGACCAAACTCACTGTGTAACGCACCAGAAACAGCTGTTTGTGTAGTGATGGCCGTGCTGGACTGGTGCACACCATGGCGAGAGTGCAGGTGATGGTGGTTTTCAACCCCATATGGTCGGGCTGAGGTAGCTCAATGACAGAACAACAGTGACTGAGTGTCTAGCTGATCAAATTTGTCTGTCCACAATGAAGCAACGACCTAATTATCTTCTTGGGTCAGGTGTGCCCCCCAACACACTCATATAGCCAGTCATTGCTTCATTGTCATACGCAAGCAACTTCACCGCGGCAAGGTAATGATCACGAAGGGGAATTGACACATGTACGTGCCTTTTGTTTTGTTGTTGCAGCCGCAATGCAGCCAGAAAAATTAGGCAGGCATGTACACGCACCAGAAAAATTATTATAGCGGCCGCTGCTAGCAGCGGCCTTAAAAATTCAGGAATCCACCTGGAGTCCTGGACCCTGTTGGTGGTGGTGGAGAAGGCAGTCAAGAGGCCTGCAGGCAGAGATGCTGTGTGTGGGGACTGACTTAGTCTTCGGGCAGGCCTGACCGTGCTTTGCAGACCAGGCATCCGTGGTCAGATGGACCCTTGACCGAACTCTGTGTGCCAGAGATGACACCACTTGCCTTTCAACATCACGGAACAGTTTGGGTATCGCCTTTTGAGAAAAATAATTGCGGCCTGGTATCTTCCACTGCGGTTTCCCAATGACCATAAAGTTTCAGAAGGCCTCAGAGTCCACCAGCTTGTATGGTAACAGCTCCGCCAAGCCAGCTGTCAGACACCGGGCAAAGGGGTGACTGGCAGACATTGGCTTCTTCCGCTCAAAAATTTCCTTCACGGACACCTAGCTGCTGCTGTTGGCAGAGGAGCAGGAACCGCTCAAGGTGAGAGGCGGAGTGGAGGAGGGTGGCTGTGAAGGTGCAAGGGATAAAGCGGCTGAAGATGCTGCACCTAAAGGAGGAAGAGGAGGCGGAGGGTGGCTTTGCGTTTGTGTGCTTCTTTTCCTCACGTGGTCATCCCATTGCTGTTTGTGCTTTCTCACCATGGCCCATATGCAATTCACTTTTTTCACCTGAGTTTTTTCCCAGGTGATAAATTTAGATTTGTCAATAAAATGCCTTTTAAGCCAAAAGAAAGCAAGAAAATACTCAAAATAATTTTGATACTACTTTTTCACCCACTTATAGGTACTTTTTTAGTTGAAAAGTGCTGGAAAGTTATTTTAAATTGAAGATGAAAAATTATCTCCTAGGAGAAAACTCGGGTGAAAAAGTGAATTGCATATGGCCCCATGTGCCTTCGTAAGGCAGTTGTCCCTACGTGGGTCTTGGTCTTTCCAGGACTCAATTTTTGGTGGCAGAGAGTACAGATGGCATTGCTCTCATCTGAGGCAGACACACAAAAAAAAAATTCCACACCGCTGAGCCCTGGAATTAGTATTATTTTATTATTATTTATTGTATTTATAAAGCGCCAACATATTACGCAGCGCTGGAATGATGGCACTTTGGTGGTGGCATCAGCAGCTGACCTTGAAGGGCATGTTGGCTGGCTGTCCATAGGTGGCGATACATGGCGCCAGACACTGCCATGAGCTGTTTCTGATGACGAGCTACCCTTGCTTCTTTCAGCAACTTGTCTCCTCCTATTCCTCTCTGACTCCCCCTCTGAACTGTCCCCCTGCTCATCTTGTCTATTGGGAAACCATGTGACATCAATGGCAGTATCATCATCATCATTATCCTCCACAGCTTCTCTTGTATCAGACACCTCCAAAACTGCACCAACAACAGGTACTTCATCATCCTCACACCTTAGGTCCATAGTGGCGCCTAACTCAGACATATGAGGTGGTGGCTGCAGAGGAAGATATGTCATGGTTCTGTGCAGAAGCTTAGGAAGATGAGGTGTTCTGTGTTAAATAGTCAACTACGTCCTGGCAATCTTGGGAGTTGATGGCACGGCCTTCTGAACACTGCACTTTAGTCCAGGGCCGCACAAAATCATGTCAGCATGACCTCCAACAGACCTGCTGGGTGGCCTGCCTCTGGCTCTGCCTTTTGTTTTGTCCATATTGGGAGGATGAAGTGAAAGGTATGCACTGACTTGACTAATACAATGTAAAGTCACACAGGTGCAGTGAAAAGGTTGCAGTGACTGCTGGTATGACAATGTGCAGTCACACAGGTGCAGTGAAATAGGTTGCAGTGACTGCTGGTATAACAATGTGCAGTCACACAGGTGCAGTGAAAATATTGCAGTGATTGTTGGTATAACAATGTGCAGTCACACAGGTGCAGTGAAAATGGATGCACTGACTGCTGGTATATAAAACAGCGTGCGGTCACACAGATGCAGTGAAAGGTATGCAGTGACTGCTATATAAAACAGTGTGCAGTCACACAGGTGCAGTGAAAATGGATGCACTGACTGCTGGTATATAAAACAGAGTGCGGTCACACAGATGCAGTGAAATGTATGCAGTGACTGCTATATAAAACAGCGTGCGGTCACACAGGTGCATTGAAAGGTATACAGTGACTGGTATTACAATACAATGTGCAGCTGTCACACAGGTGCAGTTAACAGGTGTGCCTGGACTGGTATATAAAACAGTGTGTGGTCACACAGGTGCAGTAAATAGGTATGCAGTGACTGGTATATAAAACTGCATGCTGTCACACAGGTGCAGTGAAAGGTATACAGTGACTGGTTTTACAATACAATGTGCAGTTGTCACACACACAGGTGCAGTGAAAAGGTAGGCACTGAATGTGCTGGGCCTGGCACAGTATAGCAATTAGCAAGAACTTGCTGTGACAGACAGGGCTTATATATGCAGTGTCAGTGGGCCACACACACACAAAAAACACATCACAAGAACATTAGCTCTCAAAAGAGCCATTTTGGTGGTGCTTTTCAGCAACAAATATCAGCAAGGAGCAAGTTAACAGAGCTCCTAACTATCGCTTTCCCTATCTCTCCAATGTCTCTCCCTTCTCTCACTAATACTGCAGCAAACAGAGGGAGAACATGGCCGACGCTGCTGCCTTATATCCTTATATGGGGGGGGGGCTCCAGGAGGGAGTGCAGCCTAATTGGCTGCCATGTGTCTGCTGACTGTGATGTAGAGGGTCAAAATTTAGCCCAATGATGTAGTATAGGGGGTGGGTTGAACTCGCATACAGTTTGCGTTCGGCCGCGAACGTGAAATCACGTTATTTGCATGAATATGTTTGCATGCGAACCATTCGGGACATCTCTATCTACCAGCTTTCTAGAGGACTGCTGTCTTCCTTAGACCTGTCAGGCCTGAATAACTACAATCCCTTTTTGTAATGCTCCTGAATTTGCAGTTCTTTTGCTGTTGTAAGTAACGGCTAACTCTCAAACAAAATGTCAAAAACAAAACCGACATCAAGCTGAAACTATCAAAGCAACAACAAAACCATGCAAACAAAAGAAGCCTGCTCCCTCAACCCATTCACTATTGCCTGTGTGGTTTCAATTGCTTTTTTACTTTTGCATAATGATTTTTGACTTGGTATAGTGTGCTTTGAAGAGTCAGAGTAGCTTATTTACCCATAAATACACGCATTTGGTTTCTAAGGATAGCATTAGTGTTATTTCCTCTGACTTCATTTACTCTATTTCTCCTATTAGCCTTGATTACTCCCTTTAATGTTATTCAAAAGAACTTTGTGGCTCATGTCCTGTACTCTGTGAGCTTTTCTTTCAGCACTGCAACAGAATGCCATTTCCCGCCGAGTGTTCAATAGATGGAACTGTCCCTAATATACTGCAGCATTCTTCATGGAGAGTTCTCTAAATAAAAGAGCTGAGTGCAACACAAAATGTTCTGCTTCAAATTACACACCTAAACTACCATTCAATCTCAAAGTGTTGAGTGTGATTAAAGGAAATTAGAGACAACCTGAAGGGTTTATTAGCTTGCAACAAATAGGCAGGGGGATGTAGTTAACAATGTGTGCGGTAATTCAGTTAGTAGTGCTAAGAATGAGTGGTAATCTGATTAATTCCCATTTTAAGAACCTTGTTGTTGCTTTTTAATTATAGAAAGCACATCATTATTATTACAATTTTGACCTGCAGGAGCAGCAGGTAATATATTCGATATGCTCAGTAATCCTACTTTTTTCCCACCAATACAATGTAGCTGACTGCTGAAACTTGTACGCTACTGAATATATTTATTTCTTTAGCTGAAAAGCAGCGTATTTGTCGGCTGTTGCATTAAGCCTTTTAAAGCTAGCGAGGCTGGGAGAACACTGATAAGCAGAACTTCAATGATTACAGCTTAAAATGGAATCCACCGACAGTTCTACCTGAAGGCAGGCACGTCACTTTATAATTTATTGCCAACTACATGGAAAATATCCTGATGGAAAGACAATAGGAAATCAAAGCTATGTTTATTTTTATCTGAGGCAGTTTGACACAGCAATGACACTTGTAAAGGAAGAGCAGGCATATTTCACAATGATGCAGAAGCACATGTTAGACATGCACAGTGTACATATCAATAACCATCCTAGATAACATAGATCATGCCCCTTACCCATCCAAGCACCGCTCAGCTATCTGGCACCAATGAGGAACAAATTGATTACAAATCAGCCAGATTAGGAAAATAGCTGTTCTGCCCTCAGTGTTGAATGTACGGGGATTTTAGTGCAGTTAATTAATATTTGCTTCACTAAGCACAAAAAGCACAATGTACTTTGGAGTTGATTCTAACCTGAAATCTGTTATGAGAAGAATAACATATGATTTTTGGTAGAACAGCGAGGAGAAGTACCTCCTAGTTTAATAAATGTTAGCACTTGTCTTGGATGCAGGGCATGCATTTTTCAGTCTGGCAGAGGCGGTGTATGCCTGTGCGATTAACCATTCAATTGCAACATGTGTTTAGGGATGCGCAGCCTTTCCCCCCCACCTTTCCTTAACATGTGATTTTTGTTATCGTAATATAGTTAGCACCACTTTCTGAATTACATTTATGTTATTGTCAGTAGAATTATGGAGCTTTCTGATTCCGTTTTAAACTGGGGCTCAGGGTATGTTTTTTAAAGTGTAACAGAGGTGGAATTGGCAGAGTAATTGGAACACAGAGGCATATTAGATGGTAAATTAAATATCTCCGTGTCTTTTCTGCTCTGCACTCTACCTGTCCGACTGCTGCACTGCCCCCCCCCCCCAAATTGCAGACAAGTAACATGTCAGCAGCTAAGCAAAGGTAGGGGTGTTATTTTGAGGAGAGGGATGCCCTTCCCAGTGACAAAAACACCGCTTACCCGCTTCTGTGTTCATTCACTGCATCTCCCTCTCTCTCCCTCCCCCTCTCTCCCCCTGCCCCTTGCACTCTTCTCTGTGCTCTGTAAGAGAAGGTAGTATTTTTTTTTTTAGGTTTTCCACCAGCTCGGGTTCTCTTCTCAAGTCCCGTGGGGAGAAAACATTATACTAAAAGGACACCAGAGGTGAAAATAAACGAATGCTATAAATAATTGTATCTATCCTTCTTCTCCTAAAAATGACTTTTTAAGATACCCACAGTTTTAGTTTATATTTAATTATACTTTTTAAGTTTTTACTATTGTTTTGCTCAATGACACATTCATTGAAGTATGCCACAGCTAAAATATATGAACTATTGAACTATTAACTATTGAACTATTTTATCTCTTTCCTGCTCTCAGAAGCCATGTTCTGCCAGGAAAGTGTTTTATAGTTGTAATTTCTTATCAGTTAGGGTCACACTGTAGTCTGACCCAGTCCTGACTCAGACAGGAACTGCCACTTACATACCTGATGTTTAACTCTTTCAGGCAGAGAAAGAAAAAAAACCACAGCATAGTTATTTGTGTGCTAGGCACTGTACTTACCCATGTCTATCTCATCATGTCACATGTCACCTCAGGTATCCTTTAACTCCCCAGAAAAAATTCTCTCTGATAATTAGAACATACAAGCACCAAGCTGACAGTGTCAGCATAGACAATATACAACCAAACTAGCACTACAAGAACAGAGTTCTAATCGCTCAGCCACCACATAAATTGCTAAACATTCGGCAAAGAATAACTGCAGGAATACAGTTTGCTTTTTTTATAACCCTGTAAGAAAGAGCAATTTTGATATGTAACATTAGCGTGTTTTATTTGGTGTGTATAATATAACTATGTCTGACTACCAAGAATGACAAAAAATGAAAGATTGCTTATGACAGAAAATACACTTGCTGTACACTGTTTACCATATACAAGTATGACAGCTATAGATACATGATCGTGCCCTTTCCCGGTAAACTGTTTATAAATGATGCATGCATTATGTAGAGTGCTATGTATATTTATATCAGTGCCTTATGAAAAATAAAGCTATAATGCTCCTGATTATTTCTTGTTATCACACAGTAAAATACAAACGAAGGAGCACTCAGCATTCATCTAGTTTGTCAGGCTGTTATAAATTCTCTGTGCTCAGTACAGTATTGTGTTTTTCTTTGGTTTTGATTATCGAGGCTACTGTACTTCAGATGTCAGTGCCTATTGACTAATGAATGCACTGCACACCTTTTTATCTTAGCAATATGGAATTATTGGATTTTTCATATTCAATGTCATAAATTGTATCCTACATATTCAAAAATCAATGTAACATTATTTATAGTCTATTGGTAGTAACTGAATATGATTCTATTTAAAAAAAAAATGTCTGCAATCAATACTTGTATTTCATGTTGGCTATTTATTGGCAAAGTTACAATAACATGTCTGTATCCATGCATTGTAATATCCTATCTTTAAATGACATTTATAATTTATAAAAATATAATAGTGTTTAATTAGCTGGTCATAGTCTGACCCTGAATTTTTATGTAAGGATATAGGCCTCGATTCATCATTGTCTTTGCGATAACTTTTTCCAGTTTGTTAAATTATCGAATTTGAAGTGTATCGATTTTTAGTTGTATTCATCAAGGTTTTTCCGCATTCGGTGTGACTTCGATAAAATATTGATAACATGCGTTAACCATTCAGTAACATGTCAATATTTCCATTTTACAGCGGTAATTTAACACAAGGCCATAAGATTCCCGTGGAATTGTGGGTAAAAAGGCAGTCCTTTGAGTTTGAACACCACGTAGCAACATTCCAAATAGGGCTTAACACCTGGACCAGGATTCTGGAAGTGGCTTGGGACAATCCTACAATTTTGCCAGCTACTGCTTGATGGGAGCCCTTTCTGAAAAAATGTAGTGCAGCTAGCAATTTAGTTAACCCTGGCACTGCCTGTGTTCTTTTACAAGGTGATTCAAGATAAATGCAGATGTCCTGGTATAGAAAATAAATCCAATCTCTTGCAAATTGATATGGTTCTAGACCTTATTCTTGCCCTTCTGCGCCTTTGAATCACTCTCAGCTGATACATAACCACTTCAAATGGCTCCATCTTCTCTGTCAGTAATGATCTGACAGAAATAACGACAGAGCAGTGAAGGAGATAGCTAATCCTAAATTTAACGCTAAACCACGCCCACTTTCATTTTAATGAATTGCACTTTCTTCCGTTTTATCGTATCGTTATCAAATAATTACCGAATGCTCGCGAACAGCTGTAGATAACTTTGATGAATCCTGAAATCAACTTATCGAGTTCGGTATTTTACCGAGCTGTAGGTAATTGATTAATAAGTCTTGATGAATCGAGGCCATTGAAAATTACATTGTAAATGGTACATTGTAGGATTTAAATGACCCTTCTTCTAAAAGTTTTGTCCCCGTATAACTGCATAACTGCTCAAACTATTACCTTATTTTATTTCATAATCCAGTATTTAAAAATTGTGAAGTGACCTAAAAACTACAAAATGTGTAAAGTACATTGATGGTCACACAGTTTTCAGGAAAGGTTAAATGCCCTCATAAAGCTAAATGGTTACGCCCATATAGCTCTCAAATATACAGCTGTCACCACCTGGAATGTGGCCTTTTTTGTAGCAAAAACATTAACAAAACATTACTAACCTAAAGTAAACCTGTAGTCTCGCCCCCAAAATATTTAAATACAGTATTGCTTAGGTAGAGGGAAGACTCTCGATTGTCCAGAGGCTTCCCGTGACCTTGATATCACTGCAGCTAGCTGGGACCTTCTGACAATGGATGAGCCACTTCAGCTCACTGCACAGACACACCATACTCACGCGGAACAGTGCAGCTGCACCCATTTACAAAGTAAACATGGACATGGGACAACATCCGACAAGCCCTTGTCAGATAGGTTCAGATGGTCCGTTCTTGCCGTGCTTCTTGCTGTGAGGTCGCTGCCCCTCTCACCAGTCATATTGGACGTACAAGTTTAATCCACAGGCAGCAACAGTGGTGTTTGGCTTTACAAGATACAATGTAGCGGCTCTACGAGATTATGTTGTGGGCTGGAGTAGTGAGAGTTCATAAGTGGCAAAACTGTTGTTCATTTAGTGCTTAATTATAGTGTTGAATTGCTACACAAATACAATCTTAACATTGATGTGATTACCATTAGGCTGCCAGCCTGAGTCATCATTACTGCAAATGTTGCTCTTACCTGTAGGCATGTTGCCAGCCTGAGCCATCACTATTACAAGTGTAGCCTGAACCATCAATATTGCAATTGTTGCTGATACTTGTTGGCATGCTTCCAGCCTGAGCCATCATTATTGCATTCCAGCCTGAGCCATAATCATTGCAAGTGTTGCTGCTATTTTTTGGTATGCTGCCAGCTTGAGCCATCATTGTTGCAAGTAATTTGAGCACTGGGTCAGATATTTAGCTGTAGGACGTTTGGTAGATGTCGTCTTGAGATTTAGGAAGAGTTGCAGGCTATAGGTGTATGCGTGGAATTTTGCAAATTGTTGTGTGTGGCATGGTATAGCCAGCTGTCTAATTTTAACCTCAGTGTTTTGTCCCATCTTAACAGAGTTTTAATGTGCATATTAGATTTGTAATAAGCTCTTGTGTGTTTGCCCAATTGGGCAGCTGTGAAAACTTTTCATATTCAGCTAAAACGTGTTTGTTAATGGGGAAAAAAGCTGGCTAGAATGTTCTGTTCAATTCAAGCTGTATTTCCTGCTGGGCTCCCTCGTGGAGTTGCTCTCTGGCTTAAAAATAGAGTAACTCTCCTTCCAAAGATATACTATACTTCCCCACGCCATACTTTATACTTTTGTGGACAACTGCAATACGCAAGCATATACACAATCTTAATGTCAGTGTGGCATTGATTGCTTACTTCTAAATCTGCAAACTGGGAAGGTCTGAGCTCAGGTAGTAGTGATTGCCTTTTCATGTAGTAGATAATCATTCACAAATTATTATGCACTTCATAAAAGGTTTAAATTGGTCATTACCAATACCCAACAGGCAGAATTTGGGAACAGAATATATGCAATTGTGCATAAACCTTTCTATAACCAAAACTTTAAGATCTCAAGGCACATTCATATGTGATGGAAGAACTTGGAATTATTGTCTCAACATTTAGAACATCCATTGGCTGTGTCACTTTTTTATTTGGCAGTCCTTTTAGGTTAGTAATATCTGACATAAATCCAGGATTTAGGTTTAAATCCATGTTTAATTATGTCAAGTATGTAACAATCTTGTGTCACAAGGAGCTGAGTTTTAAACGTAATTGAGCATTAAAGCTATACTTTCTGCTTTTAACATGATAAGAAATTGTTTAGCAATTATCAAAACTATACCACTTTTATGGGATTATTTGTCATATACTGTCTAGCATTTCAGTTTAAATCCTAGTCAGGACATTATATGCATGGAATTTGTATGTTCTACTTGTGTCTGTGTGGATTTCCTATGTGCACTCCAATTTCCCCTCACATCCCAAAAAGACAAATAGACAAATTGATTGGCTACTCCATAAATTGCCACTAGACTATGTGGTATGTATGACTATGGGAGGGATTAGACTGTGAGCCCCTCTGAGGGACAGTTAGTGACAAGACAATACTATGTAGAAACACTGTGGAAGATGTAAGCGCTATGTAAATGTATAGTAAAATAAACGGTCCTACTTGGTTCTAGAAATTCTTGTAGTGTTAATTTACCCTTATAATAGGATATAATATTAAAATAATTTCGAATAGAGTATAATAATTAAATGAGATCTTACTTTTCTTTAATGTCCAATTCTAAAACACTTTTGCTTATTTAGTTGTTGATTATTTCATGAGTAGGTATACTGCTGTAATTTGTTTATGGCCTTTCAAGGATTTATATCCTTTGGGGTGTATGATCTGACTCTAAATAGATGCACTTTTGGAAGATGTGGTATTACAGTGTAATGAAAAAAAAAACATAATTAGTAGGATTGTATGAAATATGTTTGCAGAGTCTAGATATCTTTAAATTCCACATGTAGGGGATCATGGTAGTTTCTTTTTTATAAACCCACTTATTTTAGCTGAAAATTGGCTTAGTCAATACATCATTTTGGAAAAGAATGTAATTTTTAACTAAGCCCATGTTTTTAGTTGCATTATAAAGGGAACAATAATTAGGTCAACATAGTTATCTGGATCTTTTGCAATAGTTGCCAAGGATCTACAAAGCATAAAGATGCAATGTCATGTGTGTCACTTTTCATTAACCTTGTTAACTTTAAGAGTTGTACATTTCCCCCATTTGATCTTCAATCCAGAAAATAACTCAAATTTTGCTATTTAGGATGTGCCTTTTAGAAGGTCAAATGACAGTAGCCTCTCACTCCCTATTGTATGCTGAGGTGAACATCCACTCTATTTGCTGTTTATCTCCTTTATTGCAGATGTAGTAGCTCATGACAGTCACAGAGAAGAATGACAAGTTAATCCTGTACATTTCTCTGTGTAGTATGGGTACTGCAGTAGGGAGCTGAAGGTTGCTGACAACTTAGCTGCGATACCCCAGCTAGGGAAGACTAAAGCTATTTTTAGGCTTTTAGGAGAAAATGGATGAGTGGGTGCTGTTTTAGAAACACACAGAATTGTAATCTTAAAAATGCATGCATGATGCTTAAATATGTATGCATGTTGGATTATTATGGCTCTGTACATATTAACAAGCTGACACATCATTGCATTCCAGCGGTTCTGGAGGTGTGTTTAGCTTCTAAGGGTACAATGGTTAATTTGCATATATTCAGCAGTGGTGCTCTGGGAGACATCTCGAGCTCACTCCAACCTGAATTATCGCAAATTCTTTCTGTTTTAGGAAAGCAAACTTTTGTTTTTCTTAACATCTTAGTAAGGGGGCTTTTAGGACCATTGTAGTCCCTTACACACCCCAATGAGTTCTGGGTCACCATGAGCTTGCTGGTTAGTCTGTGCCTCTCGGATTTACAAGCCCTACTCCATAGAGCCAAATTAATCCATGCCATGCACTGATGAGGTTCAAACAATCCGAAACAGTCTGTATGCATGTTGGATTATTATGGCTCTGTACATATTAACAAGCTGACACATCATTGCATTCCAGCGGTTCTGGAGGTGTGTTTAGCTTCTAAGGGTACAATGGTTAATTTGCATATATTCAGCAGTGGTGCCTGGGAGACATCTCAAGCTCACTCCAACCTGAATTATCGCAAATTATTTCTGTTTTAGGAAAGCAAACTTTTGTTTTTATGATGCTTAAACACTGGTGCTTTAACCTATGCTAAATAAAAACGTCATGTGAGTAATTGGATGAAAGCGTTGATAGTTCTCATTTATTCACATGACTCTACCATTTATTGCAACCCCAAAACCATTATATTAGGCAGAGGTCTGTAGTTGTTGGATAGCACATATATCTCTCTAATAAAAAGATACATTTGTGCAGAGAGCCATTATAGAGAACCCAGGGTGAAAATAAACTGATGAGATAAACAATTCATCTTGCTCCTCATAAAAATTGCTTTTTTTAGATATCCCATGGTTTTATTTTACATTTAGACATCTACAACGAATATTGAATATTTGATTGTCTCTGCTCAATGGCAGTCTAATAAGTGTCCCAAAGTTAAAATACATAAACTATTGATCTTTTTTCTATTTCGCTGCGCCCTCTAAAGTTGTATTCTGCCAGGAATACTTTTATGGCTGTAATTTGATTATCAGTGATGTTTACTATATTTCCGACAACGTACCGACAAGACAGAAGCTGTCACTTTCATGCCTGGAAATAAACTTTCAGGCAGCAAAAAAAAAAAAGTTTACAGGCCTGGTTATTAATATGCTTTGCACTTTACATACACATGTCTATCTCATTATGTCAAATGTTGCTTCAGGTACACTTTAATGATTTGCACTATACCAACAAAACTTTCAGAAAGAGATGATCTTGATGTGAAGGTGCAGAACGTGGGGGGCTCGTGCCAAGTACACACGGCCCCTCAGATTTGACTGATCCTGAAGACAGTAACTTGTCACCAATCAATGTATTGCTTATATGTGGCTGAAGACATTTTGGTTTAAGGTGGCTTGCTGATTGTTGTTTTTATTTGATAAATGTAAATGTTAAAAGAATAAGCATCATTGTATTCAGAAAGATCATAAGTAAAATTATGATACAATGTAATGACATCTTAGAGTCTGCGTCTTGTATCTATTATAGAGTTGAAAGTGCTCGAAAAGTAGATAATTAAATGCTTAAAGACATTTCTGCAGTCTTGAAAGCACAGGAATTAGTCATATGATTGACATTTCAATCAATAAAGCCTAGTGCAGATTTTCTTCCTTTGTCTGTACAGTTTAGCAACAAAATGTCAATGAATGGAAATGGGAAAAACTGTGTCTAGCAATTGTTTTCAGCAAAGGTTTGTACTCCAGCAGACATGCTGATGTTCATAATTCTTGATAACTATCTTTCACATACATCCAGATCTTTATTTCTTTTCTTTCCCTCCCATTCCTTTCTCTCTCTTAAAACTGAAAGACTCTTTCAATGTGATTCATGGCTTGGAAAAATCGTGTTTTTTTCAGCATTTAACTATAGGAGGGTTCCAATGATTCTTGTGATCTGCATGTTAAAGAATACCTATGCCATTATGCTAGCATTTTGTAAATGTAAAGCTACATGCACACTTGCAATTCTTGCTACCCCAAGCAATAGTTAGAGATTATTGTGGATTACTGTGGGTGCACACTGCTCAGCTATTGTAAGAGTGTGCTGTTCTATGGCAAGGGGAGAGGGAATAATTAATGTGTGGAACAAAGACACCCCTGTATATTTCTAGAGATTAAACCAGCCATGCCAAAGGACAACTACAAGTGTACATGCTTCAGATTTCTAGTCAGTAACATTTGTTTTAGCCTAGGAAAATATAATCTGTGTATGTAGCTCAGTACCAACTTTCTACGTTAATTGAAATATGCAAATAATTCTAAGATGGTGCAGAATCACACAAATGTACATGGACCAATCACATGCTTTCATAACAAGGTTTGATTAGCCCAAGTTACATTAGATTTTCATAATGATTACCATAATTCTGTATCATAATAATTAGCAGAAATTGTAATCACCTCAAATGTTGTTGCGCCTCAATAACAATCCTACTGATTGTTGTAATGTGGACTATGCTACATGTAGATTCGGGTAAGACTTTATTAATAAACAATACAAACATAGATAGTACTGGCATGTACCGTATATACTCGCATATAAGCCGACCCGCATATAAGCCGACCCCCCAACTTTTCCATGGAAAAACAGGGAAAAATGATTGACCCCCATATAAGCCGGGGGTAGGAAATGCTGGATTGGTGCAGGCCACGTAATCCCCCCAGTGTGTCCCAGTATAGCTAGTATAGTGCCCAGTATGGGTATGTAGTGCCCCAGTATAGCTAGTATAGTGCCCAGTTTAGCTAGTATAGTGCCCAGTTTAGCCAGTATAGTGCCCAGTATAGGTAGGTAGTGCCCCAGTATGGCTAGTATAGTGCCCAGTTTAGCTAGTATAGTGCCCAGTTTAGCCAGTATAGTGCCCAGTTTAGGTAGGTAGTGCCCCAGTATAGCTAGTATAGTGCCCAGTATAGCTAGTATAGTGCCCAGTATAGCTAGTATAGTGCCCCAGTATAGCTAGTAGAGTGCCCCAGTATAGCTAGTAGAGTGCCCCAGTATAGCTAGTAGAGTGCCCCAGTATAGCTAGTAAAGTTCCCTAGGTTAGCTAGTATAGTGCCCAGTTTAGCTAGTATAGTACCCAGTATAGGTAGGCAGTGCCCCAGTATAGCTAGTATAGTACCTAGTATAGTGCCCCAGTATAGCTAGTATAGTGCCCAGTTTAGCTAATATAGTGCCCAGTTTAGGTAGGTAGTGCCCCAGTATAGCTAGTATAGTACCCAGTGTAGGTAGGTAGTGGCCGGTATAGTGCCCTGCTCCCCCCGCTGCTATTACCTGCAGCGGCTTCCTCGTCCCCGGCGGCGCTTCCTCTTCCCCGCTCTCATGCCTCTATGAAGAAATCACAGCAGCGCGCCCGGCGCTGCTGCTCTGATGATGCAGGGGGCAGGAAAGAGCGCGGCTCCCTGTAGCGGCGATCTGCATCGCCGTTACCATGGGAACCGCTCTTTCCTGCCCCCTGCATCATCAGAGCAGCAGCGCCGGGCGCGCTGCTGTGATTTCTTCATAGAGGCATGAGAGCGGGGAAGAGGAAGAGCCGCCGGGGACGAGGAAGCCGCTGCCGAAACAAGTAATAGCAGCGGCGGCGGCGGCGGGGGGAGCGGGCAGGGGGTAGCGGGGGCCGCGGACCACGGACCACCAGGGAAGACTCGCATACAAGCCGACCCCCAAACTTTTGACCCCCTTTTTGGGGGTCAAAAATTCGGCTTGTATGCGAGTATATACGGTAGCTTTAAAAAAAATAGCTGGCAAAGGTCTTTACTGCTTTGCTTCTCGCCTTTCCATTCTCTCTCTCTCTCTCTCTCTCTCTCACACACACACTCACACTCTCTCTCTCTCTCTCACTCAAATTTTAGTTATTTTTAAATTGCCTTTAAATCCCATTCCTTTGTCGTGATACAACATAGATATACCCCCTTAGAGAAAGGTACAAG
This sequence comes from Hyperolius riggenbachi, assembly GCF_040937935.1. Classification (NCBI taxonomy): domain Eukaryota; kingdom Metazoa; phylum Chordata; class Amphibia; order Anura; family Hyperoliidae; genus Hyperolius; species Hyperolius riggenbachi. The sequence continues at coordinate 292,116,739 of NC_090649.1, forward strand.
ACTGACTGGTCAACATCTAATATTTTTTGTTAAATGAACAGGGTGTAATGTTTTTCTAAGTTCATTGTATTATTAGATGCTTTGTACAAGAGTTCTACTTGTCTCTACCTGTATCCCTTGAAAACAAGTTATGTATCATGCACTGGATTAATATGTGAAGTTGTACTATCAGCTCTGCCTTATTAACTGCCCCTTATAGGAAAAGTAGGCATTGTACTGTCTGATACTTCAGATATAATGACTGCGAATTGTTTGAATATTTTTTGCCTATTGTAACTGTTTTTGAAAAAAGAATAAAACGTTAACGTAAAAAAATACAAATAGCTGGCAGTCTATGGGTTAATATAAAGCTGAACTAAATTTTGACCCTGACTGACTAATGAAAGGCTGGAAAAATTTACAAACGCTTATAGTGTATGTAAATTTTAACAACTTGGGCCCATATGCAATTCTCTTTTTCACCTGAGTTTTCTCTTGGGTGGTATTTTTAAATTTGTCAATAAAATGAATTTTAAGCCATCAGAAAGCAAGAAAATGCTCAAAATAATTTTAATACACTTTTTTTCATTTACTTTTTGGTACTTTTTTAGTTGAAAAGTGCTGGAAAGTTATTTTAATTTGAAGATGAAAAATTATCTCCTAGGAGAAAACTCAGGTGAAAAAGTGAATTGCATATGGGCCTTAATGTGCACTGCACAAATAATGCAACTTGCATTAAATGGACAAGGTTTTAACCACTTCACCTCCCTTGCTACGCTTATCTACTCCCCACAAAACTTTATCTGAAGCTCAGGGGAGTAGATAGGCGTACTTGTGGTAAACAGTGTGCTGTATGCCCAATAAGCTATATGATTATGTATATAGGGTATCATTTTAACCGTGACAAGTGAGAGAATAGATTTTGTGTTGTTTGACAACTGAGGGCTAAGTCATGTGATTTTTTTTTCCGGAAAACTGAATGAAAAGCAATAAAACTGTTATTTTCATGTACTCTATACCCCTAAATAAATATTTGTAAAAAACAAAACAAAAGTGACAACATTGAAAAGAGAATACATAGTTACCCTAGGGACTTAGCTTTTAAAATATGTATGCCATGAGAGTGTATTACTGTTAATCATGAAGATAAGGGCTTTTAATTACTGATAGAGTACAATGAGAAAACAAAAAACACAAACCAGAAACGAATATATTATTGTCATACATTGTACTAGGAACATTATTTAAATGTTGAGATAACCAGGACAAATTAGCAAATACAATGTGTGGGTTTTACCTATGGTAACATTGTTTATTTGAAAACTATAGTGGATGGAAATGGAGAAATAGTGTATTTTTCCTTTTTTTTCTCATTTTTCACATTAAAATGCACAGATAATAACATAATTACTAAAAGCAAATATCACCCTCACAAAGCATAATTTGTGGCAAAAAAACAAGATATAGATCATTTACATCTGATGAGTAGCAATAAAGTTATTAGTGAATGAATGGGAGGAGCGCTGAAATGTGAAAATTGCTCTGGTTTTTAAGCAAAAAACCCTGTGGTGCTGAAGTGGTTAAACTATTGTTGCCTAAAATGATCATTACAGATTTTTGGATAGCAACTATGGCGAGGGGAGTGAAAAGAACATGAAGAGTGAGAAGAACAATGAAGGAACTGAAAAGGAAGATCCCCAACAATAGCTGTCTGTCATTAGTAAACCAGCACAATGGCTTGATTCATAAAGCATTATCACATATGGTAATGCAGAAAACAGCTGACTTTACCAAGCACTTAGGAAAATGTCAATTCAGCAAGGCTGTTACCGCATAAAAAACTGAAATTACATAGTAGTGAGGTAAATTACCAACGTGTGTGGTAAATACCTCAACACATGTCAGTAAATATCAATTCATAAAGACTACAACATGCGGTAAAGCCCATAAATATTACTGGCACCTCTGGTGTGGTGTAAAGAGTATGCAGACTGTGCAAGACTGTCCGGAGCCAGCCGTGACTCACAGAAGAAGAAGCAGAGAGAGCTATAATTGACAGGAGCAGAGCAAATAGAAACAGCTCCTGTCTCCTGAAAGTCCTGCTGATCGGATTTTGAAAGGTTGCGAAGGCTTCTTGGGTGGAACAAGCTTTTCCAACCCCCAGGCAGTGAGCAGAGAAAACAGAACAAAATAGGTTTTCCCTGGAGCCCTGCGGCCATTTAACCATGTAGGTTCCTGTTTGAAAATACGGAAGAACTAGTGAGGAAATCACCTAAGCAGGGCATGTTTAAAGTTTCTTGGAGTTCATCTAAGCTGTGGCAATTGAATAAAATGTTAAAAAAGACTAATGTACAGATTCAGAGAGAGCAGGGGCAGTAAAACAAACATGTACATTTTAAAGGGATGATGGGATGCCTCTTACTATAATAATGCCCTCACTGCAGGCAACAAATTGAAATAAAACAGACAGCTCCACACTGCTATACCGTTACCGAACAAGTTTTTTGTCTACTGAAGCCAGTAAATGACCAAACTGCTATTGCCCCTGTGAACATTTTTATGAATTAGCATACAAAAGTCTAAAATACCAAATGCGTTATTTTAACATCTAGATTTTCTTATTGCACAGCCTTTTATGAATCAAGGCCAATGGATTACTATTATTAGGGGATACCTATACACAATGTAGATGTTTAGCAAGACACTTTTGGCCAAAGAAAATCAAAGTGAGTACATAGCCTGCTGTAAATGAGAATGATGAAAAAGCCTACCTTTGACTGAAGAGACCTGTAGCAATTACTATGCAGATGCTGATTAGTCCATTCAGTCCTCTGAGGACTTCTTTGTTGTGACTGCAAAAAGTAAAAGGCAGCAAAGCCCACAGACATATTTAGATAAAGGAATATCTAATTTGCCTGCAACATCATTTAAAATGCATTTTGCAGACTACAGAGCCAACAGAGCTATTTACTATTATGCAGATGATCAATGTAATGTTGACAGAAACTTAATTTTGAATATGTTATGTGACAAGCATGAATTTGTATTTGTGTTGTATACAGCAATATATGCAAAAGAAGAAAAAAGAAATCATTAATAAACATGAATCATAATCATATTTAATCTAGCAAATGGCCTCCTTAGTATAGAGAACATTTCGTCTAAAGATGTATTTAAATTATGTAGTATACATTTGTTTTCCTACACAGGAATGACATAAACATTATGCAGAACTTCTTTAGCTAAATGATTCTGGGCAAAACAGGACAGAACTGGAATAAATAGGAGCTACGTAAGCTTTTAAAATAGGATGTTACATGAAATTAATGCTCTGCTTCCCACCATGGACATCACTATTCAATTTGACTCCAGGTCAAACAAGGCAATTCAACTCAGTTCTTTATAGAAGAAGATGGAGAAATTAGTAACAGGTTTTTAATTACTGTCTGTAGCCTAGAGCTTTAAAATCCAGTTCCAGTTTTTATTCCCATGCAAGTTAATCCCTCCTGCCCCCAGTTTTTCACACCCAATATGTAAATATGCTCTCTAGCCCACAACTATCCTCTCCCCATATTTACATATGGAGTACTTAACCACTTCAGGACCAGCACCCTCTGCCCCCTTAAGGACCAGAGGGTGCTGGAGGGTGCTGGTCCCGTAAACCGCCGCTTCCCGACGAATCGCAGCTAAAATCCGCCGCTCCCGATGAACACGCCGCTCTGTCCCCGCCGCAGGCTGCTCTCTCTGCCGTCGGTATGACGGCTGAGCGCTGTGCGCCAGTCAGGAGCCGCTTTCATTGGCTCCTGACCCTGTCACTCCATGTAAGCCAATGGGAACGGCTTACATGAATGACAGGGCCAGGAGCCAATGAAAATGGCTCCTGCCTGGCGCACACTGCTCTGCCGTCATAGAGGTGGCAGGACAGCAGATTTTTCGCGCAGACCGAGCGGGGACAGCGGCGGAGACGGGCGGGGGCGCGCGGTCAATGGGACATAGAGTTTACGTCCGGTCAGAACCGCAGCGCCCCCTGCCCGCCATAGCTTTATACTGCGGCACTCTGCAATGGGTTAACCAAGTTATCTGGTGTCTGGAAGCTGCCCCTGTCCTCTGGTCCTCTGGGTCATGCCTCCATACATAGTCAAACATTGGAAGAAGGTTCAGTAGCAAACAGACCATAACCCTTCTAACTACACCCCTGTTTCTCGTCCCAATCTGCTGATAATAAATCATACACCATCTCATTGCAAAGAAGCCAATCTCAAATAGAAAGAAGGAGAGAAGATGAGTGCTGATGCTAGTGTGTCACTTACCCTCCTAGAAGGCATTGCAGGAGGATATGTCACTACATGCCAGCCAGGTTTAAAAGACAACTGGCTGCAAGTAGCATCATTGGTTGAGCATTTAGCTACTATGCGTTGTCTGTTTGTTTTTATTTGGGGATTTAAGGGAAATTAGAAGGGAGGAATGACATTAGGTGACTAATAGGGGAAAAAATCCCTGGCATTTCACTTTAAATACTTATTTTTGCATATTAACCTTGTGTTTCTGTGTCTATGTTTTTTTTTTGGTGCTCTGGTTTATTTCTACATCGCTAAAACATACAGATACGAATTCTGGTTCCTCTCCAAACTGGCCTCAAACTGTGGTGTGAACATTAGACTATGACTGTGGTATAGGTTATATTGTGAATTAATGGACACTGACTATACTATGAGTTGCAGATTGCCCAGTAAGCTCATGGTAAACCAGAACTCCTAGGAGTGTCTAAAGGGCTGAAAGTTTGCCTTCTTAAAACAGAAGGTATTTGCAATTATTCAAGTTGGCATGAGCTCTGAGGTGTTCCCAGAGCATTACTGCTGAAATATGCAAATCATCTTTTTGTTGTCCCTGATAGCTAAACACACCTCCAGATCTACTGGAATGCATTGATGTGTCAGCTTGTTAATATTACAGAGCCACACTAATTCAGCCTGCATACAGACTGTTTCAAATTCTCCGAGGAGTGTGTAAGGGCTTGTTCACACTAGAAGGGCTTTTTGTAGCACTATTGATTTTGAAAAGCTCTTGCTAATGCAATGCTATGGGAGATTTTTACAAAATCACATTGCTTCAGTGAGAACACACACATAGGATAACATTAGGAAGATCTTTTAAAATCACAAACGCTTAGAAAAGCTCTTGTAGTGTGAACCAGCCCTTAGGGGATGAAACTTCTGATTATACTATATACAGTATTATTTTAAAGAGAATCTGTATTGTTAAAATCGCACAAAAGTAAACATACCAGTGCGTTAGGGGACATCTCCTATTACCCTCTGTAACAATTTCGCTGCTCCTCGCCGCATTAAAAGTGGTTAAAAACAGTTTTAAAAAGTTTGTTTATAAACAAACAAAATGGCCACCAAAATAGGAAGTAGGTTGATGTACAGTATGTCCACACATAGAAAATACATCCATACACAAGCAGGCTGTGTACACCCTTCCTTTTGAATCTCAAGAGATCATTTGTGTGTTTCTTTCCCCCTGTAGTTCTCATGCACTGAAGTTTCAGGCTGCTCGTTTCTTCATGCAAACAGCTTTGCCCTTGTCTGTAATTTCTCAGTATGTGAAAGCCCAGCCAGCTCAGAGGACGATTTATACAGCTTGTAAAAGATAAGAGAGAAGAGAGAAGCTGCCCTAATCTAAATATTACACAGACAGTGTACATAGAGGGGCCTGGAAGGGGGAGTTCATAGCAGAACCACAACACTGAAGAACTTGGCAGCCTTCCAGACACAGGCCGACAAGTCTGACAGGGGAAAGATACATTGATTTATTACAGAGACTGTGATAGTACAAAGTGCTGCAGTAAGCCAGAACACATTAGAATAGCTTTTGGAACTTGTAGGATGATAAAAAACAGGATGCAATTTTTGTTACGGAGTCTCTTTAAGCTCTGCAGAAGAGATCAGTGCCACATGTTAGATATCTGGGAACAGTTATTTCAGTGCAAGCATATGGCCTGGACTCTACTAACATCTGTTCTCACATGAATGGTCAGAACCAGCATGATCACTATTCTGAAATGCCCAATACTGAAATTACACAAAGCTATTGCCAATCTTTCTCATGAAACCTGGCAGTGACAATAATGCTGATTATTGCTATTATACTTTATAAAATACTGACATGGAACAAGCATAAAAGCCTTTGATTTTTCCTACGTACAGTACTTGATGCAGATGAGATATTTAATTATACTAATAATGATAATGCTAATATTTGTATAGAAAGAATTATTGCCATAGAATCTGCACAGCAACCAAAAAGATTAGTATGGTAAAATGTATCTTTTGACAGTGCACATGCTGGTTTGAATTAGTGTTGGGCGAACAGTGTTCGCCACTGTTCGGGTTCTGCAGAACGTCACCCTGTTCGGGTGATGTTCGGGTTCGTTCGGCCGAACACCTGATGGTGTTCGGCCAAACTGTTCGGCCATATGGCCGAACTAAGAGCGCATGGCCGAACGTTACCCGAACGTTCGGCTAGCGCTGTGATTGGCCGAACGGGTCACGTGTAGTGTTGGGCGAACATCTAGATGTTCGGGTTCGGGCCGAACATGGCCGAACTCCGAACATAATGGAAGTCAATGGGGACCCGAACTTTCGTGCTTTGTAAAGCCTCCTTATATGCTACATACCCCAAATTTACAGGGTATGTGCACCTTGGGAGTGGGTACAAGAGGGAAAAAAATTAGTAAAAAGAGCTTATAGTTTTTGAGAAAATCGATTTTAAAGTTTCAAAGGGAAAACTGTCTTTTAAATGCGGGAAATGTCTGTTTTCTTTGCACAGGTAACATGCTTTTTGTCGGCATGCAGTCATAAATGTAATACATATAAGAGGTTCCAGGAAAAGGGACCGGTAACGCTAACCCAGCAGCAGCACACGTGATGGAACAGGAGGAGGGTGGCGCAGGAGGAGAAGGCCACGCTTTGAGACACAACAACCCAGGCCTTGCATGAGGACAAGAAGCGTGCGGATAGCAATTTGCATTTTGTCGCCATGCAGTCATAAATGTAATACAGATGAGAGGTTCAATAAACAGGGACCGGAAACGCTAACCCATCACAGATGTTCATTGTTCATGTTACTTGGTTGGGGTCCGGGAGTGTTGCGTAGTCGTTTCCAATCCAGGATTGATTCATTTTAATTTGAGTCAGACGGTCTGCATTTTCTGTGGAGAGGCGGATACGCCGCCGATCTGTGACGATGCCTCCGGCAGCACTGAAACAGCGTTCCGACATAACGCTGGCTGCCGGGCAAGCCAGCACCTCTATTGCGTACATTGCCAGTTTGTGCCAGGTGTCTAGCTTCGATACCCAATAGTTGAAGGGTGCAGATGGATTGTTCAACACAGCTACGCCATCTGACCTGTAGTCCTTGACCATCTTCTCCAGGCGATCGGTGTTGGAGGTGGATCTGCACGCTTGCTGTTCTGTGTGCTGCTGCATGGGTGTCAGAAAATGTTCCCACTCCAAGGACACTGCCGATACCATTCCCTTTTGGGCACTAGCTGCGGCTTGTGTTGTTTGCTGCCCTCCTGGTCATCCTGGGTTTGCGGAAGTCAGTCTGTCGGCGTACAACTGGCTAGAGGAGCGGGAGGATGTCAATCTCCTCTCTAAAGTCTCCACAAGGGCCTGCTGGTATTCTTCCATTTTGACCTGTCTGGCTCTTTCTTCAAGCAGTTTTGGAACATTGTGTTTGTACCGTGGATCCAGAAGGGTATAAACCCAGTAATTGGTGTTGTCCAGAATGCGCACAATGCGTGGGTCGCGTTCAATGCAGTCCTAGGCCGAAGAGGTCATAGCCTAGGGTCACAAAACCTGTTTATTGGGCAATTTCAATGGTGGCGAGTCTGACGTACATAAATCGCAGCAATGGCCGTTAGCAACGTCTGAATCTCACGAAATGTCTCATGCAGGTAGAAGACATATTGTTAGACTTGGGCTCCAAAGATGGGTTCCCTACATCTCTGCAAACCAGAGTTACAGGGCTCCAAATTTGGTAAAATCCCCCATTGGCTTTCATTGGGCCTCCTATTTACAGTTCCAAAATCTCACATCTTTTCAAAGGGCAATGGCTCAGCAGTACCAAATTTTCTAGCATTGTAGGGACCCTTAGGGGGGACATGACTGGTGAGTTTCGGGCCCCTAGGCCGAAGAGGTCATAGCCCAGGGTCACAAAAACCTGTTTATTTGGGCTATTTCAATAGTAGTGATGGTGGCGTACATAAATCGCAGCAATGGCCGTTAGCAAAGTCTGAATCTCACAAAATGTCTCATGCAGGTAGAAGACATATTGTTAGACTTGGATTCCAAAGATGGGGTCCCTACATCTCTGCAAACCAGAGTTACAGGGGTCCAATATTTGTAAAATCCCCAATAGGATTTTATTGCCTCCCTATTTCACTTTCCAAAATCTCACATCTTTTCAAAGGGCAATGGCTCAGCAGTACCAAATTTTCTAGCATTGTAGGGACCCTTAGGGGGAACATGACTGGTGAGTTTCGGGCCCCTAGGCCGAAGAGGTCATAGCCTAGGGTCACAAAAACCTGTTTATTTGGGCTATTTCAATGGTAGTGATGGTGACGTACATAAATCGCAGCAATGGCCGTTAGCAAAGTCTGAATCTCACGAAATGTCTCATGCAGGTAGAAGACATATTGTTAGACTTGGATTCCAAAGATGGGGTCCCTACATCTCTGCAAACCAGAGTTACAGGGGTCCAAAATTGGTAAAATCCCCCATAGGATTTCATCGCCTCCCTATTTCACTTTCCAAAATCTCACATCTTTTCAAAGGGCAATGGCTCAGCAGTACCAAATTTTCTAGCATTGTAGGGACCCTTAGGGGGAACATGACTGGTGAGTTTTGCCACTGCTGAGCCATTGCCCTTTGAAATGGTGTGAGATTTTGGAACGGTAAATAGTAGGCCCAATGAAAGCCTATGGGGGATTTTACCAATTTTGGACCCCTGTAACTCTGGTTTGCAGAGATGTAGGGACCCCATCTTTGGAATCCAAGTCTAACAATATGTCTTCTACCTGCATGAGACATTTCGTGAGATTCAGACGTTGCTAACGGCCATGGCTGAGATTTATGTACGCCACCATCACTACCATTGAAATAGCCCAAATAAACAGGTTTTTGTAACCCTAGGCTATGACCTCTTCGGCCTAGGGGCCCAAAACTCACCAGTCATGTTCCCCCTAAGGGTCCCTACAATGCTAGAAAATTTGGTACTGCTGAGCCATTGCCATTTGAAAAGATGTGAGATTTTGGAAAGTGAAGTAGGGAGGCAATGAAATCCTATGGGGGATTTTACCAATTTTGGACCCCTGTAACTCTGGTTTGCAGAGATGTAGGGACCCCATCTTTGGAATCCAAGTCTAACAATATGTCTTATACCTGCATGAGACATTTCGTGAGATTCAGACTTTGCTAACGGCCATTGCTGCGATTTATGTACGTCACCATCACTACCATTGAAATAGCCCAAATAAAAAGGTTTTTGTGACCCTAGGCTATGACCTCTTCGGCCTAGGGGCCCGAAACTCACCAGTCATGTTCCCCCTAAGGGTCCCTACAATGCTAGAAAATTTGGTACTGCTGAGCCATTGCCCTTTGAAAAGATGTGAGATTTTGGAAAGTGAAATAGGGAGGCAATGAAATCCTATGGGGGATTTTACCAATTTTGGACCCCTGTAACTCTGGTTTGCAGAGATGTAGGGACCCCATCTTTGGAATCCAAGTCTAACAATATGTCTTCTACCTGCATGAGACATTTCGTGAGATTCAGACTTTGCTAACGGCCATTGCTGCGATTTATGTACGTCACCATCACTACAATTGAAATAGCCCAAATAAACAGGTTTTTGTGACCCTAGGCTATGACCTCTTCGGCCTAGGGGCCCGAAACTCACCAGTCATGTTCCCCCTAAGGGTCCCTACAATGCTAGAAAATTTGGTACTGCTGAGCCATTGCCCTTTGAAAAGATGTGAGATTTTGGAAAGTGAAATAGGGAGGCAATGAAATCCTATGGGGGATTTTACCAATTTTGGACCCCTGTAACTCTGGTTTGCAGAGATGTAGGGACCCCATCTTTGGAATCCAAGTCTAACAATATGTCTTCTACCTGCATGAGACATTTCGTGAGATTCAGACTTTGCTAACGGCCATTGCTGCGATTTATGTACGCCACCATCACTACAATTGAAATAGCCCAAATAAACAGGTTTTTGTGACCCTAGGCTATGACCTCTTCGGCCTAGGGGCCCGAAACTCACCAGTCATGTTCCCCCTAAGGGTCCCTACAATGCTAGAAAATTTGGTACTGCTGAGCCATTGCCCTTTGAAAAGATGTGAGATTTTGGAAAGTGAAATAGGGAGGCAATGAAATCCTATGGGGGATTTTACCAATTTTGGACCCCTGTAACTCTGGTTTGCAGAGATGTAGGGACCCCATCTTTGGAATCCAAGTCTAACAATATGTCTTATACCTGCATGAGACATTTCGTGAGATTCAGACTTTGCTAACGGCCATTGCTGCGATTTATGTACGTCACCATCACTACCATTGAAATAGCCTAAATAAACAGGTTTTTGTGACCCTAGGCTATGACCTCTTCGGCCTAGGGGCCCGAAACTCACCAGTCATGTTCCCCCTAAGGGTCCCTACAATGCTAGAAAATTTGGTACTGCTGAGCCATTGCCCTTTGAAAAGATGTGAGATTTTGGAAAGTGAAATAGGGAGGCAATGAAATCCTATGGGGGATTTTACCAATTTTGGACCCCTGTAACTCTGGTTTGCAGAAATGTAGGGACCCCATCTTTGGAATCCAAGTCTAACAATATGTCTTATACCTGCATGAGACATTTCGTGAGATTCAGACTTTGCTAACGGCCATTGCTGCGATTTATGTACGCCACCATCACTACCATTGAAATAGCCCAAATAAACAGGTTTTTGTGACCCTAGGCTATGACCTCTTCGGCCTAGGGGCCCGAAACTCACCAGTCATGTTCCCCCTAAGGGTCCCTACAATGCTAGAAAATTTGGTACTGCTGAGCCATTGCCCTTTGAAAAGATGTGAGATTTTGGAAAGTGAAATAGGGAGGCAATGAAATCCTATGGGGGATTTTACCAAATTTGGAGCCCTGTAACTCTGGTTTGCAGAGATGTAGGGACCCCATCTTTGGAATCCAAGTCTAACAATATGTCTTCTACCTGCATGAGACATTTCGTGAGATTCAGACTTTGCTAACGGCCATTGCTGCGATTTATGTACGCCACCATCACTACTATTGAAATAGCCCAAATAAACAGGTTTTTGTGACCCTAGGCTATGACCTCTTCGGCCTAGGGGCCCGAAACTCACCAGTCATGTTCCCCCTAAGGGTCCCTACAATGCTAGAAAATTTGCCACTGCTGAGTAATTGCCCTTTGAAAAGATGTGAGATTTTGGAACTGTAAATAGGAGGCCCAATGAAAGCCTATGGGGGATTTTACCAAATTTGGAGCCCTGTAACTCTGGTTTGCAGAGATGTAGGGAACCCATCTTTGGAGCCCAAGTCTAACAATATGTCTTCTACCTGCATGAGACATTTCGTGAGATTCAGACGTTGCTAACGGCCATTGCTGCGATTTATGTACGTCAGACTCGCCACCATTGAAATTGCCCAATAAACAGGTTTTGTGACCCTAGGCTATGACCTCTTCGGCCTAGGACTGCATTGAACCCGACCCACGCATTGTGCGCATTCTGGACAACACCAATTACTGGGTTTATACCCTTCTGGATCCACGGTACAAACACAATGTTCCAAAACTGCTTGAAGAAAGAGCCAGACAGGTCAAAATGGAAGAATACCAGCAGGCCCCTGTGGAGACTTTAGAGAGGAGATTGACATCCTCCCCCTCCTCTAGCCAGTTGTACGCCGACAGACTGACTTCCGCAAACCCAGGACGACCAGGAGGGCAGCAAACAACACAAGCCGCAGCTAGTGCCCAAAAGGGAATGGTATCGGCAGTGTCCTTGGAGTGGGAAAATTTTCTGACACCCATGCAGCAGCACACAGAACAGCAAGCGTGCAGATCCACCTCCAACACCGATCGCCTGGAGAAGATGGTCAAGGACTACATGTCAGATGGCGTAGCTGTGTTGAACAATCCATCTGCACCCTTCAACTATTGGGTATCGAAGCTAGACACCTGGCACAAACTGGCAATGTACGCAATAGAGGTGCTGGCTTGCCCGGCAGCCAGCGTTATGTCGGAACGCTGTTTCAGTGCTGCCGGAGGCATCGTCACAGATCGGCGGCGTATCCGCCTCTCCATAGAAAATGCAGACCGTCTGACTCAAATTAAAATGAATCAATCCTGGATTGGAAACGACTACGCAACACTCCCGGACCCCAACCAAGTAACATGAACAATGAACATCTGTGATGGGTTAGCGTTTCCGGTCCCTGTTTATTGAACCTCTCATCTGTATTACATTTATGACTGCATGGCGACAAAATGCAAATTGCTATCCGCACGCTTCTTGTCCTCATGCAAGGCCTGGGTTGTTGTGTCTCAAAGCGTGGCCTTCTCCTCCTGCGCCACCCTCCTCCTGTTTCATCACGTGTGCTGCTGCTGGGTTAGCGTTACCGGTCCCTTTTCCTAGAACCTCTTATATGTATTACATTTCTGACTGCATGCCGACAAAAAGCATGTTACCTGTGCAAAGAAAACAGACATTTCCCGCATTTAAAAGACAGTTTTCCCTTTGAAACTTTAAAATCGATTTTCTCAAAAACTATAAGCTCTTTTTGCTAAAAATTTTTTCCCTCTTGTACCCACTCCCAAGGTGCACATACCCTGTAAATTTGGGGTATGTAGCATGTAAGGAGGCTTTACAAAGCACAAAAGTTCGGGTCCCCATTGACTTCCATTATGTTCGGAGTTCGGGTCGAGCACCCGAACATCGCGGCCATGTTCGGCCTGTTCGGCCCGAACCCGAACATCTAGATGTTCGCCCAACACTAGTTTGAATGACCGAGTGCACATTTTCACTTTGCCTACCTTGATAAAGGGGTGTGTTGTTGCCCCAAAGCGTTAGATATGTATTAAGCAGCTGCAAATTAACAGTTCTTTTGTGATTTTGGAAGTGATGACCCACTTGGTTCTATAACGGTTTTATGCAAAGAGAACAGTCTGAGCAACCAAAGATTTTATGGGCTACGCTGGTACGTGTACGAGTGCATCATCTCTATTCTACCTACTTTTGCTGATGAACAAGACAGGATAACAAGTTAGGAAATGGAGATCTTCCTAGTTTTAGCTGGCAGGATCATCTTCTCAAAAAAATTCACCGGGCACTAGTAGCCTACCCCAAAAGTAAAATTGAGTGTTTCTCACCAGTGCTGTACGATGCCTGATCTGCCCCAGGACCAACACCCCTCTGCATGAATGTCTCTTCTGAGTGTTCAGTCAAAATAGGAAGAACGTTGTGCAGCATTATGCCACATCCCAGCCCAGGTACTGGACTTATGTGAAACGGCTATGTGTATAGATCCAGCATACTGGTGTATGTTTCTCTAACAAAGCTCCCTCGAAGAGACACACATGCAGAGTAGTCCTCATTCTGGGGGGGCAGGTATGCCACAATTCATCTCTGATGAGCATTGGTAAAGGTAATATATACCATGTTTTAGCAAGACCTCCTTGTTTTTGCCCATTTTGCGCTTATTGCTAGATCCTTTCGCTAACCCAAAAAAGGCGTCATTTAGAGGTAAATAATTAACTCAATGGCCAACCCAATGACAGCAAAGTCTTTTATCGGCAGTGCTTACTGGTCATCACTAGGATTGTCAAGCACAATGTACAATAAAGGTACCAGTCAGTAATCAGGTGGGAGGCTTCATGTGCTTTTCCCCTGATTGCTGCTATTTTTGCCAGACTGTGAGGTAGTTTCAGTAATAACTCATTTGCAATGTTAACTACAGTAGAGTCCCTTCAACTAACCAGCAGTCTCAACCAACTAGCACAAATCGCTGGCTGTACTCACAGTGGTGAAGGCTAATATAACGATTGTGGAATAATTTCCGTGTTCAGCGCACAAGACGCGCTCCGACACTGCGGAAATCCCCCACAAGCGTATAAAATAACAGAACCCAGCTGTGGTGCAATGCACCTGTAGAGGGGAATTCCCACCAGCAGATGGAGCTGTGGAGTGCAGAGGAACACAGCCTCCACACTGCCACAGATGCCAGATGGGAATTGTACGAGTTGAAGCAATGCAGGGCAAGATAGCCCTTAGAGAGAGAGAGAGCACAGGGACAGAATGTATGTGTGTCCCCCAATCTAGTCGCCAGCCGGCGACAGTGAACACACAACAGCGGAAAACAAGTGGGAACGCAATCGCAAGAGTGGCGATTGCCAATAGTGACACAAGACCGAGTAAGACAGAGCACAAGTGTAGCAAGAAAGACACAGCAAATAACAATAATCAAAACGCCAAGGAAAATAACAAACACATTCGCTAAGCGTGATCGCCGCATGAAAAGTGCAACAGCGACAAAGCCCGCTAATGGCGCGGTCTCCGCACGAGAAGTGCAACAGAGACAAAACGCGGCAAACCTAAATAACCAATGAAACACGAAAATGAATAGAGAATGTGAACGCTTGCTAAACGATTACCTCATCGAGCCTACAGCAAGCATTCGTTCCAGACAAGACAGACTGAAGGAGCAACCAGTAGCAACCGCAGCTCTGGCCTACACTCTCAGACAGAGTAAAGAATAGAGAACGCGAACGCTTGCTAAACGGTTACCTCACCGAGCCTACAGCAAGCGTTCGTTCCAGACAAGACAGGCAGAAGGAGCAACCAGTAGCAACCGCTGCTCTGGCTTGCACCCCTAAGACAGAGTACAGAAGGAACTACCGCCAGTACTGCTAGGGCGAATGCGATCCCAACATACAGAACGATTTCCTGTCGACCGCCGCTGGCGACAAGACAATCGCGACAGATAGACAATACAAGGCAAAACAGATAAAACAACCTAACTACGCTGAATAGGAGTGCAAGGAGCACTCCCAAAGGGTAACTACTCTAAGCTAGCAATAATAGCCTACTATGAGCAGAGGGCTGAGACTTCGAAGGCAAGTTAGCAGGAACAAACCATCATGACCAGCAAGGAATTCTGGGAAGAAATGGTATTTATACTGCAAGCCATCAAAGGAAGCAGCTAAGCAATTTGCATGACAAGTGAATGCAAATTCCTCACCAGAAGAGCAGCTCTGCAACTCGCAGGGTGAAGACAGGTCTCTTTTCCAGAGACCTGCAGCATTCAGACCTAAAAAATGGTCAAAAAGCTGTCTGCCTGTGTAGACAGCAGAGCAGATCATTACAGCTAATGTCTTAGGCTGTTTGTGGGCTCTGCTGTGCTTAGACTTGGTACCAAGGTTATTATACTTCCAAATACTGTATTTTAACATTTAATACAGAGCTCATGGTATGTATACAGAGTGGGGTACAGTACTGTATTAGCTGGGCCTATTTTTAATATTGAGTCTCAAGCAACTAGAAAGCACACTTATCCAGCATCAGCCAATCTCTGTCGGTGCCGGATAACCGAAACTCTACTGTATTCACCATTTGTATGTTCATTCCTGCTTTAACATTCTGCTGTCTCAGAAAGTAATAAGTATCCAAGGTTCTTTAAAATGTCTTTATGCAATGTTAATGCTGATTTTCTTTCGTTTTCTTTTACTTATAGTACACTATTTAGGCTCAGAGATGTGTCATTACAATGAGTTAAAACATAAATATCACTAATTCATGTTGAGTGCTATTTAACCTGTGTTATTGTGCTACTTAAAACAAATGACTATGTTTATTGGAGTTGTAATCATAATAATTTTAAAAATGACTTATGATACTGAAATATTGCTTATTACTGAGTGCAGGAATATGAATGCTGGCAGCTCAGCTAGTTCACCTAAAAATAAAGCTACGCAATTAGGAAATAATTGATTTAATGTGTAACCTAATGCATTTATCATTTGGCTATAGTTTAAAAGAAGAACAGCATTACAAAGTAATTATTATTCAGAATGCCAAATTATATACCGTTTGCGCATAAATATATGCTGAAAGGTGTTTATACATATTAGAAGTATTTTGAATTCCTAAGAAACCCACAACCTGTCAACCGGAATTACTGGAGACTAAAGTTACACTGGAAAGAAAGAGAATGAATCTGTAGATTCCCAACACTCCATCACTCATCAATTTAGTTCATTAACATATGGATGATGCTCATGATCAATAACTATGAACATCAATACATGCAAGCATTTCTTGCAACATGTTTACTCTAAAACCAAACCATTTAAAATAGGTTAACTTTAAAAATAATTGTATTATTATTATTAATATTATTATTATTATGATTTCTCTTATGATTACATGCAAAATAAGTAAAAAGAAATAAACTTAATTTTGGACTTGTATCACAAAATGACATACTTATGGCATCTGTTTAAAATATGGCATCTGTTTAAAGTTGTTCATATTTATTTAGCTTTAGTACTGAATGATTTTTCTAAACACAAGACAAGACACAGAATATTTATATTTTGCTTTTCTCCTGGCATACTCAAAGCGCCAGAGCTGCAGCCACAAGGACGCGCTCTATAGGCAGTAGCAGTGTTAGGGAATCTTGCCAAAGGTCTCCTACTGAATAGGTGCGGGCTCACTGAAAATGAACTGCCTAATGAACTACTTGTATAGTCTTGTTCTGTCTTTTTTCATATTTCATTATTAGAATTAGAGACATATGAACCATCACAAATAAATGTGTGCTTGTTTGGTTTTGTACCTGAACCTCCACCTGGTAATGCTTTGTGTTCAGAGGAAAGTGTTACTCTACTGTTGCAATAAACAAGTGTAAAGTCTCCAGAATTGGTGAATGATAACTATGACCTGTTGTTTCAGGGACATCTTATCTGTACTGAATAGTCTCGTCTTAAGCTAACCATACACATATCAATTTTCTTATATTTTTTTTTACCAATTTGATAATTTTATTGTACTAACAGTCCTTATCAAATTACCAGTTTAACAATTGAAAGTTTTATCAATTACAATTTGAAAATCTGTGTGAGGGGTTCGGTGAGGAACTGGGGGGAGGGGGTCCTTTTTTCTATAGTGATGCACTGCACTGTGCATTACAACACTTGTTGTTGAATCAGTGTTCAACAGATTGCTGCTGATCTGCTAATGTATTTATTAAAATTTAGTTTGCTGTGTACAGTAGGAATCAATCACTATTCAGTCAAGTTCCACTTTGCTAGGGATCCATCAGCTTGGCATATTTGGGCCATAATTGACCCATGTATGGCCAGCCTTTACTTACAAACAGTGATGAGTGGAAGAAAGTTGGTGAACATTTAGTGAAAGTTATGGTGCTTATACACGGAACAATAAAAACATTAGATTTTCCTGTATATTCAATCAAAACAATCAAATTGAGTGAAAGTCAAAAAGAATCTTCTTTTTTTATCATGAAAAACGAACTGTTATCCCGTCTTTCAATAAAAATCAGATCGGACATGTTGGAAAATTCTTTATTTTTCATCTAATGGAATAATCGAACAAAATAATCTAATTGGAAAAAAAATGAAAAAATTGTACCATGTATGGGCACTATAAGAGGCACATTCGATTGCCTTAAAGCGGTATCGTCACCATAAGAATCAAATTTCAACAGCAACTGGTCTGAGTATATTAAGTGATAAAGATGCTAATCCTGCATTCAAAACTTTCAAAACGTTTTCTGCTGTTATGATTTGGAGTTATCATATACCTTAGAAGCACTAATCCCTAATCACTTGTGTTTACAAGCAAGGCTGAGGGTACTCAGTGATTGGAGGAGACAAGAAAAAAGTCAAGGGCAGAAATGACATCACGAGTTAGCCTTTACTGTGGGCAAAAGACATGGCTCCCGCCAGGAACAGAATTCTCGTAATTTACTATACAACATTCACTGAAATCAAAACGTGGACAGTACAATACATGTGTTATGTAAGTAGATCAAGTATTTATCTACTTATATATGTGTTGTTTTTTTCCCTGGAATAGTATGATCCTACTGCTTTAAAGAGAACCTGAACTGAAAATAAAAAGTCAAAATAACCATACACAGGTCATACTTACCTCCTGTGTAGTCTACTCCTCAATCTCTTTCTCCTCTCCTGCGTCCCATTTGTTCACTGTGATCAATGGAATTCTCCGTCCTCCATTTTAAGAATGCCCATTACCCCATAACAGCTTCCTGGTCAGCACACTGTTCAACTGTAATATCACCCACTTGAGCAATAGGGAAACATGGACATTACCTTGCACATACAGTTATAACTAACAGCAGCTGATGTATAACTGACAGCAACTGGTATAGTTCAGTTCTGACAAAATACTGTCAGAACTAGAAGGGATCATTTTAAGAAGAAAATAGTGAGCTTCTGAGAGGAACTGACGGTGAGGTTAGTATGTAATATTCATTTGCAGCTACGTCATGTGTTTATTTTAAAACATTTTACTCGCTTCAGGTTCCCTTTAAGCAAAAGTGCTGAAAATGAAGCTCAGATTTATTACTGTATTTTTTGCCCAGTTATGAAAGTCTAGCTTAGAAATCACCGCTGTTAGCACCAATCCTGTGTCCATATTCCTCAATGCATAACATGTATTGTGTGTCAGACCTTAGGTAACTTTATGTACTGTGATATATTATGTGCTGCAGGTAAAGAGGTTGATTGTGTATGTTATTCAGACATTACTGATTGGCTGCAAGCCATGCACCATCTTCACGTGTGTGTGTGTGTGTGTGTGTGGGGGGGGGGGGGGTTCACATTACTCATACGACACCTTAATGGCCAAATATTGTTCTCTTAAAATGTACAAATACATGACAGTGCTAGTGCTGAAGTGTCCATGTCCCCCGCTTGGGACAGTTCCAGTGCATAAACCTGTAAACTAAGGTTAGATGACACATTTGCATGCCCTTGTCCCCTACTGTTACATAAGCCATGAAAGCTAGGATTACTGATTCTAGGCATCTGTTAGTCAGTCCTATCTTCAAGTAAAGGACTTGGACACCTCGGAAGTGGGGTGTTGGGGAGGACTACTCGCTACCAATGAAGACCTATAGGGAACAGTGACCAATGTATGGTAGTGCTGAACTAACTGGAACTAGCATTTTTAAATATTTTTAGGTTTAGAATAGGATTTAAATACAGCTCAATTGTGTATTTCCCTTTTCCACTCTACACTGAGACATAAAACAATATTTTACTATTGGACATATCAGGCATATCTTTAACTAGTTTCCCAAAACTTCCTGACCCATGGGCCCATATGCAATTCATTTTTTCTCCTGGAAGTTTTCTCCTAGGTGATATTTTTAAACTTGTCAACAAAATGATTTCCACACCACCAACAAGCAAAAAAATGCACAAAATAATTTTGACAGTACTTTACCTACATTTTGGTACTTTTTCTATTGCAAAGTGCTGAAAATTTATTCTAAATCATAAAAGCCGACCCCCCAACTTTTACATAAAAAAACAAGAAAAAATCATTGACCCGACTATAAGCCGGGAGTGATAGGCCATAAAGAAGTATACCATAGAAAATATGCACCTAACCATGTATATGCAGTGGAAATCATCTCTCACCACACACCACTTGACCCAAATACTCAACAAAACCGTAGGGTAATGTGACAGAGATGGGAACTCTTGAATGCATATATTATAATGCAAGTGCTGTCATTTATTATCAGCAGCTCTGTGCTGCTGCTCCACTGTACTGATCTGTCAATTATGATGGTAACAAAGAATGGAGCCATTGGCTCAGTGTTCTAGTGACCCCCCTACTTCCAGTGTCCCCGGTACATGCAGTATTCTCAGCTGTTTCTCTCCCCCTCAGTGTCCCCAGCATGTGTCTAATGGCCAGAGCGGTATAATCAGCAGTTTCCCTCTCCCAACTGTTGCCGGCATGTGCCCAGCCTCCCGCTGAAGCAGTGTGTGCAAATTAGCTTCCCCCATCCCCTCCAAGTGTCTGCCGCTATATTCCCTTTAACCGTCACGTGCGCCACTGCAGGACGTTATACAGGGGAGACTGTAGAGAAGATGAATACTGGCCGCGGGAATCCGTTAGTGAACGATCCGCTGTCCGGGGAAACTCGGGGAAAGGTAACTGCAACTACAACTCTGACGGTTAAAGGGAACATAGCGGCAGACACTTGGAGGGGATGGGGGAAGCTAATTTGCACACACTGCTTCAGCGGGAGGCTGGGCACATGCCGCCAACAGTCGGGAGAGGGAAGCGGCTGATTATACCGCTCTAGCCTTTAGACACATGCCGAGTACAGTCAGGGGGAGAGAAACAGCTGAGAATACTGCACGGACGGCTGGACACATGGCGGGGGGCCACAGGGACAGCTGCGCATACTGCTCTGGGAGGACTAATGGTCGGATAAATGCACGACTCGAGTATAAACCGAGACCCCCACTATTAACACTATATAACACTTTTTGGTCCCAAAATCTCGGCTTATACTCGAATATATACGGTAACTATTGTAATACTAAATGAAATACCATATTTTTGGACTATAAGACGCTCCGGACTATAAGATGCACCTAGGTAAAGGGCCTGTACACACTGCTGCTTTTGCGCTGCGCTTTTAAAATCACATGCGTTTTTTATCACATAATCTTTGGAAAAATCATGAAAATCGTGAAGACCTATACACCCTAGTGCAATGTGATTTTTCTATTTTCATGAGCGCTTCATGATTTAAAAACGCAGCGCAAGTGCAGCAGTGTGTACAGGCCCTTAGAGGACAAAAACCAGTGGAAACAAATATGCTAAATATGCTAAACCTGGTGTGTTCATAGTGCAGGGGTGTCTTCTGCGCCTCCCCTCCCCTTCCCCCCCAAAGGTATCTATCAAATCAAATCTCCTATCCATCCTCTTCAGCACCTTAGCAGTAAATGCAAGATTAAGGGAAAGCTTCCAGGGAAATGTGTGACTGCTGTGTCTGTCTCACCTCGTGCTGCGGCTGCAAACCTCTTTGATGCTTGCTGCTTCTGTGGAGAGGAATCATCCAAAGAGGGTGACATTTTGTATATCCTTTTGAGCGTGTCCGTTTCTTTATGCCTTGGGGTCTGGGAACTTCGAGCAGCAGGCTGCTGTTTTTTTCTTTCTTCTTGCCAATGCTTGATCCTCCTTCCCCCTTTGACTTGCTCAGCCATGTGCTTTTTGCACTTGCTTGTATTTCACTGGTGCCGATGGTCTCAAGGGTGGTTCCAAAGCTCTGTCATTGGGGCCAACCACTGAACTCCTTTAGTAGCAGTGACCTATCGGATATCAGTTGGCATCATTTCTTTATTTCTTCATTTCTTCCTTTGTTAAGGAAGAGATACCCACTGACATCTGATATGTTACTTCTGCTGAGAGAGGGAAGTTATTGGCCCCAATGTCAGAGTCTTGGCTCCACACAAATACAAACAAGTGCAAAGAACACATAGCTGGAACCCAATTGGCAGGTTTGGTGGCAGTAGACGGCTGCAGCATTGGCGATATCTGAGACACCTTGACACCAGTCCCAATAAATTATTTGGAATATGAGATGCACTGACTTTTTCCCACCACTTACCATAAACGTCCTTTTAAAGATTGGATGCACAGTGGTCTGTTGCATAACACATACATTATAATGGGTGTAAACTGCAAAGGAGACTGGACATAGACTTTAATACAAAGCCTGCATGCAGTGAGTTAAAGTAACATAAACAGTTACAACACAGTACTGTGAATGGCCCATAGAATTGTATGGGCAGAAAGGTGACATGCAAAATTAGTCTGCAACGCAAATAAGCACTGTGAACTAGCCCTAAATGTGCTGCAGCTAATACAGTTCATCCAGGCCTCTGAAGCTCATATGATTTGGTAAAAATTCACTGGCCAATCCACTGAAATGTGAACTAGTGAGAATGTCATCACTTGCATCATGATATACATTTATCAAGTCACATAGGACTTAAAGGGACTCCAAGCTCTAATTAAAATCTGAACTTACCTGGGGCTTTCTCCAGCCCACCGTAGGTCAGGAGGTCCCTCGATGTCCATCTGCCTCTTCTCCCAGGGCCTGGTCAGAAATGGCTCCCTGGCGGCTCCCGGCGACACTGGACCCGAGTGTCGGGCTCCTCTTCCTGAAAGGTGACATCAGTCATCACCACGCTGGCCGACGTGACAGTACGGCGCATGCGCGATTAAACCGCGCATGCGCAGTACTGTAACGCCGGCCGCCATGATGACACGAGGCGGCCGGCGTGGTGACGACTGACGTCACCTTTCAGGAAGAGGAGCCAGACACTCGGGCCCAGTGTCGCCGGGAGCCGCTGGGTAGCCATTTCTGACCCGGCCCTGGGAGAAGAGCCAGATGGACATCGAGGTACCTCCCGACCTACGGTGGGCTGGAGAAAGCCCCAGGTAAGTTAAGATATTGATTTTAATTAGAGCTCGGAGTCCCTTTAATTCACAAAACAGCGTTGTGCTGTAATGTTTGGAATTACAAACTTTAGTTTACCTGACAACACTTTGTACATGCTTGTTTCAGGTATTTAATTCAGCACTACTGAAGCAAAACAATCAGTAAGATCACCAGGCATATAGCATTGTTTAACCCTCTGGGCGATACAATTATATCGCCCAGGAGGTGGCGCAGCACTATTTTTTAAAATTTTTTGTTTTTTAAATCATGTAGCGAGCCCAGGGCTCGCTACATGATAGCCGCAGCGCAGCGGCATCCCCCCACCCACTCCGATCGCCTTCGGCGATCAGAGTAAGCAGGAAATCCCGTTCAGAACGGGATTTCCTGCTGGGCTTCCCCGGTCGCCATGACGACGGGGCGGGATGACGTCACCGACGTCTTGGACGTCGTGACGTCAGAGGGAGTCCCGATCCACCCCTCAGCGCTGCCTGGCCTGATTGGCCAGGCTGCACAAGGGGTCGGGGAGGGGGGGGGTGTTGCGCGGCACGGCGAGCGGCGGCGGAGCGGCGGCGAGCGGCAGCGATCGGAAGTTACACGCAGCTAGCAAAGTGCTAGCTGCGTGTAACAAAAAAAAATTATGCAAATCAGCCCACCAGGGCCTGAGAAATCCTCCTGCGCAATATACCCCGAGCTCAGCTCGGGATTATCGCTCAGGAGGTTAAAATGAAAAATGGCAATTTTCAAATCCCTCTCACTACAGGATAATTTTTAAGGGAAAAAAAATAGCAAGGTTTGAGTTGTTAAGGATATTCTGGTTTGACTACACTATATATGAGTAAGAGGTTTATATTCATCTTTAGCCCTCTAAAATCAATATTTACTGCAGTCATCTTACCCTTTTTCTTGTTACAAGTAACATTTTGTTGTTTCCAGAATTTTGAAATCAATATATATGCGGCACTCTATAAGTAAGTACATGATGTATTTTCTGGCAAACTAGAGAAATTGCTGGTTATGTTAAAAGTGATCATTTTGGATTTTAAAGGTTTTTTTTTTTACAGAATTAGCTTGATGCTTTTCTTTTTCTAATAAACTCCTGAAGAAAAACCAGACGCAAGCTGGAGAACACAAATCTGCCCCACACAATAGCAGGAACAATACGAGAAAGATTTGTCATGTACAATTTGGAGAAACAGGCACCCTGGTGTGTATAAAATATTTAAAAGCAGATTAAAATAAAAAAAAAAAAACGAGGTGGCTTACCTCAATGACAAGATCTTTGTATAAACAATGGGTTTTTATTTAGCACAGGCAATGCATTTTGTGGGTCTGAGCCCGCTTCCTCAGGCCAATAATGGAATAATGGCACCAATTAAAAAAAGTCGATAAGCAAAGGGAGCCTCCCTTTGCTGATTGACTATTTTTCAGTTGTTATTGGCCTGAGGAAGCGGGTTCAGACCCGCAAAACGTGTTGCCTGTGCTAAATAAAAACCCTTTTTTATTTACCACAGGCAGATGAACAGCAGCAGAGTGAAAACAGAACCTATCGACTGGTAATTAGTTTTCAAGGATCCTTTTACCACTTAATTGCCAGTGTGAACCAGGCCCCTATTACATTGATATTACATTAATCTTTCATTAGATCCCAAACTCTGATTCAAATCTAGCTAGGTCTAACAGGACTTTCTGAAAGAAATAGAGAGGCCTTCTTAAAGAGGAACTGTCGCAAAAATCGTAAAATTTAAAACACATACAAATAAGAAGTAATTTTTTTCCAGAGTAAAATGAGCCATAAATTACTTTGGTACTTATCCGTTAGTCGGGCGCATCCGGCAGGTGGCGCTAATTACATGAAAACTTCACATTAACACAAAAGTGTTAATGTAACCACTTATCGGCACTGTTTGAAGTGGCCGGCTCACTGCGGCCAAATGTATATTAAAACAGTGAGTGAATTGAATGACAAATAAGCCGCCGGCTTTGGTGCTCTCCTCCCCCTTGCCCTCTCTCTCCTATACAATACTGGCAGCCGGCAGGGACATGCGTGTCCCCCAGAGTCGTTCGTCGCGGCAGGGAATCCTGCTTGTTTTATTGCGATGAACGACTCTGGGGGGAGGGCTGCCAGTGTTCTATAGGAGAGAGGCAGGGGGAGAAGAGCGAGACACAAAGCCGGCGGCTTGATCTGTTACATTGCCGCCGGCTTATTTGTCATTCAATTCACTCACTGTAGTGCCGAGAAGAGGTTACATTAATACTTTTGTGTTAATGTGAAGTTATCATGTAATTAGCGCCACCTGCCGGATGCGCCCGGCTAACGGATAAGTACCATTACTTTTCTCCTATGTTGCTGTCACTTAAAGTAGGTAGTAGAAATCTGACATTACCAACAGGTTTTGGGTTACTCCATCTCTCCATAGGGAATTCTCAGCATGGCCATTATTCTTTATAAAGATGCTATCCAGCCTCCCTGCTCGCTGCACACTTTTTTGGCAGTTGGACGGAGTAACTGCCATTCTCTAAGTGCTTTTAAAAATAAAGAAAACCCTGATGAGAAGATGGGCTAGTGCAAAATCTGTTGGTAATGTCAGATTTCTACTACTTACTGTAAGTGACAGCAACATAGGAGAAAAGTAATTTATAGCTCATTTTAATCTGGAAGAAACATACTTCTTATTTGTATATTATGTGTATTTTAAATTTTAAGATTTTTGCGACAGAGGTCCTTTGAAGATCCTTTAGATCTCTTATTTAAGGAATGGTGCTATCCCTAAGACTGTCTACATCCTGTGTATATTTCTAATTATTTATTAATGTACACATTGAATACCAGAATAGGGAAAATGTGATCTCATAATTTGCATCAGATGTTTGGTTTGATTATCTCTATAACTGATAACTATTAACAGACCTTACTCGGAATTATGTAAAAAAAGGGGGGGGGGGAATCTAGTGAGTGGATATTCTCCAGGTTTATAGTGTATTGGCTGCACTAATTTGAGCTGACAGAAAGACTATGTAGACTCACATAACCATTTTTACTACTGTGGTAATCAGAAAAGCGTGTCAGACTGCACAACACACAATTGACTTCCTATCAGTCTTATCAGCTCTTTGAACAAAAGCAAAATACTTTTTTTAGTTGTTTCAACTTGTTTCACAACAAAAGTTGCTTGACAATTCTGCTGCATAAAAGATGCTGTTGAGCGTGTGTTTGGGGCTTATACAGTAGATTCATAATCCTATGATACTAGAATTTATTTTTTTAATAACAAAAGAAAAGGTATTTACTTGAATTTTGAATTTGCTCATATGGATGGACCAGTGTAAATGTGTGTATTATTACTTTGGGTACAAATTGTACTGCATTGTGTTTTATAAGCACCGAATGTCCTATTCTGTTACATTTCAGCTGTTTTTCTCAGTAGTGATTACACATTGAAAACTCATGGTAAACATATGATAATTGCGTTTTAAAAGCATTGCAAAAGCAGACCATTTTTCCCTGAAAACCTGCTTCTCTCTAATGGAGCTTTCTTTGGCTCTCAGTCTTCCTCCAGTGCATTGGGATATTTGCACCAGGGAACACGTATCTTAGAGCTCTGACTTTTGCTTGGTTTTAAACTGGCAATCTTACTTTATTTAGCTAGACAAAGAATGATGTGACACACACAGTACAATGACTTAAACAGGACCATTTCCAAGATACCAAGGTCCCAGATATAGAATGCTCAATAGAGTTTATGTTGAAGTTTTGAGCACACATGATGCATGCCTTTTTATGGGGGGGGGGGGGGGGGCTACTGCCTTCTGTCTGTGTTCATTGATGGCAGTCCTCACAGATGCACTGTTTGTGTCATCATGGGATCTGTGCAAGTATGTGGCTCAAACTTGGCAGCTGGCTAGGCTGGTTAAACCAGCATTGTAAATGGCCAGGAAACAGGATAAAAATGATAGAGTAATGAAGGCTAGTGTTACAAACTGTGCAGGTACAATTAGGCTTTGCGGCATGTAAACTGAGAAACTTTTAAACACATTTTAAAAGATAACTAAAAACTATCAAAAATTCACATACAATTGTGTGCTGAGCACACTGCAACACTAATGAAAAAAGATCAAAAACCCATAATTACAAAAGTATAAATTCATTTATTACTAAATAATCTATAAAAGACAATGTGGTGTATTCCCCAAAGTTCAACACCCCATTAAAGGACCCAGGATTCAAGCCCCAACACCACTCACAGGCAATATCCCTGACATGGGAGAGAAACCACCACAGGTAAACCTCCCTGCCTACTACCCTTAGAGCTCTTGCAAAGCAGGCCTGCCTAATAAAGTTCTTAGTGTTGTCAGCAAAGCAACATACTATATAGCATCTGGCTGGAGAAGTTCATACTATGGCGTGTAGCACAAATCCTGCACGCAGACTGTCTTTTATAGATTATTTAGTAATAAATGGATTTATACTTTTGTAATTACGGGTTTTTGAACTTTTTTCAATAACTACAAACTATTAAAAAAATTGTAATTTTGAAAATCAAATTTAAAAATTGTATAAATGTATATTTTTCCTATAGTAAAATGCATTTTAAAATACTTTTTTCCTATGTCACTTACAGTAGGAAAATCTGGTTTTGGGCTAGCCCATCAACTCATGGGGGATTTTCATTTATTTCTTTATTTGCAAAGCATTTACCGAACTGTAGTTGCTCAGTCCAACTGAAACCATAGCGTGCACATGAGTAGGTAAGCTGGCTGACATCATTATGCAGGATATATATATATATATATATATATATATATATGTATATATATATAAATATACCGTATTTACTCGAGTATAAGCCGACCCCCAACTTTTACATAAAAAAAAAACAAGAAAAAATCATTGACCCGACTATAAGCCGGGAGTGATAGGCCATAAAGAAGTATACCATAGAAAATATGCACCTAACCATGTATATGCAGTGGAAATCATCTCTCACCACACACCACTTGACCCATATACTCAACAAAACCGTAGGGTAATGTGACAGAGATGGGAACTCTTGAATGCATATATTATAATGCAAGTGCTGTCATTTATTATCAGCAGCTCTGTGCTGCTGCTCCACTGTACTGATCTGTCAATTATGATGGTAACAAAGAATGGAGCCATTGGCTCAGTGTTCTAGTGACCCCCCTACCTCCAGTGTCCCCGGCACATGGAGTATTCTCAGCTGTTTCTCTCCCCCTCAGTGTCCCCAGCATGTGTCTAATGGCCAGAGCAGTATAATCAGCAGTTTCCCTCTCCCGACTGTTGCCGGCATGTGCCCAGCCTCCCGCTGAAGCAGTGTGTGCAAATTAGCTTCCCCCATCCCCTCCAAGTGTCTGCCGCTATGTTCCCTTTACCCGTCAGAGTTGTAGTTGCAGTTACCTTTCCCCGAGTGTCCCCGGACAGCGGAGCGTTCACTAACGGATTCCCACGGCCAGTATTCATCTTCTCTACAGTCTCCCCTGTATGACGTCCTCTAGTGGCGCCTTATGTGCGAGGGAAGCGGCTGATTATACCGCCCTAGCCTTTAGACACATGCCGGGGACAGTGAGAGGGAGAGAAACAGCTGAGAATACTGCACGGATGGCTGGACATATGGCGGGGGGCCACAGGGACAGCTGCGCATACTGCTCTGGGAGGACTAATCTCTGGATAAATGCACGACTCGAGTATAAACCGAGACCCCCACTATTGGATCACTTTTTTGGTCCCAAAATCTCAGCTTATACTCAAGTATATACAGTATATATATATATATATATATATATATATATATATATATATATATATATATATATATATATATATATATATATATATATATATGAGAATACTGAGAATCTCATGAGAAGATGGACTAGTCCAACATCTGTCAGATCTGTCAGCTTTGTATTATCTACTGTAAGTGACAGCACAGTACGGGAAAAAGTAATTTACAGTGCATTTTACTCTGTGAGAAATGTACATTTTATATGTAGGCATTTTAAATTTTACATTTTGTGCAATATAGTGCTCCTTTAAATTGTGTTTATTAGAAAATTTAAAAAATACAAGATCACAGAAGTCTTTAATAACAAATAACAGCTTTATTGCATATCAAATAAGCATGACATGATGACATATGGTGGTGACAAACATCCCGTGTAGATATACATAGCCAGCTCTGGATGACTCACATCAAACACTCAGCACACACCAACTCAGATTGTCTAATCTTTAGAACCAGTGTCTATTAAGTATGCAATTGAACTAACTATGGCACAAGATGTTCAGCATCCTATAGTAGTGTGTTGCTAACTTATCGAGCCAATAGCTGCTGCATGAACAGTTGCAATGCAAATGACCACC
Organism: Hyperolius riggenbachi; assembly: GCF_040937935.1. Classification (NCBI taxonomy): domain Eukaryota; kingdom Metazoa; phylum Chordata; class Amphibia; order Anura; family Hyperoliidae; genus Hyperolius; species Hyperolius riggenbachi. The sequence continues at coordinate 292,145,684 of NC_090649.1, forward strand.
GTGCCCATGCAGGCTCTCACCACCATCACAGTTAGGTTCAAGTGTCTCCATTCCTACAGATTGTCTGCTCGGTTTTTGGCCATTCCAATCTTGGCTTTGCAGACTGAGGTCTCCAATCAGCAATTCAGGCATACAGAGTGTGCAGCATGCTAGTGGCCAATGCTTCTGGGTATCGCCTCACAGGGTGCTGTTACACGCCACCCTCCATGACTAGTATCACCTACCATCTAATCAGGGCTTCATCAGATGGTAACAGTCTTAGACTGCTTGTAAATATACACACCTTCGTACAATTAGATCTTAGAAATCTCCCCTTACAGTGCTTCTGATTATAGGACCCCTGTAATTGTAGTATTGCCTTTATAGTTCTTCCTCTTTAGCACCCACAATGTTTCCTGTGTACTGATCATAGTTATTAGGATCTCTATATTAGTGTACACAATCTCCTTCCTTCCATACCTACACCATTAACCCAACTGGATAGCCATAAAAAGAAAATTATGTGATGCAAAAAATAACAGTGGCGGAGGAAGGCTGGCAAGGCTTGAGAACACAGGGAACAACGAGCACTATCAAAGACATCTGTGTCAATAAAGACCATGCATTTTTTTTTCATTGATTGCTTTAGCATAAACAATACAATTGTACCGGGTTTCCCACTTTGGTAAGTGGCTAATCACACATTTTGATTTGAGAACTGTGCCCTACATTACAAAAGGACATATAAACAAAACCTATGCCAAATGACTTTAATTTCATTTAAAAACAAATTCTCATTTTTGCAGTTTTTACTTATTATTATTAAGCAATTCCCTCCTAGTTGTGAATTAATAATAATGGAATGGCGTATGTAGTATTCCTAAAGGTGAAGAGAAAGGCAGTTTAAATAGAATGAATAAACTACAAGAAACTTGCAATGGCACTTTGTAATAATTAGGAAATTGGAATCTGAAGTAAATACAGGTTCGTTTCAACATCCATCATCTCGAGAAAGTCACCTTGATATTGAACCATGTTGTTCCACCACTTATATTCTAGGCAGCTTTAGATCAGATAGTCTTCAAAAGAGATGAGGCAAATTAGGTTGCCTTAAAACTGCTTTCCAGAGCTGGACTAGAATATCTAGAAATACGCGTGTCTAAAGTCAGACTAAAGTTTGTTGATGTTGTCAATTAACCAGTAAATCCAAAACCACACTATTGAACTTACCGGACTGGTAAACTATAATAATCAGAAACTGAATGGGAACAAAACACATTTTAGGTCCATGCATATAAGAATAGCATAGTTAGGAATATTTCTGTCTTGCCTGAAGGGTATTACCGTAGATCTCAAATGTTAAGCACGAGATATTAGCCTGGATCTCGAGCACAATGCTGTAGTCCATTTTTAGATAATTGTGCTTAAAATAGACTTACACTTATTTCTATGCATTTTGTTGAAATGTTACATTCAATTTCAGGAAATGTCTGTAGAATGTTAGAGCAGCATGCAGATCAATATGCCAGCGGAAATATTTAGGATGGACTGAAGCAGTCCTGCAGTTAATTTGAACTCGTATTAGTTTAGTTGTAGCTTTTAGCTTAGCTCAATATACAGATCTCAGATTGTTCTAGAGTTTTGGAGATTTAGTAATAGTCTACAATTTCAATTTGCTGTACAAAGTTATTGTGACTTTATATTAAAGATGACAAGAAATCTAAATAATTTAGCTTCAGGAAACTGAAATAACAGCAGTTAGGAGGACTTGTTAACACTATGGGGTTGATTCATAATGTATTAAAAATTGCACACAGCACACTGGCAAATTGGCAATGTATTGTGTGGGCAGACAGGGTGGGTGCCAGGTGTCGATGCAGAGGTTGGAAAGCCACCCAACTCATAGTCCCTGCCCCCGACACACACAAAGTGCTATGCCCATGATGCACGTCCGGGCCAGGAGTGAGACCCCTGATTGGTCCTCCTCCCGTATGACGTATGTGCTCAGGCCCGCCCCTTCCCAGAGTTGGATGAGTGAGTGGCATGGGCGCTTAGAGGGACAGAGGACAGTAACATGCTTATTGATGGATCTATGAACCAATATATTATAAATGTTTTGTGATGCCATACATAGCATTTTCTGATTATGATTGACAACATCGTTTACCAGGGGTGTAACTTGTAGGTAATTCATCAAGGGTGATATATTGGTTGCACTGGTGGGATAGTATGTGTTGTCTTGTCTGTCCTAGCCATGAAAAAGGGAACCAGATAGGTCCCGAGACGATTGTCTGTGTACAATCAGATGTCTGTTTGTTTATGATGGGGCAATAAATTTACACTGTTCCTGAGATGAGCCTGCTTGTGGATTCCTTCTTTGTTTGTTTGGATTTACATTGCCTTGGGGATCTAGCACCAGAATCACTCTATACAGATGTGCGATTCTTCTTACTTTTTTGCACAAGCAGTCCTTCTGACACTTGTGCGTTCATATGCATTTATATGGGTGTGTTTTTCCACAGTAGCTTTGAATGTCAATGAGAAAACACACACAATAACTGTGTTGTATTATGTTGCACTCAGTGCAGTTTTTAGGCTAAAATGCACCCAGGGCGAGGGTGTAAAAATTCCCCCCCCCTCCCCCGGAGCAAGATATGGGCGCCCTCAGTATAGGTGAGCCAGGTCTAGTTGCACTCAGTATAGGTCCCCCCAGTATAGGTAGCCAAGAATAGGTAATCCAGCATAGGTAGCCAGGTATAGGCCCCCAGTATAGGTAGCCAGGCATAGGTGAGCCAGTATAGTTGTCCCTGGTATAGGTTAGCCAGGTAGATGCCTCCAGTATAGGTAGCCAGTATAGTTGCCCCCAGTATAGGTTAGATAGACAGGCACCCCCAGTATAAGTTAGATAGGTAGGTGCCCCACTACAGATTAGCTAGGTGGGTGCCTGTAATATAGTTAGCCAGAATAGTTGCCCCCAGCATAGGTTAGATAGGTAGATGCCCCCAGTATAAGATAGTTAGGTAGGTGCCTGCCATATAGGTAGCCAGTATAGTTGCCACCTGTATAGGCTAGCTAGGTAGGTAGGTGCCCCCAATACAGGTTAGATAAGTATGTGACCCCAGTATAGGTTTGATAAGTATGTGCCCCACAGTATATGTTAGATAGGTAGGTGCCCCCAGTATAGGTTAGATAGGTAGGTGCCCCCCAGTATAGGTTAGATTAGGTAGGTGCCCCCCAGTATAGGTTAGATAGGTAGCTGCTCCCCAGTATAGGTTACATTAGGTAGGTGTCCCCCAGTATAGGTTAGATTAGGTAGCTGCCCCCAGTATAGGTTAGATAGGTAGGTGCCCCACAGTATAGGTTAGATAGGTAGCTGCCCCCCAGTATAGGTTAGATTAGGTAGGTGTCCCCCAGTATAGGTTAGATAGGTAGCTGCCCCCCAGTATAGGCTAGATAGGTAGCTGCCCCCAGTATAGGTTAGATTAGGTAGGTGCCCCCCAGTATAGGTTAGATAGGTAGGTGCCCCCCACTATAGGTTAGATAGGTAGCTGTCCCCCAGTATAGGTTAGATAGGTAGGTGCCCCCCAGTATAGGTTAGATTAGGTAGGTGCCCCCCAGTATAGGTTAGATTAGGTGGGTGCCCCTCAGTATAGGTTAGATTAGGTAGGTGCCCCCAGTATAGGTTAGATTATGTAGGTGCCCCCCAGTATAGGTTAGATAGGTAGGTGCCCCCCAGTATAGGTTAGATTAGGTAGGTGCCCCCCAGTATAGGTTAGATAGGCAGCTTCCCCCAGTATAGGTTAGGTAGGTCCCCCCCCCATAATGGAGGGGGGAACCGGAGCCACGGGGAGGGCAGCCCAACCTCTCCCCGGGCCGCCCTCCATGCTCCCCCCTCAGATGCAGAGTAATTACACAGCAGGAAGCTCTGTACATAACTACTTATCTCCCTGCGTTCTACTCGCCGCTGATCTCCTCTCGGCATAGAGGCTGATACACACGCTGCTTCTGGCTAAACAGGAAGCAGCGTGTGTATCAGCGTGTATGCAGAGAGGAGATCAGCTGCGAGTGGAACGCAGGAAGGTGAGTAGTTATGTACAGAGCTTCCTGCTGCGTAATTACTCTGCATCTGAGGGGGGAGCACGGAGGGCGGCCCGGGGAGAGGGAGGGAGAGGTCGGGCTGCCCTCCCCGCGGCTCCGGCTCCCCCCTCCTTTACAGCGCCCCCCTCACAACAGCGCCCAGGGCGCCCGCACGGCCCTAAAAACGAGCATGGCTGCACTGCACTACATTTTTTTCTCACATGTGAAATTAACTTTTAAGTGTAAGCTATCCCATTGACATTAGTTTTAAGTTCAAAACAAAGATTGGTTAAGCGCTCAAAACAAAGTCTCTGTTAAAAAGTCCACATAATTCAATAAATGCTGGCATCAGCACAGGGACACATCCCCTCCCCCAGTTTGGAGAGACTCACCGGACTTTGCGGCCTGAATGGGCCCGACTACGCCTCAGGGGTATTGGCCACCCCTCAGCCTCTCTGGCAACCTCCGGGATGCTGCACTCCTCGCTTCCAGCTTGCTTGGCCAATTTAGGCAGATGCCACCGGACTTTGCGGCCTGAATGGGCCCGACTACGCCTCAGGGGTATTGGCCACCCCTCAGCCTCTCTGGCAACCTCCGGGATGCTGCACTCCTCGCTTCCAGCTTGCTTGGCCAATTTAGGCAGATGCCACCTCCATAAGAAAACAGAAGCCGCACATAGCGTAAAAGTGCTAAAGGGAATGATCCCACTTTTATTTAAAAAAGTTTAAAAACAACAGGCACAGCCTGAACGGATAACTCTGGCGGCTACGCAGGAGTGGGGGACAGCAACAGCTAATCCTAGGTGCTTTGTCAGCCCGGCGTCTCCCCACCACGTAATCTGCGGACCCCGCTGTGTAAAACAAACTCGGCGCCTCAGACCAGTCACTGCGTCCAGTGACGTCAGACGTTGCGCCGCTCCGTAGCTCCGCCCTACGCGTTTCGTCGCTAGGCAACTCCTCAGGGGCTCAGGAGCTGTTGCTGTCCCAGGAGTGGGGGACAGCAACAGCTAATCCTAGGTGCTTTGTCAGCCCGGCGTCTCCCCACCACGTAATCTGCGGACCCCGCTGTGTAAAACAAACTCGGCGCCTCAGACCAGTCACTGCGTCCAGTGACGTGAGGCGTTGCGCCGCTCCGTAGCTCCTCCCTACGCGTTTCGTCGCTAGGCAACTCCTCAGGGGCCCCTGAGGAGTTGCCTAGCGACGAAACGCGTAGGGCGGAGCTACGGAGCGGCGCAACGTCTGACGTCACTGGACGCAGTGACTGGTCTGAGGCGCCGAGTTTGTTTTACACAGCGGGGTCCGCAGATTACGTGGTGGGGAGACGCCGGGCTGACAAAGCACCTAGGATTAGCTGTTGCTGTCCCCCACTCCTGCGTAGCCGCCAGAGTTATCCGTTCAGGCTGTGCCTGTTGTTTTTAAACTTTTTTAAATAAAAGTGGGATCATTCCCTTTAGCACTTTTACGCTATGTGCGGCTTCTGTTTTCTTATGGAGGTGGCATCTGCCTAAATTGGCCAAGCAAGCTGGAAGCGAGGAGTGCAGCATCCCGGAGGTTGCCAGAGAGGCTGAGGGGTGGCCAATACCCCTGAGGCGTAGTCGGGCCCATTCAGGCCGCAAAGTCCGGTGGCATCTGCCTAAATTGGCCAAGCAAGCTGGAAGCGAGGAGTGCAGCATCCCGGAGGTTGCCAGAGAGGCTGAGGGGTGGCCAATACCCCTGAGGCGTAGTCGGGCCCATTCAGGCCGCAAAGTCCGGTGAGTCTCTCCAAACTGGGGGAGGGGATGTGTCCCTGTGCTGATGCCAGCATTTATTGAATTATGTGGACTTTTTAACAGAGACTTTGTTTTGAGCGCTTAACCAATCTTTGTTTTGTATTTAAAAAGCTATTTTTCATAAATAGTCAGGTAGCGCTCCACCGTGCAAGGACTGGTGTTTACAAAATTCTCAATCATTTGATCATTGTTTTCCACTCCTTGTGAGCGCTTATGTACATTTTTGCATTAGTTTTAAGTTGTAATTCAATTTTGCATGCAGTAAAATGCCTGTGATTTTGATGAACGTGAATGCAGCGCTGAGATAAAAAGTTTAACTTTGTGCCATATCCCTGTTTAGAAATATTTGTACAAATTAATATAGTGTCATCACTTAAAAATGTCATTTGTAAGGGGAGAAAAATACTTTTTTTTTAAAATACAGTTTGCAAATGGATCTTTTTTTTGTATTAATTTCCTGATTGATGAGCATTAATGTTATTTTTCTCTTGAGTCCTTGGCCAGTTTTCGATTAGTTGGACAGATAGCTTGGTCTGAGGCAATTTCATATTGTTTTAGTGTTTTCATTTTAAATTGGATATTGCATGTATAGCCCCCAGAAATATTATTTTATTTGTGCAGTCTGATGGCAGAATACCTGCTATTGACCTATATATCATTTAATGTCTCCTGGGCTCTTAGCACATAAAACTGTATGTACTTATAATTAATCTGATAGAATGCTTACAGGGGTAAGGCATTATATAGCCTACATGTAACGATTGGTGTCAGCACGCAGAGAGAATCTGATTATTGGTGATCTGCAGTATCACCAAGAATGCAGATATATACCTGATTATTGATGATCTGCAGTATCACCGACAATCAGATATATTGCTAACCTCTGGACACCTAAGGATAAGTGAGTGTTTGGTGTAACAGTAATACTTTGAGTAATGTACCTGCTGAGCAGGTGGTATACAATATAGAGACACAGCTCTGGGAGAACAGGAACCTTCCAGCAGCCTGAGGCTCTCCGGAGGGAGGAGTCAGGCTTGAGACGGGAAGGATCAGGGAGTGAATGACACCTAAGATGGATGTCACTATCTGATCTGGAGACTATCTCTTTTAAGAGGAGAGATAGCTCTCGAGGTCGGGCACGCCGTGTCGGCAACACACTGACAGATAAAATACAAAGACAGAAGGCTGATTCGGTATCCAAGTCAAGCAGGGTCTGGCAACGGAATATCAGATATACGAGGTACCGAATCAGAAGACAGAGGAGTAGTCAGAAAAGCTATAAGTCATAACATATATCAAACAATGCCTATTCTGGGTGCAAGGTCCTTGGTCTCAGCACCCCGCAACTAGTCTGAAGAATACACAGATGATAATACAGTATTCCCTAGACTGGGTGCGAGGTCCGTAGTCTCAGCACCCTGGAACTAGTCTGAAGTATAACACAGATGATAACACAGTTCCCTAAGCTGGGTGTGAGGTCCTTGGTCTCTACACCCTGGAACTAGTCTGAAGTATAACACAGATGATAACACAGTTCCCTAAGCTGGGTGTGAGGTCCTTGGTCTCTACACCCTGGAACTAGTCTGAAGTATAACACAGATGATAACACAGTTCCCTAAACTGGGTGTGAGGTCCTTGGTCTCTACACCCTGGAACTAGTCTGAAGTATAACACAGATGATAATACAGTTCCCTAAGCTGGGTGTGAGGTCCTTGGTCTCTACACCCTGGAACTAGCTTAAGCATAAACAGAATACAATTCAAATAATCTGGCTAAGTGTGTATTCCCAGGTCCACCTGGTTCAAACACACTGAGGATCTGACTAGGTCTGAGTGCTTCCATGTAGTGATCGCAACGGCAGACAACTTGCAAGTGACCAGCAGGAACTATATATGGAGTAGTGCTCTCCAGCACCACCCCTAATTGTTCAACCAATAGTATCCCGCTCAGGAGTCAGCTGATCGGCGTGGTCAGCTGACTCTTCCTGCTTAGTATAAGAATTCTGCCTCCCAGCGCGCGCACGTGTATTCCTAAGTCTATGTGCACTAACAGACTCAGCCACACCAGACACACGCCGCCGCGTGCAAACCGCCGCGCTGGACGCGGAACCAGCCACCTTACTGTTGTTGCATGCGGCGGCTTTTCCGCGTTCTGCCCTGCTACCAAACAAACGCTTCCGCGTGCAAACCGCCGCACTGGATGCGGAATCAGCCGCCTGCTCAGTAGCAACTGTGGCGGCTTTTCCGCGATCTCTCACACTACATTTTATCTATTCTATAGTTTATAAACTATGTAGTTACATTTGTAGTTACATTTACTGACTTAAGTTATGCACAGATTTAAGTTTGCATTTACACAAATGGTCACACACACCCTCCCATGGGCTTGCAAAAGTGTGGAAATTCACCACAATGCTGGGTAAGCAGCTAATCCGGTAACAAGTTACCTGGAACACTTTGCCGGTGCCTTGTCTCAGCTGGATTGCTCCTACAGCAGGCTTCGCATCAAAAGTGAAAAAAGAGACGGCACACCACTGGCTGCAATCAAGGTGCTGTGTATTGGCGAACAAGTCACACTACATGTTACGGAGGAACCACCTCCTTCATCAGGTGTTAAAAACCCACCTAACACCTGATGAAGGAGGTGGTTCCTCCGTAACATGTAGTGTGACTTGTTCGCCAATACACAGCACCTTGATTGCAGCCAGTGGTGTGCCGTCTCTTTTTTCGCTTGCAAAAGTGTGTTTTAGAAAAGTTTGGGACACCTATTTTGAGTACTTGTTTTCTTCTATTAATAATGGGAGAAAATATCTCCTGTAAGAAAACTCATGAGAAAAGTGAACTACATTACGTTCATTGTGCATTTTTAATGTTATAAAAATGTTGTTCTTTAAAGTGCTCAGAAAAAAATATTAAGACTTAAAGAGAAACTCCAACCAAGAAATGAACTTTATCCCAATCACTAGCTGATACCCCCTTTTACATGAGAAATCTATTGCTTTTCACAAACAGACCATCAGGGGGTGCTGTGTGACTGATTTTGTGCTGAAACCCCTCCCACAAGAAGCTCTGAATACCGCGGTACTCTGGGCAAACTGCCACAATGTAACAATGTTCACAGACAGGAATTAGCTGTTTACAGCTGTCTGTAACAGCCAGAACAGCTAGAAACAGCTACATAACCTGCCCACAGTAACAATGTCACCATGTAATAAATGTCAGAATGTGAATCTGGGAGAGGAAAGATTTTACAATGAGCAAACACTGACTAAATCATTTATACATAATAATTGTAAAAATGAAGCACTTTTTATTACATTATTTTCACTGGAGTTCCTCTTTAAAGTAAACTTAAAATGGAGCTAAAGAAAAAATGTATACATACCTGGGGCTTCCTCCAGTCCCCTCCAGCCTGATCGCTCCCTTGTTTTCCTTAGTCCTCTGGTGTGGGGCATACTGTGCATGAGCGGCCCAGCTGCACATGCACCCCAGTTGCGCTACCTGGACTGCACCTGCGCCAACTGGCACCCAACTGGATGACTTACTAGGGCCAGTTGCGGATGAATCAGTTGGTGACTGAGGACTATGAGGGAGCGATCAGGTCAAAGGGGGCTGGAGAAAAGCGAGGTATGTATAAATGTATCCATTGGCCCCATCTCAGGAACACTTTTTATATATACAATTAGTATATATTACACCTTGTTACAGTTAGAAACTTCCAAGTGCTACATAGGATTTCAATGTTAAGGTCCAGAGAGACCCTGAGACCCATTAACCATGTGCCTGCCGGGTTAATGTAGTTGGATTTCATTTAGAAAATAAAGAATTTTGATTTTTTGCAGACTATGGTAATAAGACCTAAGCTTCCCGGGAGGAGGGAAGGTGTTAAGCAGTCCCCTCACCTTACTTTTTAGACACCCATGCTCCAGTAGATAGTCTTCTAATTAAGAGAATTAAAGCTTTTGTTTCAGCGGTTCAGCAATGTTATCAAAGTGGGTAGAGTAAAGAGATAAGACTCTGACTGAGCAGCACCTACAAAAGAAATATTATATTAAATCACACCGTATTAGTGTCCTCTGAATGACTTTCATTTTCATGTAAAATCTTGGCTTGTAGCAGAAGTTGGAGCACAAATGTCAGAATTAAACTGTTCTAAAGTATTGTCTTATCTATTACTATTTCCATATCACAATAAATTACTTGCAGTGATATTTTTACTGTGCATAATTATACAGCCATAAAAAGATTATGCTTAAAATCCAGCTCCAAGAGATATAAAAAGGATATTTTAGTTTCATGTGGTGTGGAAAAAATGTTACAACTTCTTTAGGTTTTTATTGCTGTCTGCATCTCCATTGGAGAAACTGTTTTCACATCTTGTTCTGGGGTATTATTTAACATTAAATAAATACCTCGGTCTCCTTCACTTCAGGTTCCATTTAGCCCAGGATTGAACTTTATCCCAATTAGTAACTGATATCCCCTTATATTGCTGATATTGATGGGAAAACCCCCAACAGTGTGATGTTTTTGCCATGCCTATGACAGTTTTCTGGCTGTTAAACTACTTGAAATTTGAGAGATAATGTGATATTGCCAAGAAAGCAGTATCTCCTTCTGTGCTTAAAAAAAAAGTTTAGCCTAACACATTGTTAGTGGGCATGCTTATAAACAATAAGGACAGTTTGTGATGTTATTTTTGTAATTCTTTTCATGCCTGCCAGCACTAAAGATGTTGACCTGACCTGCAGGCTCACATTGGAGCAAACAACATGAATGAATTATATGGTGGGTATCAATTTGTTGGTCTACTTTTTGTTCTTACGGTACTTTTCACTTTGTTGTGCTGTGATCCCCCACTGCTGCCTTTTATATGGACAGAAAAGGATGATGAAGAACTTGACCAAAGTTCTAATGCTTCATAAAAAAGCCTATCTTGCCTCTGTCCCCATTGCAGAGATTAGCACAGTCCCTTATAGCCTGCTTCTATTGTTCATGTTCAGTGCACTGCACACAATGACACACTGTAAATGGCAAATGATTACTTTTGTCCACTGAAATAAGCTGAGTGACTGATTATGAGACCGAAGGCACCTGCGACACTAATTAAAGTAAATAGCCTGCTTGAGAGATCATTAAAATCCAATAATGTCTTATGTGTTCTAAGGGGTGCCAATCATTTTTTCCAAGCCATTTTAATTTGTTTTAATTTTAACAAGAAATTGTAAAATCCGTAGGGCCAGTTTACTCTACGCACATTGTGTTACTTTTTTCTACATATGATTTTTGCATGGAAATTCACTACCCATAAGTTTGAATGTATCTACACATACTTTGTGTCATAACACCCACACATATTTTTAAGCACTGCTGCATGCACTTCCCCATGCACTGCAGGCACTACTGAATGTGCCTATAGATATAGCATTACCAGTGCACTAAAAGGTGCAGTTATTATGCAGCATGCACAGTGTGAATGGGTCAAAAACGAAGTGTCTACCCTATGGACTATCTAAGAAATAACAGCCTCTGATAAGTCCTTGGGACGAAACGCGTAAGGCGTAACCAGGAGCGTCTGACGTCACGGGAAGCAGGAATCTTGCCGCTCTGGAACTTGAAAAGCCCTAAAGAGCCGCCGATGCGCCATAGCGGAGACGGGATGCCGCGACCGCATAGAAGGCATTGCCGCTGGGCTAGGGAGCCCGATACTCTTGACAACTTACCGGATCATGTGAGTGCGCACTTAGCGCAGGGCTGTGCTTGAATTTTAAAGGTTTTCTGCTATGTTTTGTTTTATCCTATTTTTATGAGGAAACTGGATTAAAAAGCTTTTGGAAGTTGATTACATCAGATCGTTGACTGGCTCATTTATGCGTTAGATCCACCTGGTATTTGAGGTGGTATACATCTGGTGAGCTTGCACTCTTTTGGGGAGTCGTGGATGTTTGCACTTTGAAGTGGAGCACGTGTGAAAGCACTTTTTACACCATAGGGTGGTTTTGGAATTTAACTATACAACAGTAAAACACTATGTATACTGTAGGTCTTTGTAATTTGCAGGTCATGAGAGAAAAGAAGAGGAGCGCTGTCTTAACATTTTATATTTAGATGTACAATTGTGGACTTTTTGATGGCGAACACTCTGTATGTTTATAGGTGTGTGTAACGATATCGATTATAGTGGGCGCAGTCTGCATAAAGTATATATCTAAGAAATAAAGTGTCAGTAATCCTGCGCTTACCATGTCAGTTGCTGCTGCCGCCGGTGGCGGCGCATCTGGGACTTCCGGTGCGGCTGGCCGCATTGGCAGGGATGGTGTCAGCGGCGTTCCTGCGGGGATCCGGCCGCATGATGCTCAAACAGTAAATGAGGGTGGATGCATGCTCTGTCAGCGTCGCTCCTCTTACGCTCTAAGGAAGCGTATCAGCTGACTGGCTGTCAGCTGGCACGCATGGCTCCACCTCCGGTTCCGGATTGGCTGAGTGGCTTGGGGACGTGTTGTCCTGCTTACCCGGGCTTCTTAAGCGCTGTTTTGACACTTGCTCACTGTCTGCCCTAGCTAACACTTCGCAGTGAAGGCTTCAGACCCTAGTCAGTTCCGTGTGTGGCTTGAGCTGGCAGGACCCCGGGGATTCCATACTAGCTCAGCATATATATATATTGATTACTTGTGTTTGACTTCTGCTTGTTTCACTAACTTCTCTTTGCCTACCGATTCTGTACCTTTGCCAATCTGATCTGTTGCCGACCTCTGCCTGATTACTCACTTAGATTTTGCCTGCCGATTTTGTACCTTTGCCTATCTGATCTGTTGCCGACCTCTGCCTGATTACTAACCTTGATTTGCCTGCCGATTTTATACCTTACCAATCTGATCTGTTGCCGACTCGATTTGTCCGACCATTCTCATTATCTGTGTTCTGTGTTAGTACTGCCTTCTACTGTCACTGTCTGTAAGACATTTCCCTTTCAGGGAATGTCTGATAGTTGTCAGTCTGCTAGTGCCCTCACACACTAGCAGATCGTTATATAAAGTAAAGTAGAGGTATTTTTTGTGTGTCAGGTTGAACTTTATTCATTGATCATTAGGATTATATTGTGTAATGTGAGGGCAGTATTAACACTGTAGGCTTAATCTGTAACTTCTATTTAAAACAGGGTTATTAGATGTTCAAGGATCAGAAATGCCACTAGGTACAAGCAACCCATGCAGCATCTTAGGGCCCCATACTCTGCAGAGGCCTCTTGTGTTGTGTGTGCTGTGCTGTGCCTGCAGGAATGGGGCGCTATTGGTTTACAGAAGCACTGATACTGTGCTTGCTGAAGGTGGTTAGTATGATCACATCAGCAGCACTAGGCCCCTGCTGCATCCCTCAGCACTCCCAGCCTCCTTCATATCAGAGTGAGAACTGCCCGAGGTTCTGAAGCTGATCTGTTCCAGCTTCCTTACCTCCCCTCACCTCCCCTTCCCCATTAGTCTCTGACACAGCCTTTATACCCCCCCCTCCTCCCTCCGTAGCTGCAGCTTACCCGCTCTTGAAGCACATGTGACATGCAGTATAAGATCGGTGGCCGCAGCGCTGGCAGCTTTTTTGCACTGAGCTTGCCTGACCTTTCCTGAAAGAAGAAGATGGCAGCATCACTAATGGAATCTTGGCAGTGACCCCCCCCCCCCCCCCGAGCTGTGCAGACACAGGGGCTTGCTACATTAATAAAGGAACACAATCGATTAACATTTATTTTCAATTAAGATAAGAACGGTTTGGGAAGTGCTGGTGTATACATATCACTGCTTACATCTTTGTTTACTCTTATCAAAATACTTTCACACAAAACTGACTGCCAAGCTGAGCAGGGTGATGGGCCAGTAAATCATGAGGGGAGGGGGAATTCCTCACACTACATCTGTGTTAACCCTGTGTGTGACTGCAGCTGCCTTTCTCTCTGACTGAGCTGTCTTCTGGAGAACAGAGGAAATGTTTCTTGTTTGTAATGATGTGTGAAATCTGACACCGCAGCTTCATATCACTCTGTAGTCTCACCCCATGCAAAGAACAGCACTTGCAGTGTAAAATTAAATTACCCCTTCCCAATGAATTGTTCCAACACTGCTAAAACCTATACACAACAAATTACAGCTTTTGCCCCTGATATTTAATTTAAAAAGTAGGAAAATGTTTACACAGCTACTTAGACATTATTTGTACATTGTCATTTTAGAACACTTTTATATTGATAGTGTTCCTTTAAAGTAGCAAAAAATGGAAGCATGCCGCGGAGGGGGACCGAAGAATTATTTTGTTTTTTCGGCACAGGCACAGGATGTCTGCTGCGTTAAACTCTCTCTTTTTTTCCATTACAGTACTCCTTTATTTATCCTGGTTTCAGCATTAGAAACACTTCCTATATCTATATATTGCTGTATACTGGTATGTAACCCCGCCTTCCTAGTGATGCTTAACCTAGGCTATAATGTCACAAAGCCCTCTGCCCCAGAGTGCTCTGGGAGACCAGGCTTTGTTTCTGCTCACCTCAGAACACACAAGCAAAAACATTCTGACATGATGCTTGCCACTTGTGATAAATGTAAGAATGTAAAATGGCAAGGAAAGAGTTTACGATGACCAAACACTAACTAAATAATTTATAAAGTAAGATTGTAAAAAAAATGCAATTTATTCATTAAGTTATATTCATTAAAGTTCCTCTTTAAAGAGGAGCTGTTAGGTATAAGGTCTCAGAGAAAATAAACACATATATATCAGTAGCTAAAGATTGGCTGTACTTACATTACATATGCATTTCACTGTCCACGTTTGTACTTCACATAATTTTTATATAGTATTTGCAGAGAATGATGCTCCTGACAGCTCATGGCAGGTTCCATGTTTGTCTGTCTCCTATGAAGCCAAATGTGTCGTCATGTCCTGCCTGCTTCCTGATGAGTCCACTCTCACAAACGCTGGTAATGAATAACACTACTGTGCAGTGAATATTAATTAGCCATGTGGCTAGGAACAATAGCGAACTCCTGCAGTGTACTCTGCCCGGAGATTTATTAGTGCTGTGAGCTAGACTGTTACATGCTGTTGTAACTTGAGCCTCACTAGCAGCCAGGGGAGGGCCCCAGAATGCTTTGCAGTATCTGTTATTCGGCTTGCGTCCTCCTTAGGAGCCTGGGAATACGGAGCCTTGCTGTCAGCAAACATCTAAAGTAAGAGAGATTTTTAACTGCAGTATTGCCTTTTTGGCTTCCTTCTAAACTGTTTAACACAGGAGAATAGAGGTTTAAATTAGCTTTTGCAGCCTGACAGTTACTCTTTAAAGCAATACTTTAAACAAAAGTTTGTTGCTCAGCATGCCATGAAGGTAAATATTAGGAGGTGAGAGTTGATGACTGTGTATTATCCACTGTATCCTGTATGTTATCCAAATGCAGTATTTCTGGAATAGTGCTAACAAAAAGAAATCGGGCATAAATTAATTCATAAACTATCAGACAGGGTATGTCCTGTATTTGTTAGAATGACTGTCCGGCAAAACAAAGAGGACATTTTTGGAAAGTTCTTTTGACACACAGAAGATAAATGACAAAAGCCCCCTATTAATCCATTACAATGCATGTCATAATGTGCTTATGAAGGGAACCTGAATAAAAGGCATATATGCCTAAAAAATGTCCAAAAGAATTGTTAATGATGAAGTCTGTCTTCTTCAAGAGGAATCCATGGCGATTTATAAACTCTGGCTTGTGTGTCCAGTAGGAGTCCATTTTTACAATATAATACTGCACACTGCATTTCACCTCTCATGCTTAAAATAATATCCTAACAAGGAACAAAAAACTGCCTAAATGTAACAAAGGGGGCTTGCGTGTTTCTTAGGAAAGAATGTGGTATTTTCATCAATTGGATTTTAAAAATAAGTCATTATACCTTTAATAGCAGGCTGTCAAGGGACGAAGCAGGAAAGAGGGTGCAGGAGTCCTTTCAGAAAAAACAGTGCCGTCATAGACATAAAAGCGGCATGACAGGGACATTCGGGTGCACAGCGGCCACTTGCGGGCGCTGAAGTTTACCTTCTTTGTTGCAAATTGTGGCTTTTAGAACGGCGATCGATTAGTGGCAAGAGGCTGAAATAAGGCCTCTGGCTGACAAAATTGCACCCTTTTGCCACTAATCAGATGCCTCAGGGCACAGATTTTTACAATATTTTTTAGAATATCGTGCTTTGCAGAAGAGGGGGGATAATGCTTTAGGAGGGCTTGTAGTTCCACTGTTATTGGCTGCAGCTATGTCAAGCTTTTCCTTTTCAGTGTTTCTCGCCCATGATAACGTATAGTTATCCTAGGGTTACTCTGCTGGGTGTGAGTTTTTGTGGATATCTTGTGCACGACTATTGCCTGACCTTTTGACTCTTTTGTGGATTTCTGCCTGGACCGATCTTGGAATTGAATCCAAACTGCTCTTGCCTTACCCTTTTGTACTGTGATATATATGATCTGCCATGTATGACCGCTGGAACGTTACTGAATTGGCTTTTGTCTCACAATTTGTATTGTACTATTCTGACATCCTGTTGCCAACCTGGACTGTCTATTACCTTCCTGTCTGTATTATCTGCTTAGTGTGGTTCTGTTGGAACTTTTGGTTTCCCGGCCTCAGTCTCCATTCCATGCGCACATAAGTCCTGGGTGTAACCGAGTGCTTGGATGACATGTTCTGTCATCCCTCAGCTGAGCAGGGACATGCCAGATAGGGTGAAAACTGGGGAGGAGATTGGGAAATTGAGAGTGAAGGAAGGGGGAGTTCCACTAGGCCTCATAGAACAGATACATTGCTAGACAACAGCTGAGTGACACACTCTGTCTCTATGGAGCGGGGGAGGGGAGGATGACAGAGCTAGATCTAAGTGAGAGGCTTCCATGGGCTAGGAAAGGAGTGGTCCAATGGACTCAGCCACTGATTGCCACTTAAAGCTACAAGATGCAGGATTCAGCGTATATGTACAAGGGTGCAACAATACACCCTGCAAGGGATGCTGCTGAGGAGGGGGAGCAGAAGCCGCCGAAGACCCCGTCTTAAGAGACTGACAACTAAGGGCAAGGAGAAAAAAGACTTTCTTCTCTTTGCTCGATTGTTCTTATGATTACATCTGCTCAGCCACTGATAAAGAAGAATACAAAGTTTTGCAGACGTTTTGTAGACACTCCCTATTCTTGTGTACAGCACTTGTAAGGAAACACAAAAGAAGGGACACTGAGAGCCCAATATATTGCAGTAAGTACTGGTAATCATCAATGGATATTGTAAGGTAAGTATAGTAATAGTCACAAACAAGGGTTACCTCCATAAGCAACCACTGTAAATGCAGGTGAGGAGATTAGACCTGTCCCTACTCAGAAATAAGAAGTCGCTCTCCGTAGATCAGAAAAAAAAGGGGATACCACCCCTCCACCAACGTATTAAGTATTGTATAAAGCAAACAGAGGTGCCAAAGGAATAAAAATAGCTAAAATTGTTAAAAATACAAAGGAGACAGTGGTTTACTTACCTCCTCTAAGTAGACACAAATACTGTTGATATTGAAAATCACTGAAATGTTATTGACATACTCATAATTAAAGTCATGCAGCATGTTTCACAGGTATGACTGCTTCATCAGGCAATATATAAAGAGCATATAATAACAGTAAAAGGTCTAGGTAACACCAAGCGCCACAGTGTTGTGTTCTATATGGAGTGGGGCCGAACCTCCGATTGTAGGTTCGCGAACCGGGTTCGCGAACTTCCGCATAAGGTTCGGTTCGCGTTAAAGTTTGCGAACCGCAATAGACTTAAATGGGGATGCGAACTTTGAAAAAAAAAGGTTTCAAGGGGTCTAACACCTGGACCCCCAGGTGGAGGAGTGGGATACATGGCAAAAGTCCCCGGGAAAAATCTGGATTTGACGCAAAGCAGCGTTTTAAGGGCAGAAATCACATTGAATGCTAAATGACAGGCCTAAAGTGCTTTAAAACATCTTGCATGTGTATACATCAATCAGGTAGTGTAATTAAGGTACTGCTTCACACTGACACACCAAACTCACCGTGTAACGCACCGCAAACAGCTGTTTGTGTAGTGACGGCCGTGCTGGACTGGTGCGCACCATGGCGAGAACAGGTATGCAGTGGCGGGTTCACTGAACAGAACAGGTATGCAGTGGCGGGTTCACTGAACAGAACAGGTATGCAGTGGCGGGTTCACTGAACAGAACAGGTATGCAGTGGCGGGTTCACTGAACAGAACAGGTATACAGTGGCGGGTTCACAGAACAGGTATGCAGTGGCAGGTTCACTGAACAGGTATGCAGTGGTGGGTTCACTGAACAGGTATGCAGTGGTGGGTTCACAGAACAGGTATGCAGTGGTGGGTTCACATAACAGGTATGCAGTGGCAGGTTCACTGAACAGGTATGCAGTGGTGGGTTCACAGTACAGGTATGCAGTGGTGGGTTCACAGAACAGGTATGCAGTGGTGGGTTCACAGAACAGGTATGCAGTGGCGGGTTCACTGAACAGGTATGCAGTGGTGGGTTCACTGAACAGGTATGCAGTGGTGGGTTCACTGAACAGGTATGCAGTGGTGGGTTCACTGAACAGGTATGCAGTGGTGGGTTCACTGAACAGGTATGCAGTGGTGGGTTCACAGAACAGGTATGCAGTGGCAGGTTCACAGAACAGGTATGCAGTGGCAGGTACACAGAACAGGTATGCAGTGGCAGGTACACTGAACAGGTATGCAGTGGTGGGTTCACTGAACAGGTATGCAGTGGTGGGTTCACAGAACAGGTATGCAGTGGCAGGTTCACAGAACAGGTATGCAGTGGCAGGTTCACTGAACAGGTATGCAGTGGTGGGTTCACTGAACAGGTATGCAGTGGTGGGTTCACAGAACAGGTATGCAGTGGCAGGTTCACTGAAAAGGTATGCAGTGGTGGGTTCACTGAACAGGTATGCAGTGGTGGGTTCACTGAACAGGTATGCAGTGGTGGGTTCACAGTACAGGTATGCAGTGGTGGGTTCACAGTACAGGTATGCAACAGAACCAGTATGCAGCCAGGAACAAGCTAAGCCTAACTAATCTTTCCCTATGAGAGACAGTCTGCAGCAGCTCGCCCTACTCTCACTAACGCAGGCACACGAGTGAGCATAATGGCCGCCGCTGCCTGCCTTTTATTAGGGGGGGGAACGGCTCCAGGGGCTAGTGTAGCCTAATTGGCTACACTGGGCCTGCTGACTGTGATGTAGAGGGTCAAAGTTGACCCTCATGGTGCATTATGGGGCGAACCGAACTTCCGCAAAAGTTCGCCTGCGGGACGCTAACGCGAACCACTGAAGTTCGCATGGAACCGTTCGCAGGCGAACCGTTCGGCCCAACTCTAGTTCTATACCCAGCCTTTCTAAGTTTCTACCCCTCCCCAAGTACTCTTTACTGTAGTAATGCTGGAGAAGTCTGCAGAGCCAATTCTGCTCCATCAAAGGTGGACAGAGTGAGTGTAGTAGGCTGAGGCTGAGAGAACACTCTTCTGTTAGTTTACTGTATGTGTTTTCTGCACACCATGTGTGTCTGGATGTGTGAAAACATGCACGTTTTACCACAGAAGCTAATGTAATTCATAGAGAAAATGTGTGCAGTGCTTCACTGTTGTCTATTTTTATCTGCATGGGGAAACTAGCCAACCAAATAACATTGATTTTCAGTTTACCTGTGCGGAAAGTGGGGCGGGGGGAGGGGGGAGGCTGGGGAGGGTAGCTGAGGAGGGGGCTCTATCCAAGGTTTCACGGGGGGGGGGGGATGGGGATTAGTGATTTCTATTTACACCCCTGCTCACCCCTGGGGATTTGGCGGAAGGGGGCCCAATCCAAAGTTGCAGGGGGCCCAGGGGGTGGTTTCTAGCTACGCCCTGCATATGTATTGTGTTTATGTATTTTGAGGAATATTATGATTTTTATGATATTTTTGATAATAAAAGCGCCTCCGTCATTCATATAGTGAATACATTTTTGCGCTTCTTCATGCAGGTCATAGGTCTTTTCTTCCGATTCTATTTAAACTACAAGTTATGCAGCTTTGAAAGTTTTGTTTTTAGTTCTGAAAGTATTGTAACAGCTCAGCAGCTCTGCATTAGATCATATTTATTGCAGTCATAACCATTCTTTTTAAACAGAAAAAGGGTCCATAAAATACAATAGTACAAAATAGCATGGCATTATGCATTTTATGTTGTTCTGACCTTGCTTAGAAAACAGTATACTTGCACACAAAGAAACATAAGACAATATCATGATAAATATGTGTACCAATAAAAAGGTGAGTATATGATTACCAAACAAATAAATTGGTTTTACATCCCTGTGCTAGGAAGTTGTATAAGTAAATTCCAAGAAATGACTGTAAGTAGAAGAAGAAATAAATTAATAGTCATTGCTGACTAAACTATCTTTGGAGAAAAATGGCAAATGCACAAAAATCCCTTACAGGGGACAATCTAGTCATGAGAAAATATCTGATGTGTGTTCAGTGTTTTAATAACTATACAGTAAGGACTTATTAATGATAATTGACTACACCTGTTGAAAACACACATTCACTGTATCACATTCATTGATGTGTCTTGTTCTTATCTATACAAGGTTAAAAGAGGAACTTTAACCAAGGATTGAACTTCATTCCAATCAGTAGACCTCCTTTTCTACCAGAAATATTTACCTTTACTCAGGGGGGTCTGTATGGCTAATACTGTGCTGAAACCCCACCCACAGTGTGATGTCCTTACCACTGTCCTGCCAGTTTGCTGTCTGTGAACCTCGTTCCATTGTGGGAAATCAAATAACGGCTTTTTCCAACTGCCAAGCAAGCAGAATCTACCCCCGTGCATAGTAACAAACATTCAGTACAGATCACATGGCAGAACTTAAGATGTCCCCACCAGTGATACATTTCAGAATGTGAATCAAGGAGAGGAAATATATTACAACGGGCAAACACTGACTAAATGATCTATAGTTGAGGATTGTCATTAAAACCTCGTACACATGTACAAGACATTTCACCAGGCAAGGATTGGGTGACTGCATGGCTGGAACTATACAGAAGTCTGCAAGCTAGCTATGCATTCTGTTGCAATGCAGGGAAGTGAAGGGCAGACAGAGTGTAAGAGGTCAGAGGCTGCTGTACACATGCTGAATAATAGCTATAGGCCACCTTGGCCAAGTTTAATCTAGAGTTGTATTAAGCGTTAAGAACTGCTGAATTTGTATCAATAATAGGAATACTTTGAATATGGTAAAAAAAGATAGCTAAAGTTATTACTGGCATGGCACTAGATAAATAGACTAGGGCTATATAGTGACATGGTGCTTGATTCCCATTTCACGTCCGTTTTTATGCGCATTTTCACGTTTGCATGCGATTGCGAATTTACGCGTGCAATCATGAATTATTGCGCGCTCTTGTGAATTTTCACGTAAAAATTTGCAATTGCGCACGATAATTCGCAATTGCCTGCACAAATTCATGATCACACGCAAACGAAAATATACGCAAAAACGTCCGTGATATGAGTTATCACGGTTTAGTGAATCAAGCCCATAGTGGATAGCACTTTTACCTTGCAGTGCTAGGTTCCCGCTTTGTATCCTAGCCAGGGCACTATCTGCACAGAATTTGTATTTTCTCATGTCTGTGTGGGTTTCTCTGGGCATTCTGGTTTTCTCCCACATCCCAAAAACATACAGATAAGTTCATTGGCTTCTCCCTCAAATTGGCCCTAGAATATGTTGGACGTACAACTATGGTAGGAATTGTGAGCCCCTCTGAGGGACATTTAGTTACAAGCCTATATACTGTGTATAGCACTGTGGATGTTGTTTGAGCTATATAAATATTATTGATCCATGAATGACCTGTTAACCTCCTTGCCGGTTTTCCCGACCTGAGCTCGGGGTAGAAAAAATAAGCTATTAGCGGTGATCCCGAGCTCAGGTCGGGGTAGGCATTGCAGAGCTTTACTTGTAGTTGTGGAGTCCCGCGCGCGATCTCGCTGCTCAGCGGGACTCCAGCCTCTCTCCCCGGCAGTGTGGGGTCTTTCCCTGGCCGCCGATCCCCCATGTCCCCGCTATTCTTCCGGGGACCCGGCAGCCAGTTGGAGCAGCGGAGCCGTGGTGGTGGCAGCAGAGCGGTGGTGGCAGCGTGACGTCATCGGGGGCAGGGCTAATATTGAAAACGAACTTCTCTATATTAGAGAAATATAGAGAAGTTCGTTTATATGTATATTAGCGCCATCTTGTGGGCAAAGAGAAAACTGCAGCACAGGAGCCCAGGAAGGTACATTTTTTTTTTTATTTTGCTGCAGATCTCCCTGCCAGAATGATTTTTTTCAGGTTTTAGGGTCTGAAAGGGTGGAAAAAAATTGCACCGCTTTTAGACCCTAAAATCTGGAAAGAATCAGACCGCCAAGGAGGTTAAAGGGTTCTGTTCCCTAGCTCTAGTACCAGTTCTTTAAAGGACCACTGTCGCGAAAATCTTAAAATTTAAAATACATGGCCATGAATGGCAGTTGCTCCATCCAACTGCCAAAAAAAGTGTACGGTGAGCACAGAGTCTGGCCAGCATCTTTGTGTAAATCTTTGTCAGGTAGAGTCTTTATAAAGAATAAAGGCCATGCTGAGAATGCCCTGTGGATGGATGGACTAGCCCAAAACCTGTTGGCTCTGTCAGATTTCTACTATCTTCTATAAGTGACAGCATTATAGGAGAAAAGTAATTTAAGGCTCATTTTACTCTGGAAGAAACATACTTTTTATTTACATTTTAATATGTATTTTAAATGTTAAGATTTTTGCGACAGTGGTCCTTTAAGCTGCTCCCCATTATCTGTTAATTGAATATAGAAGTCTCTGACTGCACCATCCTGGGATGCAGATGCACCTCTCTGACTGCTTATGGACATTTTATTTACAGGATTAGGAAAAAACAGGATGTGTATTGTGCAGGTGAAGAGAAGATAGATGTTTTCACTCAATAAATGTTATTGTGCTTCCATTGACCTTGATGCTCTTGATCTATGTAAGTCTGGAAGCTACATTCATGACAGTTTTATGAGTGCACTAACTTAATGCATGCAAAAAAAAGAGTATCTCCTGAATTGCTTTAATATTATAGGCTTAATGCTAACCAGAGATGAAGTAACTTAAAAGATTTATACATACCCAGGGCTTCCTCCAGCCCCATCCACACGGATCGCTTCTACGCCGCCGTCCTCAGCCTTCTCCAGCTCAGGTACTGGGTATCGTAACTTTCGGCCAGTCACGGCTAGCCTGAGCACGCACAGTGCGCTTTCTCCATTTCTCTCCGGCGGAGAATAGTACTGCGCCTGCGCCTGGGAGCGATCCGTGCAGATGAGGCTGGAGGAAGCCCCAGGTATGTATAAATCTTTTAAGTTAGTTTGTCTCTGGTACACTTTAATATTGTAAGCACAAAGGACTTAGATGATCATCGGCATAAGAAAATAGACAAGCCGTAGTAGGAGAAATTGTATGATTGACTTGGAAAAGGTAGGTTCTGAATTTTACTGCAAAGATGCTGAAAGCAAAAAGTAAAGTATAGGTTTTTTTTTTCTGTGGCAAAGTATGCACGAAAAAATTGTGCTGATTCAAGTTGCCGAAGGTGGAAGAAATAAATGTTTAGCACACATAAGTACACAAATACTTTAACCACTTGATGACCCAGCCTTTACCCCCCCCCCCCCCTTAAGGACCAGCGCTATATTTGCTGATCTGTGCTGGGTGGGCTCTACAGCCCCCAGCACAGATCAAACACCAGGCAGAGCGACCAGATCGCCCCCCTTTTTTCCCCACTAGGGGGATGATGTGCTGGGGGGGTCTGATCGCTCCTGCCTGCGTGTGGCTGGCGGGGGGGGGGTACCTCAAAGCCCCCGCCACCACAGGATTCCCCCTCTCCCTCTCCTCCCTCCCTTCCCCGGAGATCCGAGGCTACACAGGAACGGATCTGTCCTGTGCAGCCTCTAACAGGCTCCTGCCTGTCATGTGACAGCGATCCCCGGCTGCTGATTGGCCGGGGATCGCGGATCCAGTACAACGCTGCTACTGTTAGCAGCGTTGTACAAATGTAAACAAAGCGGATTATTTCCGCTTGTGTTTACATTTAGCCTGCGAGCCACGATCGGCGGCCCACAGGCTATTCACAGAGCCCCCCGCCGTGAATTGACAGGAAGCAGCCGCTCGCGCGAGTGGCTGCTTCCTGATTAATTAGCCTGCAGCCGGCAACGCAGATGTGCGTCGCTGGTCCTGCAGCTGCCACTTTGCCGACGCGCGGTATGAGTGCGCGGTCGGCAAGTGGTTAAAGAAGAATACGCATCCACTGAAGTATTTTTGTTTTTGCAACATTAAACATTTATCTCCATAAATCGAGACTGGATTTGTAAACAGATTGTGATTGTCGGTGGTCTAAATGCTTCATGTGTAAAGTTCTATTATAATTTGTTGCTTTGCATTAACTAGCTCATAAACTTAACAGTTTAAGCAGATGGACACTCATTTATTGATTGCTAGTTTACTGTGCTACCTGGGCTTTTATGAAGAGGCTTGTTAAACCAGTATGAAAGAGTATACAGAAATTCCACAATTTTTAAAGAATGCTTTATGTGTCTCAAATAGCTTTGAGTAAATGCAATAATAAGGCAGTATCCAATTATATTTGAAAAAGTTTCCAGTATGCCACAAATGTCACATCCATAGCAGTGATAGTTCCACCTGTGCAGGATGATGATGACTGGCACAGCAGCTTTTTCTCAAGCCTTCCAAGGTGCATAACAATAGCATCTTTTTAGTGCTTTTCTCCCCTAGGACTCAAAGTGCTTAGGCTCTCTCAGATTCAGTAATTGGTAGTAGGATGAAGTATTAACTGAGGATAAAATTATATTTCTGCAAATGCCAAACTGAACAGGTGGGGTTTCAGTCTGGATTTAAACACATCCAGAGATGGAGCTGTCCTTATCTGCTAAGGTAAGGTGTTCCATAATGTAGGATCAGCATGACAGAAGGTTCTGGGACCAAAAGTTCTCAGGTGGACTCTTTGACTGGATTATTAGAACCTGTGGATCTGAGATTGCAGGGATTGCTCTGTAGCTGCAACATTTCATGTATCCAGTGTGGCAGCAGTATTCTGTATAAGCTGGAGGTGGTACAAGTCTTTGTTTGGAAGACCGGTACAGAGAGCATAACAATCTGATCCTACTGCTCTGCATAAAATAAACCCAAACTAAACATTACTTCACTCCAACTCATTTCTGCTCTGTTTTACATTACATTTAAAAAAAAAAAGCATAAAAAAACCCCAAAGGAATAAAATTAATGAATACATTCACAGGTGGTCACCACACTCATTAAGCACCAAACAATGTTAAGACTTGGATATGTAATAGTATGCAAGTAATGTCTTCTTTAATAAGTGGAAAAACAACACTTTCCAATCCCGTGACACATTATGGCCCATACACTTTTCTCCTAAGTTTTCTTCTAGGTGATATTTTCACACCTTGCCGTTGCCAATAAAATTCCTTTTAATCTCATTAAAGTAACTGACTGTACATTCTGCTATATTAAGCTGTAAAGTCTCACTACTAACATTTTCAACTATACACTATGACAACTTCTTTTTGCAATAAAAATGTAATAAAAAAAATAAAAAAATGCCCCCTCTTGCCCCACACTAGAGCCGGCCCTGCCACACAACTAAGCACACTAGTGATTCCCCCCCCCCCCTTTTCTCCCCACCAACAGAGCTCTCTGTTGGTGGGGTCTGATCGCCCCCCAGATGTTTGTTTGTTTATTTGTGTGTTTGTGTGTTTTTAAATAAAAAAAAGTGTTTTTTTATTATTATTGTAAACCCCTCTCCCTCCCTCCCCCCGCCAGCCAATCCCCATGATCAGCTGTCATAGGCTTCAGCCTATGACAGCCAATCACTTCTGTGCCTCAGGAGGGGACAGCTGTGTCACACGGCTGTCCCCAGTACAGCGCGGCTGCAGATCGCATCGCTGTACAATCTAATAACATTCTCCTGAGCGGCGATTGCTGCTCGGAGACTAAGCAGGAGATGCGCACGCAGCCTGCGCGCTATCTCCTGCAAAACAGAGCCCCAGGACTTTACGCCGATCAGCGTTAGGCGGTCCTGGGGCTGCCGCCGCGCCCACTCCCAACGGTGTGACACGGTCGGCTACAGGTTAATAAGCATTCCTAGCAGTGCTTCAGCTTAACACAAGCAGAATGTGTACACAGGAGACAAATTCTCACTGGATGCATTATAATATATAAATACAGCAGCCATGCAATAAATTACACTGGCAGCTTTCAGAGCAGGTAAACTGTACTTTGGGAACTTGTAATTTGTAAATGGATGATATTACTGGAGCACAAAAACAATTATGGTAACTGTATGGGTAATAAGTAGTACTTTCTTTCTCTATAGTAAATTTTGACTGCCTCATATAAAACCTGATGACTTCTTATTATTGTAGGAGAAAATTGCTATTTTTTATTTTTTTGTCAGTTCTTTTGATGAAAAATAGTCATAAACTAGAAATTGCTGCAAAAATAAGGGTCTTTTTGCCCCTTCATAAACAAAGTAATTTTAACACAAAAAAGTACTTTAAAAGTTAACAGCAATTTAATCTAAACACTAGAAAATGGCAAAAAAAAATTCCTTTTGTCATCGAGTTTAGAAAAACAGATAAAAGAGCTTTTTACTGTATGGATTTCTTAGAAAACAATATTACCGTAATATTTTAAAATTGAGAGACGGTATGGTATACATAGTTTAGGTTAAGTTGAAAAGGGTTTTATGCAAACTATCCTTTGTCTTATATTAAAAGAATAAAATCCAGTTTTGCCCAATGCAGTTTACTGTTATACTGTAGGCACTGGATTGTAAATTGTTTACATATTTTTTGTGGTTATTAAAATATACATGTTTTGTTTCTTGTGGATCTCATTTACTATTACTATATAGCTCAGGAAATGACAGGTTGGAGATATATCTTCATATCCTCCTTCTGCTTTATAGCCAAAGATATTAGCAAGAAAATAGTGACATAAAGTAACAGAGGTAAAAGCAGGGTGTACATAGCATTTCAAAAGCTAAATTACAGTTTTTCCGGTAACACAAGACTTTACACGCACTTCTAGATATAACTCAGAAATCTATGAACAGAGCTTTTTAGCTTTATATATAGTTTAACTAGGGTATAGAGCACCAGAACCTCCTCGTGGGAGTTGATATGAACAATGCAGAATGCACATTTATAGACTTTTCACTATATTTTCAAAGACATACGGCCAGTGTTTGCCCAGCCATCACTCTGCTTAAACCTCCCACACACAGAACTGAGGATTTATTTGAGATCTTGTCCTAATGGCATTCCTTCTCTCATGTTAGAGACTAATTTCTCTAATTATTTTAAAAGCCATATCTAAAGATAAGACAAGAGACAGAACATTTATATTGTGCTTGGCAGACTCAACACGCCAGAGCTGCAGTCACTAGCCCAGTAGCCCAGGCAGTAGCTATTTTGGTTTGATTTGTGCTAATCTTGTGGTGTTTTTTGTGTTAGTTTTGCCCAAGGCTTCCTTACTGAATAGGTGCTGGCTTACTGAACAGGAAGAGCCGACATTCGAACCCGGGTCTCTTAAGTCAGATGCAGAGCCCTTAACCAGTAAATTATTCTATCACTGCTAGTGTGAAGTGTTATGGTGTGTACACACTTGAAAGATAAATGAAAGATCTTAGACCAATTTTACTACTTTCCATGTAGTATGAGAGCCATACTCAGTCTATTCTATTGAGCTGAACTCCCCATCAGATAAAAATCTTTGTAGGATGCTCTACACAAATATGCTGTACACATTTAAAAGAACTATTCCTGCAAAAGATCAACAACAACAACACATAACATTTGTAAAGCGCTTTTCTCCCATAGGACTCAAAGCACATAAGCAAGGCTCAGACCATCGTGGTACAGAGGAAGAATTTTATAAGTCCAGAAATGCCAGGCTAAACAGGTGGGTTTTAAAGAGAGTCTAAAGCGAGAATAGATCTCGCTTCAGACCTCATAGCTAGCAGGGGCATGTGTGCCCGTGCTAAAACGCCGCTATAGCGTGGCTTAACGGGGGTCCCTGTCCCCCCAAACCCCCTCCGTGCAGCGGGGGAGCGCTTCCTGGTTGGGGCAGGGCTAACCGCCGCAGCCCTGCCCCATGCGCGACTGTCAGACGCGTATCTCCGCCTCTCCCCCGCCCCTCTCAGTCTTCCTTCACTGAGAGGGGCGGGGGAGAGGCGGCGATGCGTGTCTGATAGACGCGCTGGGAGGCAGGGCTGCAGCCGTTAGCCCTGCCTCCAGGAAGAAGAATACGAGCGACCATTTTCCGACCAACTTTTGCGGGGGGTGGGTTGGGGGTGAAGGGACCCCCGTTAAGCCGCGGGATAGCGGCGTTTTAGCAGGGGCACACGTGCCCCTGCTATATATAAGACCTGAAGCGAGATTTAGTCTCGCTTCAGTGTCTCTTTAAGTCTGGATTTGAATAGCTCCAGGGATGGTGCTGTCTTTACTGGGTGTGGCAGGGAGTTCCAAAGAGTAGGCACAGCATGACAGAAGGCTCTGTCTCCAGATTTTTTGAGGTGCACTCTGGGAGTGACCAAGTTTATAGAACTTGCTGATCTGAGGTTGTGAGAGGTGTGGTGCAGCTTCAGCAAGTCCTTCATGTATCCAGGGCCCTACTGGTAGCCAGTGCAGTGAGCGAAGGATCAGTGTAATGTGACAGTGGCGACTGGCGAGGCTGGTTTGTTAGCAATCTGGTAGCAGCATTCTGCACTAATTGCAGGCGACGCAGGTCCTTTTTGGGGAGGCCAGCATAAAGGGCATTGCAGTAGTCCAGCCGTGATGTGATGAAGGCGTGAACTAGGGTTGGAAGATCCTCTGGGGGAATCAGATGTTTAATCTTTGCAATGTTCTTCAGATGAAAGTAGGAAGATTTAACTACAGATGAAATTTGGTTTCTGAAACTCAATTCCCCATTGATTAGTACGCCAAGGCTGTGCACAAGGTTGGAGCTGTTTATGTCTGAATTCCCAATCCTGATTGGTGTTGCTTTAGGATAGAGCTGTTTTGATGGCAAGCACTGGCTTTAGATGACAAAAAGGACCTCAGTTTTGTCAGCATTCAGTTTCAACCAGTTATCATTCATCCATGCCTGTAGCTCAGCTAAGCAATCATTTATTTTTGGAGTAGAGTCTGTTCCACCAGGTTTGAAGGACAGGTATAGCTGTGTGTGATCGGCGTAGCAGTGGTATGTCAGGCCATGTCGTTGGATAAGTGTACCGAGTGGCAACGTGTAGATTGCAACAGCAACAGAACTCCCCATCAGATAAAAATCTTTGTAGGATGCTCTACACAAAGATGCTGTACACATTCAAAAGATCTGTTCCTGCAAAAGATCCGTTCCTGCAAACTGCATTCATAGTCTATGATATCTGCAGATCCTCATACACACCTTGTTTAACAGACATTCATCTGCAGATCAGATCCACCAGGATGGATCTTCAGACCTGCAGATGATTGTCAGATCTGCAGATGATTGTCAGATATGCAGATGAATGTCTGTTAAACAAGGTGTGTATGAGGATCTGCAGATATCATAGACTATGAATGCATTTTGCAGGAACTGATCTTTTGCAGGAACAGATTTTTTTGCAGATACTGATCTTTTGAATGTGTACAGCATCTTTGTGTAGAGCATCCTGCAAAGATTTTTATCTGATGGGGAGTTTAGCTCAATAGAATAGATAGACTATGTAGAGTATGGCTCTCATACTACATGGAAGGTGGTAAAATTGGTCTAAGATCTTTCATTTATCTTTCAAGTGTGTACACACCAGTAGCGCCAACCTGAGTGACTATACCACTAATAATAAGTATTGCATGCACATGCTTATGTTAAATAAATACAATACAATACAAACACAACATGGTCTGTGTAGACACATTTACTGTTTTGCCTTGTTGACCTTGGACTATTTAACCAAGTTTAAAGCTCAAAGTTTAAAGTCACAAAGCTTAGGAAACTGTTTTTTGCAGTGGACCGTAACAATGCAACCAGGATCAGTAATGGCGTGAAGAAATCTCATGAAAAGGAATTTATATAAGGCATTTTTTTCCTACCAAATCCGATTTTAATTAATAATTTGTTTTCTGTGACTAAAAGAAGATTAATTAATAGCAGGGCATGGTTCACAGGCGCTGAAGCTTAGGCTAAATACCTCATACATTAATGCTAGTGTGTTAAGCTTTGTATAGAATTAGTAAAGCATTTACTAATTAAAATCATTTATTATGTAGTTAAGATTCTAACTAATGTAAGCCATTTCATTCAAACATTTTAATTGAAATAAAGTTGTTTGTGAACATAATAAATAGCTGCTTATTAATATTTTGCTTTTCTGTTATTTGGACAATAGGACATTGTAGTATATAATATTCAGCCTATATAAAAGATAGGATGCATGTGCAATTACTAAATTCTAAAAATGTACATGAACTCAGGAACTCTTTTACAAACAAAAGCTATGAGCGAGTTCCTCTTATAAAGACAATTCCACGCATACCCTCAATTCACAAGAGCTTAAAGGACAACTGAAGAGAGCGGTATATGGAGGCTGCCATGTTTATTTCCTTTTAAGCAATACCAGTTGCCTGGCTGTCCTGTTGATCCTCTGCCTCTAATACTTTCAGCCATAGACCCTGAACAAGCATGCAGCAGATCAGGTGTTTCTGACATTATTGTCAGATCTGACAGATTAGCTGCATGGTTGTTTCTGGTGTGATTCAGACACTTCTGCAGCCAAATAGACCAGGAAGGCTGCCAGGCAACAGGTATTGTTTAAAAAGAAATACACATGGCAGCCTCTATAGTCTTCTCAGTTCATTTGCCCTTTAAGAGTAACTGCAATGAACATAACAAATAAAATTGCAATTTTTTTTTTTTTACATTATTACTTTATAAATTATTTAGTCAGTGTTTGCCCATTGTAACACTTTTTGCTCTGATTTACTTTCTAAAATTTATAACAGGAGGCAACATCTTTACTGCTGTCAGGTGATATCTGGGGAAGGATATATACACAGAACCCCCTGAGGATCTATTGGAGAAAAGCTAGAGATTTATTGTGGGAAATGGGGTAACAGCTACTGTTTATGATGAAGTTCAATCTCAGGTTAAAGTTCTTTTTTAAAGCAGAGATAACTGTTTAAAGTCTCTTAAAAGTGCTCAATGCCACTTTGAAGCAGCACCTGTTTAAATAATGTCCAAAAATGCAGAAATAAAAATGGCAGCCCCACGAAACAGAGATAACATTCTACAGCTTTGTCCAGCAAGGAGAAATGACAATGTACACTTATAAAGACATGTTTTAGGTGTGTCATTCTCTGTGGCAGAGAAGAGATCAAGTCAAGGAGAGGTGAGGTCATATCTGTAAAAGATTAAATCCACAAGAGAGTAAAATTATATCTTACATGGCTACACAAAGATTCTAACAAAATATTGCATGTTAAACCGGGCATCTAACATCACACTTCTAATTAAACAATTAGCAATGTGTCCATCCTCAAGATACTATCCCACCCAGAACCTTTACTCCTCCCATCTTGTACTCTAGCTTGGTCACCTCTTATTAAAGACCCCTGTTGCGAAAATCTTAAAATATAAGATATATGTTAAGATATACAAATAAGAAGTACGTTTCTTCCGGAGTTAAATGAGCCTTAAATTATTTTTCTCCTATTTTGCTGTCATTCACAGTAAGTAGTAGAAATCTGACATTACCAACAGATTTTTGGACTAGCCCATCTTCTCATAGGGGGTTCTTAGAGTTTTATTTATTTTTAAAAGCACTTAGTGAATGGCAGTTGCTCTGTCCAACTGCCAAAAAGGTGTACATTGAACACGAAGGCCAGCCAGCATCTTTGTATCAATCTTTTTCAGGGAATGTCTTTATAAAGAATAAAGGCCATGCTGAGAATCCCCTATGGAGATATGGACTAGCCCAAAACCTGTCGGTAATGTCAGATTTCTACTACCTACTATAAGTGACAGCAACATAGGAGAAAAGTAATTTATGACTAATTTTACTCTGGAAGAAATGTACGTTTTATTTGTATGTGTTTTAAATGTTAAGATTTTCGCGACAGTTCCTCTTTAAGAACTCTCTCCCACAGCCTGTCTGCCATCCACTGACCCTTGATACCTTCAAACATACTCTTAAAACACACCTTTTTAGACAAGCCTATAATGGGCAGTAGGTAGCATTGGAGACTCACTACCTCATCCGCTGACTCTTGTCTCCTACCCTAGTGTTTTAACCCCACTACCCTCTAGATTGTAAGCTCTGTTTGTCCAACCTCACCATTAATTCTTTGAGGCAGGAGTCACACCTTGCAAAATCCCATGCCTTTTTCCACATAGCGGAAACGCACGCAATAACACACTGCATGCTTCTCTATGGAAAATCACATCGTAAGCTGTAAGATTGTAATTTTCCGCATGTGGCAAAAAGAAGCAGGTTGTGGGGTTTTTTTGTTTTGTTTTTTTGTTTTACAGAGAATTTGTATTGTATTTCAACACATTAATAAAAATGCATGCAATTTTGGACATAAAATCTCACTTGCAAAAATTGCGTTTTTTTGTAGCAAAAAAGCACACTGCTTTTCTGCACTTCTAAGTGTGACCCTTGCCACCTTTTTATTCCCAGGCCAGAAGTGGCTTTGCACACAATGCTGATTGAGTAGAGCTACTGTCAAATAAGAGCTTGTCTTTGTACCAAATGTTTGTGCCATACTATGAAATATGATAATTCTTAGCAGTGCAAAAGACGTCTGTAATTGCACATTATTGGATTAAGAGAGACCACCACATTACAAATGGCTTATACAGTTCTTAGAAAAAGTCTTTCATCTTCATAGAGCTGAACGTCAGACCTTACAGCTAGATATGCAGCAGGTTTGAAATGTCCTGCTTTTAAATAGAGTTTTTTTTTATTTTGACCAGCCAGAGTCCCCCCTCTTCAATCAGTATAATGCTCCAATCTAACCCTGCAGTCTTCTTCACCCTGTGTGACGTGTCCCCGCTTGAACGGGAGACTGGAAACGTTTACCTGACTACGGTTACACCCAGGCCTTGTATGCGCAAGGTATTGGGACTGAAGCTGAGAGCAGAGAAACCAACAGAACCCACTAAGCAAAGTTTTGAGCAATACACAGCAGATCGATATCAGGCAGCAGACAAGGGTTATCCAGTAATCAAGCAATAGGTCGGTCAAGGCGGCAGTGAAAGGTAATCCGGTAAACAAGCAATAGGTTGGTCCATGCAGCAATCAAGGGTAATCCAGTAAACAAGCAATAAGTCTGTCCAGGTGGCAATCAAGGGTAATCCATTATACAGGCAAAAGGTCAAAATCCAGGTATATAATCCACAAATAGTCAGAAGACAAACACCCAGCTTGCAGCAAAGAAACAGCTATCACAGGCAATGACAGTCAGGCACAGCAGGTTTAACCTTTCTGGCGGTCTATTAGAAACCACCAGGGGGCAGCGCAGCACTATTTTATTTTTTTTTTTAAATCATGTAGTGAGCCTAGGGCTTGCTACATGATAGCTGCTGTACAGCGGCATCCCCCCGCCCGCTTCGATCGCCTCCGGCGATCTTTGATCAGGAAATCCCGTTCAAAGAGCGGGATTTCCTGAAGGGCTTCCCCCATCGCCATGGCAACGGGGCGGGATGACGTCACCGACGTCATGGACGTTGTGACGTCTAAGGGAGTCACGATCCACCCCTCAGCGCTGCCTGGCACTGATTGGCCAGGCAGCGCACGGGGTCTGGGGGGGCGGTGAGGCAAACAGCGGCAATCGAGCGCGGAACGGCGGCGATCGGCATGCACACGAAGCTAGCAAAGTGCTAGATGCGTGTTGCAAAAAAAAGTGAGTAAATCGGGCCAGCAGGGCCTGAGAAATCCTCCGGCATAGCCCCGCCAGGAAGGTTAAATACTCACAACCTCCAATCAGTGGTCGGCAACACAATCTGCACCAATCATACATAATCTAACTAAGTGTCAGCTGACCAAGCAAGATCAGCTGACACTACACAGAAATCCTACCTAAGTGTCAGCTGACTATGCAAGATCAGCTGACACTACACACGCCGGCGTATGAGCCCATAGGATGGCTGCGTATGCACGAGCGGCCACCCCCTACTGGTCTTGACCCGTGTCTTGCCACGCAGAGAATCAACTGACTTGATGACATCAGTCGCGCGACAATCTGGGTCTATTCGCTGTCCCCGCAACCCGAAACGCGAGAGGCAGTGCTGGAACAGGCAGGAGGCGAGTCCCTTACACCCCAGTCAAACAGGTTAGCCAACACAAGCAGCTCCTTGAGCTCAACTTCATCCCCTGCATTTGAGCAATGGAGTCCTGACCCTACCCAAGCTTTCTTTCCCCATCTAATACATTTTAGAAACAGTGTGCAATATGTATTGACCTACCCTTGTAAAATCACTGCTTGACTTAAGTCTCATACACACACTAAATGAAGCTTGCCACGGGGGCTGATAACAACAGCTTCTGGAGAGAATCCAGCATGTGTACAGCAGACTCTGACTCCCCCTGGCTGCACAGCCACCAATCCACCTGGTGGATCACTTTGGATGAGCGTTGGCTAAGAACATTTTTCTCCTTGTCCACTGTGTGACATCACTCCCGCGCTATTCTACTATCACCCTCTGTAACCTATTTATTTTGACAACCCTCACCTTTATGCTCCTAACATTAACCTCCACCCACTGACACCTAACACCAACCTCACCCCATAGATGCCTAACCTTAACCCCTTTCTCACCTGCATTAAGACCAGAGTTTGGCTGGCGCTGCCTCTAACGCAGAACACCAGGGTTTGAATCTTGGCTCTTCCTGTTCAGTAAGCTGCACCTGTAGAGGAGTGCAGAAATGTTTTGTTTATAACAACAGATGTCTCAACAGCTTTGATATTCTGGCAATGATGTCACCTCTCCTCTGCAGTGCGTCTAGCATCCTCTCTTTAGTAACATTAGTGTTACTTGTGAATGGGGCACATTTGGCTATCTATGGGGGAAGGGGCACATTTGGCTATCTAAACAGCATTTGTACATTTGGCTTCTCCCATGACCACTCCCACATTCATGTTGCATGGCCACGTACCGCAGGCCCGTCCATAGAGGGGTGCAAAAACAATTTTGGCCTCGGGCGCCGAAAACCCTAGCTTCGCCTCTGTAGAGGGTTATACTACCATGCCTAAGATTAACTGCTCTAAAAATGTTTCCTCAGGGAATCAGTTTAAGGATTATTATTGATGACATTCCTGGATTAATTGAAGATTGTTCCTGTTAGTCTCAAACTCATTTTTAATATATATCAGTATAGAAGTGTACTGAATGGATAGTTTAAAAACATGTGCCATACTAGAAGCTAACTTTGTTCAGATTCTAAGCTTGGTATATTACATGTTTTAGTCATTCTTTGTGATTCATTACATATTTGGTGGGGGCTAGTAATTGCAGCTCATGGGGTTTATAATCAGAGAAATTTAGTAAAGCAGCATGCTTCTGAGATACACAGGTTTTAGTGCAGACCTGGAATTTTCATTGCCTACTAAAAGCTAGAATAAAAAGCAGAATATATTGCATTAACTAAAATAAATTGTATATTTGCTTTTAAAAGTTTTGATCTCAATGCTTCAATAAACCTTTAGCTGTGTAAAATGTTCTATTTGGAATAAATTAGGACATTTAGAGGCTCCTGCTCATGCTTATCTCTTACAATGTGCCAGAAACTCCAAAATCCAAGCTGCTAGCATATGCAGACCTCCACCTTTCAGCATAAAGTTAAAGTGTTTGTATACGTATAATTAAGGGTGCAGCTTATAATGTCCATAGTAAAGCTGACATGACATGTATCTTAAAAAGGAGGTCAAATAATTAAGACATCCCAATTTTAGATGCATGCACATTTTAGAGACTTGCACATCTTAGGGAGCACTTGAGCTCCCGAAGACTTCTTAAGCCTCCCGCGGTGGAAAAGAGTAGTCTCCGACTCATTGGTTGGAGACTGCTAACAGGAGAAAGAAGAGCGCTAAAACGAGGGGGGCAGGAGAGGAACGGGAAGGCTCTGTAGGACCCAGTGCCTTCCCCCTCCTTAGGTAAGTATCTGATTTTTTTATTTTAATTTGGCTTCAAGATCACTTTAACTATGCTAATACTTTAACATAGAAACACAGCAA
This sequence comes from Hyperolius riggenbachi, assembly GCF_040937935.1. Taxonomy (NCBI): domain Eukaryota; kingdom Metazoa; phylum Chordata; class Amphibia; order Anura; family Hyperoliidae; genus Hyperolius; species Hyperolius riggenbachi. The sequence continues at coordinate 292,181,922 of NC_090649.1, forward strand.
AACAAAGATACTTCATGTCTTCCGCACTTTCCCCTTCTCTCACTGCAGTTTTGCTTTACATGTGATACAGGACACTATATAGGGGTATTCCTACTTCCTAGAGACTGACTGGGTTAGCTTCTGTCCTGCTCCCTCTTTTTCTCTCTCTCTCTTTCCCCTTTTTATTACTCTTTCCTGCTCTCTATCATTTTAATTCTATTTATTTATTGGGGGGCAATTAACTTATCAGTAGTTCTGGGGACATAGGAGAAAATTGGAGGAAACTGACCCATGCAGATAGTTTCCTTGCTCACATCTAAACCAGAGTCTGTGCTGCAAGGCAAATGTGCTATGCGGAATGTTACCATGGTGTGATTTTTGGTTGTTGTTTAGTTTTGCAGTGGGGTGAGGAATGACACTATGAGTTATAGTACCAGGTGACACCAACAGTAGTTACGACACTGGACTAAGGAAAACACTAAAGGAGCCTGAAATATCAAGCCTCTTTGAGAGCTAGCGTATATATAGTACCTTAGTAGACAAATTTAATTTGAAACTAACTTCCTGGTGTGTTTCATGAAAGAGCATGTACACTTGCTTTTTGTTAACCTCTTGCCGACCCCGTCATGCCGATGGGCGTGGCCACAGCGGCAGCCCCAGGATTGCCTAATGCCGATTGCCATAAAGTCCTGGGGCCAGCTAATGCAGGAGATCGCGTGCAGGCTGTGCACGCATCTCCGTGTCACACGGCTGTCCCCCTGTGGGGCAAGAGAGCCTATGACAGCCGATCGCCGTAATTGGCTGGCTGGACGGAGGGAGGACAGTTAAAGAAACAAGGTTTTTTATTAAAAAAGCACATACATACAATTAAAAAAGCACATACAATAATATTTATAAAAAAAAATAAACATGGGGGAGCTATCAGACCCTTTTTGGCATCCTATATAATAAAACCAGGGATGGTCGTAGTCAGCCAACTTCGCTACGCTGGAACTACGCGTAGTTTTACGCAATTACGCTTCGCCAAACTACGGCTTCGAAATAAAATATTTGCTTTGTATGCATTTCGTAGAATACGCGTTAAAATACGCAATTACGCATAGTGCGAAGAGTAGTGTATGCGGATGCTTATGCCCATATGCAGAAAATTTTACGCATTAATTCCTCTTTAAAAGCTTATACCGGGAACTCTTCTATGTGTACATTCCCCTTTCCAATGCGCGCGCGGTGAGTGCGCGCATGTGCGGTGACACTGCGATGCAGAGTGGGAGGGGAGTAGAGGAGAGGGGAGGTGAGAGGGGAGGAGAGGGGAGGTGGGAGGGGAGGAGAGGGGAGGGGAGTGGAGGAGAGGAGAATAAGGGGATGGGAATTCGACACAGACCTAGAGCCCGTTTTTAAACTGGCTTAGGTCACCTAGTCCCTGAATAAAACCCCTGTGTCTCTACATCCTGTCCCTGTGTGTGTGTGTGTGTGTCCCTGCTTCCAGACTTGACAGTTTGCAGTCTGTGAATCTCATTGCATTTTGGGAAATAACAGCTTTTTCCAACTGCCAAGCAAGCAACATCTCCCTGTGTGCACATACTGAAAACAGCGGTGGAGGACGGGCGAGCGGTGGAGCATCTGTGCTTGCTTTGCTGGGGAGGAGCGCCCGTAGCCTAGCGCAGGCTTTTTTTTTTACTAGTATACAGTATAATTGACTATTGACCCCAGTACAATTTCTTCTTTGTATCACACTTTGTTATAGTTTTTGGTTGTTTTTTTTCTGTGCTAGGCTGCAAGCTACCACTGGGATGTTTTGAAAAACACCACAACTTGTACATTATCCTTCTATGGCTGTGATTATTTTGAAAACACTAACCTGAAGAAGTAAACTTTCTGTTTACAAAAGAACTTTGAGTGTAAAGTTTGTTTTATATGATGTTTATTTACACATGTACTATATACAATTCCTAAATGAACATCTGACTTTTCCTGCCATTTTAATGTTTGATCTGGTCACCCTCTGGGAGCGTTAAACATCCCTATTTGGTGTTCTGTGTGATCTATTTTTAACATTAGCACAACAAAGGTCAATGTGCTTAGTTCTTATGTTCTTACAGAGTTTGTTTTCTTTATATTAAAACTAAGGTTTCAATAAAGATTTTGAACTTTTTCTTTCACGTGTCTGGATGCAAATACACATTTGAAAGGACATTGTTAAATAGGTCATTCTCTTGGTTTCTATTTAAAAATAAAAGCCTAACTGAAGTATTTTTTACTACTTTTTACTGCTGATTATCCAAACGTAAATAGAACAAGAATTCTGAAACATAAACTCTACTTCCTAAACATTAAAAAGATAATTGTGCTGGGGCTTCTGGTCACCCCAAACTTTTGTGCTGCCTGATATTTTACGTTTATTGCAGCAAAGGCGGCGAGGAAATGAGTAGATTTGTGGCCGGGGTTTGGTACCAGCTAGGCATAGGTGGGGGTTAGTTAGCATTATGCATGGGTGGGGGGTCGGTTAGGGATAAGCATCGGTGGCGGGGGTCCTTTAGGGGTAGGCATTGGTAGAGGGAAGGCTAATGTGGGAATAGGGTTAGGTGTAGCATTAGTAAAATAATGGTAAAAGCTACCAATATTTGACTATAGCAACTGGCACTACCCAATACTAGAATATCTGTAATTTTGCCAAAATATTATGCTAGCGGCTATTTCTGGGACTCACATTTCCCTGGTGCCCTTTTAGCATGTATCTGGCATGCTCTGCCATCATCTAGAGGAGAGAGGCATAAAGCTGTTACCTGCAGCATGGTTGGATTTTGCACAGGTGCTCAGCTTTAACATGGCTAATGCCTAACTATAACGTAACTAATGCTGGTGCAAAGGGGCTTTGGGCCTGGCACTTGGCTTTAACATAGTCAGTGCTGACTTAGTGGCCATACGGGGCTGGCATGGATGCCAAAGCTCAGCTATAACATAGAAAATGCCACTGTTCAGGGTTCCCCAGACATTAAGGTTGAGTTTGGGTAATGGCACAAAGCTGGAGTACTAAGCTACTAACCCTTATGTTTGGATCAAGTGCTGTGGCTGGGTGACAGAGAGAATCAATTCAGAGACTAGTAGGCATTTTTTTTTTCAGAATGTTAGTGATACAGTAAAGAAAGGTTACTTAGTTTTCAATTATAGTTAAAAGGTTCAAGACAGGCATCAGGAAGGGAATAGACTAGGTTTAAAAAATCGATCAGGGAAGAGTGACAACAACAGCCCCCAAATTTTGCTGAATGTACTGGCGTCAGCCCGAGCTGCAGGAACAAGCAGCAGCTGCTAGTCTGCCTTAAGGTGGCCACACACACAATATAATAAAGATATCTGACTTCCCCGTTTTTGCTAAAAAAAATAATCAGTTGATGTGAAAAAATGAGATTTTTTTTTTCTAATCAAATTTCTCATTTCTTTCAGAAAAAGGTGATTAGGAGCACTGTTCTGTTTTTCTTACAGCTGCATAACGTGCAATAATGCTACAGAGTATTAAGACAGCGTTATAATAATTGACAAAGCTGAGGAGTTAGGGGCCTAGTGCAACTTTTACACTGGGCACCGTCAAGCACTCTATAATTGTTACTACTATTCATTACACATAAAGGAGATCGTTAACAATATAAAGAGCTAATACAGCACTTGAGTGGGTCAAGTGCATTTGAAGCACCTGTTCCTAATTGCTTCGCCATTTGTTGTAATCCTTCAGTTTACTTAATCTGGTATACTTTGTTAATAGTGCATAGAGTGTATAGGGCAGGGGTATCAAACTCAATCGTGTAAGGGGCCACAATCTACAACATAGGTGGCCACACACCTTACATTTTTTTAATTTTCTGTTCAGTTCAAGAATAGCAATAATTTTTTCTGACTGCAACAATTCAAAAATCTGACCAATGTACCTATGTTAAATTTTCCCCAATCATGAATAATATAATTGAAAGCTCAAAAAAAAATGGATCTGTACATCAAGTAATTGACAATCCATCACACACTATACAATTCTTGATAAAATTGGTCTGAAATTTCCAACATGTCAAATCTCCAAAAATAAAAGAATATCAATTTTTTTTTTTGGGACAACCAATCTAAATGATCAAATTGGTGGAAAATTGGATCTTTTAATTGTATGGCGTGTGGCCACCTTTAGTCACAGGCCAAATTGTTGCATAAATGTTAAATCTTAATAAACAATCTCAAACTAAGAGATGTAATTATACTGACTATGAGTGGCTTACTCCTCCCCTTGTGCAGAGTAGCACAGTGGAGAAGTTTAATATTTACCTGCTCCAGTGCTGGTTTATATCTCCTCTGATCTTCCTGACAGTCAGACACATGCTTGATGCACAATAATTCTGGCTCCTGAGGCATGTGAGGGAGCGCCTCTCCTCTCACATGGGACGCCACGCCGCCCCGACCGCTGCAGCTGCGGCCCCTTCACTCACCACATACTGAGTCCTATTCAAATAACAAGGATTTCCGGCACTTGGATCCACGATGGACTTACCTGCCTGGATTGTACATCCCTGATTGATATGGACTACACCACCCAGCAGTAAGACAAATATATTGGTTTCTATTGCTGTCTCCATTGTGGACATGAGAAGCCTGATGTCTGTCCGGATGTAGTGAGATCATACAGTCTGTACAAACAGCCTTAAAGAGACTCCGTAACAAAAATTGCATCCTGTTTTTTATCATCCTACAAGTTCCAAAAGCTATTCTAATGTGCTCTGGCTTACTGCAGCACGTTCTACTATCACCATCTCTGTAATAAATCGACTTATCTCTCTCTTGTCAGACTTGTCAGGCCTGTGTCTGGAAGGCTGCCAAGTTCTTCAGTGTTGTGGTTCTGCTATGAACTCCCCCATTCAGGCCCCTCTCTGCACACTGCCTGTGTGATATTTAGATTAGTGCAGCTTCTCTCTGTTCTATTATCTTTTACAAGCTGGATAAATCCTCCTCTGAGCTGGCTGGGCTTTCACATACTGAGGAATTACATACAGGCACAGCTGTCTGCACTCTGCAGGAAGAAATAGCCTGACACTTCAGTGGAAGATAGCTGCAGGGGGAAAGAAACACACAAATTATCTCTTGAGATTCAAAAGGATGGCTGTATACAGCCTGCTTGTGTATGGATGTATTTTCTATGTGTGGACATACTGTACATCAATCTACTTCCTGTTTTGGTGGCCATTTTGTTTGTTTATAAACAAACTTTTTAAAACTGTTTTTAACCACTTTTAATGCGGCGAGGAGCGGCGAAATTGTGACAGAGGGTAATAGGAGATGTCCCCTAACGCACTGGTATGTTTACTTTTGTGCGCTTTTAACAATACAGATTCTCTTTAAGTTGTGAACGTTTTGTGATATGGTAATATCAGCCTGCTGACCTGAAATACAGCTGCTTATTGATTCTGTATAGACTGTGACCCCCTATCCTGCTTTGCTAATGTGACACTACTGCTGATCTAGGAACTTTTGCTTCAGTTGTCTACACTAACATGCACTAATATGCTTGATTGGGTGGTGCAACTCTTCTTATGAAGATCTTTTGGGACTTTCATTCATCCATCATCTTTTTGATTTTTTTTTTTAAGCCCTAAACCTCAGTGTGATTCATATACGCCCGTTGGATATGTGTGTGGGTGCATGGTGAGCTGCATTGGGTTGTTGTGATGGGGTGGCCATCCCATGGTGTTTTTAATAGCACTCTTGAAATTTTGTATCTTAATGCTTAATAAATTTGTTACTTTTATAGTATCATTGTTGTGAGGAATATGATTAATGATTCATTGTATAAACTCGGTAGCTGGATACGTATGTCTCACTGAATAGTTGCCACTTTCAAGTAAATTTGTATCCTGAGGCATGTGACTTTATTAAGAGAAGAAAGTGTGGAAGCAGTGGCGAAGCAATAGGGGGTGCAGAGGTAGCGACCGCATCGGGGCCCTTGGGCTAAAGGGGCCCACCCTCAACCACAGTGTTAGCTCTTTATCGGTCCTGTGCTGATAATATTCACTTCTATAGATTATTTGAATAGTAGTGATCATTAACACACAGTTCCCCATCCCCTTCTTGCACCTCTGACACTGTGGTTGTCCTTGATTGGTTTCGGTGTGTTATATCAACTGTTATCTATAGCATGCTTGGGGGGCCCTAATGCTAAACTTGCACTGGGGCCCCCATGGCTTCTTAGCTATGCCACTGTATGGAAGTACAGAGCATTTGACTTCCAGGATGAAAAGAGGACATAGTGCATTGCTGGAGCAGGCAGGCAGTACACTACTCTACTGCGCTACTCTGCTAAGTGGGGAGATTAGTACAATACTCAACTGTGCTACTCTGCTATGTTGGGAGATTGGGAGGGGGAGGTGTGTATGATTTACCAGTTACTTGAGGGGCTTGGATCCAAGGAGGGGGCATTTTTCTGGGAGGGTCACATGGGTTATTGCTGCACCCCAGCTCAAACTGGCAATGTTTCTATCAGAAACACTGTCACCGTGTGCTCCTTTGGACTGGAAGGCAGTACGCTGTCTTTCTTATGCTGCTTACAATGATGGACATTGGAAGCTCTCAAGGGGCATATAAAATGGCAAGAGGGTCACATTCCGCTCCCAGGCATTGAGTTTGACACCTGTAGTATAATGGATTTAGGGTAAATTCACCTTTGGACACTGTTGTTAAACTCCATGTATTTTAGCTGCTTTTATTAATGCAGACACTTATCTAGATAGTTTGAAATGTTATCTGGAGACTGAATTGGTAACAGCTGGTCAGATTTGTTGGTCTTGTTTGGATAATTGGGATGCTTCTTGTGGCAAAAAAAAAAAAAAAACCTCTTGTTGGATGCATTTAGTCTTCTGTATGTCTTTTCCCCCCACCCTTCTCAACAGCCAATACACAAAAAACATATTTATTGAAGGTGGTACACTTGAACAGTTTTTTTATGTCAACCTTAAGATTTCACTTAAACATAAGGCACTAAGTTAAGCCAGCAGCCAATGTACAACAAACATATTGATTGAAAGGTAGTGCATGTAAACTATCTGTATGTCAACCCCATTTGTAGCTAAAACAAACTTTAAAATGTTGCTCCAATTCCCCTAAAGGAAGGAAAACAGTTATTACCAAATTATCTCCCAAACTTTTCTAATATTTTAAAAGTCTGTATTTGTTATGATGCTGGGGAACTGTTGACCTCCCCACTGCGATACGGACTACCTGAGCACAGAGTCTAAGTGACCATGGGTCTTCACCCACGACTCCTTGAGGGGGAAGCAGGACCACAACCCCTTGAGGGGGATGTGGATACTTTGCTGCCTAGTGCCCACCAGGTTGCGTTCAGAATAATCCCACAGTGGCTTGGAGAACAGAAGACACTGCTGTGAGGAGAAGACAGGAGCAGGACTTCAAGCCGGAGTTCAGTAACAAGTCAGGGATCAGGACAGGCGGCAGACCGGAGATATCGGGATCACAAGCCAGAGGTCAGGGCAGGCGGAGAAGAATCAGTAGTTGAGGTCACAAGCCAAAGGTCGGGGCAGAGTGAGATCAGAGAATAGTCGAGGTCACAAGCCAGGGTCAAAACAGGAATCAATCAGGATAGCAATCAGGAACAATAGCACAACGCCACAAACTGTCAGAACCAACAGCACTGCCATTGAGGGCAGTGCTGCTTATATACTGTGGGAGATTGATCTTAGCACCAGAACTAACGCCTGCACATGCGCAGTGTGCAGTGCGCAATGCTCTATGCGCGCAATAGTCTGCACGCGCATAAAACTCAGCGCAGAAAGACGCACGCATGCGACCTCCGATGCCCGCCAGGCAGGTGAGTGTGACAGTATTACATGGCCATACTTGTGATTTCTTTGGTGACTGTTCTTGGGCTTTGCACGTGTTCAGCTGCAATAGCTGCCTATTTTCACTGACAAATTGATGCTACTGAGATAGTAGCAAAAAGTCTATTGGACAGGATTGTTTTTCTCTTAGTAAGATATGTGTCGTTACAAAAAAAAAATTGCAGGGCAATATTAGAGAAACTTTACAGGTGCAGAAAAATTCTCAAAAATTTGCTTCCTGCTTTGTGCATGCTTATGAACAAACAACAAAAAGAGATGAGAGTTCTAGGAAGTCTTTTACATTAAGCCGTAAACTGCTGTGATGATTTGTAGCAACTTAATTGGGTAGTGAAAGGAATTGCAGACTTGAGTTAGTAGTAGTGCATTCACTTAGAAAATTATTTGTGTAACGATGACGTGTTACATATTGTATATGCTTGTCGTTTTTCTACAACACTTAAACTAATTTAATTTTCAGTCCATTTCTACCTTCATGCCCCCAAATCTTCACTAACAAGTTCAATCCTGAAAATAAATACCCAAGTCCTCTGTGCCACAAAGATTTGCTCTGAGATAAATCAGTACCAGAACCTCTACACTGAGACCACATTCTGCCTGCGTATGGTCTCACCTCATACAGGTGTTACAGGTGCTACACTACAGTTTAAATATATGTATGGATAGCTTGGTAAAACTGCTTTGACACTTGTGCATCTCTATTTGCATATTACTTTTGAAACAGGATTTTGTATAGCTGATTATAGGCAAAGACTGCAACTGTAAGCATTTTCTTCCAGCGAGTTTACAAAGACATCTATTCTGTATATTAAATTGAACAAAACAAGAAGAGTGTAGCCGTCAGATCTGTTCTAGCAAAAAGAGAAAGGATAAACATGCTAGAAAAAAATATACTTTGCAGTATACATGGAAAAGTGAAAGGCATAAAAGAAAGATCAATTTGTTCCAGGCAGCTAGCAGAAGTTTGTCAAGAAGCCACAGCACAGAATAAATTATGCAAAGGGAAGTACAAATCTGTCTCTGGGAAGTAACTAGAAAGGAAGGCATTTTCAAAGATGCATCAATGTCTATGTAGTACATGGACCATAAGCTAAAAACTGTGTGTTTTTCCAAATTGTTTATAGTAAAGAATCAATCCCTTTCTTTTTACGATAACACAGAAGATTATTGATTTCATAATCCACCGGGATCTTTCTTACATAAGTGCTTGCGTGTAGAATTCAGGCTGAATGCTTGATTTTCCAACAAAACTTTCCATTTCCATTCTAAGTAAAGTGGGCTAAAATTCCAACTTTTAAATCAAGCTTCGCACAAACACAAAGCAACTACAGTATTAGAAAATGTCTTAAAGTAGACCTGAACTCAGAACTTCCTCTGTGCTCTAAAAGGTATGCAACAGCATAATAACCTTTAAAGAAAAACATCTCTTTATTAGAGTTGATACAAATCCTACAATAAATCAGCAATGTGCCCACGTCCTGCTTTCCTGGAAGCAGACATATTGTTAACTACTTGTGCTTTCAAATGAGCTTATCTGACTTGCCTGCCTTGACAGTCAGCTGACACAGGGGAGAGATTAAATTACAACTTGTGATTAGACACATTAGACAGGCTAAACTCTCTAAACACATACAGGGTGCATTTCTCTATGTTTCCTTCTGTTTTCCTTCTGTCCTGTGCAAGAGTTCAGGTCCACTTTAAGTAGTTCATAAACATCCTCCTAACATTGAACTCCAGAACTTAGCACCTTCTCTGCTTGGCTTGCATAACCACTGCAGAGCCAGGTGGTGCATAAACACAATGCAAAACTTCACAGGCAGACAAAACTGTGCATTTCCTTGTCTGCACAAACCTCCTCACTGAAATCCCCTTTTCTGCCTGAACAGTCATTTTACACTTCACCCCTTATCTTCTGGCACAGATAACATGTATATGTATCCTTTCTTTGTACAAACAAGCAATGTGTGGTTAATACACATGTGAACATTCAGTATTTACAATGCACAGATAGTAAATGTCTCCAGCAAGAGGAATTAATTAAACTGGGAGGCCCAACATTTAAATGGCAAATATATCTGCCTTAAATCTATTTTTTTCTAGGCAGCTCCCTACTCCAGTACTTGCTTAAAACCGCATTGAAACGTATTGATTCAGATGTATCATTTTCATCTCTTCTACATTATTGCAGAGGATGATGTGCAGCACTGTAAATCTCAATCAACTTTTTTATTGCTACATGTGCTACTTCACCACAGGAGAGGTAAGCTTACTATACCTCTCCTTTTCACTTTTTCATTGTTTGATACCTTTTGGGCACCTCCATCGTTTTAGGTTTAATAATCCTATAGCACTTTTCAGTATTTGTTTTACTTTGAAAGATGTTTTAATTTTGAATGTAGTTAATATCTCAATCAATCACTCTCCAACTAATTGCAGAATGTTAGAAAAAACACTTTGCCCTCAAACTCTAATATTGGGTAGCCAGGATGATCCGATACTCTGAAGGCTTTGCTTCCACTGACAAGCAAACCCTGGATTTTTTAGCCCCTGATACAAGTTTTGGATTCAAACATTTCCCACTCAAGGACAACTAAGGATTACAGGGTGCACTGTCTTTTTTTCTCTCTCTCTCTCTCTTCTCTTTACTCACTCTTCGTTTACTACAGCTTTTCCCTGTATCGTTTACTTCATTTTTCTTCTTAAGTTTGGTGTGTGTGTTGATTATACTAATATTTGGCAATGTCACAAAGAATGATGCAAAATACGGCCCCCAGCACAGGAACGTGATGTTGCAGCTGATTTAATTGGTCTGGACTCTAAAACAATGGTTACAATTCATCAAAGGTTGTTGGATAACAAAAAAAAAGTCCGGAAAATACTGCTTTCAGTATTTTAGACTTCTTTTTGCTAATTTATCAAGATTTTCACTGGTGCAATAGAAGTTCTGTAATTTACCAAAACCCATGACTTCAATTCACAAAGACCTGTTCGATAACAGCAGAAAGGTGTGGAGTTGTCTCTGTTTTGTTACATGCTGTGATAGCATTGCAATAGTAAAAGACATCCCTGACATCCCGTTACATGTACATTTTTGTTATACTGTTTCTAATACTCCCTTTGCTCCCTCTGAATCTGTCTATTTGTCTTTCTTAACATTTAATTTTATTGCCACAGTTTAGATTAACTGCCAAGAAACATCAAACATGCCATGCTTTGGTGATTTCACCACTTGTTCCTCCGCATCTTCAAACAGGAACCGAAAGGGTTAAACATGTAGAGATGTACAGAGGCGCCAGAAGGATAAAATTCACTAAAAACATTTAAAACATTCGGGAGGCGGTGGTGGACCAGCCAACCAGGGTTAAACATCTGAAGGGCTGCAGGGGAAACTTCTTTTAAGCAGGTTTTCTCACCTCCGCTGCCTGCGGGCTGGAGGTGCTTGTTCCTCCTGAGAAGGCGTTGCAGCCTTTCAGAGGGAGTCACCAAACCAGGTCTAGCACCACTTCTTAAAACTTCCAAACTTTGAATTGGTTGTTGGTCAATTCAAACTCTTCCCTCAGGTGCGGTGGGGTGTGCTCCCTGTCTGACAGCTCAGACCTGGTATAAATTAGATTTTTTTATCATACGATCTTGCAGTAGATGTGTTGTTATAGAATACTGACAGAGGGAAGAGTATGAATTGACTGACAAGCAATAGGAGGTTGTGGTAGGTGTGACCAAGTGTCTAGTCGCGCAGTTCCCCATCACATCAGTTTATTTACATAACTGCTGCTGATTGGTGCTTACTTCTGGATATCTGTATATATACCTGTGTGTGTTCATTCGATGACAGAGCTGAGAGGCGTGAACAAGGAAGAGGTCCCAAAACGGTGGGCCGTAACCACACTACAGCTATACACTATGTACAGTTATTTTTTGTATCCAGTCTTTTAATCTTTTTCTAATAAAGTAGATGTTTTAAGTGGTGCTGGACTTTACCGCATGCGCTAACCTTAATGAATTTACATTTTCTGGCATTTATTGAGGTGTTTACCGCACAAGTCGATAATGTACCTCACTGTTAGGTGATTTAAGCTTGCCATGTGGTAATAACCTTGATGAATTGACATTTTACAAAATGTTCCATAAAATCAGCTGTTTTCAGTAATACCGAATGCGGTAATTCTTAGTGAATTGAAGCCGCTGTTTGCTAAAATAGGGTTAAAAAAAGGGAAAAAGAGCACAGAAAATTCTTTAACAATGGTTTTGTAAAGCAATAAAGCTTTTCATATCAGATTAAGCTATTAACCTTTACATACATATAAACCCTAACAATAGGCAAATTGTTTCAATAGGAAACTACATTTTATCTAGTGATCTGTCTGAATTCTTCTCAACATATTTTCATTTGGAGTATAGTTTTACAACTGTTAAGATCATATTTGGGTGGCTGCCTAGGCCAGGAAATGCAAGCAACTACCAGAAACACGAGAACACTAAACACTTATACCCCAGGGCCAGTATAAGCACATGTATGCAAACAGATATGTTACCATTAATAAAAAGACACTTAAGTACTTGACTGGATGTTTGCAGTGACATTTCTCTAGTCTACACTGCATTTCACATTTAGTAAATTGCTCCCAAAGGTCTTTTTATTTGTGTAAGTACGTTTATAGGATCAGCGGCTTATATTTTTTTTAAGAGCCTGAAGTGTCTTCCATTTTACTGCGTTAATATATGTATGTATATAGGCTTCATAATTCACTCGGCCGTAAATGGTACAGTGCATGCTTTCTACACTATTTTATAAAGAACATTTGCTATAAAAAGACTAAGATTGCACATTTATCACATACATTTCTTGTTGATGGTTGTGACCTTCAAATAAATGTTTGTTCTAAATATGACAGTCTTGTAGTTGTGTTATAAATCTACCTCATTCTCAGCCATATGCAATGAATTCCAGACCAAAATATCTTTTTTTTGTAAGACCAAAAAAAATCTACTTTTAAAAGTTGTCACTTTTTTTTTAATTATATTATATTATTTTAATATAGTCCTAAAGTCATGTATAGACATTAGATTCTTGCAAGCCAAAACCATCATTTACAGGCGTTGACTTTTTGGGTGACAGTGTGCCAGTATGCCCTGTGATTGTTTATGCATGCCTGCCTTGGCTGAACTGTATGTACTTTCCTATAGAGGGTGGTGGAGGAATAAAGAGGTAGGAGCCGTCTGCAGCACCCGGCACACAGTAATCATCCAAAAAATTATGCTGCAGTTTTATTGTGTGTCATTAGTAGGACACAGAGAAGGCAAGATTGACTGCCAAAATGTTTAAAATGTCCATCCTTTTGCAAATATGCATACACTTAACAAACTCAATTTTTACAGATACTATTTGGTATTTAGAAGGCAAGCAGATTCATAACAAGGACATTGGTATTAGTTAACAGATCACTGCACCGTGTTTCAGTTGTTCAGTTTAGGAATGGTCAATAGAGATGGCCCGAACCTCCGATTTTAGTAGGAATGTACAGAGGCGCCAATAGGGTAAAAGAGACTAAAATCGTTAAAACTTTCAGTAGGCGGTGGTGGACCAGCTACTTGAAACAGACACGATGCTTGTCGATTCTGGAAACAATACTTTATTCACATATACTCCTATAGATAACTGGCAACGCGTTTCACGGGCACAATCCCGCTTCATCAGGCAATGACACCTTACACTTTAAGTGAGCCCTGCATCCCATACACCTTATATTATAAATGAGCCCTGTATGCCATATTCATAGTGATTGTTGTATAGACCTCACACTGCGCTTTATCTACCAACTTGTTACTTCCGTTATGTACTTGATACTGCAGATCTGACACAGTTGCCCCCTCCATTTCTCTATATGTACCAATATTGCTCAATTTTTTATCAAACTCTCTTGATACGCATTATTTGATAGCATCACCACACACAGCAGTCTGATTGCGCTTTTTTATCTCTGTCATTTTTAGTGTATTGCTCCGTTTGTGTATTGCCTGATGAAGCGGGATTGTGCCCGTGAAACGCGTTTGCAGTTATCTATAGGAGTATATGTGAATAAATTATTTTTTCCAGAATCGACAAGCATTGTGTCTGTTTCAAGTAGCTGGTCCACCACCGCCTACTGAACGTTTTAACGATTTTAGTCTCTTTTACCCTATTGGCGCCTCTGTACATTCCTACAGATATAATCATCCACCCTTGGTGGAAGGGTGAATACCCTTATTTCCTTCTATCTACAGAGAGCGACGTCTTAATCCTGAGTGGGGACAGGTCTAATCTCCCCACCTGCCTATACAGTGGTTGCCTTTGCGGTAACCCACGTTTGTAAGTATAATACTTACCTTTCACTTTATCCCATTATCCAGTACATATTACACTATTTTGGGCTCTCGGTTTTTCTGCTTTATACTCCGATTTTAGGTTCGCGAACCGGGTTCGCAAACCTCCGTAAATGTTCGCGAACTTTCGTGAACCGCAATAAACTTCAATGGGGAGGCGAACTTTGAAAACTAGAAACATTTATGCTGGCCACAAAAGTGATGGTAAAGATGTTTCAAGGGGTCTAACATCTGAGTTTTTGCATGGATGAGTAGGATACACTCCAAAAGTACCGGGGAAAAATCTGGATTTGACGCAAAGCAGCATTTTAAGGGCAGAAATCACATTGCATGCTAAATTGGAGGCCTAAAGTGCTTTAAAACATCTTGCATGTGTATACAACAATGAGGGAGTGTAATTAGAGTACTGCTTCACACTGACATACCAAACTCACTGTGTAATGCACCGCAAACAGCTGTTTGTGTTGTGACGGCCATGCTGAACTGGTGCGCACCATGGCGAGAGTGCAGGCGATGGCGGTTTTCAAGCCCATATGGTCGCCAGACTGAGGTAACTCAATCACAGAACAACAGTGATTGTCCGGCTGATTGAATTTGGTCTGTCCACAATGAAGCAACGACCTTATTATCTTTGATGTGCCACCCCCCGAGACACTCATATAGCCGGTGGTCATTGCTTCATTGTGATATGCAAACCCCTTCACCACGGCAAGGTAACGACCACGAAGGGGAATTGACACATGTACATTTGTTGTTGCAGCGTCAGTGCAGCCAGAAAAAATTGGGCAGGCATGTAAACGCACCAGAAAAATTATTATAGCGGCCCCTGCTAGCAGCGGCCTTAAAAATTCAGGAATCCACTTGGAGTCCTGGTGGACCCTGTTGGTGGTGACGGAGAAGGCAGTCAAGCGGCCTGCAGGCAGAGATGCTGTGTGGGGACCGACTTAGTCTTGGGGCAGGCAGTCACACAGCGTGCAGGCAGAGATGCTGTGTGTGGGACTGACTTAGTCTTCGCGCAGACCTGAGCATGCTTTGCAGACCAGGCATCCATGGTCAGATGGACCCTTGATCCAACGCTGTGTGCCAGAGATGTCACCACTTGCCTTTCAACATCACGGTACAGTTTAGGTATCGCCTTTATTGAGAAAAAATTGTTGCCTGGCATCTTCCACTGTGGTGTGTGGCTTTGCTTTTGTGTGCTGCTTTTCCTCACGTGGTCATCACATTGCAGTTCGTGCTTTGTAATCATGTGCCTTCGTAAGGTACGTGGGTTTTGGTCTTTCCACAGCTCAATTTTTGGTGGCAGAGAGTACAGATGGCATTGCTCTCATCTGAGGCAGACACACAAAAAAATTTCCATACCGCTGCGCTGAGCCCTGGGGTGATGGCACTTTGGTGGTGGCGGCCGACTGAGTGTTAAGTGGGGTGCCAGAATCAGAGCAGGAGGAGGAAGATATGTCACGCTTCCGTGCGGAAGCTGAGAAAGATGAGGTGTTCTGTGTTAAATAGTCAACTACGTCCTGACAATATTGGGGGTTGATGGCACGTGGCTTCTTCTGAACACTGTATTTTGGTTGAGGGCCGCACAAAATCATGACAGCGCGACCTCGAACAGACCTGTCAGGTGGCCTGCCTCTGGCTCTGCCTTTTGTTCTGTCCATATTGGGGGGGGGGGGATGAAGTGAAAGGTATGCATCGCTTTGACTAATGCAATGTACGGTTACACAGGTGCAGTGAGCAGGTTGCAGTGACTGGTATTAGAAATGTGCAGCTGCCTGTCACACACACACAGGTACCCTGAAAAGGTGCAATGACTGGTGGTATTAACAATGTGTGTGCTCACCTAGGTATAGGTAGGTAGGTGCACTGAACAGCGAACAGGTACAGTAATTGGAATTACAAATGTGCAGCTGCCTGTCACACACACAGGTAGTCACTGAATGTGCTGGGCCTGGCACTGGCACAGTAGGAATTAAGGTGCCAAAGGCCAGCTGTGCCTGACTGACAGGGCTGTATATAATGCAAGTGGGCCACACACAAAAAAATTGATCACAAGAACAACATTAGCTCTCAAAAGTTGAGGGGTGCTTTTTAAGCAATAAGAATCAGCAAGGAGCAAGCTAACAAGCCAACAAGAGCCTAACTAAGCTTTCCCTATAGCTCTCTCTGCAGCAGCTCTCCCTTCTCTAATTACTGCAGGCACATGAGTGAGTCCAATGCCTGACACTGCCTGCCTTTTTATAAGGGACGGGTGGGGCTCCAGGAGGGAGTGTAGTCTGATTGGCTACAATGTGCCTGCTGACTGTGATGTAGAGGGTCAAAGTTGACCTTAATGATGCGCTATGGGGGCGAATCGAACTTCCACAAAAGTTAGTGGTTCTCCACGATCGCAAACCATGGAAGTTCGCCGGGAACCGTTCGCGGGCGAACAGTTCGGGCCATCTCTAATGCTCAATAAGATGGTAATAACTCCCAATTAATCAATACATTACGCTAATTTTATTTTTTGCAAATCATTGCAGCTTAGAACCCTTTCAAGTTCCAGACTACCTTCCATTAAACTACATGGTCTTGAAATGGCTGACATCATGCAACTCATATCTGGACGGCCTTCACATTAACGCCACAACTGGCGACTCTTCATATAGGCATAGAGCATATACCGTCACCCTATCACCTAGAAATCACACAAATCCTCTGCGCAACTCGACACCTAATCGTCTCCAATTGGAAAACCAGCAACTCTCCAACTGTTTCATCAATCCTAGCTCTGGCAAAAGGAAATATAAGCATGGAGCACAAACTTAGACTTACTCAAGAAAACCATTCCTAACAAAACATTCCGTCAGAACCAATTTCCTAAGCCTCTATGCTTCTTGACTTCTCTCCCCTGATCTATGCTGTCATACTGGACTACAAAACCTCAAGGGGCACCATTAACTGTCTCAGCAAAATGAACACACTTGGTTCTCCCTGAAAACAGCGTTTGCTTTATTGCTGTTACCTACCTGCAGGACCTGTTTACTTGTTTACTTGTTTATTTGTTTATTTGTTTATCTGAATACCTGTTTATAGGTATATCCGCGGCCAATCTGCTGTTTATTTCTCGTTTATGTAAAAGCCAATGGAAATGTCTATTCTCATTAACTGTACCGCTTTCAAAATATTGGCAATAAAAAATTAATCTCTAAAAAAAAGAAATGGCTGACTTCTGAAACAATTCCAGCTGACAGCCATCATATCAGCACCAATAGCGTCATCACTCATTAGCACTTGAGTGCAATGGATTACCAATTACAATGCACATGGCAGGGGTGGCTGGGTGGGGGGGGGGGCACATCTGTACTCATTACTTTAGATATTTTCATGAGGTGCTCATGACCAACTTTGCTTTCTCCATGAAAAAAGACAATATGTACAGTACAGGTGTATACAACTCTCAGAAAGAGGGAGGCAACTGGGAGAAAGCCTTTTTTGCAATAGAGTACACTCTCAACCTATATGAGGTTACTGTTGTTCCTTACTTCTCTCCCCATTGGCTATTGTGATTTATATTAAGGACAACTAATCGAGGAAAAAGAAATTGTTCCCAAAAAAGCACACAGTCAGAACTAACAACCTAGTAAAGTGTCTGACTCTTTCAAATTATATCTGTAATTAATTTAAAAAGCCTGAGTAAATACACTAGAGTACCCTGCAAACATTTGTAAGTGAAGGTAAAGCCAACAATTTTATGCCAGAAAGGGTATTTTCCCCTTTTTATGTGGGGTTTACACCAGGGTAACCATCTCAAATAAGACTTCCATGATAATGACACACAAGCATACATTATTAGCTTTTGATAGCTTTCCATTCGATTTTAGGCCCCTATTTACTTCACTTTGGGCCTGATGCTATTCAAGGTGATAAGTATCGTGCAGATGCGAGCTACTTATCACCTTGCCATCGCACGAGGATTACCGGCAAGTCCTATTGCCAGTTTCACTGATGTGATGGCCGATCATTAGGGATGCTCCCATGTTACGAGTGATGAGGAGTGAGGTTTACCCTGTGGTGCTGTCCGCGCACACCCGCCGAACATCTGCTGCCATCTTCCACCACTGCAAAGCAATTTACCTCCTGCCGCTGAACACCCACCGCCTCTTGCCGCAAGTCATATAATTACAGTGTATGAGTCACTGTAATTACTCTCTCTCTATTGCAGAGCCCCGGCAAAGCATCTTTGAATCTCCCACCGGGGCTCCCCATTGTTCCACTGTCTGGGCCAATGAAAATTCCAAATTTCTAAAAAAAAAAGAAGCCAGTATGGATAAATAATACTGTTTTAGACATGATAATGTGAAAAAGGAATGCCTTTAGTGCCCTAAAGAATGAGGGGACTGCATCTGCACTAAAGAATTATGGAGAATGTAACAAAAACTGTGAAAAAGTAATCAGACTTGTGAAACTGGAAAAAAAATGTGGCTATTGATATGAAGTCAAATCCCCAAAAGTTTTAGAAATATATAATGTCTAAAAGAAAGAAGGTAGAGAATATAGGACTTTTACAAGATCAGGTGGGAACCTTGATTGTGGAGGACTGAGCTAAAGTGGAGATTTTAAACGCTTGCTTTGCTTCTGTCTTTACCAAGGTGAGGACTTTAGCTCATAATATGGCCATGGGTTGCTCCCAATCTTCCTCATTCAGCATGAATTGCATAACACACGAAGGTGTGCAGGAATTATTAAATAAGATTAAGATAGACAAGGTACCTGGCCTTGATGGCATCCACCCCCGGGTATTAAAGGAGTTTAGTTCAGTTATCAATGACAATAAACCACATTATCTTATTTTCTGTGATTCTCTTTCAAGTGGGTCAGTTCCTTATGACTGGCGTACAGCTGATGTTTTCCCCTTATTCAAGAAGGGAAAAAAATCAGAGCCATGAAACTATAGAACAGTAAGCTTAACATCAGTTGTGTGTAAGTTGTTTGAAGGTATCCTACGGGAATGGGATGCTATACAAAATGATGTAGCACAGAATAATCTTATTTCAGTTCGACAGCATGGTTTTACTAAAGACAGGTCCTGTCTCACCAACCTGCTCAGCTTTTATGAAGTGGTGAATGAAAATTTAGATCTTGGGAAAGCTATAGATGTAGTGTACTTGGACTTTGCAAAGGCTTTTGACACTGTTCCTTACAATAGCCTGGTACAAAAGCTGAGGATACAGGCACTAGGAGGAAATGTGTGTATGTGGATAGAGAACTGGTTAAGGGATAGAAGGCAAAGAGTGGTGGTAAATGGAACATACTCAAAATGGGAAACTGTTAGCAGCGGGCTACATCAGAGGTCAGTACTTGGTCATATTCTGTTCAATGTATTGATTAATGATCTAGTAGATGGAATACAGAGTAATGTAGCCATATTTGCAGGTGATACAAAATTATGCAGAATTATCAGCACTAAGACAGATAGTGACATATTACAACAGGACCTTAACAACATGGCCACATGGGCAGGCATGTGGCAGATAAAATTAAATGTTGATAAATGTAAAGTCATGCACCTTGGATGTACCAATGGTGGATCATTAAATAAAAAATGGCATACAGCTGGGAACAGCAGACTTGGAGAAGGACTTAGGAGTACTGGTTGATAACAAGTTGGGTAATCATATAAAATGCCAAGCAGCAGTAGCTAAAGCAAATACAATTCAGGAATGCATAAAAAGGGAAATAATATCTCAAGATGCTAGTATACTGCTACCTCTGTATAAATCACTTGTGAGGCCGCATCTGGAGTATGGAATACAGTTTTGGGCACCACACTATAGAAAAAACATTGCCCTTCTGGAACAGGTCCAAAGACGGGCAACTGAATTAATCAGAGGAATAGAAGATCTCACTTACCAAGAAAGGTTGGCAAACTGGGCTTATTTAGTTTGGAAAAAAAGGTGACTGAGAGCTGATCTGGACAACATGTATAAATACATCAGAGGGCAATAGGAAAGCTTGGCAGTTGAGCTTTTTGTCCTTAGGGTTGTACGACGGACAAGGGGGCATGATTTATGTGTAGAGGAAAAAAGTTTTGCCATCTATTTAAAAAGGGGTCATTCACAGTGAGAGTGGTTAAAATTTGGAACATCTTACCTCAGGAAGTAGTTCTGGTAAACTCTATTTCTGCATTTAAAGAGGGCTTGGATGCTTTCCTTGCATTGAAGGGCACCTACGGCTATAATTTTTAGGTAACTTACAGAAGAGTTGATCCAGGGATTTATCTGACTGCCATCAGGAGTTAGGAAGGAATTTTTCCCTTTTAAGGCTAATAGGCCCAGGCCTTGTAAGGTTTTTTTTGCCTTCCTTTGGATCAACTGGGATATGTACAGGTTCAGGATGGTGTTTTATTTATTTATTTTCTGGTTGGACTTGATGGACGAATGTCTTTTTTTCAACCAAACTAACTATGTAACTGTATATAAATAAAATGCCATAACTTCTGGTGTGGACTTTTATTGCTGTAGACATAGTCATATGCATAAAGCTTCCTGTTTAACTCAGTTTATGTCAGAAACACATATCCAAAGAGAGGACATGCTACTAGACATAAATCAAAGCACAAACTCAATTTTTTGTTTAGATGTTTGAGCCATACACCCTCAATGTTACATTTTCTTCCACTGAATGTCCCTAGTTTGTAAAAAAAAAAAGTTAAGAATGGTAAATATGACAAAAAAAAATGCATGCGCTTGGTTAATGCAGTTCACATGTCAATGTTTCAGAAGTGGCTTTGAAATGACTGGACACTATAGAGGAACAAAATAAAGAACATGATCATCTTTTATAAAAACCTAGATGGGAGAGGGAAAGGGGAAGCCAACTGAGGATGAACCTTGCACTGATGAGGAGCAAAAACTAATATGGCTCCATAAAATTAAGTGGCCATGTAAGCAAACTTTGCATTTAGTGGCTCTGGATGTTCAAATCTTGAGAATGTAGAGAACAGTGGCGCTTATCGTGACTTTGAGACTGTACTGTGTCTTCTCCTATTTTTAATTGCCTGAGGAAGCGGGAATATACCTGTGAAACGCATTGCAAAAAAAACCCTGGAGTGTACCAATAAATGTTATTGTTTTGAATACACAGTTTTTGTGTCTGCTTGCGGGGGGTAAGTCCACCACTGCCTCCTAAGCAATTTTAAAAGTTTTAAGAATTGATTTTATCCTGTTGGCGCCTCTGTTCTTCATTACGTTATAATTGATATCCACCCAGGGCCGGTCCTGGACTTTCTGCTGCCTGAGGCAAAGATCGTAAAGGCGCCCCCCCCCCCCCCCCCCCCCAATATTTCTACATAACATGAGCGGCGGCCGGCGGCAGCCAGCCAGCCTTATCATCATCATCGTCACGTCGGCGGCGCTCGCTGCTCAGTGACTGACCGTGACAATCAGCCGCAGCCAGGGCAGCAGAGCGGGCGGCAGCCACCGCCATCAAATCAGCAGGCTTAGGCACTAGGCAGCGTCACCAGCATGCAGCCTTGGAGGAGACAGGAGAGGCCGCAGAGCTCAGAGTCATCGGACTCGGAGGGCGGCGGCAACAGTGCAGTTTCTAGGCTAAAATGCACCCAGGGCGAGGGTGTAAAAATTGCGCCCCCCCCGGTATAGGTAACCAGCTATAGGTCCCCCCCGAGTATGGGTGGCCAGGCATGGGTGAGCCAGTAAAGTTGCCCCCAGTATAGGTTAGCCAGGTAGTTGCCTCCAGTATAGGTAGCCAGTATAGTTGCCCCCAGTATGTTAGATAGGCAGGCACCCCCCCCCCCCCCCGGTATAAGTTAGATAAGTAGGTGCCCCCAGTACAGGTTAGCTAGGTAGGTGCCTCCAATATAGGTAGCCAGTTTAGTTGCCCCCAGCATAGGTTAGATAGGTAGGTACCCCCAGTATAGGTTAGTTAGGTAGGTGCCCCCAGTATAGGTAGCCAGTATAGTTGCCACCTGTATAGGCTAGCTAGGTAGGTAGGTGCCCCCAATACAGGTTAGATAAGTGCCCCCAGTATAGGTTAGATAAGTAGCTGCCCCCCAGTATAGGTTAGATAGGTAGCTGCCCCCCAGTACAGGTTAGATTAGGTAGGTGCCCCCCAGTATAGGATAGATAGGTAGCTGCCCCCAGTACAGGTTAGATTAGGTAGGTGCCCCCCAGTATAGGATAGACAGGTAGCTGCCCCCAGTATAGGTTAGATAGGTAGCTGCCCCCCAGTATAGGATAGATAGGTAGCTGGCCCCCAGTACAGGTTAGATTAGGCAGGTGCCCCCCAGTATAGGATAGATAGGTAGCTGCCCCCAGTACAGGTTAGATTAGGTAGGTGCCCCCCAGTATAGGATAGATAGGTAGCTGCCCCAGTATAGGTTAGATAGGTAGCTGCCCCCCCAGTGTAGGTTAGATAGGTAACTGCCCCCCAGTGTAGGTTAGATAGGTAGCTGCCCCCCAGTATAGGATAGATAGGTAGCTGGCCCCCAGTATAGGTTAGATTAGGTAGGTGCCCCCCAGTATAGGATAGATAGGTAGCTGCCCTTAGTACAGGTTAGATTAGGTAGGTGCCCCCAGTATAGGATAGATAGGTAGCTGCCCCCAAAACAGATTAGATTAGGTAGGTGCCCCCCAGTATAGGATAGATAGGTAGCTGCCCCCAAAACAGGTTAGATTAGGTAGGTGCCCCCCAGTATAGGATAGATAGGTAGCTGCCCCCAAAACAGGTTAGATTAGGTAGGTGCCCCCCAGTATAGGATAGATAGGTAGCTTGCCCAGGTAGGTGCCCCCTCATAATGGCGGAGGGGGGAGCTGGAGCCGCGGGGAGGGCAGCCCGACCTCTCCCTCCCTCTCCCCGGGCCGCCCTCCATGCCCCCCCCTCGGACTTTAGGCAGCAGAGTTAGCGCGCAGGGAAGCGCTGCTGTACACAGCCTGTTACTCACCTCCCTGGATCCGATCGCCGCTCCCGCCCTGCTGGTCTCCTCTCTGCCTAGCCGGCTGATACACACGCGGCTGCTTCCTGTGTAAACAGGAAGCAGCGTGTGTAATGTATCAGCGGCTACATTGCAGAGAGGAGACCAGCAGGGCGGGAGCGGCGATCGGATCCAGGGAGGTGAGTAACAGGCTGTGTACAGCAGCGCTTCCCTGCGCGCTAACTCTGCTGCCTAAAGTCCGAGAGGGGAGCATGGAGGGCGGCCCGGGGAGAGGGAGGGAGAGGTCGGGCTGCCCTCACCGCGGCTCTGGCTTCCCCCGCTCAGTCACAGCCACTTCATCTGGTGCCGCCCCTCCACTTCCTGCCGCCTGAGGAACCCGCCTCACCCCGCCTCATGGGCGGGCCGGCCCTGTATCCACCCCTGGTGGAGGGGGATGCCCCTTTCTTTCTCCTGTCTAGTAAGAGCCTCCTAAGCAATTTTAAAAGTTTTAAGAATTGATTTTATCCTGTTGGCGCCTCTGTTCTTCATTACGTTATAATTGATATCCACCCCTGGTGGAGGGGGATGCCCCTTTCTTTCTCCTGTCTACAGAGAGCGACTTTTTAATCCTGAGTGAGGACAGGCTAATCTCCACACCTGCCTGTACAGTGGTTACTTGGAGGTAGCCCTGGTTTGTGAGTATATATTTCATTTACCCAATTGTCAATACTTACTACACTATATTGGGATCTCTGTTCTCTTTTTACATAAATCTTGAGAATAATACTAGTTCAACTTTTGGTGTGGTTGGCCCAGAGCAGGTATTGCTATGGGAGCAAGATATTAATAGTTGCTCAATTAATAATAATCTTTAAATGTCCCATTGTACATATGTCCATGTAACAATTTCATCAGTTTTTTTTCAATTAGGGCTCATTCCTGCTATAAGTGCTTTATTGCATTTTTGCATGCACATGAAACACATGCATTTTGCATTTTTAAAAGGCATTTAAGTCTGTTAGAGGGTAATTTACCCACTTTTGCTCCAGGGGCCCTTGCTAGTCAATGAGAAGGGCCTATGCTAGTCAATGAGAAGTGAATGGGCAGTAAAAATTGTTCTGGTCCTGAAGTGGGTAAAAGAGTATGTGCTTTTTTTCTTTCTTAGATTCCAAAGCCTGGCATGGTGCATTTTCATGCATTTTGTGCTTCTAGTATGGTCAATGGAGCCACATTAAAAAACACATAAAAAAAACATGAAAATGTGCACAAATGTCATCCTCTCAGGTTTTTTTTTAATCAGTTTTCCCTCAATACAAAGCAAAACACAAACATATTTAAAAATTAGCTTAAAAATACACATAAGCATGTGCAAATGTGATGCCAATGTAGTTCCTGTCGCTCGCATTTTCTCGACACAAACACAATTTATAGCGGAAACAGGCCCTTACACAGGTACACAGCTAAATCCATGGGCTTGCGCAACAACAGATGATGCCACATGAAATAAAAGGTACTGTACTATAGTTGACTGCTGACTTCTGGTTCCCTCTGGCATGTTTGATTCTTACATACAAATAGAGATTAAAATATGTATGTACATGTGTATGTATACATGGATGAATAGATAGCAGATTAACATACAAATGAGTAGATAAATGAGCAACACAAGCACTATGTGTAAAACACTATGTTTCGAAATGACAAGGCTGCTGCTACTACTACTTACAGTACATGAATTCACATGATGCAGGGGACACCTGCCTTGTTATTACACAGCTCAAAGTCTGTCTGTAAAATATAAAAGCAGATCTTCATTGAAAGACTTGATTATTTACAGTATCAAGCTGGCAACTCATTATTCAAAAATGGGCATGACAATACTTCTCTTCCCCCAAGCAATATTTCTTACTCTCAAAAAATCATTCAGCCAAAACCTACAATTCTGCCTGCAGTCATTGTTAATATATTCATATTCTCTCTGTTTTTCTTTTGATCAGCGCAGCTCTACATTGTCAAGATCATGCTGCGCTCGTTTTCTTCTCCTTAGTTCAACTTATTTACTACGTCTTTTCCCCAGTAGACTCTTTGTTTTTGTTAAACCCTTTACACCTGGCCTATTCCTAAGTATTTATCCATTCAGCTGTCTATGAGGTGTATGAAAGGCAATATCTTAGGTGGTATTACATAAATGTCATAGTAAAACATCAGCACGTAGACTTTATAGCTCACTCACGCTGTTTCCCAGGGCAAGCCTGATCTTTTGATTTGGTCATTTACAGCATATTATTTCACAATAACTCACACACGGTAATTTTTATATCTTGCTTCTATAGATAGCTGTATTTTACTGGCTGGATCATGCTGTGAATACTATAAAACAAAGGATAGGATTTCCTTTTTTTTTTAGTTCCCGTGGGGCAAAATGATAAAATCCCTGTACAAAAACAGTAATCACTACAGAACTGATAAATAGCTTTCTGGTATCTAGAGGATTTGACACACCACCTTAGACTGGCTTTTTGTTGAGGCTCAGTACTGCAAAATTTTCATGTTAAGCACAGATTACATTACATAGTTATTTTGGTTGAAAAAAGACATACGTCCATCGAGTTCAACCAGAGAACAAAGTACAAAACCAACTGGTGGCCTACTCCCTCACATATCCCTGTTGATCCAGAGAAAGGCAAAAAAAACCCTTACAAGGCATGGTCCAATTAGCCCCAAAAGGGAAAAAAATTCCTTCCCGACTCCAGATGGCAATCAGAGAACATCCCTGGATCAACATCATTGGGCATTACCTAGTAATTGTAGCCATGGATGTATTTCAACGCAAGGAAAGCATCTAAGCCCCCTTTAAATGCAGGTATAGAGTTTGCCATAACGACTTCCTGTGGCAATGCATTCCACATCTTAATCACTCTTACTGTAAAGAACCCTTTCCTAAATAAATGGTTGAAACGTTTTTCCTCCATGCACAGATCATGTCCTCTAGTCCTCTGAGAAGGCCTAGGGACAAAAAGCTCATCCGCCAAGCTATTATATTGCCCTCTGATGTATTTATACATGTTAATTAGATCCCCTCTAAGGCGTCTTTTCTCTAGACTAAATAAACCCAGTTTATCTAACCTTTCTTGGTAAGTGAGACCTTCCATCCCACATATCAATTTTGTTGCTCGTCTCTGCACCTGCTCTAAAACTGCAATATCTTTTTTGTAATGTGGTGCCCAGAACTGAATTCCATATTCCATAGGCCTTACTAGAGAGTTAAACAGGGGCAATATTATGCTAGCATCTCGAGTTTTTATTTCCCTTTTAATGCATCCCAAAATGTTGATAGCTTTAGCTGCAGCGGCTTGGCAATAAGTACGATTATTTAACTTGTTGTCGATGAGTACTTCTAAGTCCTTCTCCGAGTTTGATGTCCCCAACTGTATCCCATTTATTTTGTATGGTGCTAGACCATTGGTACGACCAAAATGCATGACTTTACATTTTTCAACATTGAATTTCATCTGCCATGTATGTGCCCATATAGCCATCCTATCCAGATCCTGTTGCAATATGACACTATCTTCCTAAGAGTTGATGATTCTTCACAATTTTGTATCATCTGCAAAAATAGCAACATTGCTCAGTACTACATCTACTAGGTCATTAATAAATAAATTGAAGAGCACTGGACCCAGTACAGACCCCTGTGGGACCCCACTGCTAACAGTCTCCCATTTTGAGTATGATCCATTGACCACAACTCTTTGTTTTCTGTCCATTAGCCAGTTCCCTATCCATGCACACAGACTCTTCCCCAGTCCTTGCATCCTCAACTTTTGCACCAGACTTTTGTGTGGAACAGTGTCGAAGGCCTTTGCAAAGTCCAAGTATATCACATCTACAGCATTCCCAATATCCACATTAGCATTCACTACCTCATAAAAGCTGAGCATGTTAGTCAAACAGGACCTGTCTTTAGTAAACCCATGTTGATGCTGAGAAATACGATTATTTTCTAATATGAATTCATGTATAGCATCTCTTAGTAACCCCTCAAATAGTTTGCTTACAACTGATGTTAAGCTTACAGTTCTATAATTTCCTGGATCTGATTTTTTGCCCTTCTTAAATAATGGGAAAACGTGGGCTGTACCCCAATCCACTGGGACTCTTCCAGTTGAAAGAGAGTCACAAAAGATAAGGTAATGGGGTTTATCTATAACTGAACTTAATTCCCTTAGGACCCGAGGATACATGCCTTTAAGAAACACTATTAGAGCCCCTTTTACACGAGCGAATTGTTTATACTTAAAGCGTACCTGAATGGAGAAAAAAATTACTTTAGTGGAGAGAAGCTTCTGGATAGTCCGTACAACCCATTGTTCCTTTCAGACTTGTTAGTGGCTGGATAGTGTAATGGTTAAGGGCTTTACCTCTGACACAGGAGACCTGGGTTCAAATCTCGGCTCTTCCTGTAGCAGTAAGTCAGCACCTATTCAGCAAGGAGTCCTTGGGCTAGACTCCCTAACAGGGATGGGCTCATGGGTAATCACAATTCATAATTAAAATAAGCCTTAACCTCCCTGGCGGTCTATTAAGATCGCCAGGGCGGCTGCGGGAGGGTTTTTTTTAATTAAAAAAAACTGTTTCATGCAGCCAACTGAAAGTTGGCTGCATGAAAGCCCACTAGAGGGCGCTCCGGAAGCGTCATTCTGATCGCCTCCGGCGACCAGAATAAACAAGGAATGCCGCAATGAGCAGCCTTCCTTGTTTTGCTTACATCGTCGCCATAGCAACGAGCGGAGTGACTTCATGGATGTCAGCCGACGTCCTGACGTCAGCCGCCTCCGATCCAGCCCTTAGCGCTGGCCGGAACTTTTGTTCCGGCTGCGCAGGGCTCGGGTGGCTGGGGGGACTCTCTTTCGCCGCTGCTCGCGGCGGATTGCCGCAGAGCGGCGGCGATCAGGCAGCACACGCGGCTGGCAAAGTGCCGGCTGCATATGCTGCTTTTTATTTCGCTCAAATCGGCCCAGCAGGGCCTGAGCGGCGACCTCCGGCGGTGATGGATGTGTATAGTCGTCCATACCGCTGAGGAGGTTAATTGCCGCAGCTGTGCGGCTGGATGATAAGGTTTTTTTTTAACTCACAATTCCGCCATCCTGCCTGCGCTCCAAATAGCTTGTATGCGTCCTATTGGATGTGTTGCAAGCCTCACCACGGCACATTTCCTACTTCCGGCTTTCGGGAACCACATACGTGCAGGAGGCTTATGGCGCATATTGCCATAAGCCTCCTGCACATATGTGGTTCCCGAAAGACTTTGCTTACGGCATCGGGAGCATTATACTGTCGGGTGGGGGGACAGGCCGCGCAGGCACAGTAGCTCACGACTTCAGCCTCAAGTCGCCAGCTTAACGGGGCTGCCAGCGGGACCACGGAGGGGACCCAGAGGACAATGAGGGACATTGTGGCCTACGGGAGCTGAAGGAAGCCCCAGGTAAGTGCAGCTTTTCATTTTAAACGTCTGATCAGGGGCCAAAGCTGCACAGTCCTAAAGTAGTTGATATTTCTATTGTCTAAGCTAATTTTTTATGGCTTGTAATTAGATATCAGTGAGGCTATGTTTCCACTTGAGTCGACAGTGAACAGCTCCTATTTTATAAATAGTTCACACTTGTCATTCTGCAACTATTCTGTGGGATCCATTGCAGTATGCCCTATGCTTCTGTCGGCCTCCTTGCTGAGTACAGAGAGACCGAGCGGCTGCAACGGGACACGACAGTGGTGATCCACTCAGGCGGGCAGACGGACAGCACAGAACGGATGCAAAATGGATGAAGCGCATCTGCTTACCATGCCCGTTTAGGATCTGCTAAAGTGGGAACTGAGCCTGAGAGTTCACTATGGTCCAGACTTTTTCTGACTGCATTTGCACATGTGGTTTCTTAACCATTTCAGTAAGAAAAAAAAAAATAAACACAGCCTAAATCTATGCAATAATGGCACTGTGCATACACATGTTTATTTCATCATGGCATCATATGATATGTTTTATAAACATCAATGCAAAGCTTTATTGACTGCATAAAGTACACTGTAATGTATTCAAGCTTGTGACTTCTCTCTTCTTGGCTAAAATAGATCTCTTTGATGATTAAAGTTAAAATGTATTAATTCTGAATGACATCAACAATGAGAAAATGAAAATTAGTGGCTATATTGATTCCTTATCTAAGGTTCTAAAATCTTGGCAGCATTGGATGATGAGATACCTGCCAGAGGAGTTTGATTGCTACTGAAAATGTGAAATGTGACTTCATGTAGTTTATTGCTTATAATAATTCCTCATGATAGGAAGGATGCCCTTTAGAGCCCCTGGCTGAATTCTCTTTTTTCTCCTATTTCTTTTACTCTTAACTCTATCTTAATTTTATTTTTTTCTGTTGATTTATTAATGATACATTTCTTTAAACCTAGATTTTATTGAAGCTTTAAAGAACCATTACCATGAAGAAATGTAACATTTTAAATATATGTGTACACAGTATAGGAAGCAAATGTCTCCCAGAGTAAAATGCACTATAAATTACGTTTCTCCTATGTTACTGACAGTAAGCAGTAAAATTGTGACTGGTTTTGGACTAGTCCTCCTCTGTATTATGGTGTATTTGTCTTTTTGGCTACAAGATAGCACTACACTTATTTCCCATCTGCTGTTAACAGAACTAGTGTGTGTAACAGTTTGCTTTAGATCTTGAATGGGAGCTGCGTCTCAGTGCCGCAAGCTCTCATTCATAACAGGCACAGTGATCAGGGTTAAGAACAGCTGTTTCCCATATCCCGATCATGGCAGGATGGTGATGCAATGAAGGTGAACGGAAACCGCGTGGGGATTGTAATAGGTGGTGGCAAGTAAACAATGCATATATATATATATATATATATATATATATATATATATATATATATATATAGTGGGTTGCAAAAGTATTCGGCCCCCTTGTTTTCCACATTTTGTCATATTACTGCCACAAGCATGAATCAATTTTATTGGAATTCCACATGAAAGACCAACACAAAGTGGTGTACACATGAGAAGTGGAACGAAAATCATACATGATTTCAAACATTTTTTACAAATAAATAACTGCAAAGTGGTGTGTGCATAATTATTCGGCCCCCTTTGATCTGAGTGCAGTCAGTTGCCTATAGACATTGCCTGATGAGTGCTAGAGACTAAATAGAGTGCACCTGTGTGTAATCTAATGTCAGTACAAATACAGCTGCTCTGTGAGGGCCTCAGAGGTTGTCTAAGAGAATATTGGGAGCAACAACACTGTAAAGTCCAAAGAACACACAAGACAGGTCAGGGATCAAGTTATTGAGAAATTTAAAGCAGGCTTAGGCTACAAAAAGATTTCCAAACCTTGAACATCCCACGGAGCACTGTTCAAGCGATCATTCAGAAATGGAAGGAGTATGGCACAACTGTATATTTACCAAGACAAGGCCATCCACCTAAACTCACAAGCCGAACAAGGAGAGCGCTGATCAGAAATGCAGGCAAGAGGCCCATGGTGACTCTGGACGAGCTGCAGAGATCTACAGCTCAGGTGGGAGACTCTGTCCATAGGACAACTATTAGTCATGCACTGTACAAAGTTGGCCGTTATGGAAGAGTGGCAAGAAGTAAGGCATTGTTAACAGAAAGCATAAGAAGTCCCGTTTGCAGTTTGCCACAAGCCATGTGGGGGACACAGCAAGCACGTGGAAAAAGATGCTCTGGTCAGATGAGACCAAAATGGAACTTTTTGGCCAAAATGCAAAACGCTATGTGTGGCGGAAAACTAATACTGCACATCACTCTGAACACACCATCCCCACTGTCAAATATGGTGGTGGCAGCATCATGCTCGGGGTGCATCTCTTCAGCAGGGACAGGGAAGCTGGTCAAAAGTTGATGGGAAGATGGATGGAGCCAAATACAGGGCAAACTTGGAAGAAAACCTCTTGGAGACTGCAAAAGACTTGAGACTGGGGCGGAGGTTCACCTTCCAGCAGGACAATGACCCTAAACATAAAGCCAGGGCAACAATGGAATGGTTTAAAACAAAACATATCTATGTGTTAGAATGGCCCAGTCAAAGTCCAGATCTAAATCCAATCGAGAATATGTGGCAATATCTGAAAACTGCTGTTCACAAACGTTGTCCATCTAATCTGACTGAGCTGGAGCTGTTTTGCAAAGAAGAATGGGCAAGGATTTCAGTTTCTAGATGTGCAAAGCTGGTAGAGACATACCCTAAAAGACTGGCAGCTGTAATTGCAGCAAAAGGTGGTTCTACAAAGTATTGACTCAGGGGGCTGAATAATTATGCACACCCCACTTTGCAGTTATTTATTTGTAAAAAATGTTTGGAATAATGTATGATTTTCAATCCACTTCTCACATGTACACCACTTTGTATTGGTCTTTCATGTGGAATTCCAATAAAATTGATTCATGTTTGTGGCAGTAATGTGACAAAATGTGGAAAACCTCAAGGGGGCCGAATACTTTTGCAACCCACAGTATATATATATATGTATATACGCCCGTGATCCGTAAGTGAAGTACACAGGGGCATGTATATACGTACCAAGGATCCAGAACTGGTTAAAAGACCCCTTACAATTACACTTTTCATAATTATTTATTATTTACGTTCATGTATATGTTCATAACTAATTGTTTTCAGATAAACCCAGTCTGGTACTAACATCTATAAAATCAAAGAAAATTGGTCACAAGTCAGGCAGCACAGCGGCTTAGTGGCTAACACGCATGCAATGCCATGGTTCCAGTTTGGAACGTTCGGTCATAAAAGTATCTGCATGAAGTTTGTATTATATGTTCTCTCCATGTTTGCATGAGTTTCCTCCAAGCACTGTGATTTCCTTTCAGAATTATACTGGTAAATGGATTGGTACCTTCCAAAAATTGTCCTTAGACTATAAGGGCATTAGATTATGGCTGTGCTAGGAATTCGATTGTGAGCTCATCTGAGGGACAATTAGTGACATAAATTGATCAGTGTATTCTGTGAAGCATTGTGAAGGATGTCAGCACTATATAAATATAAATGCATAATAACACCAACCTGAACATAACTTTAATAAGGTAGATTTCATAAAGCATATACATGTTATTTGTAGAGATTGATGCAGTTACAGTTTGAATTGCTTACACACATTGGATTTAAAAGCAAGGTTATAAAATGAGAATCTTTGGAATTTTCAGTTATTGGTAGCAAAGAATTTAAACAGTAGTTTTTTCATGGAATGTTATAGATTTTTTTTACATTCTACCGCTTCATGTGCCAATATTGCATTTCAATACTGTTTCCTTCCCTCATGTCTAAAAAAGACAGGTTAGGCTTTAGACTATGTTCTCAGTGACAAAATGCCATCCCATCACAAGAAAGGGATAGCACTGAATTATTAAATCTCTGATCTACAACTCAGTTGGGAATTTTGTGAAGTTGTGAAACCTGGCAGGTTGTCAGGGAAACAGAAAAATGCAGCAAAATCCTCTGGTTTTGTGCAGACTGTTTTTTTTCTTCTTCTTACATTGGCCTTACTATACTGCTCTAGCAATTAGTGCAAGCATGCATGTGGACCAATTATTGTGTTTTTCTACAGTAGGAATCTAGGTTTACTTTTAAATAGAAAGTAAAGTTTTTTTTTTAAACTCTATATGCCACATAATTGTGCACAATGATTTTTAAAGATATACATTGTTAAAGGGAATGTGTAATTATATTTATTATGTATCTTTTTTATTTATTTATTTATGCTTAGTGCTAATATTAGCTATATTTTTTAAGATTTGGTTTTTTTGTTTTTGTTTTTTTTAGCAACAGTATATAAAACATAACAGTGAAATGTGATGCTTGCATAAAGCTTCATCTACTGTTTTGAATGACCAGCTTTTTAAGTTATAAGGCCTAATTGTACTAAAATTCAGTAAAGAAGACATAGTTCCATTAAGAACAATGCCTCACTGACAGACAGTCAACAATTCCATAAACTTTTCTGGGTTGATATCAAAACCATCAATCAAACCTCAAACAACAGGGCTGGTTTTAGGCAAAATTGGACAATGGGCAAAATGATTGTGGGCCCCAATGCTCCTTTCCATATAGTGTACATAGTGGTAATAAGTGCCTTTCAGTCACCCTACATCCATATAGAAGTATTAGGTGACATTTGCCCCCACATATATATTGGTATTAGGTCATCTTTATTCCTCCCCCACCTCTAAAACCCAATAATGACACAGTTTAATGGAGGATACTTTGGGGCGCTTACAGGCTGTGGGGTTCTGGGCAACTGGTCAGTTTTTTTCTATGGAAGCATAGCCCTGCTTGTAAAGGTAAGACATTATCTTCTGCTCACAGTACATTTCTAGGTGTTGATGCAGATGGAACACCAAACCAACAGTCATCAAGTTGTGGTATTTCATATGTTTGTACGTAAAACAAATATTTTTTAGCACTGAACACACACAATGAATAAATAAAACAAATTTGCTAAAGGAAGTCGTTTCTGCTGTTTTTTTTTTTTTTTTAAAGAAATGCACTCTCCCTTTTACTCTCTCTCCCATTTTAACATGGAACATAACACCGTAACATGGTATATCTTATTTTAAAGAACACATTATAACGTTTAATTTGATACCATATTTGGACAGTTTGGCATCTTCTATTGGCTGGTAGCAGAGGAGAAAGCAGAGCTATGGTAAATTGAAAAACAGTTGCCCGTGTAATCCGGGCCTGCGTGAGCAAGTATCGCGATAATAGATGGTTTTATGCCCACCACCCGATGTCTTACTGTCCCTACACACAATGCAATCTTTGGTATTTCGATTGGGCATATTAGCAATAAAATACTGGCTACTATTTACACTTACCCCCAGTCCATTCCATAGGATTCCATTGTTTTTCTATGCAACTTTGCAGGCAATCTGCAAAAAATATTCAAAGTAATCTGCATGCAATATGCATGCAATCTACAGAAAGGAATCTGCAGATAGGAATCAGCAAATAGTTTTTGGGGAGTCTGCAAAAAAAAAAAAAATCTGTAAAGAAAAAAAAAGTGACATTTAAATGTAGATATCACTTCCTGCAGACGGGGATCGCAGACTTCCGGTTTGAGGCTGGGTGGCACTGACTGTGTGGGCATGTAGATGTACATGCCCACTAAGGTAAGAGGTAAGATCGGGCGCATACGAGCGCACACATACGAGTGGAAACGTGTACACTAATAGATTTGTTGTTAAATCCTATTTTGCATGTAAACCAAACTTCCTAACCCAAATTGTTGCTTATTTGCACACAAGTCAGTGATGGATATCATGGTACTTTCTGAAAATAGTGTTCTAAATAGGATGCAGTGATAAAGCACCTACTAAAAAATAAGAGGATTTGGTAAGCCTTTTTGGAGACTCTTCTCTTTCATACTTAAAGGGGCACTACGGCGAAAAACTGTAACATTTAAAATATATGCAAACAGACAAATAAGAAGTACTTTTTTTCCAGAGTACAATGAGCCATAAATTACTTTTCTCCTATGTTGCTGTCACTTACAGTAGGTAGTAGAAATCTGACAGAAGTGACAGGTTTTGGACTAGTCCATCTCTTCATAGGGGATTTACTATTACTAAAAGTAATTTATAGCTCATTTTACTCTGGAAAAAAATGTACTTCTTATTTGTATATGTTTGTACAGATTTTAAATTTTACAATTTTTCGCCATAGTGCCCCTTTAACTGTAAAATGGTTGTGTAATGAGTTCAAGCTCAGTAGGTATTCAGATGAAGGTTGCACCAACATACTGGTGAGCAATAGACAAGTCAAAAGAATCCATGACTTGGATAGGACTGACCAAAGACTGCCTGTGTGTGAGAAACGAGGCAGCTGCGGCGAACAGCACCGCCGCCGCAGCTGCCTCCATGTGGCCATCCGTACCCTCGGCGTACGGAACATGTTTCCGGGCAGGGGGTCGCCGTAGCGCACGGGCGCGCGCACAGACGCGACCTTTATGCGGGGAGAAAGCCCGTCAACTGACCTGTCGGTCGGCTGACGTCAGAGGAGTCCCACGGCACCCAGGATTGGCTGATTCGGAGGGGCGTGCCAGTGGGGTCTCCTCTGCTTCTTAAGCCTCCGGGCCTCATTCAAGCTTTGTCTGTTGTCGTGAATACTTGTGTGTTAGCGCTCAGACCTTAGGCTAGTCCCCTGGTGTTGATGCTAAGGATTTCACACCCAGACTAGGTTATTGCTTTCTGTATTGATCTCCTGTGTATGACTCGTAGCTATTACTCTGATCCTGTCTTCTGATCCTGTACTTTCGCCTATCTACCTACCTGTTGCTGAACCTCTGCCTGATTACCGATTACTCTCTTGTCTCATGATTCTGTATCGATACGTACCTTCCTGTTGCTGAACCTCTGCCTGATTACTGTTTACTCTCTTGTTTCACGATTCTGTATTGACACTTACCTCTCTGTTGCTGAACCTTGCCTGCCTGACCATTCTACTCACCAGTGGGCCCTCGCCACTAGTGAGCTGTTACTGCGCCAGCTCCGCTGGTTAAACAGTTCTGCTAGGATACAGTTCAGCATTTATTACCTGCTCATTAGGTACCTGTCATTTTAGTATTACTGTATCTTGTAGTCTGCAGTACAGTCCGACTCACCCGCCCCTCGGGTGTTCATTTGCCTGCAGTATATTCTGAATCACCCGCTCTTCGGGAGATTCCGCCTCTTCAGTATTGTTTCTCCAGCTTGCTGGAGCCTGTACGCTAGTGCCGCTTTGTGTACTGGTAGTACCTCACCAGCCCCTCTGGTGAGGTTTCTTCAAACTAATAAAGTTACGGTTGCACCCAAACACTTACACTTTATTAGGTGTCCAGAGGTTAGCCATACTTGTATTATTGGTGATTCTGCAGATCACTAATAATCAGGTATACATCTGTATTGTTGGTGATACTGCAGATTACCAATAATCAGATACTCTCTGTGTGCTGACACCTTTCTTTACACTGTGGAGAAAATAGCACAGGATACACCGATGTTGCTGCTACTCGAGTTACTGCTCCTGCTGCCAGGAACCATCGCTAAAATATCAAAGGGTGCCCCGACAAGATCATAATAAATTGTTGGGACTCCCTACTGGATTGAAAAATACCAATGAGAACCCTTCCTCGCCAGGAAGAATTTTCACTGGTCCACAGTCGGGGAAGGATTGACAATAGCTGAAATACCAATGGGTGCCCCAACAAGAGAAAAATAAATTATTGGGGCTCCCCACTAGACTGAAAAGTACCAATTGGAATCCTTCCTAACCAGGAAGAACTCTCATTGGTCCACTGAGAGTGAGGGATTGACAATTGCTGCAGTACCAATGGGTGCCCTGGCAAGAGCATAGCACATTTTTGGGGCTCCCCACTGGATTGAAACCAACCAATGGAAATCCGTCCTCACCAGGAAGAATTCTCATTGGTCCACTGAGAAGGAGGGAGAATTCCCATCTTTCTGTTTCAATCCAAAGGGGAGCCCCAGTGGTTTATTACTTTTGCCGGGCTGCCATCAGTATTGTGGCATTTGTCTCTGGCAGACCCGAGCGGTGGCAGCATTTTTTTTTCAAATAAAGTTGAATATCATTACGGTAACTAAGCCAAGAGAGGCTCTAGCAGATGTTTGCAGGATTCCCGAAGATTTCTTTGTAGAACTTACCAATTTCTAACTGAAATATTTTCTATCTTTCTTTCTCAGGCCTTCTTGAGTGTCTTTATATTGGGGCACAGTATGCTTCTTTTTGAGACCTTTCAGACATGTTTTTATTCCTGGAAAGCTTCTATTTAGGTTATGTTTGGATTCAACAGAGCTTGCGGTAAGCAAGCTGTTGTGTGTCATATCTAATTTTACTTGTGATCATTAAATTTGGTTGATCTAGTGACCAAAGGAAAAATACATTTTTCATATGGGTAATATGGGTATTGGTAAACCTTTTTTTTCCTTAAATAATACAATTCAGCTCTCAAAAATGCATGCATGTTCACATTGGTTGTCTTTCTTTGTATTACATTTTTTGGAGATCAGATAACTGTTTTAAATAAGTGAGTAGAGGAAAGAGGCACTACTTTTTTCCACTACTGTGTACAAGGCAATTGATGTAAATCCAACATAGGAACTTGCAAACTTAAAAAATGGAACTGGCTCCTATAAAATCTATTAAACGATTTAAATTGAATGCAACAATAAAAAGATAAAATCACAGTAACTCACTTACATTGTTATATTTAACATTAGAAGGTGATATATTGATTTTTATTTTCAGCAGAAATAAGTATAACTTTTTTATATTTAACCTTATATAAAGATACACTTTTTTTTATCCTTTTGCCTGAAAGTAACTTGCAAAATAAAAACTGTGTGGTCAAATGCTCCAGTCCCACAGAAGCAATATTTTATAGTTGCTATATCTGGCTGTAGGGGAAAATTACTTAAAATAAAAAGCTACATAGTTGTAAACTTTTGAATTTTGTAGTATATCTTGGTAAACATTTGTAGTAAAGTAACTGATTTTTTTTTCTATTCTACAAACAGAAACACATCTTTTTACGTTGTTATAAAATGCACAATAAACGTGAAGAGATGAGCCAAGCTTCACATGTAAGGATTTTCAAGAACCGGAAGAATTCATGTTTGTTCTTTGTATATACATTTTTGAAAACGTTTTTCAGTAGTGGTGGATACGAATTTTTGCTGCCTACTATAAGCAACAGCTACAAGGGAAAAAAGTTTTGGATAGTGCATCATATTTTGGGAAAAACCTACTTCTTATAAATATCTATTTTAAATACTACACCTTTTTTTTGACAGTGGTGCTTTAACAAAGTTGAAATTCTAACATTTGTCCATAATTATTAAAACACTTTTGGATGTTGCAGCATGTGTGTGGTATAAGGCACAATTAAGGCCCCGTTCACACTTGCGGTTTTGTCAAAACCGCACCGGATGTCCGGACCGCACCGTATCCGGACCGGACCTGATCCGTACGGTTCCTATCCGGATCCGGTCCGGATCCGGTCCGTTTGCATCCGGTTTCCGTGCGGTGTGAACACGGTTGCGGTCCGGATCCGGTTTCTTAAGGAGATAACAACCTGTAAATACCTGGGGTCTGGGAGGTCAGCAGAAGGGTCTGGGGTCATTGTTGGAGACAGGTGGACGTGTGGAGACCATCCGTGGATACAGAGACTGCTGTTGGGACCATGGATCCAGGCATTTTTCGTATACCTGGGAATTCTCTGTTGTTCGCCTCCTCGTTATCAGACTTATATCAGACATGTTGCTGCCTAGAGCTCCAGCATGAAATCGCTGCTGCCCCACTCTGTGAACTCCATGTGGTCCCCATCCAAAATGCATAGGAAGTGGGGTAGAACGACCGGTTTTTGTAGCCAGTGTGTTGTGCGCTCTCCGGTTCTCATTACTTTGTATTGGCCGGATGGTGCAGTCCGGCTCCGCCCCGGATACGGCTGCCGGAGGAGCCGGACCAAAAAATAGCGCATGTTGGAACGGACGCCGGAGTCCGGATCCGGTCCGGATCCGGTCCGGCTCCGGTCCGGCAGAACGGACGCATGTGAACGGACGCATAGGCTTTCATTGCTATTGCCGTGCGTCCGTTCCGTCCGTTCTGCAAGCGGTCCGGCTCCGGCACGGCGATTCCGGACGGCCACCGCTAATGTGAACCGGGCCTAAGCCTTTTAAAATGATAGGTAAGCTTATAGTGTACCTGAAATGAAGCAGTACTGTATATGTATATTTACCTTAAGTTACAGACTACCCAGTAAGCTCATGGTGAACCAGAACTCCTCGGAGTGTGTTATATTCTCCTTACAAAGAGAATTCCAGAATTCCATACTTTTTTTTTTTAATAACAACAATGCTAACATTTGAACAACACGTTTCTTCTGTTGGACTCAAAGAGCTTGAGAGGTGCAGCCACTAAGAGTGTACTCAGTAGGCAATATTGGAGAAATAGGGAGTTTTGCAAAAGGACTCCTTACTGAATAGGTAACTGGCTCTATCCAGGATTCCAACCCTGGTCTCATATGTCAAAGGTGCTGTCTTTAAAGAGGAACTTTTACCAAGGATTGAACTTCATCCCACTCACTAGCCCTTTTCTCATGAGAAATCTTTACCTTTTCTTGAATAGATCATCAGGGGCTGATATTGTGGTGAAACCCCTCCCACAGTGTGATGTTGTGTGGGAACCTCATTGCATTGTGGGAAATAACAGTTGTTTCCAACTGCCAAGAACCAGTATCTCCCTCTGTGCATATATCTATAAGAAAACAACAACAACCATTTAGCCTATAGCATTGTTAGGGTGTGTGGTTATAGATATTGACAGCTGGTGCTGTCTATTTTTTTTATGTCTGCCAGTAGTGAAGATGATTACATGCAGGCTGTATGTGGATCAAACAATATGAACAAATCAGATGGCGAATATAAATGATAAAACATAAATATTGTTTTACTTCTCACTTTTCAATGTATTGATTTATTTTTTAGCTAAAGTTCATCTTTAACCAGTACACCATGCAATGCACAAGAGCCATGTATTTCATTAGAAATGAATTTATTTTACTGTTGACTAAATACTCTTAGATATCAAAACACTAATGGCATTTTTACCCTGTTGTCAGGGGCGCCTCTAGCCTTCTTGTCACTCCAGGCAAGAAATCCTGTGGAGCCCCCCCCCCCCCCCCCATAAAAAATAAAACAGAAATCATATACATTATAGAACACTTCACACATGATATAAGCCATCAGAGAGGGATAACTATGAAATGGGGCCCTAGGCAAGATAACACTTTGCCCTCCACTGATGGTCACCTGGCTTATTTAGTTAGATTTGGTGGGGACTAGCAACCACCAGGCCCCTAAACTCTCTCTAGACCCTAGGCAGCTGCCTAAGTTTGCCTTGTGGATGATCAGCATTGTATGCCATACACCACATGCTGCCAGTATGCACCTCAAATAAATACAGCATCCACACTACAAGTTACAATGGCATTGCAAGATTGGATTATCAAGCAAGACATTCTTACTTTCAAAATAATTTTTCACAAACATTATGAGATATGCAGATATGTTACCACCCGTTAGGGTAGGACTGGAGTGGGTATATCATGACATAGAAGGGCTGATATGGTAAGGTGGTTTAAGGCCCAGTGCACACCGAGCGGTTTTAGCAGCGATCCGCCAACCGCATTTGTCTGTGAAAACGCTTGGCTAATGTATTTCAATGGGATGGTGCACACCAGCGGTATGAGGTTTTTAGCAAACCGCAAACGTGCCTCCTGCTGCACATTTGCGGTTTGCAGAAGCGATTCTGCTTCAATATAAAGTATAGGAAAAATGCAAACTGCTCTGAAAAACGCTAGATCAGAGCAGTTTTCCAGGCGTATTTGTTACAGAAGCTGTTCAGTAACAGCTTTTACTGTAACAATATTTGTAATCTGCTTCACAAAAACGCTCGGCATGTTTAGAAAATGTCTCTAAACATGCCTATAATCGCTCTGAAATCTGCTCCAAAACCCGCTAGCGTTTTGAGGATCTGCTTGCGGTTTTGGTGTGCACTGGGCCTAATAGTTTGATTCATAATCCATTCTGGAGATAAGCACAGTGTGTTTGTAGTGTAAGTGATACAAGAGAAGTGAAGTAGAATGGAGGGAGGAAGGGTAGTAGAGGGTCAGAATTGATGACATGGAGGAGCAGATATCTATGAGTAGAATAGAGGCTCAGTGGGTAGCACTACTGCATTTTAGTGCTGAGTCCTAGGCTTGAACATTGGCCAGGGCAAAATCTGCATGGAGTTTCTGTCTTCAGACACTTCAGACATTTCCTGCATCCTAAAAAACATACTAATAAGTCAGCTGGTTTACCCCAAAACAATCCTATATTGAAAATATTAGACTATAACTGTGGTAGGGATTAGATTGTGAGCTCCTCTGAGGACAGTCAGTGACATGACTATGTACGCTGTAAAGTGCTTCAGGAGATGTCAGTGCTATATAAATAAACAATAATAATATGGTAGGACATTACACTATAACTGTGGTAGGGATTAGACTGTGAGCTCCTCTGAGGACAGTCAGTGACATGACTATGTACTCTGTAAAGTGCTTCAGGAGATGTCAGTGCTATATAAATAAACAATAATAATATGGTAGGACATTATACTATGACTATGGTAGGGTTAGATTGTGAGCTCCTCTGAGGACAGTCAGTGACATGACTTTGTACTCTGTAAAGTGCTTCAGGAGATGTCAGTGCTATATAAATAAATAATAATAATATGGTAGGACATTAAACTATGACTATGGTAGGATTAGATTGTGAGCACCTCTGAGGACAGTCAGTGACATGACTATGTACTCTGTAAAGTGCTTCAGGAGATGTCAGTGCTATATAAATAAATAATAATAATATGGTAGGACATTAGACTATGACTATGGTAGGGTTAGATTGTGAGCTCCTCTGAGGACAGTCAGTGACATGACTATGTACTCTGTAAAGTGCTTCAGGAGATGTCAGTGCTATATAAATACATAATAATAATATGGTAGGACATTAGACTATGACTATGGTATGGTTAGATTGTGAGCTCCTCTGGGGACAGTCAATGACATGACTATGTACTCTGTAAAGTACTGCAGAAGATGTCAGTGCTATATAAAGTACTGCAGAAGATGTCAGTGCTATATAAATACATGATAATATGGTCGGACATTACAGTTTGACTATGGTAGGGATGAAATTGTAAGCTCCAGTGAGCAGTCAGTGACATGACTATGTACTCTGTAACGTGCTGAAGATGTCAGTGCTACATAAATACACAATAATAGTTCCAAATGCTACTGGCTCACCTGAAGAGTGCTCAGACTAGTGTACATAGTTGAGCACATTGTTCCCCAAGTAGCAGTTGTTTGGTCAGAGAGACAGTGGGAGAGAGGGCGCGAACGAGAAGTCAAGCGACCTCAGTACTTTACTTGATCCTCAGTGACGGTCACTTTTCACCACACAACGCTAAGCGATGTCACGACATCGTGTAAATGACTACTTGTCGCTCAAAAAAAAAATTGATGAACATCGGGAAAATCGTTGGAAAAATCGTGAGGTGGTACATAGCATTAGAGAGAGGGCAAACAGACAGCATTAATGGAAATACATTATTATGCCATCTTCAATTATAAGTAGTGATGGATGTAATTACACACATTGCTTACATGTCCATTATCGTTGTTTGAGCTTTAGATGCTGCCCTCCTATTCACTCACGCACAATGAAAGACAAAACCTGCAACCCCACTGTGTCCATTACACACTTCAAACACTGTCCTGTTGAATTCAGGGAGAAGTGCAGGCTGTGTAGGGGAGAGGATCAGATGATCCTACCGCTCCATAGCTAGTCATTGCGATCCTCCTGACATCTAGACATGCAGACATTCTAGCAGAGCACACAGCTGTCTGCAGAGTTTACTGTTTGTTTGTTTGTTTGTTTGTCTCACTCCCTCCACAGACTCAGTAACATTTGGGGGTAGGGTGCTGTCGCTGTCTCCTCTGTGGAGGGGCAGAGAACAGCTATAAGCCAGACACCTTCTTCTTAGGGAGTATCTATAATTCTGAACTCTGAATGATTCTTTATTACTGACTTAGCAGAAGGCTATTTGTGAAAAGAGCAGAGTAACCAAGCAGCTCAGGGTGACCCAAGCTACTAGGAATGTATAGGGGGATAAAAGGAACCAAATGCCCTCCTACTAAAAAAGCAAAGCTTGGTGTAATTTGCCTTCTTAAAACAGAAGGAAATCTTTTTC
The DNA here is from genome assembly GCF_040937935.1 of Hyperolius riggenbachi. Lineage (NCBI taxonomy): Eukaryota > Metazoa > Chordata > Amphibia > Anura > Hyperoliidae > Hyperolius > Hyperolius riggenbachi. The sequence goes on from NC_090649.1 coordinate 292,224,962, forward strand.
TCTCCAGTCCCTTACAACGGTCTTTCAGGACAGGAATTTTTATTTCCCCTTGGACTGACAGTAATATATTGCGCCTTCCCCATCAAAGCCGCTCCAAGCCGCTGCCTGGGTGGTCAGTAGGTAAAGGCGCCCCTGCCTGTTGTGACATCTATTATTAAGATTAAAAAAAAATCTTCTGTACAGATGCTTGCAGAGAAAGAGATAGCTGTATTGGCTGGAGCTATCATATCTCACTGAGCAATTTCTGACTGCCTTGTGATAAAGTAAGATGGCACAGAAACATCAGATTCTGCAGCCCTGGCTAGGAAGGCTCTGTGCACTAGTAAAATACAGTAATCTTATTTAGGCATGTAGAACATTTTAGAGAGAGGCTCAAAAAAGTTTAGCTCGGTTTTGTAACTTTATATTTTTTACTGCTTCTTAAGACTCAATATGTATTTGTATGTTGGCACTTGGCAGTAACAACAGAATTACCTAAACTGCAGTACAGTAAAGCAAGCACAAGATGTCACTGTTAAATGTAAAGTACTGCAATGATCTCTACGGTATTATGTTTTCCTGTCTTCATTATGTGTTCCTCTCTGTTCTAAGTAAGCTGCATTTCCTGATGGTGGTGTATGATTTCATCTTTGTACGTTTTCTTCAGTAAAGAGTTTGAGCTTGTTATATTCGGTGCCTATCTGCATGTACAGACCACTCTTCTCTATCATTCCGTGGGGCTGAAAGATTAAGGCTATAGACATAGGGCCTGTTTCCAGTGTGTTGGCATGTGTCATGCAATATGTAAGTCAGCACTTACAGTTGATGCAAGACAATACTTTTAGCCAGTGCATGCATGGCTATAGGGATTTGCATTTGTAATGTGGAAAATAGCAGCATGTGTCTAATTTTTCCCCATGCATACATATTGGACAACAGCCCATTGATTTTAATAGACTGTGTTTCCCCGTCTGAATCGCATGTGGGAAAATGCTGCAAATTCCGTGCCTGTGGAAACGCGTCTTTTTCAAGAAAGTATACTAAAGTGAATTTCCTTACCAATAAAACCAATATCTGTACCATCAGCAAATGCTATATATATCTATGAATGTTATTTGTAATGTTTTTGGATCCTAATGCACAGAGCCAGTGCAAAGCCTTTGAATTTAAACAAGAATTGAGTTATATGAAATAATAGCACTGAGTCCACCGTGTGTGATGTACTGTGGATTTCATAAAGTAAATGTCTTTGGAGAACTGTGAGTGCTTTGTAATACAAAGTAAGATCAATATAAGTGTAGTTTTACAATGAACAGCAGAACAAGGGAAATGGATCTAGGGAACATCACAATCATCGATGAGAGCTGTTCAGACAATTATTTTGAAGACTGAGCTACATGTTGCCAACAGTGAGTCAGGGGTGTATGATTGATCAGTTAAAATATTCAGTAGATGTTTTAAATGAGAAACATTTACTTGGGATTGGTTACTTTTCAAAGCTAGTCTACACAGCTCTGAGTTTAGTTTTCATGTACGCTTTATTTTAAATCCTAATATCCAAACTCTTAGATCTGTAAGAGCTTGAAGAGTAAGATTGGTTATGCCAGCATTCTCTGGGTCCATATGCAATTCATATTTTCTCCTGAGTTTTCCTAGGAAATATTTTCATATTCTCTAAAAACAAATAACTTTTCAGCATTTTACAATTTAAAAAGCACCCAAAAGCTGGTGAAAAAGTACTATCAAATTTATTTTGAGTGTTTTCTGGCTTGTGGTTCAAAAGGCATTGTATGGCAAGGTGTGAAAATATCACGTAGGAGAAAACGCAGATGAAAAAATGAATTGCATATAGACCCTGCTCCCCATTCACACCTGGCTGAGACTTGGTAACACTAATAACATGATCATAGGGATGGGAATATGCCTTATTAGTCAGGATTTTTACATTTTTCACTTAGGGGTATACTCACTTCTATTGCCAGTGGTTAGAATTAATGAGGTATTTTAATGGGGCATTACATTTACACTGTTATACAAGCTGTGCTCTGAATACTATTAAAGGACATCTGAGGTCATGAGGTGATAATAAACTGATGAGAAAAACAATTGTATCTATCCTCAGTCTCCTAAAAATGACTTTTTTAGATATCCCCAATTTTATTTTATATTTAAATCTAGATTTTAAGTTTTTACAGTTTCACTGTCTCTGTTCAACGACACCTTCATTGAAGTATGTCAGAGCTCAAATCTATGAAGTACTGACCCTTTTTAAGCCATTTCCTGTCTAAAGCCTAATGTAATTCCCTCAAAGGAGCTACAGTATGTGAGAAATTTGCTTGCCACTTTGCTGACAAAGTATCCTCTATTCGGTCTCTCATTCAGTCCACAGCACCTAAGACTTAATCAACTCCTGGAAATAGTTGCAAAAACAATCTAACACCCTGGACTGACTTCAAAAGTATTAGTGAGGAAGAGATCTCAGACATCCTCCGTCGCCTCCGCCAGACAACCTGCGACCTGGACCCTGGACCAACTAAACATATGCTGAAATGCCCTGACCTGCTTGGTCCAGAATTTCACAAAATAGTAAATTGCTCTCTGCAAGCAGGGAGGTTTCCTACCTCTCTAAAAGAAGGAATCATCAAGCCCCTTCTTAAAAAACTTTCCATGGATCCAGATGCAATGAGCAGCTACAGACCCCTCTCCAACCTCCCCTTCTTAGGTAAAGTTATTGAAAAGGCTGTCTATCTGTAACTTGAAACCAGGCTGTCAGTGAACAACATCCTGGACCCTTTACAATCTGGCTTTAAGAAACACCACAGCTGTGAAACAGCCCTCATCCAAGTCTGTAACGGTCTGCTCATGGCAAGGGAAAGAGGGAAATGCTCCATCCTAATCCTTTTGGATCTGTCAGCGGCTTTTGATACAGTTGACCATGAAATCCTGCTTAACAGACTGCAGGCATACTGTGGCATCAGTGGATCAGTCCTCCAGTGGTTTAGATCATTCCTGACTGACAGAACACAGAGAGTATCCCTAGGACCTATAATGTACAAACCTGCACCTCTACAATTCGAGTGCCACAAGGATCAATCCTATCCCCTCTGCTGTTTGCAATCTACATGTTGCCACTCGGTACACTTATCCAACGACATGGCCTGATGTACCACTGCTACGCCGATGACACACAGCTATACCTGTCCTTCAAACCTGGTGGAACAGACCCTGCTCCAAAAATAAACTCTTGCTTAGCTGAGCTACAGGCATGGATGAATGATAACTGGTTGAAACTGAATGCTGACAAAACTGAGGTCCCTTTTGTCCAAAGCCAGTGCTCGCCATCAAAACAGCTCTATCCTAAAGCAACACCAATCAGGATTGGGAATTCAGACATAAACAGCTCCAACCTTGTGCGCAGCCTTGGTGTACTAATCGATGGGGAATTGAATTGAAATTGGTTTCAGAAACCAAATTTCATCTGTAGTTAAATCTTCCTACTGTCATCTGAAGAACATTGCAAAGATTAAACATCTGATTCCCCCAGAGGATCTTCCAACCCTAATTCACGCCTTCATCACATCACGGCTGGACTACTGCAATGCCCTTTATGCTGGCCTCCCCAAAAAGGACCTGCGTCGCCTGCAATTAGTGCAGAATGCTGCTGCCAGATTGCTAACAAACCAGCCTCGCCACTGTCACATTACACCGATCCTTCGCTCACTGCACTGGCTACCAGTAGAATGGAGAATACTATTCAAGATTGGACTGCTGACATTCAAATCCCTGCACAATCTGGGCCCTGGATACATGAAGGACTTGCTGAAGCTGCACCACACCTCTCACAACCTCAGATCAGCAAGTTCTATAAACTTGGTCACTCTCAGAGTGCACCTCAAAAAATCTGGAGATAGAGCCTACTGTCATGCTGCCCCTACTCTTTGGAACTCCCTGCCACACCCAGTAAAAACAGCACCATCCCTGGAGCTATTCAAATCCAGACTGAAAAGCCACCTGTTTAGCCTGGCGTTTCCGGACTTATAAAATTCTTCCTCTGTACCACAATGGTCTGAGCCATGCTTATGCGCTTTGAGTCCTACGGGAGAAAAGCACTTTACAAATGTTATTTGTTGTTGTTGTTGTTGTACTGACCCTTTTTAAGCCATTTACCGACAGAAACTGTTTTACGTCTGTAATTACTTTTCAGTGAGGGTTATGCTATAGTCTGACCCAGTCCAGACCAATTCAGAAACTGTCACTTGCATACCTGAAAAAAAGAAGCGTAGTTATTTGTGTGCTTGGCACTGTACACTCACATGTCTATCTCATCATGTCACATGTCACCTTGGTTGTCTTTTAAAGTGTTATACTTTCATTGTTGCCCCATGAAAAGATATAATAAAGTAGTTACAAAAAAGTCAGAGGTATAGTCACTTTTGTGAAATAATGTATTGGTGACAATGTTATATTGGTCAGTATTTTTTTTTTTATTTTTTTTTTCACCTTGACAAAGGGAAAAAGCAAGCCCTTTAAGCACTGAACACTGGCTGTTCTTTTTAAACTGATTTTGATGTGGTGGTATCTTTGATATCTTGTATCCAGGCAACTCTGCAACCACCTCATTAAAAACATTAAAATGCTCTGATTTAGGAAGACATGAAATGTGTATAGCTACAAACATACAATATTTTATTAACTGTTTTACTGATGCTGAGCAATTAGACAATCATGATAAAACCATCAAAAAGAAATACAACAAATGTAATTACATTTCTGAATTTTTTAGTTTATTTAATTTTGACTTAAAGGAGTGCAACAATTGCATATGAAAAAAGTTTTGTAATCATGTATGTAATTGCCACTTCAAAATTTCACTTATTGAAGTAAAATAATGTAATTATAAAACTTTTAATTACACTAAGGGTAATTACATTTAAGAGGGCTACAGTTCTTTGATCACCTGAATTCATTTAGACTCAATTTTTAGATTGATATTTAATTTTGTGTATTTAATATGCAGAGAAAGCATATATCTATTAGCAGTTTTATACCTAAGGACAAATGAATACAATTCTAAAACATTAATTAGAATTCACATCACGACATACAAAAAGCTAGCTGCTGAATATCTATAGCAGAAAATACATTTTATAATCTTCCTCATGACTACCTGTGCGGTTGTTCTGCATATTGATTTACCTGTGGCTATGTTTTATGAGAAGTACTTTGAAAATTAACGGAAAACAGATGTAAAAGATATATGGAAGCTGCCAACCCTATAATGCTGTTGAGAGTGCCAACAGCCTGACTGCCATATGTACAATATATTGTGGTCTCTGTAGTGTAAGACAGAAGCATGCAGCCATGTACGTGAAAGTAAAGTCAGAGCATCTGAACTAATTATTGGTCAGTGATTGAGAATAAAGACTGAGAGTTTGCTTTAAGTTCCAGCAAGTTACAACCTTAAAAGGAGGTCAGCAATATCAGAACTGGGAAATTTGGTCAGTTTGGGTGCGCCATAGTCACCCATACAAATTGCGTCTATGCAAACTGTGGCTACACATAGCTTGCACGTATATTGGCAGGTTTGTGGTGGGAGGGCAGTAAAGGTTATGCATCAATGGAGGACCTTTTAGGGTTAGGTATCAGTCAGGGGTGTCGGTTAGGGATAGTAATCAGAGGGTGGGGGCGGTTAGGGTTAGGCGTTGGTAAGGGTTTGGTTAGGGTTAGGCATCAATGAGGGGTTAGGATTGGGCATTGGCACGGGGGGTTAGGATTAGGCATCGGCAGGGAGGTTGGTTAGGGTTAGGCATCTGTAGAGGGAGAGGTGTGAGAATAGGGTAAGATTTAGCTATAGTAAAATATCAGTAACATTTACCAATATTTGACTATTATAATTAGCACTTCATAATAGTAGAATAACTGTAATTTTACAAATATTCTACTTATGGCTATTTCCAGTACCCAATTTCCCCAGCACCCTTTTTGTATGGACGGAGCAATACCACGTTCCTCTACCTTTCCTATTTCTTTATAAAAAAGGAAGACACAATAGTGATTAGGTACATAGTCTCCTTTAGAGAGCAATAACCTAGCAATTGTACTTTGGTTTACAAAAATAATAAGATCCTTACCCTATCTGGCCAAAAGTGGCTTAGTTGGGTTACTGTTATTTGCATGTGAAATGAAGTCTAGGAGTAAATGTGTTGGCATAAGAACATATTTTTTCTACGAATTACAATATTCACCCTAGTGGCATGATATTCTATTAAAGGGATACTTAAGTCATGCGGAAAAAATGAGTTTAACTCACCTGGGGCTTTCCTCAGCCCCCTGCAGCTGATCGGTGAATAGCACCCCATATACTGCTATTGCGGCAAGAAGGCCGCAATAGCAGCATATGGGGTGCTATTGTGGCTGGGAACGCAAAGAATCACTTGCGTTCCCATGCCTGTCGGCCGGTGACGCCGAAACCGGAAGTCGCCGCCAGAAGATCCAGGAGCATAGGAGCCGGGCTGCGAGGGCACAGATCAGCTGCAGGGGGCTGAGGGAAGCCCCAGGTGAGTTAAACTAATTTTTGTCCGCATGACTTAAGGTTTCCTTTAAGCTTGGAGATAAAACATGTCATATTCATGCAATAGACTTTGTATCACTGTGACAAAATAAATTGTTTATTTGCTTAGCGGTTTATGGAGCAATTTATTGCTCACCCTCACTTTATATGACATATCTTATGAAATGGATATAAATACTCTGTCTGTATAGTTTGCAGCTATCAAAGGTAATAGAGTCTTGTTAACTGGTAAAGACAGTGATAAAAGTCTTTGGGGACATGCCAGCCCATTTTTGTAGAGCTTTGCAACCAAACTGTAAAATAATGTACTTTAGTCTTATACAACATGTGCTAACAATTACAAATGACAAATTTGTTTTTTCAACAAACTACTGTCCACAAAATAAAAAAAGTGTTCAAAACTCAAAGATTTATAACAAGAAACCGAGTCCTTTTAAGTAATAATGCCTCATCAATTATTCAACTTGGAAGCTGTCCAATCAAATGCAGCAACAGTAATTATTCTCACACCATTGACCATTTATATAACGTTCCCAGCTGGAAATACACTCATACCTATTAACCATTTCAGGCAATTTTCTTAAATAGAGATCACTTTACTACACTTTATATATTATAATACAATGGGGTCAAGCTATGGATTCTTACCTCCATGCTACCATGTTTCGTGAGATACTATGGACAGATGGAGCCCTTGTAATTATTGTCCTTTATCATTGAAAATTATTTTCTTGGTAATGGTCTTGACCATCTTGGTCCATGACCAGGGCCGGCCCGCTCATGAGGCGGGGTGAAACTTTTGCCTCAGACGGCAAATTTCTAGGGGCGGCATCCGCTCGTCGGAGGGTGTGGGGAGCCGGCCGCCCAGCTGGAGGGGTAGCGGGCAGGACGGGGGTATTGGGCCTAGCGGCGGGGAGGGGGGTCGGACCCCCCCCTCCCTCGCCTGGGTCCCCGTCCTCCGCTCCCCTCCAGCCTTAAATACATCAGAACTAGCGCAACTCGTAAGAGGCAGTGGGCGGGGAGGACTCACCTCTTCCTCGCTCGATCCAGCGTGCGCTCCACTGACGTCACTTCCTGCACGCCGCCCACTGTATTGTAAATGGACGGCGCTGCAGGAAGGGACGTCAGTGGAGCGCACGCTGGATCGAGCGGCGGCAATAATTTCTTTTTAAATTTGCCTCAGGCGGCAAAAAGTCTAGGGCCGGCCCTGTCCATGACATATATTTATTAATTCACCTTCTTGGATGACTTTAGTAGCTCCATTGTTTAAACAATAATATACCACTACTATCTAACTGTTTGAGTACAGTGAAACCAGTTGTATGTGTGAGCTTGGAGGCATGCCTTCTCTTTTCTCCCTTTTGTTTAATGATCTATTGTCTCCTGTCCTCTTTTATTTCTTTTGCCTTTCTATACCATGATACATCAGCATTATATTATGATGTGCGATTCAGATTATTATTACCCTGTACTCATTGTCACGATTTTGCTACAAGTGCGCACATGCCCAGCTCAGCTCCTGGATGCTTGTCACATGCCTCTTGACATGAGTACACTATGCACCTGAACAGGAGGAGGGACATAATTTACTGGTTTATTACTTTGGTAAATATAGCCCTCACTTGTCACATGGTATTTAGAGGCCTCACACACCAATAAGCATGATCACAAGTGCAACTGTGCTGCATCGCGATCACAAATGCTTCAATTTCCACTTGCTTTGTTTGTGTTGTAGCCATCAGGAATGGAGCATGATTGTACAGAGAATTGTGCAAGCCAGCAGTTGCATTTAGGGAAAAAAATGACAAGGTGTAGTGGAAAATGAGCAATGTGATTACATGCAAATCGCAGTGTTCTTGTGTTCGGCAAAACATCTGTGCTCTGCTTTTTGGGGCAGATTGCAGCAAGTGGAAAAGGGCCCTTACAGTACTTGATAGGACAGACCCTGCTGCATAATATGCAGGTGAATGTAGAGTGCCTTATCGGCTAGCCCCATTTAGGGGTTAGGCTGGTATTATAATACTTAAAGCGGTTTAAAACACTGACATAATATTCAATAAAAACATGTTTACCTACTTTTTATATGCCATACGGTTATCATATTTGCATTTGTTCATACGAATTATTATTCATTTAGAAGTTATAGGTTTCCAAAAGTACAGTTTTTTGCTTTGTGAGCTGACTTTGCATTTTATTAATAACTGGTTTTATTCATTGCTGTTTTGCAGCCAGACAAGCTTTCAGTGTCTCTCTGTCTCCAGCAGCTTCTCAGCAGTCAGAGAATGTATCACATTCCTCACTTGATACATTTACGTAAACACAATGTAACATTATCTGAAGTTCGGATGCAGCAACATTTCACTGCTCTCAACTTTGAAGCTCTGTGTGTAACCCTTCCAATGCTGGTCTAGTAAAAAGAAATGCTGGTTACATATAATATGCTGTAAATAATGTTTTAGAGAAAAGATGAAATGCAGGGTTATATTCCACTTTAAAGCATTATATACTTTACTATGTTGGTAATAGTTGTTTTCTGAGATTCTTCTCAGGGACTATGGACTTTCTTTGCACTTATACTTACGCACTTTGTTTATATTCTTCTTGTGTTATAAAGTTTTTGGAAATTATTTTTGCACATTACATAACACATTTTTAGAACCTTTGTAGTGTTTTTGATTGGCTTTGCATTTATTTCCAGTATATTAGATCAGGTTCTACATATTTGGTACATCTTTTGTGTTACAAACAGGTGCTCTAAAGATCAGTAGTATTAACAGGTACTACATTGCTATGCTGGTTTTAATATGTTTGCCACTTTATGTTTTCCTATTTTTGTTACAAAATCAATTTCGTATATGTATAGTTATTTGGGTGGACCAATCATAGTGAGAGGACTATTTGTGAGGTTTGCACTGCAGTTTATAATTCTTCCTGGTTACATCTTTTGGCTGTGTGTTTAATTAACATTAATAATGATAATACTAATCATGATAATATATACTATTTTTATTATTATTAATCCTGGAACAAACCTAATATTAAGGGTAAGGCTGTGATTTATGCAGATTTACTACTTTATGTTGCTTTATACATCCCTGGGTTCTGCCAGCTATGGGCTAGGACTGGGGATTTTGCTTATTATGTCACCATGGAAACATGTCCCAGGGAGGTACTTCCTGGTGGTGACATCTTGAATGGTGACCCTCTCAGCTGGGCCCCACATGACTTAAGACTCACGTGAGTGCAGTGATGTCAGTGTTGATGTGCGAACCAGGAAGTGGATTAGTGGGGAAAGGCTGCTCGATCGCTCCTATGTGGGAGTATTTAGGTAAGTGATGATGGGCTGCACTTACACAGGGAGACGTGAGTCTCCATTGGGCTATGCATGAAGGGAAATGTAGCTATTTAAGGAGCTACATTAATTTTGAAAATGTTCTGTTTGCCGAACAGCTTGAAAAAGGACTGCTTGGCTGAAACAGCAAGGCTGTCGCTGGTTACCAAAGACATATTGTCTTTTGAATGGCTTGAAACAAATAGCTATTTTACTGAATGGATGGTGCTAACTCTACTGTGGATTATTTTGTCCATTATTGTTGACAGTTTACACCTGATAATGCATTTTTAAACACGTTTGCATACGGAATTGTGCATCTGTAACCACTGGTGGAGGTAAACTTTTGGTCACATTCACAAGGTGTGAACCCATTACCCATAATCAGAACAAATCCACACCTCTCCAATGGCTCCGATAAAACTTAAACTTTTATTTATTAGCAAAACAGGACAGACAAAATGGCCGCACTCTGCTATGCAATGTATTGTCAGTCTCCTCAACTAAAATACAGTTCAAGAAATGCTTTAGGGTATTTAAATGGAGGAGACAGAACTTTTTGTTGCTGTTGTTATTAGGTACTATAGAAAACAATGATTTTCTTGCAGTCTTCATGTGGTAAACTGTGTATGGGCCCTGGTGCTAGCTACATCTTGGTGGATCTTAACTGAAATATATATCCCCGATCACAGAGTTTACCAACCATGCAAATGGTTGCTGAATTAAAGTGTACCTGAACTCTTGCACAGGACAGAAGAAAAACATAGAGAAAGGCACCCTGTATGTATTTAGAGAGTTACGCCTGTTTAATTCCCCCTCACCTATGACTAATCACAACTGTAATTCAATCTCTCTGATGTGTCAGCTGGCTGCCATGGCAAAGCAGCAAATTTGTAAACACAGGCTGTTAACCCTATGTCTGCTTTCGGGAAAGCAGGAAGTACACACACTGCAGATGTATTACAGGATTTGTATCAGCTGTAACAAAAAAAGTTTTTCTTTAAAGGTTATTATGCTGTTGGTTATCTTTTAGAGTAGAGAGAACTTTCTGAGTTCAGGTCCACTTCAAATGTGAAATGAAAAGCAGTCACATTTTACTGTGATATACTTTACATTTTTTTTAATAAAAAAAATATGAAATAATCAGAAGTAAGAATGCAGGTGCTTTATCTTTTAATATTGCTGTATGACTTTATTTAAAGTATTTACAATTTCACCATCAAAATCAACAAACAGTGTCACAGTTGGCGCAGGGAACTGGCAACTGGCACCGTGATTGTTTGGCTACACACCATAATGTGAAGAAAGTACAAGAGAAATACGAAATACATCATAAAAATAGGAAGCACAGCACAGGAAGATGGGAAAATAAATGGCTTTATTTGTCAATAATATATGTGTACACAAAAACATGAAAATAGCACTTACTATAAAACAAGAGCCTCACTGACGAGGGTTCCTTTAACAGGATCCTTTGTGACACTCTTCACAGTGCAATCATTCATGCATTTAATCACCAGTAGTGTTTTATAAACATGTTTTGAATGTGTGAAGACAGCGTTGGCTACCACATTGATCACAGTAGGATGTCATCCTAGTGGAAAAAACAAGTATGCACATTCCACGCTGAGCATTTTCTATGATTTGTTAAGTGCATGCTATTATGGAATCCTATAATTGAAGCATTATTCTTAGCAATCATATGTGTGTATTTTATCTAATGACAGGGCTGGGAGCTCATGATAAGCAATGAAAAGCCAGTGCTCAGGGTATTCTTCTAAGAATCGCTAGAGCGCTGCCGAAAACTCCAGCCATGCATAACTTTCTAGGAGCACAATTATTTTTATGCCGTGTAAAAGGCATATTCCATCATTGTTAAATCAATTTCCTTCAACGTATTATTATAATTAATTCTGACAAAACCACCTCCTTTTTTTTCTTTGGTACCAACTAATTGAAGCAGTCTTTATTAGTTCAATGATTCAATCAAACCTGGGCGGCATTTCATAAGCTAAAGACTTAATGAAAACAGCTCTTATAATAAAAGAAGACGGTCAGGAATAATTACGTTTATGTTCAGTTTTTAAAGTTGTAGTATACTTCCCTGATTATGATGAGTATGTTAGTGCTGAGGCTGATCCTTTTTGTTGTCACAACCATCATGTGCATTGCTAGACAGTACATAAGTCTATTCCACTACTGAGGTGAGAACCTTGTCCTTAGTCTGTGGGAACGCTCTGCTACTTCTTTACTCTCTTCTTTGACCTATAGTTGTTGTATTGAACACTTATTACTACAAACCAGGGCCCACCCCAGGTATGGACTCATTCTGCATGTTCTTTCTCAGTAGCAGCAAATGCTCTGACAGCAAATCACTTGTGTAGGTTGTTTTGACAACACTGGTTTTGGCAACAAAACTTGAATAAACCATCTGCTTATCCTCCCTGACGGTATGGATATTTCCAGATTTTAGGGTATTTTCTGAACATTTCAGACCCCCAAAAAAAGGAAATTATCATGCTGCCAGGAAGCCAGCAGCAGCCCCTGTTCTCACTCACCTCCCTGGGCTCCAGCACTGCAATTTTAACTCCATCCACCGGGTGGCGCTGTAACACTTTGGTGAGATCAATGACGGTGATCTCACCAGAGTGACTCAGAGCCTCTGAGGACAGGAAATAGAAGGGCTACCGACGTCTGTATCACCCGGGAGGTATGCAAAAGCTCCCGGCTGCCTCCATTCACTTCCATTAAGCTTTCGGCGGCTCGCCGAGCTCAGCTCCTCACCGCAGCTCCTGCATTCCCTTTTGTCTTGCTGGCCTCCTATGAACCTCGGCGACATGTCGGCGGGTTAGCTCTTTTGCACATGTGAGGGCGCGCGCGGCCGGTCACATGCCCGCATCATCGGGCACAAACTGCGCCTGCGCAGACTAACTGCACAGGAAGAAGCTCCAGGTAATTAGCAATTGCTAATATTGTTCACCTCCTATGTCCATTAAGCTAAGAGGCAATAGTTTGGCCACAATGATAGTTGGGTAATTGAAAAAAAGTTGAGTAACCTTAGGATTAGGTGACCAACAAAAAGGTTAAGGTTGGACAAGTTAATGCCCAAATGGTAATTTATATGGTAAGGGTTAAGCAATAAAGTAAAATGAAAGAAAGCTTTATTAGTTAGAGATAGTGTGTTAGGAATCAGGAAGGAAGATTTTGTTAGAAAAATAGTTTTAAGTTAGAAAGTAGTGAAAGATTTTTCAGAAGACAAGGAGTAACCAAAAAGATTAAGGTCAGGGTCACACTTATTAGAATCGCATGTGTTTTTCAACAGCTCAGAAATTGCATGCAGAATCACACATAGGGCTTGATTCACAAAGCGGTGCAAAGTGTTTGCACGCCTGTGAAAAGCCCTTTATCACGCCTAAACTCAGTTTAGGAGTGATAAGAAGAAACTCGCGCGATCTCCCGCGCGCAAAGTTTTGCGCGCGTAGCGCACCGCGCTGCGCGCGCAGTGTGCCGTGCTTCGCGCGCAGCGTCCATTGAGCCCTATGGGACTTTGCGCGCGCAGCGCGGTGCGCTACGCGCGCAAAACTTTGCGCGCGGGAGCTTCGCGCGAAGAGCAGCACAAATCGGTGATAACTCAGCTTTGCACCGCTTATCACGCCTAAAGTCTTTTAGGCGTGATAACTGAGTTATCACCGCTTTGTGAATCAAGCCCATAATGTTACTCCATGGGCCATACAAAAAACTCAATGATGTGAGTTTTTCAGTGAGTTTTTTGGTGGGGGAAAAAACACTCAGCAAGTTCATTCTTGCTGCATGAGTTGAGTAGAGCTGGTCCGAATGGTTCGACCGCGAACCGATTAGCGCGAACTTCGGTGGTTTGCGTTCGCGGCGAACTATATGCGAGTTCACCCCGCACTCTATACTACATTATTAGGCTTAACTTTGACCCTTTACATCACAGTCACCAGACCCAGGGTAGCCAATCAGGCTACACTCCCTCCCGGAGCCCCCCTTATATAAGGCAGCTGCGTCTGCCATTTCTCTCACTCAGTATGGCTGCAGTAATTAGAGAAGGGAGAGGAACCTGCTGTAGACATAGGGAAAGCTTAGTTAGGCTCTTGCTAGGCTTGTTAGCTTGCTCCTTGCTGATACTTATTGCTAAAAAACACCCCTCAACAGCTCTTTTGAGAGCTAATGTGGTTCTTGTGATCTATTTTTGTTGTGTTTTTTGTGTGTCCCACTGACACTTGCATATTCAGCCCAGTCAGTCACAGCTGGCTCTTGGCCCCTTGCTAATTCCTACTGTGCCACGGCCAGGCCCAGCACATTCAGTGCCTACTTTTTCACTCCACATGTGTGACAGGCAGCTGCACATCTGTAATACCAATCACTGCATACCTGTTCATGTTTACTGCACCTGCATGACAGAAGCACGCAGTGTTATATACCAGTCACTGCACCTGTTCACGGTACCTCTGTGTGTAACAGCTGCACATTGTATTGATACCAGTCATTGCATACCTGTTCAGCGCACCTACATTACCGCACGCAGTGTTATATTATATACCAGTCACTGCATACCTGTTCACGGTACCTGTGTGTGTGACAGCTTCACATTTGTAATACTAGTCACTGCATACCTTTTCAGGGTACCTGTGTGTGTGTGACAGCTGCACATTTGTAATACCAGTCACTGCATACCTGTTAACTGCACCTGTGTAACCGCACATTGTTGTATCAGCAGTCACTGCAACCTTTTCACTGCACCTGTGTAACTGCACATTGTATTAGTCAAGTCAGTGCATACCTTTCACTTCAACCCCCCCAATATGGATAAAACAAGAAGCAGAGCCAGAGGCAGGCTACCTGGCAGGTCTGTTCGATGTTGCGCTGTCATGATTTTGTGCGGCCCTCGTCCAAAGTACAGTGTTCAGATGAAGGCACGTGCCATCAACCCCCAATATTGTCAGGACGTAGTTGACTATTTAACACAGAACACCTCATCCTCTGCAGCTTTCGCACGGAAGCATGGCCTCTCTTCCTCCTCCTGCTCTGATTCTTGCACCCCACTTAACACTCCATCAGCAGCCATCACCAAAGTGCCATCATCCCAGGGCTCAGCGGTGTGGAAATATTTTTGTGTGTCTGCCTCAGATGAGAGCAATACCATCTGTACTCTCTGCCACCGAAAATTGAGCCGTGGAAAGACCAAGACAACTACCTTACGAAGGCACATGATTACAAAGCACAAACTGCAATGGGATGACCACCTGAGGAAAAGCAGCACACAAAAGCAAAGCCACACATCGCAGTGTAAGATACCATCACACAATTTTTTCTCAAAAAAGGTGATACCCAAAATGTACCGTGATGTTGAAAGGCAAGTGGTGTCATCTCTGGTACACGGCATTGGGTCAAGTGTCCATCTGACCACGGATACCTGGTCTGCAAAGCACGGTCAGGCCTGCCCGAAGACTAAGTCAGTCCCCATACACAGCATCTCAGTCTGCATGCGTGTGGCTGCCTGCCCCAAGACTAAGTCGGTCCCCACACAGCATCTCTGCCTGCAGGCTGCTTGACTGCCTTCTCCGCCACCACCAACAGGGTCCAGGACTCCAGGTGCTAGCAGCGACCGCTATAATCATTTTTCTGGTGCGTGTACATGCCTGCCTAATTTTTCTGGCTGCTCTGCGACTGCAACAACAAAACAAAAGGCATGTACATGTGTCAATTGCCCTTCGTGATCATTACCTTGCCGCAGTGAAGGGGCTCGCGTATCACAATGAAGCAATGAAAGGCTAAATGAGTGTGTTGGGGTTGGGGGGCACACCTGACCCAAGAAGATAGATAATAAGGTTGTTGCTTCATTGTGGACAGACCAAATTCAATCAGCTGGACACTCAGTCACTGTTGTTCTGTCATTCAGCAACCTCAGCCCGACCATATGGGCTTGAAAACCACCATCGCCTGCACTCTCACCATGGTGCGCACCAGTCCAGCACAGCTGTCACTACACAAATAGTTGTTTGCGGTGCGTTATACAGTGAGTTTACTCTGTCAGTGTGAAGAAGTACACTAATTACACTACCTGATTGATGTATACACATGCAAGATGTTTTGAAGCACTTTAGGCCACCAATTTAGCAATAAAATGTGATTTCTACCCTTAAAATCCAGATTTTTCCACGGTACTTTTGGCGTGTATCCCACTCCGCCATGCCCCCTCCAGGTGTTAAACCCCTTGAAACATCTTTTCCATCACTTTTGTGGCCAGCATAAATGTTTGTAATTTTCAAAGTTCACCTCCCCATTGAAGTCTATGGCGGTTCGAGCCATCTCTAGTTGTGAGAAACACATGCATTTTTCACTCAATGCTTTCTGATACAGTTCTGTATAATGCCTGAAGAAGAAATGTAATGTTTCAAAAGCTTGCAATAAACCATGTAAAGTTAGTCATTAAAGGCATTACTGTAATCAACATTTGTTGGTTTGATGTCTGCGCCATTTTCTATATTTTCTGCTAGTAGAGACAAATCAAAGCATTTCAAGAATTTGCAGCACAGAATCAGTTATGCAGACTGAGGTCAAAAGTACTTGTCTCAAACGAGATAACTCTATTGAAGCTGATAATGGGTTCATGACATTGAGGACTCCAAGGAGACATTTGTAAGGCTGGACTTTTTTTCCTTACTTTACAGTGAAGAAGGGACAGTTCTATATAAACACGTATTTGTAGAAATACAGTGTTCAAGTTGGTAAATGGTCAGCTATCAGTAGTTATAGTTATACCAGCCTCTATACCCTTTTGATTGTAAGCTCACAAGGGCAGGGCTCTCTCACCCTTTTGTATCTTGAAATTTGTTATGTATTGTATTAATCATGTTACTTTTGTCACTATAATTACCAATTCTGTATTTTGCATCCATTCTGTATTTTGTACCAATCCTGTATTTTGCATATTGGTATACCATTGTCTGTATTATGCACCCCATGTTTGTTTCTTACTTTGTACAGCACTACAGAAAATGTTGGTGCTTTATAAATCCGTAATATTAATATACCTATATTTGCAGAGTGGGATTTTTTTTCTGTTAAGTGCCTTCTCAAAACCGTGCACTACAACACGGTTTCTCAACATTATTATAGCACATACCCCATTATTACTGTATTGGCCAATTACTGCTTTATTGTTGGCAGCATTATCTCAAGTACCTCTCAATGCATATATATTTAAGTGTACTCCATAATGAATCTTTATTGATGTTTTCAATTAACTATTAATGCATATTTAAACTATATATGATTGATTATGACAAGCAAGTACCCACTGAGGCCCACTAAAGTACCCCCAGCGGTAAGTGCACCATGTGTTGTGAACCTGGGCATTAGAATACATTCTTCTTTAGTAATGCTGGTACAAGTTAAATATTTATGGCACATACATTGGAAATCATGATGTAAATGGTATGTATAGCATGCCTACATAATCAAGCTATAATCTGTACCACACAACTCACACAACTGAACTGATACACATATTTGGAAAAGTAAACATAATAGAAATACAGTACCACTCAAGAAAGCTGATTTGTTTCAGTGTGAAGTCGAACTTGTATCAGGGACAAGCTCACTGGAATGATAGACTGTAGCTTGATAAGCAGTTGCATTAAACATGGAAAATAATGACTTCAACAGTAAAGATAATATATTTGCTTGCACACTGTGTACATGCATAGCATAATTAGACAATTAGACAAGTTGTTGTGCTGTCGGCAGCATCATTCTTAATGAAATTATTTATAGCAGTAAAATCCAATTGGCCAGTTCAGTGGAAGACAGGATAATAATGGAGCATAGTAATTCTTTAATTAAATGTTTACAGTAAATAATTTATACACCAGGTGGCGATCAGCTTAGTTAGTTTAAGCTATTGACGTAGAGGCATGTAACTATAAGTACTATATATGTGTGTTGTGATTGCTCAGTTTAAAATAAACTGCAGTGAGGAAATATAGTGGTAGCAGTAGAGAATTGTACCATGTTAACCATCAGTAAATGCTAGAAGTTTTGATTTAGGATGATACTGTTTATTGGCTAACCTGAAAGAAAAAGAGTAAGCTTTTGGCCAATAAACTTTCTTCAGACTCAGTTCCTGTATGCTGACAAGATGTTAAAACACATCTAACATCTTGTCAGCATATAGTAACTGAGCCTGCAGAAGGTTTATCAGCTAAAAGCTTGCTCTTTTTCTTTTAAAACCACAAACACTGGTTCACACGACAGTCTGGGGCCTGGACACTCCCACAGGCCAGGACCTCCAAACCACCATGCGATACCTAGAGCGAGGTACAGATGAGCCCTGCAACTCTCACCACCAGGTGAATCACCCGCACTGCCTCTAAACTGAATGCTGACTGCAAAACACACGAAAAACAAATGCACACTCCCAGCTCTAGCAATTTCCTACCTTTGTCTAGTCGGCAGGAGTGTATAGTTCCTGTATGCTGTACCAAATCTAGCAGGAATTGCATCATTTAGGCAGAATTCGTGTGGGAGGCTTCGGTCGGACGTAATCGTGGATTATGTCACTAGCAGGGATGCCCTATGCAGGCACTGCTCCCACAGGGGTCCCTCCCTAACCACTCACCTGTCAACCACATCCTGGAAGCTGCAAAAAAGAAGTTTTTTCTTTGACGTTTTTTCTTTTAATTCTTTTTCTATTAAGTTAGCCAATAAATGGTATCATCCTGATTTACAAATATAGATAGTGTTGTTACTGAAATCTAAACATTCTAATTACCTTGCTGTTGTGCTGATTGGCCAAGGGGTATGCAGATTAATTAGTCTGACTCCACTGGCTGCGTAATCTTTCCAGATCAGTGACTCAAGCATGACAAATGGCCAGAGATCAACAGTGTGGAAGAAAGGTAATGTAGATTTATGTAAGTAGTATCCCTTTCATTTCAAGCTATATCTGATAAAGAGACCTGTCTGTATCATTTAGAAAATGACACTTTAATAAGGTCTTACAAAACCGTCTCTATATGCTTTCAGATTAGTGTCTTCTGTGCTTCACAAACCCTCTCTGACTGCTATCTCAAAACTTTAGTAAATATCTGTGTAATGGAAATAAAAAAATCATGTTTTTTATCCGTTATGTTAAAGAGGAATATAACCCTGCATTTCAACTTTGCTCTAAAACATTATTTACAGTATATTATATGCAACCAGCATTTTTTTTTTTTACTAGACCAGCATTGGAAGGGTTACACAGGGCTTTAAAGTTCCTGGAGATTTCTGCAGAAGCATCCGAAGCTGACATAGATACATTTTGTTTACATAAATGTATCTAAGTGTTGAATGTGACTCACTGTCTCTGACTGAGAAGGAGCTGGAGGACAGCCAAAGAGTGTGTAACATTTCTCAATAGATACATTTAACTAAATAGAATGTAACAATCTGAAGTTCTGCATATCTCTCCACGGAACTTTAAACCTCTGTGTTTACCCTTCCAATGCTGGTCTAGTAAAAAAAATGCTTTTTGCATATAATATGCTGTAAATAATGTTTTAGAGCAAAGTCAAAATGCAGGGTTATATTCCGCTTTAAGCACTAACAGTTTATTTTAGAACCCTACTTCTCTTTTTCATTGCTATTAAAGGTGAATAAGGGTGTAGGTCTTTGCTTATTGGTCAAACAATTTGCATATTTGATGTAGCAGTTACAGAGAAATTCCCTTTGGGAAAGTCAGTCATATGACCCAGAGATCTGTTTACAAGTTTAGTGACTTATTGCCCAAAAGTGTCCACAGGCCATTCAATCTTAAACTTTTAGGGAGGCACTGGGCAGGTTAACCCAGGTAACCAAAATATCCTATTTTATGAAAATCCAAAACAAATGTAGATCAAGGCACAACCTTAATGGACTATCACATTTATTTGCTTATATAGCAGCAGGATATGCAATATTTGCTGGCTATACCTGTGTTTGCTGCTGCTATATATACTGGTAATTACATTCTAGATCTTCCAACTGAGTTGTAGTTCAGCAATCAGGAGTGTATTAATTGGTGAGTTAGTTGGCATAACCCTGCATATCCTAGCATGCGCAAGTGAATGCAGATCTGCTTGAGCAGTGTCTCATGAATAAGCTAATTAGGCCTTGTCTGCAAAGCCAGGTATTTAAGGGTTCACTTGTTGTTTGATCACACACCCTGTTTGGAAAGTGTATTAATTGGTGGCCTGGTGGTGGCTTGTCTCCATCAGATCTGGATAGACTCTGCTGGTAACCGCTGTGTTTAAACTGCAGGTTATATGTAGCAGATGTGTCTATCCAGATCTGACGGAGACAAGCCACCACCAGGCCACCAAGTAATACATGCTCAATTGCTGATTCTGTCTTATCAGCCAACATTTTAGGTGAGGGATCATTTTACTTGTGAAGACTGATATACACAGGGAGCTCCTGTTACTTTTCTTTTATCTTTGCTGTTTGGCAGTAATGCAAGAATGTTTTCAAAAAGTGTCACAAAGCAGTTTTCTTGATTTGCTTGTAGCTTGGTGTCACTATCAGTTTATAAGTAGAGATGGGCTGAACATCAAATTTTAAGGTTCGCGAATTCCAAACGCGAATTTCCGCAAAAATGTATGAATCTGATATTTGCAGAGGGACCATAGACTTACATGGCAGGCAAATGGCCGCGGAGTGTGGGAAATTTTTTCTAAAATGATGTGAGGTCCCCCCCTCCCGAGCCTCTTTAACCCTTTGTCCCCATGCAGGCTGGGATAGCCAGAATGCGGAGTCCTGGCCACATAGGGCTTTGCCCCTGAGCTATACCAGCCCACATGGTCCATGGTATGGGGGGGCTCTGGGGGAAAGGACGGCCAAGCCTCCCCCTCCCCCAGAACCTTTGTGCAATCCATGGACAAAAGGCTTTTCCCCACTTCCGGTGCCCCTGGAGGAGGTGGGGGTCAACCACATCCTGGGGGGTCATGGTGGCATCTGGGAATCCCCTTTAAGAAGGGGACCCCCAGATGCCCATCTTCCTCCCAGATGAAATGAGTATAAGGGTACAAAGTACCCCTTACCCATTTCCACAACGAGTTAAATGAAATAACACAATGAAAAAAGTCCTTTATTATTCATAAATACGTCTCTAATATCCTCTAATATCTCTAATAAAATCTAATATTTTTTACTCTTGTACTTTCCTCTTGTGTTTCTAGCACATAAGGGGGCTTTGCTATTAACCACTACATTTGACGTCTGTTCACTTGCCATTAAAGTCTATTGGAAAAACGCGATTTTTAAAAAAAAGAAAGTTCACATTAAACGCTAACAGCGAACACCCCTTGTTCACTGTGAACTATTCGCCAGCAGAATAGTTTAGCCCATCTTTATTTATAAGCGGGTTGTAAGTATGCTCAGAAGACCTATATGTGATTCTTTATTTACTTGCATTACCTTTTAGCTGACCATGCTTGATTGTGCTAATTCCCTAGATGGATTTAAATGTGGATTTAAAGGGGCACTTAGTAGACGGCTATTTGGTTAAGAGGAGACACTTACCAGCCCCATAGGTAAGCGCTCCTGGGCTGGATAATATCAATTACATGGGATCGGCGACTCTGGCATAAAGTCATGTTGTGACCCCAGAATAGCAAGCCTGTGGGTCCTCTCTGCACATACACAGGCTTCCTGGCTTCTTACCCCTTCCTCAGTTCACACGCAGAGAAGAGGAAGAAGCCAGTATAGGTGAGCTGGATAAATAGAAAGCACACTATGTAATTTACTATTCAAAAAACAGCCAGAATGAAGGAGGGACATGCGAAAATCTAAAACACACGATACTGGAAGCCAAAGGTCTTTCTTCAGGCCTCAAGGTTCTGGTGCTGTTGTAGAAGGTGTCATTGTCTGTAAAAACTGTTATTTTGTATTTTCTTATCCAATAAGGTCTGATAGGGAAAAACAGATAAAAACATTCACAAATAATCAGATGAATGTGAAGAACGCAGATTGTGATCAGCAACCTGACATAGTTCATCTGCCAGTGGCCATAACTCAGTTATGTCATTGGCTTGAAAAAGAAGATTGCAGGCGCACTAGACTAAAACCTTATGTATTACAAAAAAAGATTTTAGTTCACCTTGCATGATAAATGACAGTGTCCATGTACTATAGAATAGGTAGACATGTATAAATAGATGACATTATTGTATGGTTGCACATCTTGAAAGTCAGCACTGTAGTGTAATAGTTATTCACTTTTTCTTGGGCTGACACCTCTATCAGCTTGTTAATCAAGTTCAGTAGACAGTGGTCATCGAGGCCATGAAAGTGTCATTATGTGTAAAGGAAACATGAAAGAAGCAGAAGCCATGGTTTTAAAACTCACCTTCCTGGATGGTACAAGTACAGGGCTCCAAGGAGAGATTATTTCTTCCTCGGAAAATTGATTTATGATGCCCTGCAGGAAGGAAGGGCATTTTTATGAAAAGAAAATCTGTTAGCGGTGTAAAAAACTAAGACGCTAACAAGCATGAATTTCTAAGTCAAAAAGCAAACAGAGCAAATAAAATCATAATTGTTTTCAATCAACATGCATTTGTCCCTGGCTATACTGATTTTGTCATTATGCCTTTTTATCTTTACATGAACCATTTGGCTAACAGTGCCAGCATTAACGAGACAGACTAAGCCAAAACACGGGCATTAAAGTAAGCTTTATCAAAGTGGTTTTGCTAATTTGAGAACATTTGTACCAGATAATAGTGTCTCTTTTATAGCCTAATGTTTACATTGCAAGTCATTTACATTTTGAACTTGAGTTTGGTTCATTGTACTAATTTTGCCAGTGATATACTGATGATCGGCTCACACAAGTTAAGTTATGCATGGTGCCCAAAGGGTTAAAAACATAAGGTGCCCTGTAAAACATAATCAGATTTTACTGATACTTATGCCAGGTACATAACAAGCATACACAGCATTAGTGCAACATTAGCAACATGCAAGCAGCATAGTGTGTAGTATGCTAGCAATGATGGCGCCGGGTGCGGACGCCACGGCCACAGGGCTCCGGCCTTTTTTCTGTCTTCTTCCTTAATTCCTCCCTACCGCTCTCACCAGCAACCTCCATCTGCCTGGGTGAGATGCAGGGACCACAGGAGTGTGCGGCAGGCTACCATCGGCTGCCCGGGCTGCTCTGCCGCGAGGGACCGACTACAGGGGAGCACACCAGCTCGCAAGCACGCAGACCTGTGTGAGAGGAGGGATGCGCGCTGACTCCACCGGCTCGGCCTCCGCATTCCGCGGGCTGTTGAGGGGGACCACTGCCGGCCTCCTCCACCACTGTCCCGGTCTGCAGCGGGCTGCCTGCAAGCATGAAAACATCAGAGTTGAACGCCGCTGTCCCTCACGTGACCATCACCCACATGCTTGCCAGCCTGAAATCATCAGAGACCGCGGGACCAGGCACTGCAGGGCTCTTTGCCGCTGAGGAGATGCCCTCCCCCCCCATGCTGCTGCTCGCCAGGCCAGAGGAATTCCTGCACCATCGTCACTCCTGCACCATCGGCTGCTGCCACCCACGTGGTCCGGACCTCAGCATCGGGATCTCTGCCGCCTCCAGGGTTTTTGGAGCACACGCAGGATGCCTCAATCCTCAGACCATTGCAACGAAGGAGAGATGGGCAGCCCCGTTTTTTCTGCAGGGCAGATCACAAGGACTCTAGTACAACACCACTATTGCCCAGGTGAGCCCCCATGCTGGCTGCTCTCTCTGTCCTCTGGGCAAGCTGAACCTGCTGGCGACCTCCGGGCCCCTCAGCTGCCATTTCCTGCTCCACCACGCTGTTCCCTGCTCCACCAAATTGGCCCGGGCTGCATGGCCCTATGCATGGCCCTTTGCAACCATCAGCTTAATGGCAGGGCCCGTGCACCCACCAGCTCCATCTCACATCACTGCGGCATAGCCAGCCAAACGGGACGCTTTCCAGTCACACCGCACTGCCCAAGGGGCCTCACTCTCGCTTTCATTGTTCTTCTTCCTTATTCTCTCTCTAGCTATCCCTTCTCTCTTTCTCTGTCCCCCCCCAGCTTCCTCTCTACTTTTCGTGGACAATAGTAGCACACCTGTCTAGCTGGGAGCGTGTCGCTGTGTAGCGTCCAGTGCCGAAAATGGCAGCGCTCATATCAGCTCTCAGGCTCCTCCTCCAGTCCCACTCTTTTCTGTTCCTGCTATGAGTGTATGTCTTGCTATGTTTGTATTACGTTAATTGTACGTGTACCATGCTTAACTGTATACGACACTCTGCTTAAATGTACGCACAAACTGTAATGTTGTCCTATGTATGCTTGTCCCACGTCTACGTATGTACCATGCTTAACAGTGCTATTTTCTTGTTTTTCATCAACGACCCTGTATGCGCCAAAACCAATCCCGGGTACAATCCACCGATGTACTTGGCGAAATAAATTCTGATTCTGATTCTGATTCTGAATTACCTAAATAATGTGAGGTGCGCTATTTGCACACTGCACATTACTTGTTATAATCACTATTTGCACTCTGCACATTACTTGGCATAATCACTATTTGCACACTGCACATTACTTGACATAATCACTATTTGCACACTGCACATTGCTTGGCATACTACTTGGCATAAGCACTATTTGCACACAGCAACTTTACGGAACTTTAGTTAATCTATCCCCATAGATAAGGTGACTTAGGTGAGATGTTACATGTGCATTCACTGGCTTCACTACCTTGTAAGTAGTGTTGGGTGAACAGTGTTCACTACTGTTCGGGTTCTGCAGAACATCACCCTGTTCGGGTAATGTTCGAGTTCGGCCGAACACCTGATGGTGTTCGGCCAAACCATTCGGCCATATGGGCGAACTAAGAGCGCATGGCCGAAAGTTCCACAAACGTTCGGCTAGCGCTGTGATTGGCCGAACGGGTCACGTGGTTCGGACCCGAAACGCACTCTGATTGGCCGAACGGGTCACGTGGTTTGGGTAAATAAATACCCGATCCACGTCATTTCTCCGCCATTTGTCTATGGGTTTAGCTTTGGGTAGGCAGGCAGGGTAGTTCTCTCTCCAGCCAGGCTAGCCAGGGTCCCCCCAGTCATTGTGTCGCTGCTGGGAACAGTAGTACACCGCTCACCCACACTGTATAGCATTGTGTTTACTGCCACTCTGTCTCTGCTGGGAACAGTATTACACCGCTCACCCGCCACTGTATAGCATTGTGCTCTGTGTCACTGCTGGGAATAGTAGTACACCGCTCACCCACCACTGTATAGCATTGTGTTTACTGCCACTCTGTGTCTCTGCTGGGAACAGTAGTACACAGCTCACCCACCACTGTATAGCATTGTGCTCTGTGTCGCTGCTGGGAATAGTAGTACACCGCTCACCCACCACTGTATAGCATTGTGCTCTGTGTCGCTGCTGGGAACAGTAGTACACCGCTCACCCACCACTGTATAGCATTGTCTTTACTGCCACTCTGTGTCTCTGCTGGGAACAGTAGTACACCGCTCACCCACCACTGTATAGCATTGTGCTCTGTGTCGCTGCTGGGAACAGTAGTACACCGCTCACCCACCACTGTATAGCATTGTGCTCTGTGTCGCTGCTGGGAACAGTAGTACACCGCTCACCCACCACTGTATAGCATTGTGTTTACTGCCACTCTGTGTCTCTGCTGGGAACAGTAGTACACCGCTCACCCGCCACTGTATAGCATTTCAGTACTGCCACTGTACTGCTGCCAGTCAGCGTGTACTTTAAGGATAAGTGAAATGAAGAAGAAATCCTGTGAAAGAGAGAGGGGCAAGGGAAGAGGTGTTTCCCCTGACGGTTCACGTACAGGCCACAGTGGAGCACCGAAGAAAATCCACTCAATACCGCCCATGTTGTCCAGGAAATCAACCCTCACAAATCCAAAAGAACAGGACCAGATAATTAATTGGATGACCTCTCAAGCGTCCAGCAGTGGGTTAAGCAGCACCAGCACATCACGCACGAGGTCCGAGTCCTCAGCCAGTTACAAGGAGCCAGTGGGCACAAAGCTGACACAACCGGCAGCGACACCACGCACACAACTGCCAAATAACCAGTCCGAAGAATTTCCTCAGGACACAATGGGGTATTCGCAGGAGCTATTCCCAGCCCAACAAACTTACACCTTTCAAAGGTCAATGGAACAGCCAGAAATGTTGTGCCCAGATTCACAACCATTTACTGTGGGAAATGCACCACGCACTGAAATGCAAGGCGAGTCCGAGGACTTGGAAATCCAAATCCCAGAGCAAGTTGGGCAGGAGGGGTTTCAATTGCAGGAGGTCGGCCGAGAAGATCTGGAAGACGACGTTGGAGTGAGCTGCGCAGAGGTTGTTCTGGGCAGCTCTACTCCACGGCGGCGGCCCACAATCACATATGACGAGTTTGAGGAGATGGAAGAGGAGGAGGGTATGGACAATGTGGACACAGACCCAGATTTTGAATGTGAAGGAGAACATCGCCGTCGTAGCAGCACAGATGAGTCTGTTGAAGAACCCACTGCTGCACGAGTTCGCCTTGTGCCACAAGGTAGGCGGCGCGAAATTTCAGGCACCACAAGCGTGGAAGTTCAAGTGAGACGCAAAAGAGGCGCAAACAGAAATCGCCAGCAAGGCAGGTGCTCCAAAGTCTGGCCTTTCTTTGAAGACTGCAGTGAGGATGGTACCATGGTGATTTGCAAGGTGTGCAAGACCCGCCTGAGCAGGGGAAAAATATTAAAAACCTCTCCACCACCAGCATGACCCGCCACATGGTATCCAAATATCCCACTCTGTGGGCAAACACGGCAGGACAGGGTACCAGCAACACTGCCTCCCTTGGGGTCACCAGACTCACCACCAGACCCTCCTCAGCAGCAGCAGTAGCCCAGCCATTGCGTGGTTCACAGCAACATTCACAAACATCAGACGACGCTGACACTGTCACTTTCCGGAATAGTGCTCTTGAGGTCTCCCAGTCTTCATCAAACACAACAACCAACAGCCCTTCAGTGTGCAGCCCTACGGTTCAGTTGTCTGTCTCTGAGATGTTTGAGCGCAAGAGGAAATTGCCAGCAAATGACCCCCGGGCAGTGGCACTAACAGCCAACATAGCCAAGCTTCTGGCCTGCGAAATGCTGCCATATCGAGTGGTGGAGACAAACAGCTTCAAGGGCATGATGTCAGTGGCCATCCCACGTTACGTGGTTCCCAGCCGCTACCACTTTGCGCGCTCTGCAGTGCCTGAGTTGCATGAGCACGTGGTCAGCAAAATAACCCGAAGCTTGAAGAATGCCGTTGCCTGCAAGGTTCACCTCACCACTGACACCTGGACGAGTGCGTTCGGCCAGGGTCGATACATCTCCCTTACCGCGCACTGGGTGAACCTTGTGGAGCCTGGCTGCGATTCCTCACCTGCTACGGCGCAGGTGTTGCCCACGCCGCAAACAGCTGCACCGCCGTCCCTCCCACTGGATAACAACAGCAGCACCTACCTCTCTGACTCCTTCTCCTCCAACGCATCTCAAAGCTGTACCTCATCCGGAAACGCTAACCCAGCAGCAGTGGGATCGTGGAAGCAGTGCAGCACAGCTGTTGGCATGCGTCAGCAAGCGTTGCTGAAGCTGATCTGCCTTGGGGATAAGCAGCACACAGGGGATGAAATTTGGAGGGGAATAAAGGAACAGACGGATTTGTGGCTGGCACCGCTGGACCTGAAACCGGGCATGGTTGTGTGTAATAATGGGAGTAATCTCATTCGCGCTTTAAGGTTGGCTAAGCTGACACACATCCCTTGCCTGGCGCACGTGATGAACCTAGTAGTTCAGCAGTTCCTGAGGACATACCCAGGCGTGGCCGATCTTCTGTTGAAGGTGCAACGAGTGGCCAAACATTGTAGAAATTCCAGTACTGCTTCGGGGGCACTCGCCAAGATGCAGGAGCGCTTCAATCTCCCCCACCATCGCTTGCTGTGTGATGTCCCTACGCGCTGGAATTCTACGCTGCACATGCTAGCCCGCTTTTGCGAGCAGAAGAGTGCAGTGGTCCAGTACATGACGGCGCAGTACCGAGGTGCATCCGGACAGCTGCCAAGCTTTTGTGGATCCGATTGGGCCAACATGTTGGACCTCTGCCAAGTCCTCCAAAATTTTGAGCAATCCACGTTGCTTGTGAGCAGTGACAACTCTTCAGTCAGCATTACCATACCACTGCTGTGTTTACTGAAGAAGTCAATGTTGAAAATCAAGGAAACAGCTGTCATGATGCAACTGGAGGAATCTGAAGGAGAAAATGATCAGCGTGATGATACCAACATCAGGCCATCTGCCTCAGGAAACGCTGGCCCCAGCAGCTATGACGAAAAAGAGGAGGAGGAACAGCTGGAGTTGGAGCAGGAATTTCATGCCACCACTGATGAGGGCCAGAGCGGTGCACGTTGGACTTCCACAATTCAGCGCGAATGGTCAGCAGAAGCAGACCAGGAAGAAGGTGACAACTATGATGCATCACAACAACTATCACAATGCTCACAAGAGGATGATGAGGATTCTGGCAGGACTCTGGCACACATGGCTCAATTCATGCTAGACTGCATTGAACGCGACCCACGCATTGTGCGCATTCTGGACAACACCAATTACTGGGTTTATACCCTTCTGGATTCATGGTACAAACACAATGTTCCAAAACTGCTTGAAGAAAGAGTCAGACAGGTCAAAATGGAAGAATACCAGCAGGCCCTTGTGGAGACTTTAGAGAGGAGATTGACATCCTCCCCCTCCTCTAGCCAGTTGTACGCCGACAGACTGACTTCCGCAAGCCCAGGACGACCAGGAGGGCAGCAAACAACACAAGCCGCAGCTAGTGGTGCCCAAAAGGGCATTTTCTGACACCCATGTAGCAGCACACAGAACAGCAAGCGTGCAGATCCACCTCCAACACCGATCGCCTGGAGAAGATGGTCAAGGACTACATGTCAGATGGCGTAGCTGTGTTGAACAATCCATCTGCACCCTTCAACTATTGGGTATCGAAGCTAGACACCTGGCACGAACTGGCAATGTACGCAATAGAGGTGCTGGCTTGCCCGGCAGCCAGCGTTATGTCGGAACGCTGTTTCAGTGCTGCCGGAGGCATCGTCACAGATCGGCGTATCCGCCTCTCCACAGAAAATGCAGACCGCCTGACTCAAATTAAAATTAATCAATCCTGGATTGGAAACGACTACGCAACACTCCCAGACCCCAACCAAGTAACATGAACAATGAACATCTGTGATGGGTTAGCGTTTCCGGTCCCTGTTTATTGAACCTCTCATCTGTATTACATTTATGACTGCATGGCGACAAAAAGCAAATTGCTATCCGCACGCTTCTTGTCCGCATGCAAGGCCTGGGTTGTTGTGTCTCAAAGCGTGGCCTTCTCCTCCTGCGCCGCCCTCCTCCTGTTCCATCATGTGTGCTGCTGCTGGGTTAGCGTTACCGGTCCCTTTTCCTGGAACCTCTCATCTGTATTACATTAATGACTGCATGCCGACAAAAAGCAAATTGCTATCCGCACGCTTCTTGTCCGCATGCAAGGCCTGGGTTGTTGTGTCTCAAAGCGTGGCCTTCTCCTCCTGTGCCGCCCTCCTCCTGTTCCATCACCTGTGCTGCTGCTGGGTTAGCGTTACCGGTCCCTTTTCCTGGAACCTCTCATCTGTATTACATTTATGACTGCATGCCGACAAAAAGCAAATTGCTATCCACACGCTTCTTGTCCGCATGCAAGGCCTGGGTTGTTGTGTCTCAAAGCGTGGCCTTCTCCTCCTGTGCCGCCCTCCTCCTGTTCCATCACCTGTGCTGCTGCTGGGTTAGCGTTACCGGTCCCTTTTCCTGGAACCTCTCATTTGTATTACATTTATGACTGCATGCCGACAAAAAGCAAATTGCTATCCGCACGCTTCTTGTCCTCATGCAAGGCCTGGGTTGTTGTGTCTCAAAGCGTGGCCTTCTCCTCCTGCGCCGCCCTCCTCCTGTTCCATCACATGTGCTGCTGCTGGGTTAGCGTTACCGGTCCCTTTTCCTGGAACCTCTCATCTGTATTACATTTATGACTGCATGCCGACAAAAAGCAAATTGCTATCCGCACGCTTCTTGTCCGCATGCAAGGCCTGGGTTGTTGTGTCTCAAAGCGTGGCCTTCTCCTCCTGCGCCGCCCTCCTCCTGTTCCATCACGTGTGCTGCTGCTGGGTTAGCGTTACCGGTCCCTTTTCCTGGAACCTCTCATCTGTATTACATTTATGACTGCATGCCGACAAAAAGCAAATTACTATCCGCACGCTTCTTGTCCTCATGCAAGGCCTGGGTTGTTGTGTCTCAAAGCGTGGCCTTCTCCTCCTGCGCCGCCCTCCTCCTGTTCCATCACGGGTGCTGCTGCTGGGTTAGCGTTACCGGTCCCTTTTCCTGGAACCTCTCATCTGTATTACATTTATGACTGCATGCCGACAAAAAGCAAATTGCTATCCGCACGCTTCTTGTCCGCATGCAAGGCCTGGGTTGTTGTGTCTCAAAGCGTGGCCTTCTCCTCCTGCGCCGCCCTCCTCCTGTTCCATCACGTGTGCTGCTGCTGGGTTAGCGTTACCGGTCCCTTTTCCTGGAACCTCTCATCTGTATTACATTTATGACTGCATGCCGACAAAAAGCAAATTGCTATCCGCACGCTTCTTGTCCTCATGCAAGGCCTGAGTTGTTGTGTCTCAAAGCGTGGCCTTCTCCTCCTGCGCCGCCCTCCTCCTGTTCCATCACGTGTGCTGCTGCTGGGTTAGCGTTACCGGTCCCTTTTCCTGGAACCTCTCATCTGTATTACATTTATGACTGCATGCCGACAAAAAGCATGTTACCTGTGCAAAGAAAACAGACATTTCCCGCATTTAAAAGACAGTTTTCCCTTTGAAACTTTAAAATCGATTTTCTCAAAAACTATAAGCTCTTTTTGCTAAATTTTTTTCTTCTTGTACCCACTCCCAAGGTGCACATACCCTGTAAGTTTGGGGTATGTAGCATGTAAGGAGGCAGTACAAAGCACGAAAGTTCGGGTCCCCATTGACTTCCATTATGTTCGGAGTTCGGCTCGAACACCCGAACATCGAGGCCATGTTCGGCCTGTTCGGCCCGAACCCGAACATCTAGATATTCACCCAACACTACTTGTAAGTAGATTAACTGAAAGACCAATGCAGCTGAAATTTCAGACTTTTAGACAATGGATGCGTTTGTGATACGAGTCAATGATTTCCTAGATGTCGAAGCCCATATCAAATGACAATTCTGAAAGTTTAAAGTAGAAGTTCAGACAAGAATTAGAAACAAAATCCCTCTGAGGAGAAATATTTATACTCCCTACAGTTATAGACATCCATCTCCACACAGATCCTTTTCTTCTGAAAACCAAAGGCTCTCTTCTTTTGATCTATATAGTTTTAGGCTTATTATGCATATTGACAATAGACCCCTTTGATTAATTTTTCATATAATAAATTTATCAAAAGGACCAAAAAAAAATTATCAAATGTGTTCACACATTATAGGATTAACAAAATAATTTGGTTTAGAATTCAGGCTAAACTGTTACCAAAAGCACCAAATCTTTACTAATATTTTAAAATGTGCTTAAAGGGAAATTAGTGTTTGGCATAAAACAAAAAAATGTTTCCATACTCTTTATTACTCATACACTTGGGATTTGTAAACAAGTGACATTATTTGTGGACAAAAGCAAGTCTCCCGTCCGACGAACTCACAGGATAGCTAGGAACTGTCATTGCATGGAAAGACCACATAGTTAATTGATGTGTAATTCTTTTTATGTTAAAAAAAACTCAGCTGTTTTGTGGTTATGCCAGACCTGGGCAAACTTTGTGTGACCCAGGCCATATTCTGCGGGCTGCATTCCTAACATGCCTGGCCTCCTCACCTCTCTTTCCCCCTCCCTCCCTGCAGAGTCGAGAGCAGGCGGTTAACTCACCTACATAGCACTTCCAGTGGCGCGTCTCCATAGTAACAGGCCATCACGTGATATGTGTCACATGTCATGCCAGCGTACCACACTCTGGCAGCCAGCGTGTAATACGCTGGAGTGTCATGCGATGGCCTGTTACTATGGAGACGCGATGCTGGAATCGCTATGTAGGTGAACTAACCTCCGCTAATTGCCCACTCATGACCCTGCAGGGAGGGAGGAGGAAAGAGAGGAATTCGGCCACCTAGCGGCAGGCTGGATGTACAGCGCACATGGGCCGGATTTGGTCCGCAGGCCGTAGTTTGCCCAGCACCGGGTTATACAGTACTGTTCAGATACTGAAATTTTTTGAAGAAAATAACTTTGCAGTTTATAAAATTGAGCAATTATTCAGGGAATATACTGTTCACTTCCTTCCTTCCTTCTAGCTACACGGTCTGTGGCAGCCATCTGATAGGCTGCCTCTTAACTTAAGTGTTTCCTGCAAAGAAAAACAGAGAAAAACACACTTTGTTAACCTGCTCAATTTTTATGAAGAAATTATTTGTCTTTAAAAGGTTATCAAAGTATGGCTAATTTCATAGAGCAGAGAGGAACTGTTGACTGTAGTTCCACAGTAAAGTTCCATAGTACCAATGCTTTTGGTTATTTAAATATGGATAAAACACTGCCACCACTACACCACCACCAAAAAGTAACCATTGGCTATAAAACCTCTGAGGTTGAAATATAGTACTGATTATAATTGCTTTTGGGCAACTGACAGTGGAGCATGAGAGCAAATGCTGCTGTTACTTTCCAAGGTATTACAGTTGATGGTTTTAATTGTGTTAATCTATTCTTCACTTGTTTAAAAATGTGGCAGTTAATTGTGTGTTTGTTTTTTTGTTATGATACTTCAAGTTATAGCTTGTATATGTAGCAGGATACCCTGTAGGGTCTATAGCTGTCCTTTTTTCTTATGTTGACAGCTGTATTATATTCTCTGCATTTACTTAGGGTAGGCATACATGATGAACCATCAGCAACTTTACTGAGCTAACAAATGAATATTGCAGCATACATTATGTGTGCTGTACATCATTTTTTTTAAATATGATAAGTCTATAGCAGCCATTCTTTGCACAGTCTGTGATGCTACTAATTAGCTAATAGAATCACAAATGGCTTTTCCTTACCCTCAGTGGAGCTGAAATTGACTTATTGACTGAACAAGTACAGTCTCTGAAGTACAGTTGTGCATCCTGCGTTAGATTGAAGCATTATGAAGCTTTATTATTCAGAGCTCTGGCACAGCCAGAACCACATGGAGGTAAAATAACCATTGGTTAAAATACAGTATGTTTGCTAGTCTCAGTTAGTTAAAGAATTATTCTTAGACAGGATTATCCTTAGATTTTATATGTGCATCCTTGGATACAGAGATGATAGATAGATAGATAGATAGATAGATAGGTAGGTAGGTAGCTAGGTAGGTAGGTAGGTAGGTAGATAGGTAGATAGATAGATATTTTACTTAAAAGAAACTTAAAGGAATCATCAGGCGTTGTAAGCCCCCCTGCCTGTGCAGTACACTGTGGACAACGTGGCCGTGATTGACAGCGGCGCTCGCGCAGGCACAGAACGAGGCCGACCCTGAGGTTGACTTCAGTACCGGCGCGGACCCCGGGCCACAGGCTGTGAGCGGAGCTGCGTTGTGGGACATGTTTCTGGGAAGGAGCTGGAGGAAGTTACGGGTAAGTAGATCGAGGGGGGGGGGGGGCTTACAAAGCCTGATGATTCCTTCAAGATTAATAGATTGTTCCTCAGTGGAGTCCGTGATCTAGCCTAGTCGCACTCCACTGCACATGCACACTCCTGGCCACATGTGAACCCTGAGCACATCAAGCGCAGCCAGCTTTAGCAAACTGTGCATGTGCAGAATGCTCCCGGCTATATAGACGTGCGATCAGAATGCGTGCATGGCTGGGACCACGCATATGCAGTGGAGGGTGACTGAGCATGACTGGGGAATTTACCAGGGCACAATGGGGGAGAACAAAGCTGCCCGGGAGGATGGATAAGGAGCCTGTGGCCAAGTATAAATGCTTGGGTTTCTCAGGTACACTTTAATAGATAATTTTAGCATTTAAAAATTAGCACTATAGATTACTGTCAACTAGTACCGTTAACTATACCTGTTTGCATAGCTATAAACGTTGCTTCTCAGGCAAAAAAGGGCTTGGGAGTATTTGTGTATCTTTAGTATTACTACAAACACTTCAGTTTGTTCATAGGATAAACAAAATTAACCCAGCTAATAGAATTTTCGGCAGGCATATTGGTTATTTATAAGTATCATGACAATCTTAGAAAACTGTAACTGTCTGCAAATTGAAATGGAAAGGTAGCTTGCAATAGCATTATAGCGGAACTACAGTCACCACATATGCGATGTCTGAAATGAATGCCTTGCACTTTTTGTAACATAAAAAATGTAGCATTGCAAAAGTTTTTTTTTTGTATGCTGTAAAGTCTCACTTTTAATTTTCTTTATACATGGAGTGCAGTCCTACGGATTATATTTACAGGAAGCTGCTGACTCGGAGGTATGGCAGAGAGAAAGCCAAGGAAAAGTGAAATGAAAGCATTTTCACTCAAAACTTTCAGTCAAAAATGAAAAATCTGTATGTTGTATCTATTGGCCTGTTGTGATCACTTATCAATATGTGCATTTCTGTAATGTCTCGTTTTCTCTTTTAGTTCCATATTTTGTATAAACAAAACAGATACCCTACATGTCCCAGAGGGACTGAGTGTGACATCACCCTCCAATTCCTGTTCCCTTGCCACAGCTTACCATTCTGCCCTCAGACTCTGAGGGAATGCTGAAGGCATCTAGCACTATAGGCAAAGTAACCTTTTGGATTATTCAATTAGAAATGTAGGTGGTGTATACGTGATGCAAAAATGCAATAGTCACAACCAATATATGAAATATTGGAGTTGACTTATACACAAGATCGATTTATATTCGAGTATATACAGGTATGAAAATCTGTGCTGAGTAAATTCTATAGCTGGCAGTTTTCTCAGTAGCTGGCTATACAGTGTTGTATAGCTAACAAGTATGTGAAAGAAGTTCTGCAAACTAAATAACCTATAAATCACGGTTGGCGTAGTAAATGGCACTCTCGCCATGCAGCACTGGGTTCGCATACCCTGGTTTGCATAACGGCCAGGGCACTAACTGGAGTTTGTTTTCCATGTCTGTGTGGTTTTCCTCTGGGCACTCCGGTTTCCTCGCACATCTTAAAACATACTGATAAGTATGTTTGGTTGTCCCTAGACTTATGATGGACATATGACTATGGTAATTAATATAGATGCTGGATTATTGATCTGTGGCAGATTTGCATGTTTTATGAATTCTGCATTAACATCAGAACTTCCTGTTACCATTGGCTTGATTGTGGAGATTTTCCCAGAAGGTCCCACTGGCAGTGGCGTAGCTAAGGAGCTGTGGGCCCCGATGCAAGTTTTACATGGGGCCCCCCAAGTGCTCTATACATAACAATTAATACGGCACACCAAAATCTGCCAATGGCAATTACAGTATCAGAGATGCAAGAAGGGAATGGAGAGCAGTTTGTTAATGATTACCACTATTCAAAGTATCTATAGAAGTGATTATTATGGGAACAGGACCAATAGAGAGCTAATACTGCAGTTGAGGGAGGGCCTCTCTGGGCTCCTCTGGCACAAGGGCCCTGATGAGGTCACAACGTCTGCAACCCCTATTGTTACACCTCTGCCCACTGGATAGAAAGTAGAGTTCATAAATTATTGGGGTATCAGATTTGCGTTTACCTTATGGTTGCTTTTTGAGTACCTATTTTATGCATGCAAAAGGGTCTTGGGTTTATCTGCTTGCAATGTGCAAGTGAGCACTGTTTCACCTAAGATAATTGTTTTTTGTTTTTTGCTTTTGTAATCAGGTCACTGGGTATCTTACTTTCTGTGGACCAGATCAATACTGATGTAAAGTCATGACCTTTTACAACCGATACCACCTGTTGTCTGATACCGTGTACTTTTTTACACTGAAGTTAGACTATTTAGATTTGTCCTGGTTATTTGGGACAATTGCCAGACTTCAAAAGTTGAATGTGATTGAATAGATCCCTGTGGTACTGAGAATTTCATAAAATACTGTCTAGTTTTCAGCAGTGAGAGTCCCATCAATGCTGGCCTAATAGATACCTTCATTTGCAGAAATAGAGTTTCAGCCCTGTAGGCAACCTCCAATGTTCCTCCTAATTGCCTTCAGTCATTTATCCAGATACTGTTCTCCAACTATTTGGGGGAAAACTGCCTTCTGTTATAGCCTTGTAAGGATGGAGGCGCCCAAGTGTAAAAATATATATAAACTTCTGTTAGTTAAAATAAAAATGAGAGGTAATCTCTTTCCTCTCCTGACGCCAAAAACACCAGAGTACTAGAAAAGTATTTATTCAAAACACAAAATAGACAATGCGTTTCACGGGTACTAGCCCACTTCCTCAGGTCAATACACAGTGCCTTGCAAGTGAGGTGAATAGGATATGGTCACCTCTGATAGGACACACTTATATTTTTGTGCTGCACTACAAATCCTCATTTTTTATGGATGGTTCAGTCATCTGGAAGGTGCATAACTATTCCTTCAATAGCACATGTGATAACACATCTTCAAGCTGTATACCACGCCCAAGTGGTGTCTGCCAATTCAAAGCTGGTAACAGAGCTTGACATTTTCTGACTCTCAATGGAAGAAGTCTAACGTAT
This sequence comes from Hyperolius riggenbachi, assembly GCF_040937935.1. NCBI lineage: Eukaryota > Metazoa > Chordata > Amphibia > Anura > Hyperoliidae > Hyperolius > Hyperolius riggenbachi. The sequence goes on from NC_090649.1 coordinate 292,261,698, forward strand.
TTCTCTTGGTTCCCTGCTGGTTTGCTATAGCTATTCCTAAAACACAGACAGATAATGATTAATTATGCAATGCCATCAGGAAGGCATCTAATCAGCCCCAAATTAATTTATCAGCATGACAATGGCTCCAGGCATACTGTCAAAATCATAAGGAACTATCATGAAAGAGATAGTATGGCCCTCACAAAGTAGTTTTCTTTATATCAGCATTCAGCAAGCCAAAGACTGAACTAAGTAAGACATCTAAAGTCTGCAGTGGAAGTATAGCAAATTCTCCAGGATGCAAACCCAACCATATGAATACTTGCAGGAACTACATGCAAGTGTGCCTAACAAAAATGCTGCTGTGTTAAGGCAGGGGGTGGTCACATCAAATATTGGTTCGCTTTATGTCTTTGCTGTTTACTGCGCTTTTTAGGAAGCTTTTAGATCTCATCACTTAAGGACCAAGCTTATTTTTACACTTCTGCTATGTTTTTGCTTGAATATTAATATCTCTGGAAATTTTTATCCTACCCAAACATATTAAGTTTAGTTGTTTTTTTTTTTTTTTTTTTTTTTTTTAAGACAAATAGGGCTTTATTTTGATACCATTTCATTTTAATAAATCTAGAGTTTACCTGTGTTTTTAAGAGAATTTTCTGAATTGTTCCGCCAAATATCTCTAAATAACACAAATTGCAGCAGTAAACCTTTCAGAAATTGATTATTCCATATGTTTTCTGTGCACAGGTGTCAAATGTATGTACATTATTAATTTTTAGGTACACATCAGTGGCACTAAGTAATGGTGGAAATTAAGATTTTAATAGTGAAAAGTGATAATTATATGATCATACTGATCACATCATCAGGAGCCAATCAGCATGACTCCTCATTCATTCCAGAAGGTGTCATCAGTCAGAAAGTACAAAAATGCTGCAGTAAAATTCTACTATATGTCAAAAACTAGTGATCCTAAAAAGTCAGTAGATTTTACTTGGGCATTATATTATAAAGCAATGCTATTTTACATTTGTTTTGCTTTTTGTAAATGCCTGAGATCTTTAGGCCCCTTTCAGATGGGTAGCTGGACTACATGTTTGCTGTGCATTTCAGCCTCCTGTCTGATGCCCATCATTGCAATTCAGGTGCAATTTAAATGCAGCCGCATTGCAGTGCCCAGATCTCACTCCGTGGGGCAGGGGCATAACTAAGACTCGCCGGGCCCCCCTGCAGAAATTTTAAGCGGGCCCCCTACCCCCCCCCCCCCCCCCCCGGATCCGCTCAGGGCCGTTTTGGGGGGCTGGAGGGGTCGCAGCATGAGGGGAAAGCTATGGCCACACTCGGCGGGGAGGGGAGACGGTGCAGGGGCGGACAGTGGCAGCTACATACCTTCCGTGCACTCCAGCGGGGTTGCTTCTCTCTCTAGTGTCTGACGCGACTTCCTGTTTATACAGGAAGTTGCGTCAGAGGCTAGAGAGAGTAGCGTCCACGCTGGAGCGCACGGAAGGTATGTAGCTGCCACTGCCCGCCGCTGCAGGAGGGGAGCGCAGAGGGGAGAGCCCGAGGTGAGGGAGGGGGGGACCTTCGAGTGTGGCTATAGCTTTCCCCTCATGCTGCGACCCCTCCAGCCCCCCAAAACGGCCCCGAGTGGGCCCTGGGGGGGGGGGGAGGCCCAGACCCCCCCCCCCCGCGGGGGCATGGGCTGCATCCCCTATTGTTACGCCCATGCCATGGGGGGAGGGGTGGCACCTGTACAGTGCTGGTACAGAGCGCTAAGAAGCACCGACCAGTACAGGAGAGCAGCTTACAAGTGGTGACTTCTCCGCTTGTCAGCTAGAGGCTCTAGCTTCAGTTTTCCTTCTTTGGTAAAGCTCACATTGCCCCAGTTTTAGTCCCCCACTACTATTGCTGGTTTTATCCAAATTCTGCCCTGATAAACATTATCTTTAGTAAGCTTGTGTGGAATTCTCATTTAGATCTAAATAATTCTTACTTTTCATCTGGATTGTGCACTTAGACACTGGCTGTTTAGATGGGGACACAGATGTTATTGGCTTTGTCAAACCAAATCTATGGCCTTTCTAGTGAGTACAGTTTAATCAACCTCGTCTGGTACAGTATGGATGGCCTGTGACAAATGGTCTTTATTCCAGGTGAATAGATTTCCCATGCATTGCTATTCCTCTGAGTAAAGAAAACGTGAGTTCAGTAGCAATTATCGGAGCATATGGTATTGTTGACCACATAGTCTGAAATTACTTTTTTTTTAGAAAATGTTTAGGTTGCAGTAATTGGCTTATAATTGTTGTTATGTATAGCAAACATAGAATGTGGAAAATTGAAATTGTAGTTTGCTTACTGGAATTGCTATAGTTTTTTTTAATTAATTAATGTCTCAGTGGTGTGAAATACAAGTAGCAGTATTGACATGTCTTTAATTGCAGGACATATTTCTGCAGAAAAATATTTACATAGTTTCATCTGTCCAGAATTAACTTACAGCATTGACTACAACTGTTTGTGTTGTGGCTGACTAAATCTTAATGCAGCAGTTCTGTGATTAGACAACGTTTCTTGTGTATTTACTTATCTTCTTTTTTTTATGCAACAACACAATTTAAGTAACATTTACAGTTAATTATTTTCCTTTGCTTAGATGCAGTAATTAAAATAATTAATACATTAAAGATGACTCCAGGTTTAGCATCAATGAGCAGAGATCCCCTACTGCTATTTCAATTAAAAAAATAATTTAGTACCTTTATTTTAAAGTTTAAAGCAGCTTCTGGGTATGATGCCTTCATCTCTGGAAGAGACTCTGTGGCAGTTCTTTGTAACTGGAATATTATCTAGCATGCCATTAAAATACTGCAGAGCCAGGAAGGGGTGTGACTAAATAAGACAGCACTGAGGAAAGAATACGGGGTCACAGAGCCAACAGCAGTTCAGAGCATTTGCAATATCATTAAGGGACATAGCAAGAGCATTTTAGAGTTTTTGTGATCGCCAGAAGTTGAAAAAAAAACAACATTTTGACAATGTAATCCTATGACAGTTTTTACATGAATGCGATTATTTTTCTCCTAAAATCCCAAAAGCGCCGCATGTAGTATTTTTACAGCGATTGTGATCCCGTTAAAAGTATAGAAGTGCTGCAATGAGCAAAAAAGCTTTTAAATCACTGTGACATTGCTAAAATATCGCTTAACAATCACTAGACATTTTCAGTGGGAAACAGCCCTAAGGCTACTTACACACCAAGACGTTGCGTTTAGGGGACGTCATAGGACACATAACGTGCCCCTAACACAACACCTGGTGGTGTTGGAGCAGGACGCTACCAAGAGCCGCGTTACAAGCAGCTCTTGGTACGCCTGCTATGTCGGAGGCACTGCAGGGAGACCACGTAAGCGGTGCTCTCCGCATCACGTGGTCCCGCCAGCCAATCCGCGGCCGCTCCAGGATGTAAACACTGCAAGTGCAGTGAATAATAAGTAGCCATATGCCTGGCCACGTAGCGGCCTCTCCCCGCCTCCTCTGCGCCCATAAAATGAAAAAAAAAACCTACTGAGCATGTGCAAACAGGCTTAGCCGCGTGTAAAGTACTGCATGCAGTACGTTATGTAGACGTGCTGCGTTACAATGTAACGCAACGTGGGCACTGTGAACAGCCCATTGATTTTTCATTGCTGTGCGTTGGGGTGCATTACAGGCTGCTCTAAAGTGCGCCTGTAACGTCCCACTGTGAAAGCAGCCTAAAAGGACAATGACTCATTTGTTATTGGGTATTGAGTATTGGGGAGGGTTGGTTTCCACTTGAGACATAGCATTGAACTGATTTGTTTTTGGGGGGCTCTTTGACAGGTTAAAAAAAATAACATTTTCCTTAAAACAAAATGATTTCAAATCTGCAGCCCAGAAGTTGTGGTGGTAGGAATTTTTAGAGTGAGCATTGTAGGAAACCAGCTGTGTTGTGAATCCGAAGTCATAACAACAAAAGTTGTTTATGTTATACCTTTAAAGACTAACTGTTCAAGATTTATTTGCAAGCTTTCGAAACTTTAAGTTTCTTCTTCAGGCATGTTTCAGAACAGAATCAGAACCATACAAAGTAGTGTCACATACTCAAGCTTATATCATCTGTCGGGAGTAAAAACGTATGTTGTATTCCCAGCATAAAGGCTCTAGACAATAGGTAGAGACATACGCACATTAATCAAATTAGCTTTTGTCAGCACCTAACCACAGGTATACACATCACAGGTATACACAAACTCTAATTAAATTAGCTGTCAGAGAACAACAGGTGGTAACAGGTGATAAGAATTTATACAACAGAGCATAAAAGGTAGGGAAGTCTTCCAGCAGGACACTGTGATATAAAGATTGGGTGCCTGTTTCCAGTGGCAGCATCAAACGATGAAAATAAAATGTCATCAATTATCATATGTATTGGTAGGTCTGATAGCTGCAGTAGATAGGTATTTGTGAAAGTTTGAATGACTTTCCTGTCAGGCAGGAAAAGCATTCCTAGTGCTCATAGTTTACCATGAACCCAGGTATTTAGTCCATGTTTCAAAGTCCCGAACAGTTTCATAAATTCATATTCACATGTCCTTCTTTCATTACCTGACTTGAATCGCCACCCCTTGTCCCCCCCCCCCCCTTTATATGGTGACTCTAAAGACTTCCATGCTGTGGGCAGATGTTTTGAAGTTCAGTCCTACAGCTGTCTCCTTGTTTTTGTCCGTGGTCTGCACCATGGCGCGATGAGTATTGATGCATTTCCGTGTCTGCTTCATCTCCCCGATATGCAAAACGTTGTAGGAAAGTGTCAGTTATTCTTCCAGTTATGGAGGCCAACACTTACTGGGAAGTAAAATGTTTTCAAGGACCCATTTACTGTTCACAAATGTGCATTTCATGCTGCTTCTGAAAACATACCACACAGTCATATTGCCAGGTATTTGCCAACCTAACTGAAACGCTAGCAGAGTGTGATTTTCTTTACTGTAGCAACAAGCTAAAATGTGTACTTCTTGTAAATGCACCACAGTTTCACCTCAAATTTTTAGCATCTAGAGAATAATGACCACATCTAGTCTAATGATGAGGAAGTGTAACTTTAATTGATGAAAATTCAGCTTAGTCATGTATGATGCAAAAATGTATTGTAATCCAAATTACAGCAAGTTTGCTTTGTTTGAAAACACTGGTAGTGCCTAACCTGTAACACCCCTCAGGTGGACTCCTAACCTTAACACCCCCCCCCCCCCAACTAAGCTTAACCCCCACACCTAACCTTAACACCCCACCTTTGCGTCTAACCTTAACCCCCAACATCTTATTTAAAAGGGCACCCGCTATAAAAGAGGGCAGCCCCAGATCCTGCTAATATAGCAGGCACCCTTGTCAACAAAATGCAACTTGCACCATTCCTAACCGCCCCTTATGTATAAAATGCAATTTTTTTCTAGCCACCATGCAGGATGACTAAACAAGCAACAATGAACAACTGTTATTATTTGGTGCCTCCCACTTTACTTCTCCTTGACCAGAGCCGAGACAAGGTCCTCCAGCACCCAAGGCTGAGCCACCAAAGTGTGCCCCTCCATCCCTCCCACCCCAGCTGTCACACACAGATTGCTATTAGACTAAGAGACGCCAGAGGGCCCCCAACCCCCCCAAACACCTTAAGCTCTAGTTATCTGGCTTGCAGTCACTGCCATGTTTACCCTTTTCTTATTTCTCTCTGCTTCAAACACAATAGGGGAATGATAGCTGAGTGAGTTGTGCACCCCCTCCTATATTGCGACCTGAGGCTGGAGCCTCCCTCGCCTCTACCTCTACCTCGGCCCATCCCTGTTCTGACATCCCCCTGCCTTTTCCATATCCCCAAACTGTGTTCCTGCACAGGGATTGTTTTTATAGGTCTGATTTCAAAAGATCTTCAGTGATCCTTTTAACCAACAGTATATGTGTGTCTGTACACAGCTTCAAAAAAACAGTTTTGCGAATGGCCAATTAGGTCTGTCTACTGATGACTTAAAACTAGTTTCTATGTCAGAGTCATCTCAGATAGAGACTTGTAACAGCCTTGTTCCTCTTTATGAAACAGAGAAGGAAAGAATATTGCAAGGCAAAGGAACTAAAACACACATTTTGCAGTAGACACCAACACATTACATTATCTACAGTTATTGTACAGCAGTCCTGTGAGTAGGAGTAGCCTGACAATGATATTGTTGCTAGGCAGACTGTTCTGCTTACTGGAATTGTCTCCTTTTCTGGGTCTAGTAGAGGGACTGTCATAGTAGATCTGAAATGCTGGCACAGCACAGTGAGGATGTGTGAGGGAGAGAAAAATGGCACCCAGAAACACAGTTAAACTGTAAGTGTGCTGATCTTATTATTGGTGCAATAGAAGGATTCTCTGTAATTCAATTGACAGCTTTCATGATGTATTTTGCTCAAAAGGTGAAGTTATCCTTTAACTCCTAGCAAGCTTGGATTTTTTCTAACAGAATGGAATTAAAACTCCAGCTACTTATGTGACAAATTTCCATTAGGAATTCTGATTTATTTTGGTATGTTTTAATCTCTTTAACAGCTCAGACTTACCACTCAAAGAGTGCCTGTCACAAAAGAAGATATCTAGGTGGCTTGGCACTCCTGAAAGCTGCAATTCCATGAGTAGTGCCACATTAAAAAGGCAACCATGGACACCCGAGGGCAATTTTTCATGTACATCCAATCAGAATTCTGGCAATGCACTTGATAAATTGATTATATCTCACACATATGTACCAGTCTACCTGGCTACTCATTATTGTTTTGTTTTTTTTACTACAGAAGAGATGGGGAGCCATATATAGATATAATTTATATGGGAAATATTACCCCCAAACTCTTCATTTTAGGAAAGCATACAATCTGACCTAAATAATTGTAGCCGTTTATTGACCTTTCACTGTTATCTCCTAAACCAGGGGTGTCCATACTTTTTGAGATTGCGAGCTACTTTGAGAACTATCCAGTCAAAGTGATCTACTGCCCCCCCCCCCCAAAAAAAAGAAAAAAACATGCACACATAATTGGGCAGACTCCCACTTCCCCATCTCCAAACATAATTAGGCAGAGTCCCCCATAAATATTCAGGTATAGATCAGAGTCCCCCCTAAATCCACACATATACTTAAGAAGTATGCCCCTTAATCTTTCAAAAATCTTTCAAATCCCAAACATAATTAGTCATAGCTTCCCCCATCCATTCCCAACATAAGTAGATACAATCACTCCCAACCTCCCTCTCCCTAGTCACCCATCTTAAACATGGTAACAGAGTCCCCCCTACAATGTAATTTGACCCCCTCCACATAGTGCAGTGTACCCCCAAATCCCTGGTGTCGACTTATAATAAAAAATGAACACAGATACTCACCTGCAGCCTGAGTGGCTCCTCTCTTCCATCCTCTCTTCACCTCCTCTTCCTAGTTAGAGCCTCTCTGCTTGCTGTGTGGCTGCTCTCACACACCAACTCGCCAGCAGCTCCTCTTCCTCCCTAAACCACGTGAACTGCTGGAAGGGGAGAGTGAAGGATGGCTATCTTGCACAGGAAGTACTGGAGGGGGAGACGCTGTCTCTCATTCAGTTGAGTCTCTCCCCTTCAGCCGTGCTTCTCCCCTTGCCACGTCTCTCCCCTCCCCTCGCTTGTCTGATTGGCTTTTTAACAGAACGCAGCAGCCGCGATCAAGAGCAGTACAGTAAAAGTTGACAGGTCGCAGCCACGTGGTTGCGATATACCCCGATAGTCATTCGCGATCTACTGGTAGATCTCGATCGACATAATGGGCACCCCATCCTAAACTATGCATAACATACACAGAGTCATTTTATATACAGCTTACCTACTCCGCTTACTTGCCATGTTCCCCTATTATTCCCCATAGCTTGTTAGTTCATATAGCCAGCATCCTCTTTCTCCTATTGTATGTTAGGTCTGTTGTATATATTTACTAAATAGTCCCCCTGTGCACACTTACCACATTATGTGCTAAACAACTGGGCATTACTCCTATTGACTTTGTTTGTAAATGTAATTACTTTGTACTGTATACAACACCATCAGAAAATAAATACAGATAATAATGATACTAATACTCAGATGCTGTTACTTTTCTTATCTGGCTGATTTTTTTTCTCCAACTCAGCTGTCCCTATTGCATCCATACTAAATGTGCAGGCTGGAATAAGCCAATCATTATATCACTGCCTATCTGTAGCCATTAAAAAATGTTAGTTGAAGCATTGTGGATAGGTGAAACTCAGTTCAAAAGCAATTAGGAATGTTAATACAACTTGGGGGCATTTATGTTAGTTGAAGAGCATTATACTGTACTTAGGTAAAGGTTAGGTTTGATTAGCCATTCAAATTGGCAAGGTACAAATTCAAAGTTGGGGCTGTTGTGGGGGAAAGGGCTCAGAAGGTTGTTAATGTTGGGGTCTGTGGGGCCTAGGAGAGAGGTGAGGTTAGATTTAGGTAGAAGACAGAGAATAAGGTTAGAGTGAGGTTAGGTGGTGAAGGCAGAGGAAATTGTATTTACAATACTCTTTGTAGTACAGTAAAGGAAAAACAATGGGTATCATTCATAAAGCATTTCCGCATGCGGAAATGCTTAACACCGGTGACTTTCCCGACCACTCAGCATAAGCCCCATTCATAAAGGCTCTTTCCGCATGAAAAGGTGACAGAGCGATACATTTCCGCCTTGTGCGGAGTTTTTCTAGATTAATCTAGAAAAAGTAACAAACACATCCATTCATAAAGATTAGAGCAAGCGGTATCCGGAAGTAAAATACCGCTTGCTCGACAGTAGCGATAGGCGGGCGGAATACATATAAATGAATGGGAGGGACCTCCCAAGCAGCATCAGACAGAGCAGCGCAGGGAGGGAATCGGGCAGCTTTTAAGTTTCCGCATGTCTTCCGCCACGCTGCCGCCAGCTTCCTCCAGAAAACCTCCGCACTTCTTCCGCAACAGGCAGACTTCTTTATGAATGGCCACCCAGAAGTCTTAATTACCGGTTGCGGAGAAGAACGGTGTTTTCCCGCACTACCGACAGCCTGTTTATGAATGATACCCTATGTGTGAAGTAAAAAAAAAAATCAAAGGTGAAACTGCTGTTTTTGCTGACTTTACATCATTTTTAGACTGAACCTTCAGATTTTCTCTGTTTCTGCCATAGAGGTGGATGAGTCTGCGGGACTGAAGTCTATTTGCCTTGCCCCCCATAGGACCTATTTACAATCTTTGTATTACCTAGTTAACCTGCCTGGCGTTCTATTAAGATCGCCAGGCAGGCTGCGGGAGGGTTTTTTTTTAATAAAAAAAAAACTATTTCATGCAGCCAACTGAAAGTTGGCTGCATGAAAGCCCACTAGAGGGCGCTCCGGAGGCGTTCTTCCGATCGCCTCCGGCGCCCAGAATAAACAAGGAAGGCCGCAATGAGCGGCCTTCCTTGTTTTGCTTACATCGTCGCCATAGCGACGAGCGGAGTGACGTCATCGACGTCAGCCGACGTCCTGACGTCAGCCGCCTCCGATCCAGCCCTTAGCGCTGGCCGGAACTTTTTGTTCCGGCTACGCTGGGCTCAGGCGGCTGGGGGGACCCTCTTTCGCCGCTGCTCGCGGCGGATCGCCGCAGAGCGGCGGCGATCAGGCAGCACACGCGGCTGGCAAAGTGCCGGCTGCGTGTGCTGCTTTTTATTTCAGCCAAATCGGCCCAGCAGGGCCTGAGCGGCAGGCTCCGGCGGTACTAGACGAGCTGAGCTCGTCCAGACCGCCCAGCAGGTTAATATTCTGTTAGTTTCTTATTAGCAGGGAAAGGGGTAGGAGAGGTAAACAGGGCACTCCAGAAAAAATACAGTGGTCTAAGATTTAAGAAGTGAACTCCCAGATACCCGGCCCCTCCCCAGGAGAAATGAATATAGGGGTACTGACATACCCTTACCCATTACCACAAAGACTTAAAATAAAAACACAACCACATAAAAAGTCCTTTAATGATCTTAATTAACCATTAATGCTTACCTTTCATTACTACCATGAAAGTATCTTTTGAAATGATCCAGCGCCATATCCTCTCGATAACCGAAGAATGATGGAGAACACAGCACACGTCGATCCCTGCCCTAATGACGAACATCGCCACACGTGTTAAACCTATTCCCAGCGCTGGACTTCCTATTCTAAGTATAGCAAGCCCCAGAGCAGTGACATTCTGAATTCTGTAGCATCATGTCATTTTGCTCACTTCAAAAAACTTTTTTTCTTTGAAGGTATTTACATTTTTTCAAAAAACTATTGAGACAACTTTCCCAAAAACTACTGAGTCTTTTTGAAAAATGTTTCCTCTTGTACCCACTGTCCTTTTTAAGATACCCTCCAAATTTGGTGATTCTAACATGTACTTGCGTTTAACCGCGAAAGTTTTTAGACGTTTACCTGCCATTAAAGTCAATGGGGCTCGCTGCAGACGTTCATTTCACTAATTTTCACTGTAAAATTTGGGAACGTGTTTGTGGACATTAGTTTGTGATGTTTGGCCATCCCTAGTGCTGAATAGCAGCGGACGGGCGTATAAGCTATGCCGAATTCCACCAACACTACTAATAATCTTTGCCTTTATGCAAATGTATGCATTTTTTTTTAGCTTGGTCCTGGGCCAATCAAAAATTATCAAAAACTGCATTTAATTATCAAAATTAAATTGATGAATACAATTTGCATGCAAGCTGGCATTATTAGCATCCCATTGACTATCTCTAGCTATGTGTAAATAACGAGGCTGTGACATGTTCTTATACTTTCTTAAAGCGGACCTGAACTCAGAACTTCCTCTCTGCTCTAAACGATATGCAACAGCATAATAACCTTTAAAGAAACAGATTTTATTTCTTTGTTACAGCTGAAAAAAATTGCAGTGTGTCTACTTCCTGCTTTCATGGAAGCAGGCATATTGTTAACATCCTATGTTTACCGATTAGCTCTCTGCCAAACAGCTGGTGGATCAAATTACAACTTGTGCTTAGTCACAGATGAGGTGGAATTAGATGGGCTTAACTCTCTAAATCCATACAGGGTGCATTTCTCTATATTTTGTTCTGTCCTGTGCAAGCGTTCAGGTACAATTTAAAGGGATTACAATGATCAATAATGCAATGGAGGCTTTAATTGATTGAAACAAGAAAAGTTACATTCTTATTTCCCCAAGGGAAAGGCACAGTAAACAAAAACAAACATTTTAATCACTCATTTAGCATTGTTTTAAATGCCCAGGCAGTATAGTGAATTAGTATTTTAACTTTCCACTAAACCTCCACTTTCCTTTTCCCCATTCTTCATTCACTTTTCCTTGCTTCCTCTGGGACAAACAAGAGAAGCATTAAATCAGTGATTGTGCTAAATGCTGTGTTTAGCCGTGAACTGCCACTAGTTTTGCGAACTGATTTATTAAGCAGTCACTGAAAGGAAGCCATTGCCTTTGCAGTAAGATTCACTGTTCTGCCGTACAGCTGTATTATTTAGTGTGGGTTAAACTCTTTAATTCTTTCTACTGGTGTTAAATGCTGGCAGACAGCTGCTCATGTTAATAGAAAACAGGAAATAATGAGCCATTTCCCTTCCTTGGGTCATATCTTGGTTGATTTCTTGCTCACCTACATTCACGTTGCTACCTGTAGCATATATCAGACAACTACTGCATAATATATCTGAAATACTATTTGTTTAACCCCAAGATACTGCTCGTGGGACCTTTGTCCATTTTTTATACCAGTGTATGTAATTTATAATGGAGTGTCTAGCAGAAACAGGATACACATTTTTAGGTAAAATGGGCCCATGGGCAAAAATGAATGAGGGGCCCAGTCCGGATTCCGTAACCATTTTTCAGCTATCAGATTCGGATTCTGGATTTCTGTAGAAATCCGGATAGCTATCTGCGGATATTTGGCCGCATAACGCGGATATCCGCGGATATTGCGGATATCCAGATCCGAAATACTGTAACTAAGGAGATGACGTTATGGAGCCAATCAGAGGGCTCCCAGCAGAAGCCCTAGCAACCAATCACAGAGGGGAACCCTGGCCAGCCCCACCTGACATCATTGAGCCAATCAGAGGGCTCCCAGCCTAAACCCTGGCACCCAATCACAGAAAGGAACACTGGCCAGCCCCCCTGTATAATAAGGAGGGCTGCCATGATGAGACACATCATCCTAGCTTGCTGAATGCTCACTGAGAGACATGCTCCAGTGCTGCTGGCCTAGCAAGGGCTGTACACAGTTATAAACCTAAAGCTGTTCAGTGATTAACCCTTCACTATCACTACACTATTGTTAAATCGTTAATTAGCTTGACTGATGTCATTGTGTGGCAGTCAGAGTGTGTGTTGTGCTGCAGGGCTGCAGGCAGCTGCTATGTATCTGTGTGTGTGCTGTGCACAGACCAAGCCAGCTGCTGCCTGCTGGCCAGCTATTAGCCTTAGCTAGCTACAGTATAGCTTAGGTTAGGAATTAGGGGATAGGATTACTGTGTTATTGTGTAGTTAGTACTGTAGTACTGCAGTCAGTTCTAGTAGTTGTTAGAGTAGTAGTACTACTGTGTTAGCTTTCTACAGAACTGCTGTGCTGTGAGCAGTGCCCATGTGACAGTTAGCATGCACTAGTGTCTTCTCCTCTGCTGTCTGACTGTCACTCGGCACTTGGAACGTGTCACGTGGCACTTGGCCTGCCAAGTGACACGTGGCAAGTGACACTTGGCAAGTGCCACGTGCCAAGTGCCAGGTGACACGTGCCAAGTGCCACGTGACACGTCCGGCATGCTCCTGGCACACGTTACACCTGCTGCTGCTGCATTGCCCTGTTCCTGCTGCCTGTGCTGCTCACACCACCAGGGTGCCACAGGCCACTGCTGCTGTGCTGATACCACCTATATTTAAACCAAAACCCAATTGCTGCATAATTTTTGGGAGGTGTCTTGGCTGAAAACTGTCATGTCCCAGTTGCGCGGTTGAACTCTGGACACAATGTGGGCTGTACGACCGCTGTCTGGAACCTAGGCCTGATGTTAATTGACAGCCATTTTTTCTTGGGGGGAGGGATTTTAAGTACTCGCACTATCAATTAGTGTTCCCCTTTAAAAAATAATGATGCTACATGCCTCATTTACCCTGCAAACCGTTTTTAAAGCAATTTAAAGGCCACTTCCATTTTTTTCTATCAGGATATCCGAATCCGCCTGGATACCCCGGATACTGAGGTCGGATATCTGATCTGGATCCGGATTGGAAAATTTTGAAATCGGATATCCGACCCGGATCGGATATCTGGGTATCCGGATTGGAATCGGATCCGGATTTTGAAAAGGGGTATCCGAGCAGCACTCGTATAATACTTGAGCATTACATTGAAGTACAGTAAAACCTTGGATTGAGAGTAACTTGGTTTAGGGCATAGGTGGACTGGCCCGGGGGGACGGTGCCATTCTCCCCCCGGGCCGTCGTCACCTCAAACAATCTGGGCCGTTGCGGTGGTGAATTACTTTAAAAATCAGCAGCTCCACAGCCACTGGATTCAGCCCCGCCCCCAGCTGTTCTCATGGGCTCAACTCAGTCGGGCCAGGGAGCAGGGCAATGGCTGAGAGATCCTGCTCCTCCCGGCATCCTCTCTGCTGCACTGTGTGTATGTGTGTAGGCTCCGCTCCCCTCGGCCTGGAGACCACGCTGGGACAGACTGCATGCCAGGCTGCTGTACGCACACATGGGTAGAAGCAGCCAAGGCTCTCAGTGCAGCCAGTTCCCCAGTTCAGAGAAGAGGATCAGGTGCCTGGCTGGGAATTCCTTCTGCTGCATGCCTGTGAGTTTGACACCGCTCCCCCACTCCACAGCATTAGGTAGCCCGTTTTGCCCTCCCTCTCTATAGAGTGAGACCCAGCAGGTCTCCTTCCCCAATAGAAGCACTATAGCTGCAAGCATGCCCTCTTCCTCTATAGAGGCACAGCTGCTCCCAGCATGTCCTTCCCCTCCATAGAGGTACCACAAGTCCAAGCATGCCCCTTTCCCTCAATAGATTCACCAAAGCTCCCAGGAAGTATCCCCTCCAGAGGCACTAAAGCTGCCAGCATGCCCTTCTCCATAGAGGCACTTCTGCTCTGATCATGCCCCTCCCCCCTTCTATAGAGTCACCACAGCCCCAGCAAGTCTTCCCCCTATAGAGCCACTACTGTTCCCAGCAGGACCTTCTTCTCCATAGAGGAATTCCTGTTCCCAGCATGCCATCCCCCTCCATAGAGACACCACAGCCCCAACAAGGTCCCGCCCTCCCCTATAGAGACACTAAAGCTACAAGCATGCCCTTCTCCACCATAGAGGCACTACTGCTCCCAGCATGCCCATCCCTCTACATAGAGGCACCACAGCCTCAGCATGCCCCTTTCCCTCAATAGAGGGACCACAGCTCCCAGCAAGCCCCTCCCTAGAAGCACCACAGCTCCCATTGTGCTCCCTTCCTTCCAAAGAGGCACCACAAGTCCCAGCATACCGCTCCATCATATATTGTTGGGTTGTCCCCAGGGTCTCACAGCTGGTTGCTGGGCCCCCCTTGGTCTCCCCAAATTGAATAGTGGACCCCCATAACCTCTGCAGTGTATTCATAGTGGAGCGCACTCACTGGTCCAGCTGGCGCGCTCATCTGTGTGCTAACGTCTCCATCCTCACAGGCGGCTCATCTCAGTGACCCAGTGGCACATGGGTGTGTACATGTCACCAGGTCACGGAGATGAGATGCCTATGAGGATGAAGCACACGGATAGAGGGAGGACAGGTGAGTGCGCTACACTGAAAATACAGAGGCACCAAGGGACCATTTATTCACATTGAAAAAAAGCCTGGGGGACAATCTAATACTATATGGAGGAAGAGAAGCATGCTGGAAGCTGTGGCACTGCTATGGAAGGGGATGAGCATGATGGCAGCTGTAGTGCCTCTATGGTGTGGAAGAAGCATGCTAGGAGCTGTAGTGCCTCTAGAGAAGGGAGGGGGCATGCTGGCATTTGTAGTGCCTCTATACAGAGCATGGTGGGCATGCTGGAAGCTGTTTGCAGTTTGCCCCTATGGTAACACTGGCCATAGCTAGTCTGGTGTTGGGTCTGTCTTTGGTTGAATAGGTTCCTTCAGTATATGAGCATGATGTGGGCGAGTGTATCTGTACCGGGCATGCGCAAGTAACATCCACACATGCCCAGTCAAATGAAGTGCTTTTGCATGAAGGAAAAGAGCCATGCACAAGTGTCTTAGTTCTGCTGGGCATGTGTGGATCTCATTTGCCCATTCCCAGTATGGACACGCTTGCCCACAGTCAAGCTTGCACACTGAAGAAACCTTTTTGACCATTTTCCTGTACTATCATTGCTGTCAGATGGGGTATTGTGAAATACTGAAAGAAGGGGACAGACAGTGTGGCTGCATTAAGGCTGGTACACACAATGCTATTTCCCATCAGATCCACAGGTCGAATTAATAATGTCTGGCATGTCTGATCTGCTTCCAATCGATTTTTTTGATCGGGAAGAGATCAGACATGCCGTAAATTATCGTTTTGACCCATCAATTTGACGGAAAATAGCATTGTGTGTACTAGGCATTATGAGGCTTGTGGCACCAGCTTAATTTAGGGACTTAAGGGGCAGAGCTGGTGGTGGCTGCCTTATGCACCATGAGTGAGGGGACCCTGGCTGCACCCAACACTACACTGAGCAGAGGAGGAGACACTCAATGCTATACCACTGTGCTCCCCTGTATGCACAGCAGTCTCAGCTCATCCAGCTATACACCTGCTCTCTATGACCTGGTCATCCTGCATGTCGCCTGATTACACGTGTATGTGTAGGAGATGGAGATAGGCAGAAAGCAGACTGCCGCTGGCTGTGGAGGATGGACCCACCGCTGGAGGAGGTAAGACTGTCAAGCACAACCACTGCATCCACTACTCTGTTTATACTGGAGGAGAGTAGGAGGGTAACCACTAAAGGAGCTAAATGAAGATAGGGAACCACTAAACAACCAAATCAGGGCTTTCTGTAAATGGGAGGGGGGACCACAAGATCACTAGGGAAAGCTATATGGAGATTGAGGGACCATAAGACCACCTGGGAATACTTTGAGGGAGATTTTTTTAGTATTTATAAAGTATCATCATTTTTTGCAGCACCCTTCTACAGAGTATATATTCGCGTCACCGACTGCCCTCAGAGGAGTTCACAATCTAATCCTACCACAGTCATACTCTAATATCCTACCATATTATATAATGCATTTATACAGCACTGACATCTTCTGCAGCACTTTATGGAGTACATAGTCATGTTACTGATTGTCCTCAGATGAGCTCACAATATAATCCCTACCATAGCCTGTCTATTGTCCTCTCGTATTATTATTATGTATTTATATAGCACTGACATCTTCTGCAGCACTGTACAGAGTACATAGTCATGTCACCGACTGTCCTCAGAGGAGCTCACAATCTAATCCTACCATAGTCATAGTATAATGTCCTACCATATTATTATGTATTTATATAGAACAGACATCTTCCGCAGCACACTATAGAGTACATAGTCATGTCTATAACTGTCCTCAGAGGAGCTCGCAAGCGAATACCTACCATAGACATATGTCCATTGTAGTCTAGAGTCAATTTAGGGGTAAGCCTTTTAACTTATCTGTATTTTTTTTGTAATGTGGGAGTAAATTGAAGTGCCCAGAGGAAACCCACATAGACAAAGGGAGAACGTACAAACTTAATACAAATTGTACCCTCAAAGGCCCAAAGTGCACCAAGTAAATGTCCCCCAGGCAATTACACCCCCAGCCTAAAATGCTTAACGCAACTGCAAAATGTATCGTTGCTTTAAACTACCATTAAAAACATATCTTTATTGCATGCAAATGTATTTGGGCTGGGGATTCTGTGACCGGGCCTCTAGGTTGGGATTTCCCTCCAGGCCAAATCATCCCAGTCCTCCCCTGGTTTAGGCCCGGTTCACACTTGCGGTGGCCCTCCGGAATCGCCGTGCCGGAGCCGCACCGCCTGCAGAACGGACGGAACGGACGCACGGCATAGCAATTAAAGCCTATGCGTCCGTTCACATGGGTCCGTTCTGCAGAACCGGAGCCGGACCGGATCCGGGCCGGATCCGGACTCCGGCCTCCGTTCCAACATGCGCTATTTTTTCATCCGGCCCCTCCGGCAGCCGTATCCGGGGCGGAGCCGGACTGCACCATCCGGCCAATACAAACAAATGGGAACCGGAGGCCGCACAACACACTGGCTGAGAAATCCGGATGTTCTACCCCCCTTCCTATGCGGATTTTTGCGGCGATATTGGCTGGGGACACATGGGCAAGCATTTTGGAGTGGAGCAGCACGAGCTGGAGGTGTTGGCAGGATGTTGGCAGCATGTCGGAGGTGGAGGTGAGTGCTAAACAGCAGAGGGCCTGATTCCACAGGTCCCCCTTCTGCTGACCTCCCAGACCCCAACATTTTTTTTTTTTTTTACGTTAACTTTGCCAAACGGATCCGGATCGCATCCTGATTACCACCTGATGCAACCTGACCGGATCCGGATCGGATCCGGATCAGAACCGTACGGTTCCGATCCGGATCCGGTCTGGATCCGGTCAGGTCATCCGGTCCGTTTGGCAAACAACCGCTAATGTGAACCGGGCCTAAGGAGCACTTTGCAATGCAAGCAAACATTTTTGTAAAAAAAAAAGTTGACTTGATATACAAGCAACGTCTTTATTTACAAGAAAAAAGAAGCCTATGACAGCCGATCGCCATGATAGGCTTGCGGGGGGCGGGCGGGATAGTGGGAAAAAAAAGAAAAAAAATAGATTTATTTAATAAAAATAATTACAATAAATATTTACAAAAAAATACAACCAAACAACTGGGGGGCGATCAGACCCCACCAACAGAGAGCTCTGTTGGTGGGGAGAAAAGGAAGGGGGGAGGGCTATGTTGTGCGGCCGTGCAGCTTGGCCTTAAAGCTGCAGTGGCCAATTATGTAAAAAAACAGCCTGGTCTTTAGGGGGGTTTACCACTGTGGTCCTCAAGTGGTTATTGCATTAACCATGAGCTAGGGGTGTAACTATAGAGGAAGCAGCCCACACAGCTGCAGGGGAGTCCAGTGCTGTAGGGGGTTCCCAGTTACTTAGCTTTGTTCCAGTAGAGGAGTCCTTCTTCCAGATTGGGTGATGCTGTGCCCACATTTGTAAAGGGTAGGGGATCATGGTGCCCCCATTTATTATGACATTTGTTATTGCAGATGGCAGATGGGAAACCAAGCTGTGGGGGTCAATAATGTGGGATACAGCTATGACAAAACATTCAATAAGAATGTGTTTTCCTACTTTTTATTACTCATGCAATTATCATATTTGCTTTTGTGCACAAGTAATATTGTCTGTCTACAAATTGCACATTCCCAAAGTACAGTTTATTTGCTCTGAAAGCTGCCATTGTATTTCACTGCATAGCCGCTGTATTGGTATATTATAATGTAGCCAGTGATCACTTCTCAGCTCTATCTGGTTCTACAATGTGTGCAGTTCAATGTCAGCACGCTGCTGGCTGGATACTAATTGTAGCAAACAAAGAATGTAAACAAAATATAATGTTATCACCTCTTTGGCGACAGATAGAAACAGCAAGGAGCTTTCCACTGAAGAACAAAGTGCTGTGTTTAACTGTTTGTTTGCTGTTCTGCTACATTTTTTGTGGTAGTAGATGGTATGCTGTAAATAATCTTTTAGAACAAAGAGGAAATGCTGAGTTTCAGACCACTTTTAGGGGAGATGGAGAAAGGGGTTTGAATGTAACTACATTACAGGTGTGTGCATGCAACGAAAGTGCAAAGTGGCCCTGGGACTATGAAAAGCACTGCCTGATGATTTTGATTGGTCAAGTCCAAAGCTTCATCCAATCTGCATTACATTTGCATTCAAGCCAGGATTTGTTGAATCTCATAGGCCATTTGTACTGATCTCTGAACTGAGATCAAATAATGAGCAAATGATGTAAATATAAAGTCCTGGCGTACAGAAGCTTATATCAATTTAAAAAAGAAAGTTTGTAGTGAGACGAGAATATTCAGATTCTACTTTCAGCATCGTGTAATATGCTAAGCTCTGCGGCGCACACTTAATCACCGTATTTATCCCCCTTCATGGATAAAAGTAAAGCTATTCTGTAGGTGGCTAGAAATACCTCTGAGCTGGATTAGTAGCAGGAAACAGGGCCATACATTTATTAAGCTTTGCTTTTGTTATGCTGTGGGGTATTTTAATGTTACACTGTAAATTTGGGTCAACACTCAGCATAAATTAATAAGAGATTGCGAAAACATATTTCAGTCTGGACAAACTGTATAAGCTCAAAACTATTTAATCTTGTCTCAATTACAGATGCATATGCTGCTTGTGATGCCCCTGTGTCTCAGTGGTAGAAAACATGGAATGCTTGGATATTTTTACAACGTTTTATGCAATATACTATGTCTTAAAGAGTGACTCTAAGTAATGAGATAAACACATATTGTATCATCTTATACTGAACAATCTGCAGTAACAATAGCCCTACAATAACATACCCATTAATATGACCCACTTTGGAAGGTGCCCAATATTCCTTATACACTATAGCTTCTTTCCTGATTACAATTGTTTGCCTTAAGGTGGCTACTAACTTTCCAATTTCTAGCGAAAAATCGTTTGAGCGATCAGAAATTCTGATAGGGTTGGTTGTAAATAATCTCCATTGATGGGCACAATTGATTACAAATGATTATAAAAATACTCATCCGATTGGATTTTCGTCAAATCAAAATTTGGATTTTCTTGTTGGTTACTTGTGATTGTTGGTTGTGATAGATAGGAAGCAAAGATTGGTTTGTTGATGGTATAGTGAACGATTTTTCTTCTGATCAGAATTTTCTGATCGCTCAAACGATTTTTCACTAGAAATTGGATCGTTAGTGACCACCTTTAGACTCAACCCCTTCTTCAAGAGCTGGTTAAAGTTGCAAACCCTTGGTAGATACACCATGTATTTCAACATACAAGCTTAGAAATTTGAGCAGACAGATATGCAGTCAAATACAATCGCAGGCTACATAGGCCTAAAGACATAGAGAATTACCTACTCCTAGACAGTTGCATCTGGCCTTGCCAACACACAAGTAGCACCTTAACAGTAATCCTCTGGTAAGTACATTTCCTTAGCCAGGCATGCCAAGGAATTTTTATACATTAGCAGACTTCCAGGATAGCTGATGTTAACTGAATGCTCGGTCCATTAAAGTTAATCTGAACTGAACTAAAAGAAGAACATAAAGTGCACAGTGAATGCACAAAGCCTGCACCCCTACCATTCTGCTATGAATAAAAAAGACTTAACCGATGCGTATTTAGTACCGTGTACCTATATATTATATCTGTGATTTTTAATTCTACTTTTAATTTTTATTTTTAATTTTTATTATTACCTGTTCTATCCCTGCCAACTGGTGCCCATAGCTATCTTTTACCTGGATAGATTTTATGTAAGATTTGCATCAAATTCGGGACCAGGACTTTACTTTTGGTTTCTTAGTCTTAATTCCAAGGACAAGTTATGTTGTGTTAGATGAGTAATTTGGGTTAATGAAGGTATATCCGGAGACTTCCAATTCCCTATAATAAGGTGTCTGGCTGCCGCTAAAATGTGGAAAACTCCCAATCTATATTTGATTTCTACCTCTTCTATTCCTATATAATTAGAATTGCCAAAGTTGGAGTTAATGAAAATGGTTGGTGTATAAAGGATGCAATTTTTCTTGAGTTTTCGACCAAAAATCATCAAGTTTAGGGCAATCCCATATTATGTGGATCAAGGTACCCATCTGCCCACATTCCCTCCAACATAAGTGTGACTGTGAAGGATAGCAAGCTGCTAATTTCCTAGGAGTATATTTTTGGAGTGTTTCCCAATGAGTGAGACAGTGAGAGAGTTTAGAAGCAAGCTGTGTGGATCTAATAATATGTTTTACTTCAATGTTAGTGTGAAGGTCCTGGAACCAAAATTTAGTATATTTACCCTATAATAGGTGTGTGTTCTCCATGAATGATCTATACCACATTGATATTCCACCTTTTAAGGAAATAGGACTGTTTAAAAAAGCATAGATGTATTTGGGCAGTGAGGGGATATTTAACTTGGTTGATTTGACCCAGTGTTTAAGCCTTAACTAAGTAAAGATCTGGAATGTGTCTAATTTAAATATATTTTTAAGTTTTTCTCCCAAAGTTTATTACCCTCGTAGATCTCGTTTAAATATCTAATACCCGCCCTGGTCAATTAGATAAATCAATATTCCCCATAAGGTTAGCTATTGTTTTTAACTCCAAGCGGATTTGAGAGCTGAGGGCTGGTTTCAGAGATGAGTATTTAGGAAAGAGTTCTTTACAGTAAGAGTGATTAAGATGTGGAATGCATTGCCACAGGAAGTCGTTATGGCAAACTCTATACCTGCATTTAAAGGGAGCTTAGATGCTTTCCTTGCGTTGAAAGACATCCATGGCTACAGTTACTAGGTAATGCCTAATGATGTTGATCCAGGGATTTTATCTGATTGCCATCTGGAGTCGGGAAGGAATTTTTTCCTTTTGGGGCTAATTGGACCATGCCTTGTAAGGGTTTTTTCTCCTTCCTCTGGATCAACAGGGATATGTGAGGGAGCAGGCTGGAGTTGTACGTTGTACTGGTTAAACTCGATGGACGTATGTCTTTTTTCAACCAAGCACTACAGGACAATTACTTGACTCAAATGGTAACTGAACCAACTAGGGGGAATGCGTTACTGGATCTGATCATTTCTAATAGACCAGATAATGTATCAAATGTGCAGGTTCAAGAACATTTGGGAAATAGTGATCACAACATGATAACGTTTGAGCTGGTGACTGATAGGCCACGGGGCAGCGGGACCACTAAAACTATGAACTTTAGAAAAGCAAAGTTCACTCAAATTAGGCAGGCACTACGTTTGGTGAACTGGGATAATGTACTACAAGGGGAAGACACTGAAGGGAAATGGCAAGCTTTTAAACTTATACTCAATCAATACTGTAGTATGTATATCCCATATGGAAACAAAATGTCTAGGAATAAAAAAAGGCCTCTATGGATGAATAGAAAGGTTAAAGATAAAATGAAGAGGAAAAAGAATGCCTATAAGGTCTTAAAACAGGAGGGGACAGAGGCTGCACTAAGCAATTATAAGGAGTGCAATAAAAATTGTAAAAAAGAAATTAGGCAGGCAAAGATTGAAGCTGAAAAACAAATCGCTAAGGATATCAAATCTAACCCAAAAAAGTTTTACAAGTACATTAACTCTAAAAAAAGAAAGGTTGACTGTATAGGACTCCTAAAGGATGAGGATGGGAACTCAATGGTGGATGACCAAGGTAAGGCAGAGTTATTAAATGCTTTCTTTGCTTCTGTCTTCACAAAAGAAACAGCACTGTTGCAAACTACAGAGGCGGAAGAGTCTCAATCTTCTAACTGTAATATTAAATACTTAACGCAGGAAGAAGTGAAGGCAAGACTAAATAAATTAAAAATAGACAAGGCACCTGGCCCGGATGGCATGCATCCTCGGGTCCTAAGGGAATTAAGTTCAGTTATAGATAAACCCCTTTATCTTATCTTTTGTGACTCTCTTGCAACTGGCAGAGTCCCAGTGGATTGGCGTACAGCCCACGTTTTCCCATTATTTAAGAAGGGCAAAAAATCTGATCCAGGAAATTATAGACCTGTAAGTTTAACATCAGTTGTATGCAAACTATTTGAGGGGTTACTAAGAGATACTATACATGACTTCATAGTACAAAATAATCTTATTTCTCAGCATCAACATGGGTTTACTAAAGACAGGTCCTGTTTGACTAACATGCTCAGCTTTTATGAGGTAGTGAATGCTAATATGGATATTGGGAATGCTGTAGATGTGATATACTTGGACTTTGCAAAGGCCTTCGACACTGTTCCCCACAAAAGTCTGGTGCAAAAGTTGAGGATGCAAGGACTGGGGAAGAGTCTGTGTTCATGGATAGGGAACTGGCTAATGGACAGAAAACAAAGAGTTGTGGTCAATGGATCATACTCAAAATGGGAGACTGTTAGCAGTGGGGTCCCACAGGGGTCTGTTCTGGGTCCAGTGCTCTTCAATTTATTTATTAATGACCTAGTAGATGCAGTAGTGAGCAATGTTGCTATTTTTGCAGATGATACAAAATTGTGCAGAATCATTAACTCTCAGGAAGATAGTGTCATATTGCAACAGGATCTGGATAGGATGGCTATATGGGCACATACATGGCAGATGAAATTCAATGTTGACAAATGTAAGGTCATGCATTTTGGACGTACTAATGGTCTAGCACCATACAAAATAAATGGGATACAGTTGGGGACATCAAACTTGGAGAAGGACTTAGGAGTACTCATTGACAACAAGTTAAATAATCGTACTCAATGCCAAGCAGCTGCAGCTAAAGCTAACAAAATTTTGGGATGTATTAAAAGGGAAATAAAAACTCGAGATGCTAGCATAATATTGCCCCTGTTTAACTCTCTAGTAAGGCCACATCTGGAATATGGAATTCAGTTCTGGGCACCACATTACAAAAAAGATATTGCAGTTTTAGAGCAGGTGCAGAGACGAGCAACAAAATTGATGCGTGGGATGGAAGGTCTCACTTATCGAGAAAGGTTAGATAAACTGGGTTTATTTAGTCTAGAGAAAAGACGCCTTAGAGGGGATCTAATTAACATGTATAAATACATCAGAGGGCAATATAATACCTTGGCGGATGAGCTTTTTGTCCCTAGGCCTTCTCAAAGGACTAGAGGACATGATCTGCGCATGGAGGAAAAATGTTTTAGCCATTTATTTAGGAAAGGGTTCTTTACAGTAAGAGTGATTAAGATGTGGAATGCATTGCCACAGGAAGTCGTTATGGCAAACTCTATACCTGCATTTAAAGGGGGCTTAGATGCTTTCCTTGCGTTGAAAGACATCCATGGCTACAATTACTAGGTAATGCCTAATGATGTTGATCCAGGGATTTTATCTGATTGCCATCTGGAGTCGGGAAGGAATTTTTCCCTTTAGGGGCTAATTGGACCATGCCTTGTAAGGGTTTTTTCGCCTTCCTCTGGATCAACAGGGATATGTGAGGGAGCAGGCTGGTGTTGTACTTTATACTGGTTGAACTCGATGGACGTATGTCTTTTTTCAACCAAAATAACTATGTAACTATGTAACTATGTAACTATGTAACTATGTATTTCTTATAAAACTGCCAAGATTTTAAAGTGGCCTTACATGTAATTAATGTGGGGGCTGGAAGATTGATGCCCATAAGAATACCCAGTAAGGCATCTTTTAGAGCTATCGGATAGCTTAATTTTTCAATTTCCACCCAGGCTTTTTCTTGGGAGTTTGACCACCAAATGTTTGGACATATCTAAGATACAAGAATGGTAATATAATTCCATGTTAGGAAGGCCTAGACCTCCCCTATTTTTAGGAGTATATAAGATTCCCATTTTAATTATGGGTTTTCTTCCTCCCCATATGTGTTTAGAAATAATTCTATTTAAGTTTGAGAAGTATGATTTCCTTAGGGGAATATTTATTGATCTGAAGATATACAGGATTTTAGGTAAGACTAACATCTTGAATGAGTTCAATCTACCAGCCCAGGAAAGTTCCATTTTACCTTTTCCTTCTAAATCCTTCTTCACTGAACACAGTGAGGCCTGGAACCCACTGAAATCCGCAAACGCAAAACGCAACCGCTAGCGTTTTGCATGAGCGGTTTGCAAGCGGATTCATGCGAGTTTTCGGTCGCGTTTTGCAACAGTGTATTTTTTTCCTCAGCGGTTGTGTAGCGTTTTGCGTTTCGCGTTTTTATCCTGATTGGTCATGTGAATTATTTTTAATTTTGTTACAGTGTGCTGAACCGAAAAACGCTAGCAAAATCGCTCAGTTTAGGTTTTGCTGGGCGTTTCTGCTAGCGTTTCAATACTTTACATTGAAGCGCTAACGCTCCCAAAATGCTGCAGGTCCTGCGTTTGCGTTTCTAGGAAACGCAAACGCTCCTGTGGAAGTTGCCCAATCCATTAACATCAGCTGAGCGTTTTGGCAAAACGCTAGCGTATCGCAGCGCTGCCAAAATGCTCAAAAAAACGCTCTTGTGGGTTCCAGCCCTAATGGAGTATAGTCGGCATCATAGAGGCCAGCAACTGAATTGGTCATATAAATACCAAGGTATTGAATAGATTTTGAAGACCAAGGGAAAGGAAATTTAGTGGAGATTAAGTTCTTCAGATCTTGGGATAAATTGAGATCTAACATCAGTGACTTAGAATGGTTTACCTTGTAGTATGATATACTAGAAAATAATTGCAGAGCCTGCACTGTATTATGAAGTGAGGACATAGGTTTTGTCAAGGTCAGAATCACATCATCAGCAAAAAGTCAAATTTTGTGTGATTTCCCACCAATATCAACTCCATGGATGTCTTGGTTATTCCGAATGGACTCGGCAAAAGTCTCCATAATCAACGTAAAGATTAACGGAGACAGTGGACACCACTGCCGAGTTCCATTCGAAATATGAAAAATCTCAGAGTAGAACCCTGACGCATTAATTTTAGCAGATGGGCATGAGTAAAGTGCCATTATACCCCTTAACATATTCCCAGAGAAGCCAAATTTTCTTAAAGTATGATCTAAAAAAGACCAATGAACCCGGTCAAACGCCTTCTCTGCATCCAAAGTTAAGAACAGAGAAGGCGTCCGACCGGCCTCCAGGCGATGTAACAATGAGACCATCCTTCTTGTGCCATCAGAAGTTAATCTATTCTTGATGAACCCGACCTGATCATTTTTTACAAGTAAAGGCAATAGATTTAGCAATCTGTGGGCAAGAATTTTAGCATATAATTTAGTGTCGGAATTTAGAAGTGAGATAGGTCTAAAGCTAGCCGGGTTGGAAAGATCTTTGCCCGCTTTTGGTAGAACCACTACTGTAGCTAGTAGATAATATTGTGGAATATGCCCTGAGGATCTAAATGAGTTGAAGACCTCCGCCAGACGAGGGGCTAAGATGGCAGCAAATGATTGAAAATATTCATTAGAATACCCGTCCGGGCCGGGAGCCTTGCCATGTTTTAGTGTCTTAATGAGGGCAGTGATCTCTGAGGGTGTAATGGCGGAATTCAGTATTTCCAACTGATCTTGCTGTAATAAAGGGAGTTTCAGAGAAGCCAAAAACTCTTCAATTTGCTGTATAAAGGGGTTGAGGAGTCATAGGATCTGTTTTTAAGTTATAAAGTTGCTGGTAGTAGGAAGCAAAAATATCAGCTATTTGCTTAGGCTTAGTAACCCTCTGATTTGTTTGAGGATCAATTAAAAAAGGTATTCGAGAATTGGCTTGTTTTAGTTTACACTTTTGAGCCAGTAACGCACTTGATTTATTGCTTTGAGAGTAATACTTGGTTTTTGTTTTAAGCATATTGAACTCAAATTGGTGAAGGAGTAATAATCTTAGCTCATGTCTTGCCTGGAAGAGCTCTTTTATTGTGACTTGGTTTGCTTTGCTTTTATTCTGCGCTTCCAAAATAGAAAATTTTGAGAGGATAGCTGATATTTGTGCTTTCCTACGTTTATTTTGGGAAGACCCCATCTTTATTAGGACCCCTCTAATGAATGCTTTGTGAGCACTCCAAACTGAAACCCCACCTATCTCGCCACCCTCATTCCATGAAAAAAAAAATCTTTTGTTATCAGCAATGTAAGATTTATTGTTGTCATCCTTCAGAAGTGAAGTGTTTAACCTCCATGGACTACGCTTAAAATCATAGTTTGACTGGGGTATTGTTATTGTGGTAGGAGCGTGATCTGACCACGTAATTGATCCTATAGTAGAATCAGAAACTTTTTGCAAGGTGAGGCTGTCAATCAGAAAGAAGTCTATCCTGGAATAGGTGCGATGCACACTTGAGAAGAAAGTGAAATCATTTTCAGAGCCATGTAAGGCCCTCCAAGGATCATATACATTTTCCATATGAGTTAATTTGCCTAATGGAGAGGTAGACTTAGCAGCAACCTTGGTTGAGTCTATGCCTGGGTTTATACAAGCATTAAAATCACCTCCATAGATAACCTCTCCCTGTCTGACAGCGTCGATCCTGTCAAACAGCCTTTTCATAAATGCTGCCTGGCCCTGATTAGGTGTGTAAACACATACCAGTGTGTAGATAAAATCATTGATTGTACAGATGACAACAATAAACCTACCTAACGGGTCCTTCACGGAGTCAATAATATTTAGTGCTAAGTTCTTATGAAAAGAAATCAAGACCCTTCTCTTCTTTTTCTGAAAGTTACTGTATATTGTATGAGCAAAATTAGGATGGTGGCATAAATGATTGTGAGCTTCCACTAGATTGGTCTCTTGTGCAAAAATGACATCTACCTTGGCTTGTATAGCTTCTTTCCATGGCATGCTCCTTTTAAAAGGGGTATTAAGCCCTTTAACATTTAGCGAAAAATATTTAAGTGCAATTTTTAACCCAGATAGTAATTTCTTTATGCTGAGCAACCAGATAAACAGGTGTAAGTAAGCTGAGATGCAGATACAGGTACATAAATTGGTAGAGGCAGACACAATAAAACATACAACTTGAACAAGGAAGTAACCTATTACACATTGAACATTTGCCATAAAGCCATGATCCCCTGGAAGGATTCAGGGGGTAATCAGGACAAGCGCCTGGTGGCCAGCACTCAGAGGCCAGACCCTGAGCCATAGTTCAGCCTTGGCGAGAGGAAGAAACTCAAAAACTGAAGAGCTCCAGATCTAACGGTGCTTTGCCCGTTGCCACTCCTGCGGCAGCTTGGACATTGACGGGGAGCTGCGGGAGTGAGTAGAATCTTGTAGCGGGGGTAAGTTCAGACATTTGAGAGCTAGCAGACCGTCCTCTGTGTTGGTAATAGAAAATTTGTGCCCCCCATGAGAAATCAGCAGCTTGGTGGGATACCCCCATCTATAGGGGATTTGATGCTGGCGTAGGACTGCGGTGATGGGTGCCAGCGCTTTACAGTTTTGTAATGTAATCTGAGATAAGTCAGAGTACAATTGAAGCTGGTGAAATGGAGAAGGCAAGCTGCCCTTGGCTCTGACATAAGACAGCAAGGCTTCTTTTGTCTGAAAAAAGACAAATCTGGCTATGACAGCTCTAGGTGTGGAGTCCGGAAGGAACTTAGCTTTCGGAAGCCTGTGGGCACGGTCTAATGTAAATTCAACTTCATTCATATCAGGAAAAGTGGCTTTTAAGAGGGACTTAATGTAGTGACACAAACCTGTATTTGGGACTGATTCTTCAATGCCACGAAATTTTAAGTTATTATGGCGGTTTCTGTCCTCTGCGTCCGTAATCTTAACTTTGATCCATGATATATCAGTGGTATGAGAGTCCATACAGTCCACTACTTTATTATGTTCTTGTGTAAGTAAAGCCACTTGGTCTTCGGTATAAGATACTATTTCCCCCAAGGTAGTAATAGAATTCTGTAGTGACGTGGCTAATGCATTAATTTCCCTGGAGATTGAGATTTTAAAGGAGAGCAGGATATCTTTAATAAAATCTTGTGATACAGATTGCGTAGAGGAAGGGAATCCCTCAATGGCTGGTAAAAGCTGTTCGGGATGTGAAGCTGCATGTGTAGGATTTGGGCCTACCTCAGTCTCAGAGTCCTCTCCATCCTGCATACTTTGCTGAGATTTAACCGGGCTCCTGGATGAAGGGGAGCTCTGTGAAGAAGATGCGTCTTCTGATCCTTCTAGTGTACCCTCCGCTCTAGGATTTGTACTGTTTGTGGCTTCTTCACCTATGTTCAGGTTCAGAGAAGCCGCTGACGCACTGCTGTGTGACCCCGCGCCATCTTGGGGTCCTCCCCGCGGCTTGCCTGGGAAGAAATCGGTAAGCTTCCTCGGTCTATTTGCTCCCTTACGCTTCCTGGAGGCATCTCCTTCCATGCTGTTAAGCTCCTCCATCGTTTGGTGCTGTTATCCGGGGTCTCAGGTCGCTGGATAGCCGCTTATTGGTTAGATCACAGACAGAGCTCTTCACTCACGCTGCCATCTACTCCGCCCGAAAGCCATCCCCCCCCCCCCCCCCCGGTACATATATATTAAATAAAACTATTTTTTGTGATCAATTTAGATAACAGTTCACTTGTTTTCAATGACACATATGCTTGGCTTTCTGGGAGGCTCATAGAGGAAACTAATATAGTGGTTGGCAGGGTATTATCCAATTTGATGAATTGCAGAAATAGGAGGAAGTGACACTGAAACACAGTCAAGCAATAATATCTTTATACAGCTGAAATCTATCATGTGTATGAAGCTTTGGCCTAGGTGACTGCAAAGTGAGTGGGAAGTGCAGGATTACAAAACTGAATACGATTTACTGCCATAAGATTCAAAAATGTTTACATTGCTTCTAGCACCTTCATATACTGTATTAGCCCTGCTTGTCAAACAACGCAAAGTTATCTGTGTACTTGCCAGCAAGGCTTTTCAGCACATAATGTAACAGTACATTTTTAATTTAAACAAAATCTGACATGAAGTAGGTATTTCAAGTTCTTTATACTTTAAAGGGAACCTTAAGTGAACGGGGGGTAAAGAGTTTCACTTACCTGGGCTATTACCAGCCCCCTGCAGCAGTCCTGTGCCCTCGGAGCCGCTCTGGAATCCTCTGGTCCCCTGCTGTCACTTAGTTTCGTTTTTGACGACTCACCAGTCAGCCGGCCGCCATGCGTATTATTGGACGCATTCCCTACTGCAATTAGCGCTGTTGCGGACCACAACGCATACAAAAATACGCGTTGCCAAATTCTGCTCGCGTAGATATGTGGCAATGTGTATTTTTGTACGCGTTGTAGTCTGCAACAGGGCTAGTTGCAGTAGGGAATGCATCCAATAATTCGCATGCCAGCCGGGCCTACTGGTGAGTCGTCAAAAACAAAACTAAGTGACAGCGGGGGACCGGAGGATTCCAGGGCGGCTCCGAAGGCAAGGGACTGCTGCAGGGGCTGATAATAGCCCCAGGTAAGTGAAACTCTTTACCCCCCCGTTCAGTTAAGGTTCCCTTTAAGATTGGGTTTACATTCTGTGCGTCATAGACTTTCAGGCCCCTTTTATACTTGTCTTGCAAGTGTACATTGTGTTACCCTGTTTTACCGCAGGGAAACACAATAGCAATGCAAGTGTACGGGGCCTTGCACACCACATCGCATTGCACCGGAAGCTTCTAAATCACAGCCGAGCTGACGCAAAGTCTGCAGCGCGTTACTGTATGACTTTCAATTATGATTGGCCAATCACTGGCCAATCATAATTGATCATAATTTTGCCACCTTCATGTAGTGTGAGGGTCAACAGATATTGAATACTATGAGCAGATTGTGTAGGCAAACCCTCATACTACATGGAGGTCAGTAGTCTGCCTGTCTGAAGGTCATTGATTGGCCAATCATAATTGAAAGTGTGTACCAGGCTTTAAGGAGTGTACACACATCCAATTTTGATTGGCCAATTTGACCCCTCTTATGTAGTATGAGGGCCAACAGATTTAGAATACTATGAATACATTGTGTAGGTAAGCTCTCATACTACACAGAGGGGGTAAAATTAAACAATTATTGTCCGATCGAAATTGAATGTGTGTATGCAAGCTTAATAAATCAACCCCTTAGCTTTGCTCTGCATAAACTGTTAAAATGTGCCAATTTTTCCTACTAAAAAAAACAACCATTTTCAATTTTTTTCTATATATTAGTACTTTTAAAAAAAATTGAAGGGAGCAGCAAGTTTTACTTCCTGCATTGAGCACATTTAAAGAGACTCTGAAGCGAGAATAAATCTTGCTTCAGAGCTCATAGTTAGCAGGGGCACGTGTGCCCCTGCTAAACCGCCGCTATAGCGCCGCTAAACGGGGGTCCCTTCACCCCCAAACCCCCCACTGTGACACTTGGTCACAGACTTGGTCGCTCCTTGAGGCAGGGCTAATGGCTGCAGCCCTGCCTCCAGTTGCGTCTATCAGCGGCGCATCGCCGCCTCTCCCCCGCCCCTCTCAGTGAAGGAAGACTGAGAGGGGCAGGGGAGAGGCGGAGATACGCGCTGACAGACGCGCGTGGGTCAGGGCTGCGGAGGTTAGCCCTGCCCCAACCAGGAAGCACTCCCCCGCTGGAACGAGGGGATTTGGGGGTGAAGGGACCCCCGTTAAGCCGCGTGATAGCGGCGGTTTAGCAGGGGCACACGTGCCCCTGCTATCTATGAGGTCTGAAGCGAGATTTATTCTCGCTTCAGACTCTCTTTAAAGAGGAACTCCAGTGAAAATAATGTAATAAAAAAAGTGCTTCATTTTTGCAATAATTATGTATAAATGATTTAGTCAGTGTTTGCCCATTGTAAAATCTTTGAAATCCCTGATTTACATTCTGACATTTATCACATGGTGACATTTTTACTGTTGGCAGGTGATGTAGCTGCTGCTTGCTGTTTTGGCAGTTGGAAACAGCTGTAAACAGCTATTTCCCACAATGCAACAGGGTTCACAGACAGGAAACTGCCAGGAGTACATACTCAGAATTTCTTGTGGGAGGGGTTTCACCACAATATCAGTCATACTGCGCCCCCTGATGATCTGTTTGCGAAAAGAAATAGATTTCTCATGTAAAAGGTGGTATCAGCTACTGATTGGGATAAAGTTCAATTCTTGGTCGGAGTTTCTCTTTAAGGACATGTTGCCATGGTTTCCAGAAAGCTGCCTAAATAAGGTTATGGCAGCTGCAGGCTGCAGTTCAAAGGTGGGATCCGGTTACAAAATGACTTGTATAGTACTGACATATGTGTTATAGATTTTCAGACTAATGGGTAGTAACCCTTTAACACATACTACTAAATGGTCCATAAAGCTTTAATGAATAATCTATGTTTTGTCACATGATCCTTTCAGCTTTTTTAACCAATTAAAAAATAGCAATTTTTATTTTATTTCATGTGTAGCTCATTATTATTTTTCAAACCACGTATGCATATACATATACTTGCATATGAAACTCCCCCATATCTTTTTTATTTATTTATATTGCTAAATACAGTAATTACTTAAAACCTGAATTGAAAATGAAAAGTCAAAATAAAAATACACATGTCATACTTGCCTCCTGTGTATTCCCTTCATCAAATAAGACACAAGAAAAAGCGTCCATGACACTAAGAATCACTATACAGCCAACTCCATCATAATCATATATAATACTTTATTAAGGGTAGCGTAATAAAAACAAGTAAAACCAATCAGCAAGGGGTCTATACGGGTGGGGTACTAAAAAAAAATACTATTGTACACCAATAATAAACAATATTCATCCAAATTACACTTTGTACATAAGTATCTATTCACCATCACTGGGTAAGCAAATAAATAGCAGCAATTGTAGGAACAAACCTAGCATGAATCAGGTATCTAGCAGCACTACATGTCAATGTATATAGTAACTGTTTTCTCCGCAGATCTGCAAATGCTCGCAATCAAGCCATGAACTTACCCACAGGGAGAGAACCCACACACCGAGGCCCCAATGCTGTGCGCAATCTCACGCATTCCGGACCCCTGTCAATCTCTTTCTCCTCTCCTTGTCCACGATGACTGATGGAATTCTCTGTCCTCCATTTTGAAAATGGCCATTACCCTATAACAGCTTCCTGCTCAGCACACTGTTACACTGTAATAACACTTGAGCCATAGGGAAACATGGACATTACCTTGCTCATCAGTTGTAACTGACAGCAGCTGATATATAACTGACAGCAACTGGTATATTTCAGTTCTTACAAAATCTTGTCAGAACTGGAAGGGATCACTGTAAGAAGAAAATGGTGAGCTCCTGAGAGGAACTGATGGCGAGGTAAGTCTGTAATATTCATTTGCAGCTACATCATGTGTTTATTTTAAATAATTTCACTCAGTTCAGGTTCCCTTTAAGGATGAAGGGTTTTACATTTCATATGTATTATTACTCCATGAGGCACGCGGCCACTGGGATAGTGTGAAAATTGTAACATATGTCACTGTAGTTTGGTGACTGAAAATCAAAATGATAGAAAATGCAGCTAAATTAGTTTTGGAGGGATTTGCCAGTTCCATGTTTCACTGTAAAAACATTTTTTTCTCAGAAATGACTTGTTCATACTATTCCTAGATTATACAAGTGATATTTGCATTTCTTTTGCCTCCCAGCTGTATTGTATGTACAGCAGACAATGATGCATGGACATTATGTAGACATAACTAAACTTGGCTTTGATTGCTTAAAAAACATCATGTTTACAATTAGCTTTTTTCTTTTGTTCTTGTTTTTCTTAAAATTACAACTGTAACTAGAGCAATACAAAGGCTGCCATATTTATTTCCTTTTAAACAATACCAGTTGCCTGGCAGCCGTGCTGGTCTAATTGGCTGCAGTAGTGTCTGAATCACACCAAAAATAAACATGCAGCTAATCTTTTGTCAGATCTGACAATAATGTTAGAAACACCTGATATCCTACATGCTTTTTCAGGGTCTATGGCTTAAAGTATTAGAGACACAGGCTCAGCAGGATAGCCAGGCAACAGGTATTATTTAAATGGAAATAAATATGGCAGCCTCCATATCCTTCTTGTAAGAGTTGTCCTTTAATTAAGTAAACACCAACTAGGATTTTTAGATTTGTTTAAATAAAAAGTTGAGTTGCACCAAAAAAGAAAAAATATAATTTATTCTGAGTCTTTGAAGTAAACCTGTAGTGATAATAAACTTACGAGATCAGTAAGTTAAATTGTAGGACTATTACTGGAATCCCATATGCAGTTTTGGGTTTAAGGGTTAGCAATCTAATTTTGAATGTTGAGCCATTTTTAACATTTACATTACTTACCGTATATACTCGGCTATAGGTCGAGAAATGTAGGACTAACTCACTGTATAAAAGGGGGGGGGGGGGGGGTGGACTTATACACGAGTAGTCTTAAATTTCTCACCCTATAGTCAGGATTGGGGTAAAGGGAGCCGCCACTCTCTCTCCCCCTTACCGCAGTGCAGTGTTGTGTAATGTTCATCCCCTCCCCCTCCATTGTTGGCAGTGTTATTTTAAAAGTATCAACTATCCCCCCTCTATTGGGAGCATTATAGTACATCACCCGCAGCACCGCCGCCCCCCCTCCCCCTGCGAGCCGCAGTGGTCAGCGTACCTTCCCTTGTTTAGTTGTATGCACAATGAGCCGGCAGCCTCCATTCATAAATGTAGTGCCGAGCACAGCGTTCTGCCACTCGCTCTCTCTCATTCATGCTGTTCTGCCTTTGTTAGCTTATCTCCGGCTCCTGAAGTCACGTGAGGCGGAGCTACGCTAACACAGGCAGAACAGCGTGAGTGAGAGAGAACGAGTGTCAGAACACTGTGCCTGGCGCTAAATTTATGAATGGAGGCTGCCGGCATATTGTGCATACAATTAAACAAGAAAAGGTACGCTGACCACTGAGGCTTGCAAGGGGTGGGGGCGGCGTTGCTGCAGGTGATGTACTTACTATAATGCCCACAATGGAGGGGGATAGTTTAGGTACTTAACATAACACTGCCCACAATGGGCAGTGTTATGTTATCACAACGATGGCCACAATGGAGGAAGGAGGGAGTAATTCAACAAATTCAACAACACTTGTCACAATGGGGGTGGGATATTTACATAAGACCTGGCCACAATGGAGGGGGGATGATTAAATCACAATAGTGGCCACAATACTGGTCATTCTGAAAGTGGACCTGAACTCTTGCACAGGAAAGAAGAAAACATAGAAAAATACACCCTGTATGTATTTAGAGAGTTTAGCCTATTTAATTACACCTCATTTGTGTCTATTCACAAGTTATACTTTGCTCTTTCCCATGTCACCTGACTGCCATGGCAAAGATGGCAGATAAGCACGTTTGAAAGCACAGGAGGTTAACAATATGTCTGCTTCTATGAATCAGGAAGTAGAAACATTGCAGATTTACTGTAGGATTTGTATCACCTGTAACAAAGAAATGTTTTTTTGTTTAAAGGTTATTATGCTGTTGCATATCTTTTAGAGCAGAGAGGACCTTCTGAGTTCAGGTCTGTTTCAAAAAGGGGAAATAGATACTTGGGGACATGGTATGGCCACAATGATAGGAGGTTGCAGGGGCCTGGAGGAGTTTATGGGTGCACGTGGGAGCCAGGAGGGGTTATTGACTATAATACTTTATGCAGTGCAGCCATTAACCCATCCTGATCCCCAAGTACAGCCATTAACTTTGCTGGGTAGACTTATACATGAATAATTGGAAAATTCCAGCTTTTGAGGGTCAAATATTGGGGTCGACTTATACACGGGGTCGACTTGTATCCGAGTATATACGGTATGTTCATTTGCTCCTACACTGAGAAATGATGGCCCATGGAACTTTTAATCACTATGCTGCTATCAGAAGTGTTTGCACCACCCCACATAAGTTTTATGGCCTCTAATTACTTTTAGAAGAGCTTCCACTCCATTCAGTGCATTCAGAGGGCTGGAACCCACTAGAGTATTTTTTGAGCATTTAGGGATTGCTTTAAACAACTAGCGATTTCCCTAAACGTTCTGCTAATGTAAATGGATGAGACAGATTCCACTAGAGCGATTGCGATCAGGCAAATTGCAATAGGGCTTTGCGATTTGTAATTGTAGTGGGTTCCAGGCTTAACTGTTCCAACTGCATGGATAAAGCACGGGTTTATTAACTCTTTCAGCAAGGAAAAAAGTGTACAAAGGAAACTTCTAAGTTGGTAGTATTTTTCACATTTATCTTATAATGACAAATGCTTCAGGTGTCCGTTAAGGAAAAGCTCCACAAAGTGTCACTGGCCTGAGAATTAAATAGCAATGAGTTAAAAAAAATAGCAATGAGATTTGTAATTTTTATCTATTAATTGTTTGTACTCAAAAGTTATCAGCGGCAATACTTTTGAATAGAGATGTCGTGAACATAGAATTTTCTGTTTGCAAAAGCGAACTTCCCAAAAATGTTTGCGAACAGGTAAATATGGTGAGCCGACATAGACTTCAATGGGCAGGCGGATTTTCAAACCTACAAAAGTGATGAAAAAGTTGTTTCAAGGAATCTAACACCTGGACTGTGGCATGCCAGAGGGGGATCCATGCCAAAAGTCCCACCAAAAATTACGGCGTTGACGTAAAGTCAGGTTTTAAACCCTAAAGGGCAGAAATCACACTATGCACAGCTCTGGGTGTAAGTGGTCTGTGGAGTGTCACACACAGAGAAATGCAATAGTACTATCAAAATACAGTGATATAATAATGCACATGAGTAGTACTGTGTCTGCAAGTTAATGTAGCAACAGCAGTAGTGTGTGCACAGCTCTGGGTGTCAGTGGTCTGTGGAGTGTCACGCACAGAGAAATGCAATAGAACTATCAGAATACAGTGATATAATAATGCACATGAGTAGTACTGTGTCTGCAAGTTAATGTAGCAACAGCAGTTGTGTGTGCACAGCTCTGGGTGTCAGTGGTCTGTGGAGTGTCACGCACAGAGAAATGCAATAGAACTATCAGAATACAGTGATATAATAATGCACATGAGTAGTACTGTGTCTGCAAGTTAATGTAGCAACAGCAGTTGTGTGTGCACAGCTCTGGGTGTCAGTGGTCTGTGGAATGTCACACACAGAGAAATGCAATAGTACTATCAGAATACAGTGAATTAATAATGCACTGGAGTTGTAGTGTGCGTGCAACTTAATGCTCTGGGTGTCAGTGGGCTGTGGAGTGTCACGCACAAAAAACCACAGGAGACCGATGTGCTAGCTCTCAATAGGGCTGTTTAAAGTGCTTTCAAAGCAAGTGAGGAACAAGAACACAGGCCTAGCTAATGCTTTCCCTACCTATCTGCAGCAAGCCTGTCCCTGCTCTCACTAACAGTCAGCAGCCAGCAGAGAATAAATCCAATATGGCCACTGCAATTGCTTTTTGATGGGGGCGGGGCAGGGGGTCCAGGAGGGTGTGAAAGCTGATTGGTTGCCATGTGCCTGCTGACTGTGAGGTAAGGGGTCAAAGTTTAGCTCAATGATGATGTATAGGGGGCGAATCGAACACGCCAAATGTTCGCTATTCGCTGTGAATGCGAACAGCCAATGTTCGCAGATTACTGCTCGCCGACTAACAGTTCGGGCCATCTCTACTTTTGAATAGTCGTTGGGCTTTTTCTAGAGTTAACATTCTGACTAATGCTTTAGAATTAAGCTTTGTACACAAAGATGCCAACATTTAGCCACTATTATTGTTTTGTAATGTCTTGGCTGAGAATCCAGCATTTGTACTGCTGCCATTTAGCAAACCGTCATACTGGTTTATAAATGATGAAACAGTACATTGTCGTTCCTTGTCCACAGTCATCCTTCTTCACCTCTCCACTGCCCATTAAATATTGCTTGACTCTAGCAGACTTGAACAGCCTATCTCAGCGACACTCATTCCCTGAAATGTCACTCTACTGATCATCAATCATTGATCATTAATGGTGGTGACTTTAACTGAGCACGTGTTTGAGGCTTTAGTTAAAAAAAATATAATCAGAAAAACAGACAGCTTCGCTGACAGATCCGAAGACAACAGAGTCAACTTAGGATACAACAGACTCTGCCTGCCTGGGAGAACTTGCTTGTCTTTTATCACAGCAATAGGTATAGTAAAACCTTCTGACAAGTAGTGGTGCTCAGCAGAGCTCGAATATTCGAGTAGCTCGAATATTCGAGCTCTTTCTCAGCTATTCGAGCTCGGTATTCGAGCTCCGAATAACTAGAGCTATTCGAATGGGGTATTCGAGTACACTCGAATAGCCCATTCACTATTCGAGCTATTCGATCAAAACGGCGCTATTCGAGCTCGGTACCGAGCTCGAATAGCGTCATAGCCCAGATTGATGTCCTTAGAGCCAATCAGAGGGCTCCCAGGCCCTCTGACGGCAGCCAATCACAGAGGGGGACCCTGGCCAGCCCCTACCCTATAAATAGCGGCCGCCATGTTAGGTTTCTCCGTGCTTGCCTGAGACTTGTACAGAGAGAGAGTTGCTCCTTTGTGCTTTGGCTTAGCAAGAGCTCTATTGTGTTCATTTACCTAGCGTTTTTGCTCACATACACCTCCTATATACACCTATATTGTTGTTAGTTAGATAGACATTGTATTTTAGTTAGTAGCTTTTGTGTTACATAGACAGAGACACAGCTGCTGCAGGCTTACACAGCTTTAGGCCTCAGGGCCTGCCTGTGTGGGCAGCTGTTCTCTCCTGTCCTCTGTTAGTATATTTCTCTCATCTATACCAGATCAAAAACAGAAGTTGGAGGAGCACTCATCCATAGGAAGGAACTGTTGTGTGC
This sequence comes from Hyperolius riggenbachi, assembly GCF_040937935.1. Lineage (NCBI taxonomy): Eukaryota > Metazoa > Chordata > Amphibia > Anura > Hyperoliidae > Hyperolius > Hyperolius riggenbachi. Next base: position 292,300,368 of record NC_090649.1, read on the forward strand.
CCAAGCCTTGGATCCCTGTATCCTCAGAATCCTCAGTAGTCAAATGTAGAAAGGAGGCTGGCACCACCAGAAGTAGAAAAGTAAAAATTAGCTCTTTATTGATCAGTCATAAAATGACAGCATGGTCAAAAATAAGGCTTTGGCGGCGACAGCCCGCTGTTTCGAGCTGCTATAGCTCTTTCTCAAGCCGAACAGCCCATACAATGTTAGCAGCAATGACCACACCCTTATATACTGGTCTATGCATCAATTAGCCAATCATTTCAAAATCAGAAACACCAATCAGAGTGCAAGGGCATGTGGATGGACCTGATGGGGAACAGGCAGTGTGTGATGTCATCAAAACATACCTCCCAGTCAGCTGACCAAGGACAGCCCATCGCAGCATGGCAGAGAAAGTTCCACATGTAAAAGCAGGAAGTGCACTGTAAACAAAGTTCACATGCACCAATAGGGACAGGCTCCAATGGCCCACCCATCTTAATATGGCATGGTAAACGCGTACAAATGTCCGCATAATACGCGTCCTATAGACGCGATATCAATGCATAATAGCCGCCGTAACTCGCCATCCAAACGCATTCTCAAAACAATGCGTACAAAAAAGACGCATAATGCGTAATACTGGACGCTAGATAACCGCATGCCGCTACTAATGCCAACGCAATAATAATGCGTACAAACCGACGTAAAAACGCCCCCTGGCCGCATAACTCTATAATGGACGCGTACAAAAAGACGCATAACGCGTGGTACTGAACGCAACATAGTCGCATACTGTTCATTCCAAATGCCACATTAATGCGAAAAAAACGTCGCAAAAATGCCTTCAGGGCGCATAAAAAATGGATGCACAAAAAGAGGATATAATGCATAGCATCATGGCGGGACTCAAATCAAGTCACGCCTAGAACTAATGCCCAACATTATACACGTGGAAATCGCATAACTAGAGAGAACAATTCTCACCAGGCCACAAAGTTCTTCCCTCCATCCGCTCACAAGGACTAAAGAAAAAGGAAAAGAAGAAAAAAACACATCACTGCAAAAAATATCAAAGTTTTCAAAAATATTATAATGCTCCCAACCAGTACTCCACACCCCCCAGCACAGCATAATAGCTGCCTCTTATCATAGTAAATATCCCACATCACTATTTACAGATTCAACAGGAAAATTAAACACAAAAACTTAGATCGTATTCCCTATTAAGTCCTCCCTTTCCCATCACATGCAACCTTCTAATCCACCAGGCCTCTCTTTTGGCCAACTCATCCTGTCTATTTAATCTCCCTCGCCAATTACTCGGAACACTGTCAATAACCTGAACTTTAAATTGGGACAAATTATGTCTAGCTGAAACAAAGTGGCTAGACACAGCCTGGGTCATATCCTTGCCACGTATGGCTGTCTTATGGCCAGACATTCTGACCTTCAAAGCATTGGTGGTCATACCCACGTATCCCAATCCACAGGGGCATTTAATTAAATACACTACGTAACTAGAATCACAGGTATATCTGTGTCTACCCGTGAATCTTTCCCCTGTGGTGGGATGCGTGAAAGACCCACCTTTAGCTATATGGCTACAAAGATGGCAACTGAGGCATGGAAAAGTACCATGTCTGTTTTGCGTGACCTGTGTCCTCGGCTGGTGATGATGGAAGACCTTGTCTCTAACAGTAGGGGCCCTTCTGAAAGACATTAATGGAGGGTACCTAAATTCAGGTATCGTGGGAAACGCATCTTGTAACAGATGCCAATGGTGTCGAATTGCCCGTCCAACCAGTTCGCTACACGTGTTGTATGTAGAGACAAATGGCATACGAAATTGCTTAAGATCACGACGAGTTTTATGATTTCTTGGAATCAGGGTCCTATCAGGATAACCCCTGTCCAAAAACTTTTGTTTCAATATATTCTTCTGAGTTACTGCCTCAGCATCACAAGAGACTATTTTTTCAACACGTTTTAACTGGCCGGTTGGAATGGCATTTTTTATTGGGGGAGGGTGGAAGCTTTGGTAGTGTAGCAATGAATTTCTATCGGTGGGTTTTACATATAAATTGGTAATTAATTACATCCTACATTAGAGATACTGACATGTTTCTTACCAAATTGAGATCACTTGACATCTCTGGAGATGAGACTCTCCTCGTTACTCTTGATGTCGAGAGCCTCTACACCTCCATCCCTCATGATGGGGGTGTAGAGGCTGTAGAATGGTATTTTATGCAATATGCAGATATGTCTGAACCTCAGAGACAGTTCATTGTGAAGTTGTTGAATATTATTTTGAGACGTAATTATTTTTCTTTTCAGGATTCCTTTTATGTCCAGCGACGAGGTACTGCGATGGGGTCGAATGTGGCCCCGTCCTATGCGGGACTTTTTATGGGTCAGTATGAAGACAGTTTTGTATACACCCACCCACTTTTTCACCGGCACGCTAAGTGCTGGTGGAGATATATTGACGACATTTTTTGTTTGTGGGCGGGGCCACATTCGACCCTCGTTGACTTCGTTGCCTCCCTACATTCTTGTTGTCCAGCGATTAGACTAACTGTACATGCAGACAGCTGTGAGGCAACTTTTCTGGACACACGCATTATTAGGAGACAGGATAAATTAATTACCAATTTATATGTAAAACCCACCGATAGAAATTCATTGCTACACTACCAAAGCGTCCACCCTCCCCCAATAAAAAATGCCATTCCAACCGGCCAGTTAAAACGTGTTGAAAAAATAGTCTCTTGTGATGCTGAGGCAGTAACTCAGAAGAATATATTGAAACAAAAGTTTTTGGACAGGGGTTATCCTGATAGGACCCTGATTCCAAGAAATCATAAAACTCGTCGTGATCTTAAGCAATTTCGTATGCCATTTGTCTCTACATACAACACGTGTAGCGAACTGGTTGGACGGGCAATTCGACACCATTGGCATCTGTTACAAGATGCGTTTCCCACGATACCTGAATTTAGGTACCCTCCATTAATGTCTTTCAGAAGGGCCCCTACTGTTAGAGACAAGGTCTTCCATCATCACCAGCCGAGGACACAGGTCACGCAAAACAGACATGGTACTTTTCCATGCCTCAGTTGCCATCTTTGTAGCCATATAGCTAAAGGTGGGTCTTTCACGCATCCCACCACAGGGGAAAGATTCACGGTTAGACACAGATATACCTGTGATTCTAGTTACGTAGTGTATTTAATTAAATGCCCCTGTGGATTGGGATACGTGGGTATGACCACCAATGCTTTGAAGGTCAGAATGTCTGGCCATAAGACAGCCATACGTGGCAAGGATATGACCCAGGCTGTGTCTAGCCACTTTGTTTCAGCTAGACATAATTTGTCCCAATTTAAAGTTCAGGTTATTGACAGTGTTCCGAGTAATTGGCGAGGGAGATTAAATAGACAGGATGAGTTGGCCAAAAGAGAGGCCTGGTGGATTAGAAGGTTGCATGTGATGGGAAAGGGAGGACTTAATAGGGAATACGATCTAAGTTTTTGTGTTTAATTTTCCTGTTGAATCTGTAAATAGTGATGTGGGATATTTACTATGATAAGAGGCAGCTATTATGCTGTGCTGGGGGGTGTGGAGTACTGGTTGGGAGCATTATAATATTTTTGAAAACTTTGATATTTTTTGCAGTGATGTGTTTTTTTCTTCTTTTCCTTTTTCTTTAGTCCTTGTGAGCGGATGGAGGGAAGAACTTTGTGGCCTGGTGAGAATTGTTCTCTCTAGTTATGCGATTTCCACGTGTATAATGTTGGGCATTAGTTCTAGGCGTGACTTGATTTGAGTCCCGCCATGATGCTATGCATTATATCCTCTTTTTGTGCATCCATTTTTTATGCGCCCTGAAGGCATTTTTGCGACGTTTTTTTCGCATTAATGTGGCATTTGGAATGAACAGTATGCGACTATGTTGCGTTCAGTACCACGCGTTATGCGTCTTTTTGTACGCGTCCATTATAGAGTTATGCGGCCAGGGGGCGTTTTTACGTCGGTTTGTACGCATTATTATTGCGTTGGCATTAGTAGCGGCATGCGGTTATCTAGCGTCCAGTATTACGCATTATGCGTCTTTTTTGTACGCATTGTTTTGAGAATGCGTTTGGATGGCGAGTTACGGCGGCTATTATGCATTGATATCGCGTCTATAGGACGCGTATTATGCGGACATTTGTACGCGTTTACCATGCCATATTAAGATGGGTGGGCCATTGGAGCCTGTCCCTATTGGTGCATGTGAACTTTGTTTACAGTGCACTTCCTGCTTTTACATGTGGAACTTTCTCTGCCATGCTGCGATGGGCTGTCCTTGGTCAGCTGACTGGGAGGTATGTTTTGATGACATCACACACTGCCTGTTCCCCATCAGGTCCATCCACATGCCCTTGCACTCTGATTGGTGTTTCTGATTTTGAAATGATTGGCTAATTGATGCATAGACCAGTATATAAGGGTGTGGTCATTGCTGCTAACATTGTATGGGCTGTTCGGCTTGAGAAAGAGCTATAGCAGCTCGAAACAGCGGGCTGTCGCCGCCAAAGCCTTATTTTTGACCATGCTGTCATTTTATGACTGATCAATAAAGAGCTAATTTTTACTTTTCTACTTCTGGTGGTGCCAGCCTCCTTTCTACATTTCTCATCTATACCAGTATTTCTGCTGCTGTCCTTTACTACTGATTGATTCTGTATTTAGTATTGTAGTTAGGCTAGGACACTCACTGTCACTGTTCATAGGCTAAGGCTAAGGCTACTAGCTCCTGCGTGTGTGCACTCACAGTCTTGTACACACACACTCTATTTCCTTCTGATTAGTGATTGATTATTGTAATTAGTTAGTTACTTACTGTTACTACTTGTTACTCTTACTGTACTAGGAGTCTAGGACACTCAGTCACTGTTCATCGGCTACTAGCTCCTGCGTGTGTGCACTCACTGTCTGAGTACACACTACACACACTCTATTTCCTTCTGATTACTGATTGATTATTGTAATTAGTTAGTTACTTACTGTTACTACTTGTTACTCTTACTGTACTAGGAGTCTAGGACACTCAGTCACTGTTCATCGGCTACTAGCTCCTGCGTGTGTGCACTCACTGTCTGAGTACACACTACACACACTCTATTTCCTTCTGATTACTGATTGATTATTGCAATTAGTTAGTTACTTACTGTTACTACTTGTTACTCTTACTGTACTAGGAGTCTAGGACACTCAGTCACTGTTCATCGGCTACTAGCTCCTGCGTGTGTGCACTCACTGTCTGAGTACACACTACACACACTCTATTTCCTTCTGATTACTGATTGATTATTGTAATTAGTTAGTTGTACTTACTGTTCTTACTTGTTACTCTTACTGTACTAGGAGTCTAGGACACTCAGTCACTGTTCATCGGCTACTAGCTCCTGCGTGTGTGCACTCACTGTCTGAGTACACACTACACACACTCTATTTCCTTCTGATTACTGATTGATTATTGTAATTAGTTAGTTGTACTTACTGTTCTTACTTGTTACTCTTACTGTACTAGGAGTCTAGGACACTCAGTCACTGTTCATCGGCTACTAGCTCCTGCGTGTGTGCACTCACTGTCTGAGTACACACTACACACACTCTATTTCCTTCTGATTACTGATTGATTATTGTAATTAGTTAGTTACTTACTGTTACTACTTGTTACTCTTACTGTACTAGGAGTCTAGTACACTCAGTCACTGTTCATCGGCTACTAGCTCCTGCGTGTGTGCACTCACTGTCTGTGTACACACTACACACACTCTATTTCCTTCTGATTACTGATTGATTATTGTAATTAGTTAGTTACTTACTGTTACTACTTGTTACTCTTACTGTACTAGGAGTCTAGTACACTCAGTCACTGTTCATCGGCTACTAGCTCCTGCGTGTGTGCACTCACTGTCTGTGTACACACTACACACACTCTATTTCCTTCTGATTACTGATTGATTATTGTAATTAGTTAGTTACTTACTGTTACTACTTGTTACTCTTACTGTACTAGGAGTCTAGGACACTCAGTCACTGTTCATAGGCTACTAGCTCCTGCGTGTGTGCACTCACTGTCTGTGTACACACACTACACACACTCTATTTCCTTCTGATAACTGATTGCTTATTGTAATTAGTTAGTTGTACTTCCTGACTGTTACTACTTACTTACTGTACTAGGGACACTCACTCAGTCACCTCACCCACCAACCCACTCCATTAAAGTACCCCACTTTTCACCCGCCCTTTTAAAAAACTTTTGTCTATACGCCCAAAACATCGAAGATGTCTGGAAGTGGCAGCCAGCGCGGTTTGGGCAAGGGGAAGGGCAGCAAGGGAATCAGGAGGAGAGGGAGCAGCATTGTGGCAGGCCGCGGCCGCGCCACCATGCACAGTTCCGCAGCAGCAGCAGCAGCGTCAGTGGCTAACATTCCTCCCATAGCCACTGGCCGTGGACGCCTTGGGCGCCACCCAGCAGGAGCATCTGCAACTCACGCTGCAGAGACACAGCAGCAGCAGCGTGTAGCACCTGCTCCGATTTTCCTCCAGCCGGGTCGGAAACGTCCCATTGAGGAAAAGGATGCAGACACTGTGGTGCAACTGATGACGGAGGATGAGCAGCCCGCCATCAGCTCTGCATCCGAGGCCTCCACCCTCACCACCACCACCACCACCACCACCCCTGTTCGCAGCAGCCGCCCAGCAGGGCCTGGGGAGGAGGCCAGTTCACCGTCAGTCGCCGACCTGTCACTCAGCAGTCTTTTGACCCCAGGCACCATCAGGGTATTGTCTGCTGTTGTTGGCGATTTTGAGGAGGAGATGCTGATGGGCACTTTGGGGGATGAGGGATTGGACAGCAAGACTGTGGCGACAGTCAAGCAGCCCATCCATGCATCAGGAGAGGAGTTTGGGGGGTCATCATCCCAGCAGGACATGTTTCAGGAAGGGGAGGATGATGGTGATGACACGGTGACAGACAGAGACTGGGTGCCACCACCTCCAGGGGATGTCGTCCTCAGCAGCTCTGAGGAGGAGGAGGAGGATGCTCTTGTGGGCCTTGCAAGGAGGCGCATCATTGCAAGCATTGGCAGCAGTAGGCAGGTCCCACAGCCTGCTGGTGTCTCAGGCTCAGCAGCAGCAGCAGCAGCATCTGCCAGTACCACCACCAGCCGCACCCAAGCCCCCCAAGCCCCCCCCCCAACCACCACAGGGAGACAGGCAGCAGCGCTTCCATGCCGTAGGGGGATGTTTCTGTCACCAATCTGGCGATATTTCACCATGCCCACTGTGTACAGCAAGTACGCCACTTGCAACCACTGTCAGCGGAAGTTGAGCAGAGGTGCAGACCCCTTAAAGTTCAGCACCAGCTCGCTCATCAACCACCTTGCTGCGAAACATTTCCACCAGCATGAGGAGTTCCAGAGGCTGAAGGAATCTGGTGCTGGCAGTGGCACCACACCCATCACTGCACAGCCTTCAGCAGCAGCAGCAGCAACAGCAGCCACCCGCCCTCCTGCTCCTCCAGCAGCACCAGCAGGAGTGCGGAAACGCACTGCTCCTCCCCCCTCTGCAACTCCTGCCACCGACACTGAGGCCTGTTCTGGCAGCCAGTCATCAGTGGCCTCCTCCGCTGTGTCTGCTGATTCCCGTGCCAGCAAAAAGCGACGCCAGAGCCTTTTGAGCGAGTCCTTCCAGGGGGTGGTTAGGGCTCTGCCTCCCAGCAGCCGTCGCGTGCGGCAGCTGAACGGCTTGCTGGCACGGGCCATGTGCTCCCAACTCCTGCCGTACACGCTCGTGCAGGAGGGGAGCGACATTCGTGCGCTGCTTGCTTGCGCAGCCCCAGACTGGCAGCTCCCCAGCAGACACTTTTTCTCCCGCAAGGCCATTCCTGCACTGCACCACTTTGTGATGGCCAATGTGGAGAGAGGGCTGGAGCACGCGGTTGGTGAAAGGGTCCACGTCACCATGGACTCCTGGAGCAGCCGCTTCGGGACAGGCCGCTACCTGTCCTTCACTGTCCACTGGGTCAGCTTGGTGGAAGGGGGTGAGGATGGGAGAGCAGCAGCGGGCACAGCAGCAGCAGCAACACAGTGGGTGGTGCCACCCCGCAGGGTCAGGGGAACTGCAGCAGGTTCCTCCGATCCTCTGCCATCCTCCGGCACACCTGGCCAAACCCACCGCCTCAGCAGCAGCGTGAAGGCCCGCCACTGCCAAGCGCTGCTGCACTTGGTCAGCCTTGGGAAGACCAAGCTGACGGCAACCCATGTGTTGGCCAAACTCCAGGAGCAGGAGAGGATTTGGCTGACCCCCAGAGGCCTCAGAGTCGGAGAGGTGGTGGCCGACAATGGGGCCAATTTGGTTGCCGCAATAGACAGGGGAAACCTGACCCACATCCCCTGTCTTGCCCACGTGCTGAACCTGGTGGTGCAAAAGTTCTTGCGCACCTACCAGGGGATGGGCGAACTGCTGGAAACGGCAAGGAACGTTGTGCGTCACTTCCGGCGCTCGGCTGCAGCCTGTGCGAGCCTGGAAGACGTGCAAAAGGAGCTGGAGCTGCCACGCCATCGGCTGATCCTTGACGTTCCGACTCGCTGGAACTCCACCCTGGCGATGTTGGAGCGTCTGGTTGAACAGAAGCACGCTGTCAACCAGTACCTTGCCCTGGCCACTGTTTCCGCCGCTCAGAGAAGGGACAAGACCAGCAACATCCCGTCCATCATCCCCGATGATGACTGGAGGCACATGCAGCAGGTGTGCTTAGTGCTGGCTCCCTTTCTGCAGGCCACTAACATGGTGAGCAGGGACCATGCTATGGTCTGCGAGTGGGTGCCCCTGGTTTGTCTGCTGAACAGGGCCCTCGATGCTTTGCTGGAACAGGGAGCGGCAGCCTTGGACCAGCAGGAGCGGCAAGCAGCTGCACAGTCCACCTCTGAGGGGGAGGAGGAGGAGGACTTGGTGGAGGTCCCTGACCTTGCTGCTGATGAGGGGGAGCAGCACAGTGCAGCTGAGTTGGTGCGGGGGTGGAGAGAGGATGAGGCTGACGAGGCAGAGGAGGAGGATGAGGACAGCAGCACTGCCGTCGATGTGCCAGCAGACGTGGCCCGCCTCTTCCCAATGGCAGCGCACATGCTGACGTGCCTGCGCAGGGACCCCAGGGTGATCCAGATGAAGCAGAGGGAGGACATCTGGATCAGCATGATGTTGGACCCACGCCTCAAGGGGAAGTTGAGCCAGTTCCTGCCGCCTGCAGGAGGAGACCCAGCGCAACAAATAAGGAGCTTGCAGCAGGCCCTTGTTGAGCGCTTGGAGGAAGCCTTCCCCCAGCCTTCCACCCCCACTGTCCAGCAGCCAGCACAGAGGCAGCAGCAGGTGCCTGCATCCAGCAGCAGCAAGCGCCCCACAGACCTGCTGTCTCTCAGCCACGAGCTCTACAGGACTGTAGAGGCTCCGGCAGCAGTGACTAGAGAGGAGGTGCATGCAGCAGCATCCTCCTCCGGTCACAGCCAGCGCCTGACCCGCATGGTGGCTGACTACATGGGGTCCTACAGCGGGCTTGACAGCGATGCCCCTGTTGATCCCATGGAGTATTGGGTCAAGCGCCTGGAGATCTGGAGCGAGCTGGCGCAGTACGCCCTGGAAGTGCTGTCCTGCCCCCCTTCCAGCGTGCTGTCCGAGCGCTGCTTCAGTGCAGCTGGTGGCGTGGTCACCGAGAAACGCTCACGTCTGTCTCACAAGTCTGTGGACAGACTGACGTTTCTCAAGATGAACCAGGCGTGGGTGGAAGGCGAGTTCCTGGCCCCTGTTGTCGGCGAGAGGGGGACATGAACTGGCTAAGAACCATCGTTAATGTGCCTTACCACCCTTTACCACCTCCTGGCTCCTGCTCACTAAGCCAGCATGGTTCACTTTGACTATTACGTCGCCTGCAGCCACACATTTTACACCTACAGTGGGCTGCTGTGTGCTGCTGCTGCTGTCTGTCTGTGTTTCCCACTGCCAGGGTACACAGATTTACCTTCTGCTGCCACTCTGCCACCAGCTATTACGTCAAACAATAGCTATATATCTGTGTAATTTCTTTTACAAACAAAACCAAAAAACCATTAAAAAAAAAGGTTTAATTTTTCTGAGGTGCCCGGGTTGAAAACTGTGTTGTCCCAGTTGTGTATTGGACACAATGTGGGCTGCACGACCGCTGTCTGGGACCTCCTGTTGTGTTTATTTACAGCCCTGGTATCACCGCTAGGTACCAGGGCTATTATGTCACGCTGCCTACCTGCTGCCACACTCACACTACTCCTCCATTACTCCTGCTGCTGCTGTCTGTCTGTGTTTCCCACTGCTAGGGTACACAGAATTACCTTCTGCTGCCACACTGCCACCAGCTATTACGTCAAACAATAGCTGCTCACATAATTACTCCTCCATTCCTCCTCCTGCTGCTGCTGCTGTCTGTCTGTGTTTCCCACCGCCAGGGTACACAGATTTACCTTCTGCTGCCACTCTGCCACCAGCTATTACGTCAAACAATAGCTATATATCTGTGTAATTTCTTTTACAAACAAAACCAAAAAACCATTAAAAAAAAAAGGTTTAATTTTTCTGAGGTGCCCGGGTTGAAAACTGTGTTGTCCCAGTTGTGTATTGGACACAATGTGGGCTGCACGACCGCTGTCTGGGACCTCCTGTTGTGTTTATTTACGGCCTGGTATCACCGCTAGGTACCAGGGCTATTATGTCACGCTGCCTACCTGCTGCCACACTCACACTACTCCTCCATTACTCCTGCTGCTGCTGTCTGTCTGTGTTTCCCACTGCTAGGGTACACAGAATTACCTTCTGCTGCCACACTGCCACCAGCTATTACGTCAAACAATAGCTGCTCACATAATTACTCCTCCATTCCTCCTCCTGCTGCTGCTGCTGTCTGTCTGTGTTTCCCACCGCCAGGGTACACAGATTTACCTTCTGCTGCCACTCTGCCACCAGCTATTACGTCAAACAATAGCTATATATCTGTGTAATTTCTTTTACAAACAAAACCAAAAAACCATTAAAAAAAAAAGGTTTAATTTTTCTGAGGTGCCCGGGTTGAAAACTGTGTTGTCCCAGTTGTGTATTGGACACAATGTGGGCTGCACGACCGCTGTCTGGGACCTCCTGTTGTGTTTATTTACGGCCTGGTATCACCGCTAGGTACCAGGGCTATTATGTCACGCTGTCTACCTGCTGCCACACTCACACTACTCCTCCATTACTCCTGCTGCTGCTGTCTGTCTGTGTTTCCCACTGCCAGGGTACACAGAATTACCTTCTGCTGCCACACTGCCACCAGCTATTACGTCAAACAATAGCTGCTCACATAATTACTCCTCCATTCCTCCTCCTGCTGCTGCTGCTGTCTGTCTGTGTTTCCCACCGCCAGGGTACACAGATTTACCTTCTGCTGCCACTCTGCCACCAGCTATTACGTCAAACAATAGCTATATATCTGTGTAATTGGTTGTAAAACCAAAACTACAAAACCATTACAAAAAAAGGTTTAATTTTTCTGAGGTGCCCGGGTTGAAAACTGTGTTGTCCCAGTTGTGTATTGGACACAATGTGGGCTGCACGACCGCTGTCTGGGACCTCCTGTTGTGTTTATTTACGCCCTGGTATCACCGCTAGGTACCAGGGCTATTATGTCACGCTGCCTACCTGCTGCCACACTCACACTACTCCTCCATTACTCCTGCTGCTGCTGTCTGTCTGTGTTTCCCACTGCTAGGGTACACAGAATTACCTTCTGCTGCCACACTGCCACCAGCTATTACGTCATACAATAGCTGCTCACAATACTCCTCCATTCCTCCTGCTGCTGCTGCTGTCTGTCTGTGTTTCCCACCGCCAGGGTACACAGATTTACCTTCTGCTGCCACTCTGCCACCAGCTATTACGTCAAACAATAGCTATATATCTGTGTAATTTCTTTTACAAACAAAACCAAAAAACCATTAAAAAAAAAAGGTTTAATTTTTCTGAGGTGCCCGGGTTGAAAACTGTGTTGTCCCAGTTGTGTATTGGACACAATGTGGGCTGCACGACCGCTGTCTGGGACCTCCTGTTGTGTTTATTTACGGCCTGGTATCACCGCTAGGTACCAGGGCTATTATGTCACGCTGTCTACCTGCTGCCACACTCACACTACTCCTCCATTACTCCTGCTGCTGCTGTCTGTCTGTGTTTCCCACTGCCAGGGTACACAGAATTACCTTCTGCTGCCACACTGCCACCAGCTATTACGTCAAACAATAGCTGCTCACATAATTACTCCTCCATTCCTCCTCCTGCTGCTGCTGCTGTCTGTCTGTGTTTCCCACCGCCAGGGTACACAGATTTACCTTCTGCTGCCACTCTGCCACCAGCTATTACGTCAAAAAATAGCTATATATCTGTGTAATTGGTTGTAAAACCAAAACTACAAAACCATTACAAAAAAAGGTTTAATTTTTCTGAGGTGCCCGGGTTGAAAACTGTGTTGTCCCAGTTGTGTATTGGACACAATGTGGGCTGCACGACCGCTGTCTGGGACCTCCTGTTGTGTTTATTTACAGCCCTGGTATCACCGCTAGGTACCAGGGCTATTATGTCACGCTGCCTGCCTCATTGACTGCATGCTGCCACACACTCATCCTCCTCCTCCTGCTGCTGAATTTACCTCCTGCTGTCTGTGTGTTTCCACTGCCAGGGAGCACATACAATGGCGCTTCCAACATGCGTGCGCCACCAGCTATTTGTTGTTACGCTCAAAAATAGCTGCATTTCTTTAAAAAAAAAAAATGAAAAGAGAAATAAGTGAAGAAGAAGAAGACGATATAGGAGAAGATGAAGAAGAAGAAGATGAAGAAGAAGAAGATGAAGAAGAAGAAGAAGAAGAAGAAGAAGAAGAAGAAGAAGATGAAGAAGATGAAGATGAAGAAGATGAAGAAGAAGATGAAGAAGATGAAGAAGATGAAGAAGAAGAAGATGAAGAAGATGAAGATGAAGAAGATGAAGAAGAAGATGAAGAAGATGAAGATGAAGAAGATGAAGAAGATGAAGAAGAAGATGAAGAAGATGAAGAAGAAGAAGAAGAAGAAGAAGACAATATAGAAGAAGAAGAAGAAGATAAAGAAGAAGAAGAAGAAGATATAGAAGATAAAGAAGAAGAAGAAGAAGAAGTATATACAGTACTGAACAAAATTCTGGACACAACTTCTCTTTTCACCTTTTTTTTTTAAAGGAACATCCCCACATAATCACTTGCTGTTGTTACTTGGAAAAAAATATGTTTCTTGCATAATTCACCCTCAAAACAAGTGTTGGGAAGCTATTTAAGGCCAATTCGAATAGTCAGCTCGAATAATGAGCTCGAATACCGACTCGAATAGTGAGCTCGAAGTCCGAGGTCGAATCGAATAGTAAAATTTATTCGACTCGAATATTCGACTGACCTCGAATAATTTACTATTCGAATTCGACCAAACTCGAATTTTAAAAAGGGGTATTTGAGCACCACTGCTGACAAGTCTGAAACCATATACACAAGCTTTCAGGGGGAGAAAATGCATATCTAAGGGTTATTTCAATGCAGATTATAAACAAAGGAAAAGTGTTTTAAAATATCAATATTACTTTTGTTAAATAGTTTGTGGAAGTTACTTTATGTCATTTTCAATGCAAATATGTAAAAAGGTTACTGCAGTTATTTAGGTGCTAGTCTATATCATTAGGCAATGAGTAAAATGATAGTTTATTGGTAATTTGTACTGGTATTTTACTAATACATTTGGCTGCGCCACTATGCAGTGCTAAAATGTTATTTTACTATTGTTTAATCTGACCCTATTCATACTTGAACCAACCCTCTATGCCTAATCCTAACTGAAAAACCCTCAATAGATAACTGCGGACATTGTGGATATTTTCGGACATCTTTACCAGTAACAACTCATTCCGCAGATCTTTGTGCTGCTTAAAATTTATATTTATTGATAGCCACAAATTACACCCTGGGCACCGCTATAGCCACAATTAACATTGCGATCTGCTCGGCCCCCATTTTAACAAAGCGCTGCAGGTGCCCAAATTAGCTTCTTTGGTTTGCACTTCTTAGTACATCTCTAGTCAGTCAGGTTGTGATAGCATCTGATTTATACGCGGTCACACAGCCTACTCTTTGGAAGAAATCATCTTTGCCAGCCTAAGTATTTGGGAGAAATGATCTCTGCCAGCTGTCTTTTTGCAGAAGCCTTCTCATTTCCCGAGTCTCCATTTGGCAAATGAAGATATATTACATTTCTTATTTATTTTTCACAGGCTCCCTGCAATTTCTGATTGTGCTGTTAGAGGTAGATTTTTCAATCTTAGGTATCGCTCCTTTTTATTCAGCTGTTGACTGTATGTGTCATCAGGCTCATACACATTTTCCTGTGTGCCTCACCCGCCTAAAGCGTGCTTATGTGTTTAGGTGCTCTGACATTGTAATATTGTAATATATGCTGCTATGGTGACAATTCTTGCAAATCAGCTCCACTGCAATATTTCTAATATTGATATCTACTTTACAGAGAGCTTTAGTCAAAATATATATGAACAGAACACTATGAGGTAGGAGGCCCTCCAGTTTTAGAATATCAGTATATAAGAAAAGTATAAACAGCCTAACTTAAAGGAGACTTCCAAGGTATTTTTAAAACAATCTTTATTTAGCAGAAGACAACACGTGTTATGACCTAAATCTTCCCTACATGCACAGAAAATGGTTGCTGGATTAAGCAACCTAGACTTGTGAGTGTCATATACTCATACATTTAATATCCATCTTATTTACCTATAACACTGGAATGGGTGTCCCTGTGTTTTTTCTCTTTTGCTTGATTCATTAATCAAAAGATAAATATTTGGGTATTTTTAAATGTTCTTGTGTATTTTTAGCACTGTAGGAAGAACATTGCCTTTGTACACAGTATGTATATTTTCTGAGGTACATTTTTCCGTGCTGGCTAGTGGAAATAAAACAAGTTCTGAAAAGAAACCTTTTAAAGGACAACTGACCTTAAAGGGATATGGAATCATACATATTTATTTCCTTTCACACAATGCCAGTTGCATGGCATCCTGCTGGTTTTCTGGCTGCAGAGTATTTGAATCACTCACCTGGAACAAGCAAACAAGGATGCAATCAAACTTCATTCAAAACATCTGATCTGCATGCTAGTTTAGGGTCTATGACTAAAAGTATTATAGGCAGAGAATTGGCAGGACAGCCAGGAAATTTGCAATGTTTATAAGGAAATAAATATGGCAACCTCCGCTTGGATTAAAGCCGGCTGAGGTGGCCAATAACAACCACATCTGCTGATAATCCAGCATTGTACAGCAGCCCCTGAACAGCCCCATACATGGATAAAAAACCCAGAATAGAGGTTTCAACCCTTTCTTTCTCTATCAAAAGCTCTTCAAAAAGGTTTGGATTCAGTTAGTTAAGCTTTAACATCAGCTTAAAGAGAATCTGTACTCTAAAATTCTTACAATTAAAAGCATACCATTCTATTCATTATGTTCTCCTGGGCCCCTCTGTGCTGTTTCTGCCTCTCCCTATGCAATCCTGGCTTGTAATTGCCAGTTTTATGCAGTGTTTACAAACAAAAGACATAGCAAGTGATACGCTGAGAGGAGCTCAGTGTGTGAGTCATACAGAGTGTGCAGGGGGCCTGGAAAGGGTGTGTATAGCTTCTATCCAATCACAAGCAGCACAGCACATTCCAGCCTGACTGCCTCAGCCCGACAGAGCCGACAGAGGAGAGAAGATTAGATCATATAACAGAGATAATACAGCCACTGTGCAACTACGAAAGGCTACAGTTAGACAGACCACATTAGAACAGGTATAGGAACTTATAAGATAGAAGAAATAAGGCTGAAAATTCTCTTTAACACTTTAAACAAGGTTTAATACATTTATAAAATCATTGTTGTGTTTTCAGATTTCATAACGTGAAACTTACACATCAAAGAAGATATGTATTGTATTATAAAGTCACTCATATAAAAGAACTCCTAGTAACATTCACAAATATATACAATGACAAATATCAGAAGCTCATGAGAAATGATAGTTTCTGAGCAAAAACTGTAATGATGATGGGAGTTTTTTCTTTCTGTGCGCAGCAAACTTCCTGTCTGTAAACCTGTAGAAGGACATTGCAGAAACCTTGAAAGCCTAAATGGCCCTTAACATTGTCAAGATCTGAAGTTTTGTTTAAAGGTATGACCTTTACGTATATATTTGTGGATATTACAAGATGCCTTAAAACTGCACTGTTCACAATGTACTTTGTTGTAATATTTACCTATTTGTTTCACAAATTCAAGTATCTAAATAGGTTTTATTTGTCTATTAATCTGATTCACATGGAGTATTAATATTATAGTATTTGAAGAACCTTGTTATAAATTGGTCTTAGATATATACTAGCAGTGGCACATATGTAGGCTTAATCTAACTATGGAGTATTTCTGTTCTACCACCCATATGTTCACTTATTTCCTGACCAGGGTGTTCATGTTTATCTAATGGACAGTGAATGTAACATACAGAGGTGGTTGCAACCTCTATACCAGCTATAAAGAGATGATGCAGAGACCCTGGAAGGGGCCCATGTGGGCTCCTTAGGTCCAGGGTTCTTGGTGTAATCATTATCTCTGCATCACTTTTTGCTATACCAATGGCCAGAAAACCTCACTGAAGGTACTGTGACAAATAAACGTTTATTCATCCAAATAAAGTAGTTAGAGCCTTATAAAAAAATTTCCCTGTAGCCACTATTAAAAAGTGACAGCAGATACAAAAAAAAAGACTTTGTTTAAAAAGATCAGGGGAGCCAGGGTTTAACAAAGTTCCTCTCTCTGGACAAATGTAGCAATGTCATGCTAATTACCCTTGGGCAAGTGAGATACTCCTGTAATCACTAGGTAGACCAAATTACTTCCTTTCCCAAAGTGAGAATCTGGAGATATTGCTAGGATCGAGGACAACCAACCATGCAGGGAGAGAAATTTCTCACCTATTGTAACGATCGATGTCAGCACACAGAGAGAATCTGATTATTGGTGATCTGCAGTATCACCAAGAATACAGATATACAGTGGTGTGAAAAACTATTTGCCCCCTTCCTGATTTCTTATTCTTTTGCATGTTTGTCACACTTAAATGTTTCTGCTCATCAAAAACCGTTAACTATTAGTCAAAGATAACATAATTGAACACAAAATGCAGTTTTAAATGATGTTTTTTATTATTTAGTGAGAAAAAACCCCTCAAAACCTACATGGCCCTGTGGGAAAAAGAAATTGCCCCCTGAACCTAATAACTGGTTGGGCCACCCTTAGCAGCAATAACTGCAATCAAGCATTTGCGATAACTTGCAACGAGTCTTTTACAGCGCTCTGGAGGAATTTTGGCCCACTCATCTTTGCAGAATTGTTGTAATTCAGCTTTATTTGAGGGTTTTCTAGCATGAACCGCCTTTTTAAGGTCATGCCACAACATCTCAATAGGATTCAGGTCAGGACTTTGACTAGGCCTCTCCAAAGTCTTCATTTTGTTTTTCTTCAGCCATTCAGAGGTGAATTTGCTGGTGTGTTTGGGTCATTGTCCTGCTGCAGCACCCAAGATCGCTTCAGCTTGACGAACAGATGGCCGGACATTCTCCTTCAGGATTTTTTGGCAGACAGTAGAATTCATGGTTCCATCTATCACAGCATGCCTTCCAGGTCCTGAAGCAGCAAAAAAAAAACCCAGACCATCACACTATCACCACCATATTTTACTGTTGGTATGATGTTCTTCTGCTGAAATGCTGTGTTACTTCTACGCCAGATGTAACGGGACACGCACCTTCCAAAAAGTTCAACTTTTGTCTCGTCGGTCCACAAGGTATTTTCCCAAAAGTCTTGGCAATCATTGAGTTTTTTTTTAGCAAAATTGAGACGAGCCTTAATGTTCTTTTTGCTTAAAAGTGGTTTGATCTTGGATATCTTCCATGCAGGCCGTTTTTGCCCAGTCTCTTTCTTATGGTGGTGTCGTGAATACTGACCTTAATTGAGGCAAGTGAGGCCTGCAGTTCTTTAGATGTTGTCCTGGGGTCTTTTGTGGCCTCTCGGATGAGTTTTCTCTGCGCTCTTGGGGTAATTTTGGTCAGCCGGCCACTCCTGGGAAGGTTCATCACTGTTCCATGTGTTTGCCATTTGTGGATAATGGCTCTCACTGTGGTTCGCTGGAGTCCCAAAGCTTTAGAAATGGCTTTATAACCTTTACCAGACTGATAGATTTCAATTACAGTACTTTTGTTCTCATTTGTTCCTGAATTTCTTTGGATCTTGGCATGATGTCTAGCTTTTGAGGTGCTTTTGGTCTACTTCTCTGTGTCAGAGAGCTCCTATTTAAATGATTTCTTGATTGAAACAGGTGTGGCAGTAATCAGGCCAGGGGGTGACTACAGAAATTGAACTCAGGTGTAATAAACCACCTTTAAGTTATTTTTTAACAAGGGGGGGCAATCACTTTTTCACACAGGGCCATGTAGATTTGGAGGTTTTTTTTCTCACTAAATAATAAAAACCATCATTTAAAACTGCATTTTGTGTTCAATTAGGTTATCTTTGACTAATAGTTAACAGTTTTTGATGAGCAGAAACATTTAAGTGTGACAAACATGCAAAAGAATAAGAAATCAGGAAGGGGGCAAATAGTTTTTTACACCACTGTATACCTGATTATTGATGATCTGCAGAATCACCAATTTTACAGATATAGTACTAACCTCTGGACACCTGTATATAACGTGAGTGTTTGGTGCAACTGTATTTACTTTGAGTAATCTACCTGATGAGCAGGTGGTCCTTGACAGTATGGACAATACTGCTCTTTAGAGAAGCAGGAACAGGGAAATCTTTAGAGAAGCACGAGAACCCTCCAGCAGCCTAAGATTTTCCAAGGGGTGGAGTCTCAGGCTGAAGTAGGAAGGGCCAGAGAGTGAGTGACACCTGAAGGTGGATGTCACTAACTGATCTGGAGACTATCTCCTAAAGAGAAGATATAGCTCTCGAGGTCGGGCAAGCCGGGTCGGCAACACTTGACAAATAAAGTACAAAGACAGAAGGCTGGTTCGGTATCCAAGACAGGCAGGGTTGGCAACAGATAATCAGATATGCGTGGTACCGAATCAGCGAGCGGAGGGATAGTCAGGAAAGCAATAGGCCATAACAGATATCAAACAATGCCTAGTCTTAGGTGTAAGGTCCATGGTCTCTACACCCTGGAACTAGTCTGATGTATAACAGAATGATAACACAAGTTCCCTAATCTTGGGTGTGAGGTCCGTGGTCTCTACACCCTGGAACTAGTCTGAAGTATAACAGAATGATAACACAAGTTCCCTAGTCTTGGGTGTGAGGTCTGTGGTCTCTACACCCTGGACCTATTCAGAAGTATAACACAATAATAATACTGTAGTAATCTGGCTCAGTGTGAATTCCCAGGTCCTCCTGGTTCAAACACACTGTTGGATCTGACTAAGGTCTGAGTGCTTCCACGTAGTGTTCGCAATGGCAGACAACTTGTGAGTGTCCAGCTGTAACTATATATAGAGTAGCGCTCTCTGGCGCCACCCCTAAATGATAGACCAATAGCCACTAGCTCTGAGGTCAGCTGACCAGCCTGGTCAGCTGATCCCCCCTTGGCCATCATAAAAGTTCTGCCTCTCAGCGCGCGCGTGCGTATTCCTGAATCTGTGTGAACTAACAGACCCAGCCACACCAGCCGCATGCTGCTGCGTGCAAACCGCCGCACTGGATGCGGAACCAGCTGCCCCGCTATCAGTACATGCGGAGGCTTTTCCGCATTCACTCCCAGTACCAGACACATGCCTCTGCGTGCAAACCGCCATGCTGGACACGTAATTAGCCGCCTTGCTGTCAGCACACGCGGCGGCTTTTCCGCGTTTTCTCACACCTAGGCTTCTCTTCCTGAGATAGTGAGGCACCTCAGTTCCGTACATGCAATGAGCCAACCACCAGGGGGTCCTGCTAGCATCCTGCAGAAGCCACTTAGAGAAAACAGCTGGCCTTCTGCTTGACCTAGAAAACCTTTCCTTGACCTCACAAATATGAAATCAATATTTTGTCATAAATATGACTTTCCAAATGGGTGTCGGCCTTTAGAACCCGCTTATTATGAAATTCAGAACAAACCACACGATAAGCCCTGCCAAAGCAGAGATATGCATTTTGGGGTCACAATTCACTCCAGACCCCTTGAGTTTGATATCATTGTTTTTATAAATTATGACCAACCTGAAAATGTTACTAAATTTAACATAACCTGTTACGGTTTTGGAGATAGAACTCCTATCATGATTTAGATATATTTCTGTCTCCATGAGAAGGGGCTGGCTCATCTCAGGTTCCAAGAGGTGTGTGATCCCCGCCCTCACTGCTCCTTGCTATGCCAATAACTTGACAGAGCTCAGAAAGCTCTGGGTCCAAAGTCCTTCATCTAAAATGTTTGTCGAATAACATCCTGACAGCCAGCTGGACACAGGCAAAATCTCAGAGCATGGCAATGTGCCATCTTGGACTTTCTCCAAAGACTTGCGATTGCAACATGGACTACCAATAACGGTATTTGAACTGTATATTAAGACATTCTGTTTCTTTTCATCTCTCCCCTTTTTCTATCAAACCAATCTGTTCTGCCGGACAGGTATATTTATCTGTGGGTTAAAGCATACTGTGTGTATGTAGTTTTAGAATAAAACTACCCCCCCCCCCCCCCAAAACA
This sequence comes from Hyperolius riggenbachi, assembly GCF_040937935.1. Classification (NCBI taxonomy): domain Eukaryota; kingdom Metazoa; phylum Chordata; class Amphibia; order Anura; family Hyperoliidae; genus Hyperolius; species Hyperolius riggenbachi. The sequence continues at coordinate 292,321,276 of NC_090649.1, forward strand.
TATAGCCATCGGTCATTGCTTCATTGTGATACGCAAGCCCCTTCACCGCGGCAAGGTAATGATCACAAATGGGAATTGACACATGTACATGCCTTTTGTTTTGTTGTTGCAGCTGCAGTGCAACCAGACAAAAATAGGCAGGCATGTATACGCACCAGAAAAATTTAGGAATCCGCCTGGAGTCCTGGACCCTGTTGGTGGTGATGGAGAAGGCAGTCAAGCGACCTGCAGGCAGAGATGCTGTGTGGGGAGCAACTTAGTCATGGGGCAGGCAGTCAGACGATGTGCAGGCAGAGATGCCGTGTGCGGGGACTGACTAAGTCTTCGGGCGGGCAGTAGCCCTCCGGGATATATGCCTCATTCATTTTGATAAAGGTGAGGTACTGAACACTTTTGTGACTGAGGTGACTTCTCTTCTCAGTGACAATGCCTCCAGCTGCGCTCAAGGTCCTTTCTGACAGGATGCTTGAGGCAGGGAAAGACAGAAGTTGGATGGCAAATTGGGACAGCTCTGGCCACAGGTCAAGCCTGCGCAACCAGTAGTCCAAGGGTTCATTGCTGCTCAGCGTCTACATTCACACTTAAGGCCGGTAGTCAGCTACCTGCCGGTCCAGGCATTGGTGGAGGGTGGATCCGGAAGGGCTAAGGCAAGGCGTTGGACTAAAGATTGTCCACATGTCCGACATCACCATGAGATCGCTGGAGCGTCCTGTCCTTGCCTGCGTGGACATGGGAGAAGGATTACTGGCAGTTGGACCTTTATTGCGTTGTGCTGTGACATCACCCTTAAATGCATTGTAAAGCATAGGTGCCAGCTTGTTCTTTAAGTGCTGCATCCTTTCTGCCTTCATGAGATTTGGAAACATCTCCACCACTTTGTGCCACCCAGTACAGCTCATTCCCCTTGAGGTTTTTTATATGGGGGTCCCTCAACAGGCTGGACAGCATGAAAGATGCCATCTGCACAAATTTGGATGCAGACGTACTATCCATCTCATCTTACTCTTCCTCAGTGGCACAGTAGGAATTAAGGGGCCAAGGGCCAGCTGCGACTGACTGACAGGGCTGTATATAATGCAAGTGGGCCACACACAATAAATAAATAGATCACAAGAACAAGATTAGCTCTCAAAAGAGCTGTTGAGGGGTGTTTTTTTAGCAATAAGAATAAGCAAGGAGCAAGCTAACAAGCTTACAAGAACCTAACTAAGCTTTCCCTATGAGAGTCTGCAGCAGCTCTCCCTTCTCTAATTACTGCAGGCACATGAGTGAGTCCAATGCCTGATGCTGCCTGCCTTTTATAAGGGAGGGAGGGAGTGTAGCCTGATTGGCTACAATGTGCCTGCTGACTGTGATGTACAGTGTCAAAGTTGACACTAATGATGTAGTATAGGAGGCGAGTCGAACCGCCATAGTTTGCGCAAATAAGTTTGCAGTCAAACCGTTCGGGTCATCTCTATCGAAATGTAGTAACTTCCACATAATGAAAGAGTGGGTGGCACACCAGTGGCTCAGCAATCAGACGACTGCATTGGAGCAAAAGTCACACCATGTTTGAAGATGGGCACTTGATGAAGAGCACATGACCAAGACATGTTGTGTGACTTTTTCTACACTATAATTGCTAGATAGCAGAGTCTATTGTGCCAACTCCTCTTTCTTTATTTGTGAGTGAAGGTCTAACTTACAAAGGAACACTAGACAAATTGGTCTTATATAGTGGGAAAAATAGTTGAGATAACTTTTCATCTTCTCTATAAAATAACTTTTTAGCATTCTGCAATTGAAAAGGTACCAAAAAGTACTATGAAAGTTATATTGAATATTTTCCTTCTTGCTGGTGAATTAAAGGGCATTTTATTGTGTAAATAATTAAAGTCCCACCAAATGACATCACTTAGTTCATGTAACATCCAATAAAATTTACATGTGCGGTCTGACTCTGTGCATCTTAAATTTACTAATATTAAAGAACCACTACTGGGAAAAAATTGTAAGATTTAAAACGCATACATATAAAATACACATTTCAGCCAGAGTAAAATGCACTATAAATTACATGTTCCCTATGTTACTGTCACTTAATGAAAATCTTACAGATATGACAGATTTAGAACTATTCAATCTCCTCATGGGGGATTCTGAGTATCACCTGTGTATCACAGAGATGCAGGCTGGTCTACCTACTCTCTGCACACTATTTTGGCAGTTGGACGGAGTACTTGCAATTCAGTAAGTTCATTTTTAAACAAAGAAACACTGTAAATGAAACTTATCCATGAGGGGATGGACTAGTCCAAAACCTGTCCGATCTGTCAGCCTTTTACTACCTACTGTAAGTGACAGCAGCATGGGAAAAAAGTAATTTATAATGCATTGTACTGTAGAAGAAATCTACATTTTATATTAAAACTTTTTTATTTGACAATTTCTTGTGATAGTTGTCCTTGAAGTGAATACACATCCTAGATGTAAAAATTTCCTTCTAAAAGATTACAGTTTGAAATAGAAATCTGGCTTGCCTTTCTCCTGTACTTTGAAAACCAAATGACAAGCTGTTTGGGAATGTAATATGAGAAATACCGCAATGCTTTCAGCATGCAGAACATGCTGTTTCTTTCAAATATTTAAGAGCCTGTTTACATCGTTTTTTTAAGTCTGCTCAAATACATTAACATGTAAAAAAAATATCAAGAAACAATTGTTTCACACAACAGCCCGTTTAAGTAAAATAATGACAATGTTTAGCAGCTATATGCTATTTCCTGCTTGAAAATTAGTGTTGTCATCTGTAGGCTAGATATCATGTTATAAACTGTCAGGCACTGAAGAGAGCTAATTACGTGCTGTATGTAGATGTCAGCTACACTTAAACATGGACGGCGTGCAAATTCTTACCAACGTTTTATTAATACTAAGTAAGTAAATCACAGTGGTAAAGTGTAGACAACAGGGAAATATGTCAAAGCCTTTGATTTGAAAGTCATTGTTTCTAGTTCTCTCAATGATAAAGTGTACCTATTTTCCAGGTACCTACTCATCCAGCATCATATTTTTAAACAAAACAATAGTGGTATGGAGTTGGTTCTCCCTATTATGCTATAATCCTGTATTCTGAAAAAAAGGTTTAGTAGACCCTTAGTTCTCGGTCCCTCTGACCCGGACATGCTATGCTGTGCATGCACAGTATGTCCGCTTGTGCACCTTGTAACTGCACTCTCTGGTGACCCCATGTCTTGAACATGTGCCCTCCTATCACATTACGTACCCAGAATTCGTGCGGTCCACCCTAAGTGGACATACTGCGCACGCACAGTGTAGTATGTCCAGATCGAGGGCAACTGCACCGATCAGGAGTAAAGAACGGGACCAATTACCAGAGAACTGAGGGTGACACCGAGGCACAATAGGTGCAGTAAGCATCTACACAACTCCCCACACAGTAGGCATAATTTTTTAAATATGTTAAGTGCTAAGGTATCCTTTAACCACTTATGTGGTTTCAAGATGGTATAGCTACCTCCCGCTAGACTTCAGTTCCTGCTCAGGGCCATAGATATTCATCTGTTGCTGCGGATGGCTGCTGCTCACTCTCTTGCCCACTCCCACGTGAGTTCTTGCTGCTATCTGTTAGAGGAGAGAACAATAAATGGGAATGCTGTTCTCATTCATTGATCTAAGTCACTGTGCCAATGATCGCCGGCATCAATGAGATCCCTGCGGTCATTGTAACTAACAAAAGTAACACATCCGTGCTTTACTTCCTGTTCACTTACTAATAGTATACTAACAGGAAATAATCCGTGGGGACACCTTGTGGCCAAATAGTAATATTACACCTACATACATTTATTTTAATAAAAAGACCCGCACATACATTTAAAATTAACCCCTTACCTCCCACACTCTCCCATAGTTACCTAAATAAAGTATATGCATTCATTAACCTCCTGAGCAGTATGGGCGAGCTCAGCTCATCCATTACCGCAGGAGGCAATAGCATGGCCCAGGGAGATTTAAAAAAAAAACTTTTTGTACATCATGTAGCTAGCACTTGGCTAGCTACATGTGTTTTCCGATTGCTGTCGCTCCCCCCACGATCACCGCAATCGGCGGCGTTATATGTACCCCCTGCCGAAGCCTGCGCTGGTGCAGCCTCTTCCATCACCACCAAGCGCCGCTATGGTGAGGATCGGGACTGCGCATGATGTCATGACATCGATGACATCAAGTGTCATGTCCGATCGTCGCCATAGTGACGACCGAAGCTGAATGAAGAAGTTACGGCTCTCACAGGATCCCGGAGCGGAAAATATAGCCGGCTGCGATCAGGGCTGGACACAGCACTGGGACAATCAGGGGACACATGTAGCTAGCTTAGTGCTAGCTACATGATTTAAAACATTTTTTTTTAAAACGGCCTTCCCGCGGACGAAAATCCACAACAATTGAATGCTAGGGAGGTAAAAAAATGAAAATTACAAAAATACATAGTTACCTTAGGGACTGAACTTTTTTCATATGCATGTCAAGAGGGTATATTAATGGGAGCTGGGAAAAAAGGGCGCAGGCCGCTAGTGGACAAAAAGGGCGCCGCCATTCACTCCCATAATAAATAACGTTTAATGGGCGCCGAGCAGGAAAAAAGGGCGCCGGAGCTAAATAAAGTTTACAAACGGCTCCCGGAGCTGTTTAATGATTTATAACTGAGCTTGTGTTGATTTACGTTTATAAAATGCACCCGTGCCGAATAACGTTTATGAAAATACTAAATATATTTATCTAATTTAAATAATTAAAACATTATTTAAAGTTTTATCCCTTACTGTTTTTAAAACATTATTCACAAAATAAAGCGATCAGTACGTAATGTAAATTGGAATATATTTTTTGGAGTCACAATTTGTAAAACATTATTATCCACATAATAAAGGGGGGTCTTAGGTTTAGGCACCACCAGGGGGGTCTTAGGTTTAGGCACCAACAGGAGGGTCTTAGGTTTAGGCACCAACAGGGGGGTCTTAGGTTTAGGCACCAACAGGGGGGTCTTAGGTTTAGGCACCAACAGGGGGGTCTTAGGTTTAGGCACCACCAGGGGGGTCTTAGGTTTAGGCACCAACAGGGGGGTCTAGGGGTTAGGGGTAGGTACAGGGAGGGTTACTTAGGCACCAACAGGGGGGGTCTTAGGTTTAGGCACCAACAGGGGGGTCTTAGGTTTAGGCACCAACAGGGGGGTCTAGGGGTTAGGGATAGGTACAGGGAGGGTTCTGTGTAAGAGTAGGCTTAGGTATAGTTTTAGTCAAATTTTAGTAATAATTACTAATGTTTTACAACACTTATTATGAACGTACTTATATTTATATCATCGTTATAAAGAATATTTTCAGATTTTATTATAAGAACAAACCATAAATGAAGGTTATTCACAATAATATACAATTATAACAATTAAACATATATTATTGTTTTTTTAATAAACGTAATTATAAGTTTAACTTTAGAAATAGGGAAGATTAACGTTTTCACAATTTCCGATTTTATAAACATTATTTAATGATTTATAGTTTTGTTAAACTTTATTTGTAAACGAAATATAGCACACTATTTTTATAAACCCTATTAATGATTAATTATTATTTAGAGTTTACACCCCGCGCCCTTTTTGTCCAGGCGCCCTTTTTGTACGTACGCATATTAATGTTATTTTTGAAATTATGGGCTTTTAATAATTGATGGATGCAAAACTGAAAAAAATGCACCTTTATTTCCAAATAATATATTGGCACCATACATTGTACTATGGAAATAATTGAAAAGTTTTAATACCAATGGCAAAAAGTTGTGGGTTTTAATTACGGTAGCTTGTATTAATTTAAAACTATAACGGACAAAAACTGAGAAATAATAATTTTTTTAAATTGTTCTCTTATTTTCCCAATAAAATGCATTTAGAATAAAATCATTCTTAGCAAAATGTACCACCCAAAGAAAGCTTAATTGGTGAAAAAAAAACCAAGACATATATTGTTTGTTGTGATAAGTAGTAATAAAGTTATTGGTAGATGAATGGAAGGAGGGCTGAAAGGTGAAAATTGCTCTGGTACAGAAGGGGATAAACTCCTCAGTAGTGAAGTGGTTAATAAGTAAACCACTTCCTGATGTCTAACCGTAACCACTCCTCCTTGTTAAGTCCTTCTATATGCCTAACCTTATTCCCCTTCCTGACCTTATCTGTAAATAGGAACTTTATTCCAGGATTGAACTTTATCCCATTCAGTAACTGATACCCCATTTCCCACAAGAAATCTCTATCTTTTTCTCTAATAGATCACCAAAATAGCATAAGAGTTTATTTATATATATGTGTGTGTGTGTGTGTGTGTATAACCTTTTTGCCATCACATTGTTAGTGGGTGGGTTTATAGATAATAACTGGAGCTACCATTATCTTTACTGGTGAAAATTAGTAAAGATGATGACCGGCAGGCTCACAGTTGATCAAACAACATGAACAAATTGCACAATGAGTATCAATCATTTCTTCATCTGTCTTCTATTTTTTAACTTGTCACAATGTATTGATTTCTTCCCGCACTGCTATCTTTTGGTAAGTTCTTCCAGATGCCTAACCTCACAATCCCTCCTATTTCCTATTGCTAATTACCTTACTTTATTTTTTTGCATATATTCTAACTAATCCACTTAATTGACCACTTATAGAGAGACTGAAGCGAACAAAAATTGCTGTTTTTAACTGCTAGTTTGCTTCAGTCCTCTCATTAGATCTAAACCGTCGCATCCTCGCTGCAAAACGAGCGCTTTACACCCCCCAAATCCCCGAGGGGAAATCTGCCCAGCGCTTCCTGGAAGGGGCAGAGCTTTCAGCTGCAGCTCTGCCTCTCCTGATGTCAATCGCCGCGGATCGCCGCCTCTCCCCGCCCCTCTCACTCTTCCTTCACAGAGAGGGGCGATTGCCGACAGGAGAGGCAGAGCTGCAGCTGAAAGCTTTGCCTCTCAGGGCAGCAGAATCCACAACCAAGTTGGTCGTGGATGTTTGCCCGGGGATTTGGGGGTCTAAAGCACTCGTTTTGTGGCGAGCATGCGGCGGGTTTACACCTAATGAGACTTCTGAAGCCAACTACCAAGTAAAAATAGCAATTTTTCAGAGTCTCTTTAACCCTAACTTTTCAGGGCTGTTCCCAATAGTTAGCACTCAGTTATACAAAAGTCAATCGCTAGTGCCTAGTGCCCAGAGTGGCACACAAAACACAGAGGAGCAGCTTGGTAGCAGCAGCTTTATATAACACCTATGGCAGCATCCAAAAGAGCTTGCAGCTTAAGGCATTTCTTTGCTTTGCATTGTTTTAACGTTGTTAGCCATAGTTTATATGATTTTCTCTCGGTCGTAATTGTGTTAATTACGACAACAAGATGACACAATCCTATTTTAAGGAGGCACAATTAAAAAGACATTTAAGTTACGCTAGGCTTGGAAATATAGTGAAATAGAGTAAAGTAGAAAAATGAAAACCTCTGGGGATGAAGCTAATGGTCCTTTCGGGTTTGTTCATTACTGGTTAAATTGCCAAGGAGTTTTCAGTAATTCATGCATGACCTTTATCTCCTGTAAAATAGATTGGGGAGTTCAGCTTTCCTCACTATTTGAAGTGGTGGGGGATCATGCCTTGGGAAACTTCAAGGGATTTTCATTAATGAGCTCACTTCACAAAACTGAATGACAGAAATGAAATTGTGGGATTCTCTAGGCCTTTGAGGCCTGGAAAGGAAAATTGGAATCTTTGTTTAGCATACTGATAGATGAAATGTGAACGGCAGCAGAAAGTTAGAGTGCGTTCACATGCACAATCCCCCATAAGCAATGTGTTTTTATTAATGGGTCATTTGCATATCATGACACGGCCTCATGTTTTCTCAGGTGAAATGTGTTTCATTTCTGGGCAGGCATATATGAATGGAAATCAGTGATCCGTGTCTGCAGATGAAAACTATTATTTATGCAGTGCAGCATTCTAAGAACAAATCAAATGTAAATATAAAAAGCAGCCCCCTCACTTTCGATACAGATGTTATTATAGAACCATATGAACATAAACATTCTAAATATGATAATTTGAAGGCAAACATGTGGCCACAATACTGCACCCTCTCTCCTCTCTGGACTATGGGAGGGGCACACATGGTATGTTACTGACGATCTTCTCTGGGCTGAGTGTGAGGGCCTGTATACACCACTATATGAGTGCAAAAATCATGCTGCTGGTCCAGGTCAATAAAGGATTGTTACTCCATTCATGTGAAGATGATTTTCAACTTCAAATGACAGTATTCAGAAACGTACTTTTTACTTGTTTTATTTTGCTGCCTAAAAGAGTTAATTTCTAGGCATAGAAGTGACAGCTTCTGTCTTGTCGGTACCTTGTCGGGAAAATAATAAACATCACTGATAAGAAAATTACAGCCATAAAGATTTTCCTGGCAGAATACAACTTCTGAAGACAAAGGGCTTGATTCACAAAGCCGTGCTAACTGTTAGCACGCTGGTGAAAAGCCCATTATCACGCTTAAACACGCTTAAAAAAAGAAACGCAAAGTTTACGCGTGCAATGCCATTAAACCTTATGCGACATTTCGAGTGCACCGGACTTTGCGCCCAAAACTTTGCGCTCGAGTTTTTCCCTCAAAGCGGTGCTAACCTGTTTAGTGAAATGCTTATCACGCCTAAAAGTCCTTAGGCATGCTAACTAGGTTAGCACCGCTTTGTGAATCAAGCCCAAAGAGTGATAAATACATGATCTATTAACCTTCTTCAAACTCTGGGACACTTAACAGGCTGCCACTGATTAGAGACCGTAAAACATTCAACCTACTTTTGGAAATATTTAAATATATACACAAAAAAATGGGATACTTAAAAAAGTCCTTTTTAGGAGTAGGAGGATAAATATAACTGTTTATCTCATCAGTTTATTTTTTTTTACCTCGGCTTCACTTTTAAGGTGCACGTTCCAGAACTGTAGCCTTTACTTTTATATCAATCCTTTTTTTGTCATTTTAACCTGAGAGCTTCTCCATCTTCTTACATCCATATTGGGCAATGCACTTTCTTTTTATATAAGCAACTGGGTAGTGCACTGGTTATAGACAATACCATTCACAACAGGAAACCAGTGTTTGAATTGTGGCTGGAGCCAGTTACCTATTAAGTAAGGAGACCTTGGGGAAGACTACATAGCACTTCAGGCTGGCCTACTGAGTGTGCCCTTGCTAGCTTCAGCTAGCTGCAGCTCTCAAGCACTTAAAGCCTGGGTGAATGTGAGTACAGAAATATTCTCGCATCCACCCACTACAACTCTTAGCACAGGAAAATTAGAACATTGCACAGTGTGGATCCATTATGGATGTAGGGTTAGGTAATATGTACCCCACAGGTAAGTAATGCTACTCACCCCATCCCCCTAGCCCCTCCCTCCATCCCCCCCACCCCAAAAGGCACACTATTACAAACCTTCCTGACAGGGAGGTTCATTTAAAAAAAAAAAAAAAAAAAATAGTTTGAGGCACTCAGCTCACTTGGAGAATGCCTTTTTTAAGGTAAGGATTGATTTAAAAGGGTCTTTTAGTAGAACTATCTGTATTGCCTGGTAGCAAACATGTTCTTTACTATTGCATTGGCAGAAAGAGAAAGTATTGTGGAATGCTGTGGATGGTGAGGAGTGAACTTGTGGTGGTTTATTTTCCAGGCAAATGACAAATTGCACCCAACAGTTTATAAACATGCGAATCCCAGTATGATGCAGATCGATCAAAAACAGCTTACCATTATTTAAAGCACTTATATGGTGATCGTTACAATTATAGTACAAGTAAAGAGCTAATGCTGTGACTGGAGGAGGGCCCAAATCAGGTACAGGGGCCCCGGGGCAGTTGCAACCTCTTCTCCTGTTGCTATGTCACTGTCATATAGACCTGACAAATGTTTCAACACGTTATAATAATTTTTACTCTCAGATTTAGAAAAGGCTGGCACCACATTGTAATTAAAAAGCTCTTTTATTCAAATTGTGCTGAAAACAAAGAATGAGCAGAGTCAACTAAAAACAGCAACAGCTGTCTGTTTAGGGCTATTCACCCTTCTTCAAGCTGTGCAGCTGAAACACTCTCAGCAATAGCACAGCTGATTGCTAAGTGGTGCCAACCCTCTCTAGTTCTGCGGGACAATGACCGAATTTGTACAAGATCCCTTATTATATGGGTGCGGCCTTAACCTTGCATATAGGATAACGATTTTTCCCACACAGCACAAATTTTAATACAGCAGAGTTATATTTGCTTATAATCCTAAATTGAGACAAGTCGATAAGATTATTTTCTGACAACAGGAGCTATAGTGAAGGTCGGAAATTACGATTTCCAATTCAGTAGAAATTACGATTTCTGCCATTGCCGATTACCGATTCCACGCATCTCCAATTTTCGCTTTCCGATTTCTGAGGAGTCTTTTTTTGGTATTTTTTTTTTGCATTCTCTGATTGCCTAATACTTCCAAGTTGACTCTTCATTCTCTGATTGGTCCCATGCTTCCGAGTTCTGTGATTGGGTTAAAATTACAGATAATGGAGTATTTCCATGGAAATCTGATTTCCTATTGGACATGCCTATTTCCAATCGGGAAATGTGGAAATTTAATTTCCACGGAATCCAAATGAGCATCCCTACTAAGGGAGAATGTGCCCATTGTCATACAAAGACACTTCCCAATAAAAACTGATACATAGGTTTGGAAGCACCATATCACTAAAAGTGAAAGGAAAGATACTTGAGTGCTTTGTACTGTGTAAACATATGAAAACAGTGACCCAACTAAATAGGTAGAGACTTCTGGGAAGTCCTATATACAGCCAGTGTCGGACGAGGAGCTGGAAAAGCTGAGGAAATCCACTTGCTGGCCAAACAGCAGTAATCAGGTGTTGCTGCTCACAGTGAATACTTGCTGCAGGTTTCTATTGGGAGTGATAACACAGGGTTACTGCTGCTTGGCCAGCAGGTGGATTTCCTTAGTTTTTCCACCTCCCGACACTGTACACAGCATACTTTTGCTATGTATTATGGAAAGATTTATGGGCAGAGAGACAGAGTACTAGAGATGGCCCGAACGGTTCACCCGCAAACTTATTCGCGCAAACTTTATGGCGCTTTGACCTGACCCTATACTACATCATTAGAGTCAACTTTGACCCTATACATCACAGTCAGCAGGCACAGGGTAGCCAATCAGGCTACACTCCCTCCTGGAGCCCCAACCCCCTGTTATAAAAAGCAGGCAGCATCAGCCATTTCACTCACTTGTGTGGCTGCAGTAATTAGAGAAGGGAGAGGTGCTGCAGAGCCATTAGGGAAAGCTTAGTTAGGCTACAGTTAGGCTTGTTAGGTTGCTCTTTCTTGCTGATACTTATTGCTAAAAAGCAATCCTCTTCCTCAACAGCTCTTTTGAGAGCTAATGTTGTTCTTGTGATCTATTTTTGTGTGTGTGTGTATGTGTCCCACAGACTCTTGTGTTGCATATTCAGCCCTGTCAGTCAGTCTTAGCTGCTGGACCTTGGCCCCTTGGTAATTCCTAATGTGCCACTGCCAGGCCCAGCACATTCAGTGACTACCTGTGTGTGTGACAGCTGCACATTTGTAATACCATCACTGCATATACCTACCTGTTGTTCAGTGCACCCACCTACCTAAGTGACCGCATGCAGTGTCACTGCACCTGTTCACGGTACCTGTGTGTGTGTGTGACAGGTGCACATTTGTAATACCCATCACTGCATACCTACCTGTTGTTCAGCGCACCCACCTACCTACGTGAGCGCACGCAGTATGATATTTAATACCACCAGTCACTGTACCTGTTTCTCGGTACCTGTGTGTGACAGCTGCACATTTGTAATAACCATCACTGCATACCTACCTGTTGTTCAGCGCACCCACCTACCTACCTGAGTGCACACAGTGTGATATTTAATACCACCAGTTACTGTACCTGTTCACGGTACGTGTGTGTGTGTGTGTGTGTGTGTGTGTGTGTGTGTGTGTGTGTGTGTGTGTGTGACAGGTGCACATTTGTAATACCCATCACTGCATACCTACCTGTTGTTCAGTGCACCCACCTACCTACATGAGCTTACGCAGTGTGATATTTAATACCACCAGTCACTGTACCTGTTCACAGTACCTGTGTGTGTGTGTGACAGCTGCACATTTGTAATACCTATCACTGCATATACCTACCTGTTGTTCAGTGCACCCACCTACCTACGTGACCGCATGCAGTGTCACTGCACCTGTTCACGGTACCTGTGTGTGTGTGACAGCTGCACATTTGTAATACCAATCACTGCATACCCACCTGTTGTTGTTCAGTGCACCTACCTACCTATCTATGTGAGCGCACACAGTGTTATATACCACCAGTCACTGCTCCTGTTCACGGTACCTGTCACTGCACCTGTTCACGGTACCTGTGTGTGTGTGTGTGACAGCTGCACATTTGTAATATCAGTCACTGCATACCTGTTAACTGCACCTGTGTAACCACACATTGTTGTACCAGCAGTCACTGCAACCTGTTCACTGCACCTGTGTACCGTACATTGTATTAGCCAAGTCAGTGTATACCTTTCACTTCATCCCCCCCAACATGGACAAAACAAGAGGCAGAGGCAGGCCACCTGTCAGGTCTGTTAGAGGTCGCGCTGTCGTGATTTTGTGCGGCCCTCGACCAAAGTACAGTGTTCAGAAGAAGGCATGTGCCCTCAACCCCCAATATTGTCAGGACGTAGTTGACTATTTAACACAGAACACCTCATCTTCCTCAGCTTCCGCACGGAAGTGTGGGATATCTTCCTCCTCCAGGCGGATTCCTGAGGCATGTACAAGTGTCAATTCCCCTTCATGATTGTTACCTTGCCTCGGTGAAGGGGCTTGCGTATCACAATGAAGCAATGACCGACGGCTATATGAGTGTCCCGGGGGGGGCACACCCAAGATAATAAGGTCTTTGCTTTATTGTGCACAGACCAAATTCGATCAGCTGGACAGTCACTGTTGTTCTGTCATTGAGCTACCTCAGCCCGGCGACCATATGGGCTTGAAAACCGACATGGCCTGCACTCTTGCCATGGTGCGCACCAGTCCAGCACGGCCATCACTACACAAACAGCTGTGTGCGGTGCGTTACACAGTGAGTTTGGTCTGTCAGTGTGAAGCAGTACACTAATTACACTCCCTGATTGATGTATACACATGCAAGATGCTTTAAAGAGTAACTGTTAGGCATTAAATGCAAAATAATTTTTCTATTGCAGGGTGTTATACAGCAAACAAGGGTGCTAACAAGGCAATTCAAACATTTAAAATCAATCTTACTTTTTTTTTCCTGACAGGCTTTTCCCCCTTATGCCCCCAGGATCTATAAACGTACGCAGACGCAAAAGAGAAGTGACATGCAGGCTGAATCAGCCTGATTGGCTGAAGCCTCTGTCACTCACCTCTCTGCGCTGCGATTGGCCGCCTGGTCTCCCCTTCACTGCGGTGGATCTAGCCGCTGTTAGAGCGCAGGGAGGGGGGGCAGAGGCTATCTCCTCTCTCTGTCCTCTGCCCCCCTCCTCCAGTAGCATGTCCGCTCGGTCTCCACCCGCCTGCTGCATCTGCCGCTGCCGCATTCCCCCTCTTCCCCGCACTGATCAATGGGGAAGGATAAAGGCGACGCACACAGACTCACCTAACAATGGTTCCTGGTGCTGCAGTTCCCCTCTATACTCTCTGCGCTGCCTCTGGTGGTAGTGCAGAGAATAGATGAGAACAGCAGCGCTTGGATCCATTATTAAGTGAGTCTGTGCCTGCTCCATTTATCCTCCCCGCTGTGCCTAAAATATGTGCGGGGAGGAGGGGGATTGGGAAGGGGGGAGGAATCTACCCAGACAAAGCAAGATGGCCCCTGCCAGGAGGGAGATAGTTTAGTAAGAGGATTAAAAAATTAAAAACATCTGGACAGTGCAATACATCTGTTATGTAAGTAGCGCAAGTATTTATCTACTTACATATGTAGTTTTTTAGGGGGGCATATCAAAGCACTTTAGGCCAGCAATTTAGCATTCAATGTGATTTCTGCCCTTAAAACACTGCTTTGCGTCAAATCCAGATTTTTCCCCTGGACTTTTGGTGTCTATCCCACTGATCCATGAAAAACTCAGATGTTAGACCCCTTGAAACATCTTTTCCATCACTTTTGTGGCCAGCATAAATGTTTCTCGTTTTCGAAATTCTCATCCCCATTGAAGTCTATTGAAGTTTGCGAAAGTTTGCGCAAACCAAACTTTTGCGGAAGTTCGCGTTCGAGGTTCGCGAACCGAATATCGGAGGTTCGAGCCATCTCTACAGAGTACAAACATGTTACCTGGAGTTACACATTTCACATAATGCTTATTATACAAGCAACATATGCAATGTGACCATTTTGTCTGTCCTATTTTGCTATTCAATAAATTGGAAGCTTTTATTGGAACTATTAGAGAGTTGCAGACTTGTTTTCGTTGCTTACTAGAGATGACCCGAACAGTTCCCGGTGAACATGGGTTGTTCACGTTTAACGCAATTTAAAAAAAAAGATTGCGTTCGCATTTTACATGGCCGCTGACTTTAGACTCCTCGGAAATGATCCCAAGCCAATATCCTCTATCTTGCGAGCTTGATTGATGATCTCCGTCGCGCACCCGCTGCCACAAACCGCCACTCCCGCCAGCTCTAGCTATACTATGTATAGCTGGAGCACAAAATCATCTTTTGGCACCAAGGCTTCCCATTGGTCTAATGACAGACCAGTGGGGATCAGGAGGATCCCCATTGGTCTTTACTCATAGTTGTGTTTTTAATTCATTTAACCCACAAAGGGTTCATTTAACCCTTTGTGGAAATGGTAGAGATGGCCCGATCCTCCGATTTTCGGTTCGTGAACTTCCGCGAAAGGTTCGGTTCACGCAAACTTTCGCGAACCGCAATAGACTTCGGGCTTGATTCACAAAGTGGTGCTAACTGTTAGCACGCCTGTGAAAACCCCCTTAGCACGTCTAAACGTGCATAAAGTTTTATGCGTGCAAAACTTTATGCGCATAAAACTTTACGCGCGCACTGCACAGAGCGCAGGGCGCTCCGTGCGAAGTGCCCATTAAAGCCTATGGGACTTAGCGCGAGCATAGTTTTGCGCGCGGTACTTAGCGCACGATCTGATTGAGAAAACCGGTGCTAACCTACTTAACACCCTGGTTAGCGCCTAAAGACTTTAGACGTGCTAAGTAGGTTAGCACCGCTTTGTGAATCAAGCCCTTCAATGGAGATGTGAACTTTGAAAACTAGAAACATTTATGCTGGCCACAAAAGTGATGGAAAAGATGTTTCAAGGGGTCTAACACCTGGAGGGGGGCATGGATGAGTGGGATAGATGCCAAAAGTCCCGGGGAAAAATCTAGATTTGACGCAAAGCAGCGTTTTAGGGGCAGAAATCAGATTGCATGCTAAATTGCAGGCCTAAAGTGCTTTAAAACATCTTGCATGTGTATACATCAATCAGGGAGTGTAAATAGAGTACTGCTTCACACTGACACACCAAACTCACTGTGTAACGCACTGCAAACAGCTGTTTGCGTAGTGACGGCTGTGCAGGACTGGTGCGCACCATGGCGATAGCGGTTTTCAAGCCCATATGACTGTTCAGCTGATCAAATTTGGTCTGTCCACAATGAAGCAACAACCTTATTATCTTCTTGTATGTAGGTAGGCATAGGTAGGTGCCCCAGTATAGGTAGGTAGGTAGGTAGGTGCCCCAGTAGTTAGCTAGGCATAGGTAGGAGTCCCAGTATTGGTAGGTATTCATAGGTAGGTGTGCCAGTATAGGTAGATAGGCATAGGTAGGTGCCCCAGTAGTTAGCTAGGCATAGGTAGGAGTCCCAGTATAGGTAGGTAGGCATAGATAGCTGTCCCAGTATAGGTTGATAGGCATAGGTAGGTACCCCAGTAGTTAGCTAGGCATAAGTAGGAGTCCCAGTATAGGTAGGTAGGCATAGGTAGGAGTCCCAGTATAGGTAGATAGGCATAGGTAGGTGCCCCAGTAGTTAGCTAGGCATAGGTAGGAGTCCCAGTATAGGTAGGTAGGCATAGGTAGGAGTCCCAGTGTAGGTAGGTAGGAGTCCCAGTATAGGTAGGTAGGCATAGGTAGGTGTCCCAATATAGGTAAAGAAAAGAAAAGTATTACCAAAGTGCAATAAACCATTGTATAAAAAAGTAAAGATTTTCATTAATATTTCAGAAGGATAAGTCACAAAGGTGTATGCATGCCATAATGTAAATACATAAAATATGGATATGAACTTATCTTCTATGCCAATAATGTGGCATACATTCATATTTTTTCAGTACATTTCAGTGTAAATTACACTCACAAGTGCTCTCTGATGTTCCTGTGTCTTATCATGTTGCACATCACTGGATGGTACTCATGTTATGTTCAACATTCGTTGTAGTTGCATGCATCAAAAAATTCGGGTTATGGAGCTCCACCCGAAACTGGGTGCCATGTGACAATCATTTACATAAGACCCTTTCTTCTGGCAGTACCGTGATTTACATATGGCGTCATACATTTCTTCACGATGTTGCAATTTCACTTGTGAGGGGTGTATCTTCGAACTTTTTTCAGATGTCCTTTTTAATTGTTTGCCCTAGGACACATACATCCATGAGAGATATTCACATGGGGTGTGCACAGATTATCATATTGAGCAAGAAGAATCTAGCACATGTATATAACGTAATATGCAGATGTTTATGTCATGTTTTTTTTTTTAGGTAGAGACATATCGCCTATAGTTGTTGTTCATGCTTGGACTTGGAATTATTTATTATTTTGTCATCTTTGTTGTATCACTATTTACTTTACTCTAAAAAAGTGTAACTAGTCAATCAGTGAAGCAAGCTAAAACGGAAAAAAAGAGTATATACTGTACATACTGTATAGTCTTTTCTTTGTTTTTTTGTTGCTTGATAGCAGAGAGAAAGAAATACTGTAAACTGTTACCTGTTCCCTCATCTGCTGTCTGGGTGTTTGATAAATTGCTTATGAACATATACCACTCCAGAGAATATAAATGTTTACATGACCATGAACTGGAAACCTTAACCTTAAAAATCAAATCACATTGGGAGAAGAAAGAAAGTGATAGTGATACCCATAGTAGATCATCTGGTTTCATGTTGTTTCATTTTAACAAAGACATAGAATAAGGTGATTGCTGGAAATTCACAGAATTAAGGCCAGTGATCAAAGCAACCAGTCAGGATTCATCAGTGATGGGAAACAATGTGTCTAAGGTTTATGGCACTTAGGGCGTTTGACCATTGCCAATTTAAATCATAGTGTCTACGCTCACTAGTGGTTAGAATCATATTGCTCTGCCATTAGCTGAAATCTTGCTAATAGCTTATCAGCCAGCAACTAAGCACCATCACTTCTTTCCCCACAGAGGCCATCAACTACATAGTGTAAATGTAAAGACAGAGGCGTTCGGCCACGCTACAGACCCAACACTGCATCTCCAATCTACTGCCTGATGAAGCAGGATAGTGACTCGCAAAACGTGTTGCACTTTTGGAGTTTTTAATAAATGTTACTGTGATTTATAGTATCGTCTCATAGTCTGGTTCTTTTCTACGAGGGAGGTAAGTCCACCAACTTCCCCCTTTGAAACAGATTTTAAAATGTTTTTATCCTTGTTGGCGTCTCTGTTTTACATATCTGCAATATCTAGTCCACCCTTGGTGGAGGGTTGTATCCCCATCTTCTTCCTGGCTACAGAGAGCGACTTCTTAATACCTGAGTGGGGTCAGGTCCTAATTCTCCCCACCTGTCTTTACAGTGGTTGTCTTTGTGACAACCCACGTTTGTGAGTATAAACATGGTGTTTCTTATACATTACCTCTACTGACCAAAATTCTACACTATATTGGACTCTCGGTTTTCTAGTATTTATTTCAAGCCAACAGTGTAAATGAAAGTCAGCAATTCTCTGCTGCCATGCATCTAGCTACCATGATGATTGCCCAAGCGATCTTGTCTTCTTTGTACCTTTCTTTGTAAACCAGTCTCACAGTAGTTTTCCAACAACTCTCTTTCTTTTAAATGTACATTGGAAATCAATGTCAAATTGTCTATTAACATATTGCTGTTACTTTGTGCTAGCTTAGCAATGTTGTAACATGAAAGAAAATGATCTGAACTAGTTGTACAACTAATATAACCACATAAGGGCAACATGGTGGCGTAGTGGTTAGCGCTCTCGCCTTGCAACGCTGGGTCTCCGGTTCGAATCCTAGCCAGGTCAATATCTGCAAGGAGTTTCTATGTTCTCCCCGTGTTTGCATGGGTTTTCTCTGGGCACTCCGGATTCCTCCCACATCCCAAAAACATACAGATAAGTTAATTGGCTTCCACCTAAAATTGGCCCTAGACTATGACACATGCACTACACGATAGATATAGACGTATGACTATGGTAGGGATTAGATTGTGAGCCCCTCTGAGGGACAGTTATGTGACAAGACTATATATATACTATGTACAGCGCTGCGTAAGATGTTGGCGCTATATAAATACTTAATAATAATAATAAATACCATGCATTTCCAGCTTGGAATCCTATTCCAACAGATGAGAAGAATACTTTAATTGCATTTAACACTAAATTGAGAGCACTTTGCAGGTGCATTTCTATTTTTAAATCATGCAAAATGTCAGATCCTAATTTTGACTCTACAGTGCACCAATCCCATGAATTTAGCAATGTAAAATATATGCAGAGACAATCCATGTTTCAGAAGAAGCACTATGTGTGATTGCACTACATAGTAAGGTTCTTCATCTTTAAAGGAACTCTTACCACATATATATTTATCTTGGAGTAACAGACATTCATACTACAAAATGTATCTACTATTAACACAGGAAACATTTGCCTTATTTTTGCCCATACCTTACTATTGAGTTCAGCACTATGCACAGGTTCAGTCTGAAAGCAGACAACTAGTAGAGGACTGCATGGTGCACTAGTTCTCTCTTTAGAACTGTAGGTTTTCCGCCACTCTATAGCAATGATCACTGATTATATGCAGATAAATAATGTCTCGTCAGCATCATCATATAATAGTATAACGCCTAGCTTACACTGGCTACTTCCTCTAATGTCTGGCCTTTCCATGCCACATTCATATGGTATGTCACAGCTGCCCACATATATAGGAGGATTTATACCAAAACATCTAATTATCCTCCTTTTTGGGCTGACTACAGCAAATACAAAGCTTACTTTGTGTTCAAATCAAAACCTGTTTAAAAGAAAACAAAACACTTTTGCTGAAATCACATATACATTAAAAATGTACATTATGTCCATCAGAAATTCATCATCTGAAAATGTATCATTAGACAGATAAATCCAAGCCCACTGGAATACTGAGTGCAAACTTTTCATTAGCATGAACCCACACTCGTGCAGTAATTGCCACTCTCACAGCAAGCGGCATGGCGGCTATCTCCGCGTTGCAGCCGGTGGTTTCCGCCATACAGTTACATGCTGGTGCTTTGCCTGGTCCTATTATCGCTCATAGACTAAGGGCTACACACACGCGCGCCGAGCGAAAGGACCTCTATGCATCTAGAAGGGGAGTCAGCTGATCACTCTGTCAGCTGACTCCAGCTACGCTCTGGATTGGCTGAGTGACTGGGGCGGTGCTATAGAGCGCGTTTAGTATATATAGGACCTAACTGTCAGTTGTTCCGCGTCTGCTGTTGCATATGCTACGTGTTAGCACTCAGACCTAGTCAGATCCCAAAGTGTGCTAGAACCATCTGTGTAGCTCTCCATGCTGCCCTCTCACACCTGGAAAAGCCCAACTCCTATGTTAGGATGCTCTTTGTTGACTACAGCTCAGCATTTAACACCATTGTACCTAGCCAGCTGACCAACAAACTCCATGCACTAGGTCTTGCTCCCTCCATATGTACTTGGTTATTGGACTTCCTTACTAATCGCCCTCAAACTGTCAGACTAGGAAAACAGACATCCTCCACCCTTACCCTGAGCACTGGCGTGCCACAGGGCTGTGTATTAAGCCCTCTCCTCTATGCACTTTTCACCCATGACTGCCAGCCTATCCATACCTCAAACATAATTGTTAAGTTTGATTCCAAGAAAAAAGCAAAGAGCATGCACCTTCCGTCTAAATAGTGCTGTTTAATGGCAGTGAAGACAACCTGTAAATTCGTGCAGGCATTTCATATCGATACAGTATGGCATAACGTTTGCTTGTCAGACATCTCTTACGTGACCGGCAAAGAAAACCTTCGGTGGCTGGTGCTGGAGGTGGGTGCCCGGCTAAGAGTGGGGAGGCACTCCCCACTCTTAGCCGGGC
Source organism: Hyperolius riggenbachi (assembly GCF_040937935.1). Lineage (NCBI taxonomy): Eukaryota > Metazoa > Chordata > Amphibia > Anura > Hyperoliidae > Hyperolius > Hyperolius riggenbachi. The sequence continues at coordinate 292,341,805 of NC_090649.1, forward strand.
ACCCACCTCCAGCACCAGCCACCGAAGGTTTTCTTTGCCGGTCACGTAAGAGATGTTTGACAAGCATACGTTATGCCATACTGTATCGATATGAAATGCCTGCACGAATTTACAGGTTGTCTTCACTGCCATTAAACAGCACTATTTAGACGGAAGGTACATGCTCTTTGCTTTCTTCTTGGAATCAGATATTGATGTGAGTTTCTTCTTTGACGAGCTGTGCACACGTCTGGGTGGCAGAATTTGACAATTTAACAGCAAGCATATAACTGAGGACGCTGGAAAGATTGTTTTGCTATGTGATTATACTTTGTTGCTCTTTGATGTTTCTAATTGATGGGATGTGCCATACACACACCTTTTTCTCCTTCTTGAAGTGAATAATTGTTAAGTTTGCAGATGATACGACTGTCAATGGGCTTATATCAGACAATGAGGAAGCTGCATACAGAGAAGAAGTTAGGAACCTGACTGCATGGTGCGACATTAACAACCTGTTATTAAATACAAAGAAGACCAAAGAAATTATTCTGGACTTTAGGACCACAAAAAAGACCACTCACCTACCGCTAATGATCAATGCAGAGGCTGTGGAGAGAGTTTCCAGCTTCAAATTTTTGGGAGTCACCATCGCAGAGAACCTGTCCTGGGCTGACAATGCTTTAGCTCTAACTGGCAAAGCACAACGCCTCTACTTTCTGAGAAAACTAAGGAGCGCTAACCTCCCACAGAAGCTGCTGGTTAATTTCTACAGATGCACTATAGAAAGCGTTCTGACCGATTGCATGACGGCCTGGTACAACAGCTGCACGAAGGCTACTAGAGAAGCCCTGCAGCGAGTTGTTAAAACAGCAGAAGCCATTATTGGCACTGAACTACCATCACTGGAACTTTTGTATAATACTCGCAGCGTGAGAAGGGCCAAAAACATTATCAAGGACAACACTCACCCTGGAAATGCCTTGTTTGAGCTCCTTCCATCAGGTAAACGTTTTAGATCAATCCACACACACACAAACAGGCTGAAAGACAGCTTTTTCCCATCTGCCATAAACTTGATGAACTCTGAATCCTCTCTGAAATAATTAACACTGTGTACAAGTTGTTTAAATATCTATAATACCTGGCATATGTGTATACTTTCTTCTCTTCCTTGTTACTATCACTATGTTCCCTATATGCACCGTGGGGTTGTCATGAAAAGTAATTTCGTTGTGTTACACAATGACAATAAAGTGAATTGAATTGAATTGAATTGAACCAGCTGGAGCTTGGGATCCACACTTAGCCAGATTCTGTTGATAGCTTAAAGTACTAATTGAATTGTATTATTTGTTATGACCTTCTGCAAGTTTGACTATTCTTCTGCTCTCTGATTCGGTACCTTTACCTATCTGATATAAGTTGCCGACTCTGCCTGAACTACTACTCTGATTTAGCTTCCTGTCTCTGTACCGTATCTGTCCGTGTGTTGCCGAACCTGGTGAGGGACTCTCAGTTTAGTTATCACCTGCTCCTCAGGTAGATAGCTGCAGTAAAGTCTTAATCACCTGCTCCTCAGGTAGATAGCTGCAGTATAGTCTGAATCACCTGCTCCTCAGGTTGATAGCTGCAGTACAGTCTTAATCACCTGCTCCTCAGGTTGATAGCTGCAGTACAGTCTTAATCACCTGCTCCTCAGGTTGATAGCTGCAGTACAGTCTTAATCACCTGCTCCTCAGGTTGATAGCTGCAGTACAGTCTTAATCACCTGCTCTTCAGGTGACTAGCTAATACAGCACTGTCGGGATCTCCTGCCCCTCAGGGAATCACCTGCTGCAGTACAGTCTGAATCACTCACTCCTCGAGTGATCACTCTACATTGTCTCACTGTGTATCACCCGCTCCTCGGGTGAAACTATCACCATTGCTCTGTGTCTCCAGCCTGCTGGGGTACTGATTACTGACTTCTTTAGAGATACCCCCTTCCACCAGCCCCTCTGGGATAGCGGGTATATCCATCAATATTTACTGTTGCACCAAAACACTATCTTACACCTGTGTGTCATGTGTCTTGCTATACTTTTATTATTGGTGATTCTGCAGATCACCACATAATCAGGTAACATCTGTATTATTGGTGATTAGGGCTGAGCGGAACAGCTGAATTCCGATTTCGTCGAAATTTTGTGTACCGCATGCGAAAACCGAGTTTCGTGTTCCGAATTTTCGTGTTCCGAGTGCATTTCTATTGAATTAAATAGTGTTAACTTCTGCGGTTAATTGTAAAGCCCCCGTACATGCTATCATCACCAAATTTGGCATGTATATTAAGCAGATGAGTAGGAACATGGTAAAAAAAAAATTGTGAAAAGAGCTTATAGTTTTTGAGCAAATCGATTTCAAAGTTTCATAAGAAAAATGTTTTTTAAACTGTGTAAAATGACACTGCTGCAGAGCAGGTTACTGCATTCCGAGTTCTGTATACATATTGTATACATTTCATGAAAACAGACAGCGTGGGGTCCCCCCTCCCAAGCCTCCTTAACCCCTTGTCCCCCATGCAGGCTGGGATAGCCAGAATGCGGAGCCCCGGCCACGTGGGGCTTCGCACCCTGAGCTATACCAGCCCGCATGGTCCATGGTATGGGGGGGCTCTGGAGGAGAGGGGCGGCCAACCTCCCCCTCTCCCCCAGAGCCCTTGTCCAATCCATGGACAAGGGGCTCTTCCCCACCTCCGGTGCCCCAGGAGGAGGTGGGGGCCACCGACGTCCTGGGGGGTTCATGGTGCCATCCGGGGTTCCCCTTTAACAAGCGGACCCCGGAAACCGCCCCCTCCCCAGGAGAAATGAGTTTAGGGGTACACGGTACCCCTTACCCATTTCAGCAGACTGAAAAAAAAAACAAAAAACACGACAACGAAAAAAGTCCTTTATTGTTCTAAATTAACCAGGGATACTTACCTTGCAATAATCTCACGCCAGTAACCTCAGGAGTGGTCCCACGCCAGTATCCTCTTAGGACATCTCACCACCCTCCCACACTGACTAACTCCCACCACTGAATGGTCACAGTCAGCCTCTGCATCTGTATAGCAGAGGCTGAGAACACGAAAATTTTGCCTTTAACCACCCTGGCGTTCTGATTATATCGCCAGGGTGGCTGCGGGAGGGTTTTTTTTGAATAAAAAAAAAACTATTTCATGCAGCCAACTGAAAGTTGGCTGCATGAAAGCCCACTAGAGGGCGCTCCGGAGGCGATCTTCCGATCGCCTCCGGCGCCCAGAATAAACAAGGAAGGCCGCAATAAGCGGCCTTCCTTGTTTTGCTTATATCGTCGCCATAGCGACGAGCGGAGTGACGTCATCGACGTCAGCCGACGTCCTGACGTCAGCCGCCTCCGATCCAGCCCTTAGCGCTGGCCGGAACTTTTTGTTCCGGCTACGCTGGGCTCAGGCGGCTGGGGGGACCCTCTTTCGCCGCTGCTCGCGGCGAATCGCCGCAGAGCGGCGGCGATCAGGCAGCACACGCGGCTGGCAAAGTGCCGGCTGCGTGTGCTGCTTTTTATTTGATTAAAATCGGCCCAGCAGGGCCTGAGCGGCGACCTCCGGCGGTGTTGGACGAGCTCAGCTCGTCCAGACCGCTCAGGTGGTTAAAACAAGAAATTTCGGCAAACAGTGATGCAATCAAAATGGCCACTGGGAAATCCCCGATCGCTGGAGGCCTCACCAGAGTGGCGAAACCAGTGATTTTTCACATAGATGGTGGGTCCAGGTGACTAGAGCAGGAGGTGCCCTAATCCCCTGGACCCACCCATTCATGTGAAATAACGCGTATTCTGACATTCTGAGGTGGCCTCCGGGGAACGGGGATTCCCCAGCAGCCATTTTGTTTATGACACTGTTTGCCGAAAATTCTTGTTTTAACAAACAATTTTCGTGTTTCTAGCTTATGCAATACAGATTGCAGAGGCTGTCTACAGCCATTTATCCCCAGGAGTTCTGCAGGATCGGCAGGTGCGCAGGATCTCCTAAGAGGATAGAGGGGGGCACAGCGCAGGAAGGTGGGAAAGTGGGCACAGAGTGGCGGGGAGGGGAGGAAGCCTTCCCCCCTTCCTCACCTAGGGTCAACCTTCCGTGCTCCCCCTCCAAAATTGCAGCCAGCAGCGGCAGCGAGCGGGAATCACTTACCGAGAGAAGAGCTCTGTGTGCCGCTGCTGGTCTGGTCTCCTGCATTGCATTGTCCAATTATGCTCTCACAGGAAGTACTGCGAGAGCGTGATTGGACAGTGTCAGTGCAGAATACCAGACCAGCGGCACACAGAGCTATCGCTCGCAGTAAGCCGTTCCGCTGGCTGGCTGAAATTCTGGAGGTGGGGGGGAGTGCGCAAGGGGGGGGGGCCCCTAGGTGAGGGAGGGAAGGCTTCCCCCCCTCCCCGCCGCTCTGTGCTCACTTTCCCACCTTCCTGCGCTGTGCCCCCCTCTATTCTCTTAGGAGGTCCCGCGCACCTGCCGATCCTGAAGAACTCCTGGGGATGAATGGCTGTAGACAGCCTCTGCAATCTGTATTGCATAAACTAGAAACACGAAAATTGTTTGCTAAAACAAGAATTTTCGGCAAACAGTGTCATAAACAAAATGGCTGCTGGGGAATCCCCGTTCCCCGGAGGCCACCTCAGAGTGTCAGAATATGCGTTATTTCACATGAATGGGTGGGTCCAGGGGATTAGGGCACCTCCTGCTCTGGTCACCTGGACCCACCATCTATGTGAAAAATCACTGGTTTCGCCACTCTAGTGTGGCCTCCAGCGGTCGGGGATTTCCCAGTAGCCATTTTGATTGCATCAAAGTTTGCCGAAATTTCTTGTTTTAAAGGCAAAATTTTCGTGTTCTCAGCCTCTGCTATACAGATGCAGAGGCTGACTGACCATTCAGTGGTGGGAGTTCGTCAGTGTGGGAGGGTGGTGAGATGTCCTAAGAGGATACTGGCGTGGGACCACTCCTGAGGTTACTGGCATGAGATTATCCCAAGGTAAGTATCCCTGGTTAATTTAGAACAATAAAGGACTTTTTTCGTTGTCATGTTTTTATTTCTTCTTTTAAGTCTGCTGAAATGGGTAAGGGGTACCGTGTACCCCTATACTCATTTCTCCTGGGGAGGGGGCGGTTTCCGGGGTCCGCTTGTTAAAGGGGAACCCCGGATGGCACCATGAACCCCCCAGGACGTCGGCGACCCCCACCTCCTCCTGGGGCACCGGAGGTGGGGAAGAGCCCCTTGTCCATGGATTGGACAAGGGCTCTGGGGGAGAGGGGGAGGTTGTCTGCCCCTCTCCTCCAGAGCCCCCCCCCATACCATGGACCATGCGGGCTGGTATAGCTCAGGGTGCGAAGCCCCACGTGGCCGGGGCTCCGCATTCTGGCTATCCCAGCCTGCATGGGGGACAAGGGGTTAAGGAGGCTTGGGAGGGGGGGACCCCACGCTGTCTGTTTTCATGAAATGTATACAATATGTATACAGAACTCAGAATGCAGTAACCTGTACTGCAGCAGTGTCATTTTACACAGTTTAAAAAACATTTTTCCTATGAAACTTTAAAATCGTTTATTTCAAAAACTATAAGCTCTTTTCACAATTTTTTTTTTTTTACCATGTTCCTACTCATCTGCTTAATATACATGCCAAATTTGGTGATGATAGCATGTAAGGGGGCTTCACAATTCACCACGGAATTTAGCACAATTGACTTCAATGTAAACACGAAATCGGTACTCGGAATTGCAGAATTTTCGAGTTTCGAGTGCTTACTCGGAACTGCCAAATTCCGATGGCAAACTCGAAATTCGGAATCCGAGAGCTCAGCCCTGTTGGTGATACATCAATAATCAGAAAATCTGTTCTTGCTGACACCAATCGTTACACTTTTATAGCCGAAAAAATACTCAGCTATATCCAGCGCCCTTTTATAACCTAATGCACGTTTCTCGGCTACATCATGCACCCTTTTTTGCAGGCGCCCTTTACAAATGAATGCATAACTAGTGGTAAACTGAGCATCCTGTTATGCTAATGGGGGATTTGTGATGCTAATGAGGTGGTTTTGATACAGCTTGCAGGAGCTTTTTACTGTCAACTGTATAGGGCAATTGTACCATCATCTTTTGTGTGCGCCCATTTTAATTATATTAAGGGAGAAATTTTAGAGCAACAGGACATGTGAGAATTAATGTGGCCACCCACCCCCTATCTCCCAACCTCAGAATAAGTGTGTAATAATCCATGAACCTTTAACCATGGCATTTCCCACTTGACTTAAAATACATTAATAACAATAAGAGTTAACATAAGTATTAGCATCATGTGGTTGATGGGGCAGACTCCCATATCATAAAATCTCAGATAGGAATATCACAAGATTTCTAATGCTAATGAAAAAGTTGTGTTTTGTTTCCCTCTGAACAGCCCATGGTTCCCATTATTGAGACTAGTGGTTCATTTTATTGCAGTCCAATTTTTATGAGCTTGCCGCCTCTAAGTTATTGTAAAACATACATAGATACATGAAATTGAAAAAGTTATGTATGTCATCTTAGAGAATATAAGCAAGGGAGGACCTAATTATACGCATGCAGAGTGCGCTGAATGCAAAGTCTGGCAAAATACTTGTATACAGAGAAGACAAAATCAGCTATATTCCAATTTTACACCGAAGGCATATTATTTTTATAGGCATAACCAGCCATTTCGATTTGCAACAAAGGTTATCAAGGATATTCTAATGACTAAAGCTGTTCTTGTTTTTCGTAGCAGCTTGGCTTGTTAGGGGAAATGTACTGTAGTTTCTGGACCATTTTCAGAAACCTCAGTTTGTCTTATGATAGTCTCACAGTTAAGATGAAAATTATTTTGTATGGCTTCTACTGTCACCATGTGTATATCCTTTTTATTATTACATGAAGAAATCCATTTTTATTGTTTGCAAAACTGCAGGAGCATTATGGATAAACATTATAGAAAGCACTATAGACACCACCTAAATGCTTATCTTTTTTATTTAGCATGGTGCCTAGCTGATTTAAACTTCAAATGATAAACATTGGTCTTATGACAATTAGTGATTATTAAAAATTCTTCTTGCATAAAATTTCCATTGATCAAGGATGAGAAAGAAAATTAATCTATAGAAGCCAGTAACTGCCCGTCAAGTGGATAATTAACCAACAGCTAAAGGTTTTGATAGGCTAAACTTAATTCATGCCTCAGGTCAGTGGAAATTTGCATGCTAGGAGCATATATTAGTCATGACTAATGTCAACCAAGCACAATGTGCCGTTGTGTTCCACGTCCCCCATCAGGTCCGTTTTGTCTGTGGCTTTCTGGGAGGAATGGTGAAGCGGTGCCTGGCAGTAGAAGTGTTCGCTTGGGCGTCTGCTAACGGCTGAGGTGTGCGGAAGGGTGGGACTCTGTTTGAAGTGTCCTATAGCGCAACAGCCATCTAAGTTCCCCATCAGTTCCGACTATGCATGGACTGTAGAGATTGGTTTAGAGCATTTGTGCATTACAATTGGCTGTTGGCTGTGTCTGCTATATAAATGTGTGTTATGTCATTTTGCTTTTGTACACACACAGCATAGCTTGATAAAGGAGCTGTAGCTCCGAACCATCGCATTATTGTGCTGTGATGTCTGATTGAATTAAAGAGCATTGAATACTTACTTGGATGGTGCCAGCCTACTGTTTCATTGGACTTAATGTCAACCAAGTAAAAATGCAGAAATGTAAGAAAAGAATTTGCAACAAATGCAATTACTACAGCAGATTGAAAAAGCTGCAAGTAAAAATGAGGTCATAGTTATGGGCGACTTCAACTTTCCAGAAATTGACTGGAGTATTGAGGCTACCCATTCTGGTAAAAGCAGCAAATTTCTTGCAGCACTACAGGACAATTACTTGACTCAAATGGTAACAGAACCAACTAGGGGGAATGCATTACTGGATCTGATCATTTCTAATAGACCAGATAATGTATCAAATGTGCAGGTTCAAGAACATTTGGGAAATAGTGATCACAACATGATAACGTTTGATCTGGTGACTGATAAGCCACGGGGCAGCGGGACCACTAAAACTATGAATTTTAGAAAAGCAAAGTTCAATCAAATTAGGCAGGCACTAAGTTTGGTGAACTGGGATAATGTACTACAAGGGGAGGACATTGAAGGGAAATGGCAAGCTTATAAACTTATACTCAATCAATATTGTAGTATGTTTATCCCATATGGAAACAAAATATCTAGGAATAAAAAAAGGCCTCTATGGATCAATAGAAAGGTTAAAGATAAAATGAAGAGGAAAAAGAATGCCTATAAGGTCCTAAAACAGGAGGGGACCGAGGCTGCACTAAGCAATTATAAGGAGTGCAATAAAAATTGTAAAAAATAAATTAGGCTGGCAAAGATCGAAGCTGAAAATCCAATCGCTAGGGAATCGGGATATCAAACCTAACCCAAAAAAGTTTTACAAGTACATCAACTCTAAAAAAAGAAAGGTTGACTGTATAGGACTCCTAAAGGATGAGGGTGGGAACTCAATGGTGGATGGCCAAGGTAAGGCAGAGTTATTAAATGCTTTCTTTGGTTCTGTCTTCACAAAGGAAACAGCACTGTTGCAAATTACAGAGGCAGAAGTGTCTCAATCTTCTAACTGTAATATTAACCTTTTTTGGTTCCTGGACGTAGAAACTACGCCCGTGCACGTGCACTCCCGGTCGCGGATTCGATAGCCACGGAATCAATGTATCGGGCTATGGTGCCCGATCACTGATTCCTCTCCCCCGCTGAAAAAGCGACAGCTTCGGTCGGAAACTGTGCTTTTTCTGGCCGTTGCCTCCCCCCTGCGTCACTCAAAGCGTGTGTTACGCTTAGAGTGACGTCATGTAAACAAACTCATGGCCGCCATCTTGTGGCCAAAAAGTAAAACTACAACTAAAAGTAAAAAAATTAAAAACAGCACACAATTACATTATAAAACTATAGTTTACATCCCACCCTCCCAAAAATACCCAAATAAAATGTTTAATATAAAAAAAAAACATTACAATTAAAAAAAACATGTAAATATTTACCTAAGGGTCTAAACTTTTTAAATATCAATGTAAAGATGAAATATTTCTATATATTTTTTTATTTTAAACTTGTAAATAGTGATAGATGCAAAATGGAAAAAATGCACCTTTATTTCCAAATAAAATATTGTCGCCATACATTGTGATAGGGACATAATTTTAATGGTGTAATAACCGGGACATATGGGAAAATACAATACGTGAGTTTTAATTATGGAGGCATGTATTATTTTAAAACTATAATGGCTGAAAACTGAGAAATAATGATTTTTTCCGTTTTTTTCTTATTCTTCCTGTTAAAATGCATTTACAGTAAAGTGGCTCTTAGCAAAATGTACCCCCCTAAGAAAGCCTAATTGGTGGCGGAAAAAACAAGATATAGATCAGTTCATTGTGATAAGTAGTGATAAAGTTATAGGCTAATGAATGGGAGGTGAACATTTCTCAAGTGAAAACGACGGAACATGAATGGGTTAAATACTTAACGCAGGAAGAAGTGAAGGCAAGACTAAATAAATTAAAAATAGACAAAGCACCTGGGCCGGATGGCATGCATCCTCGGATCCTAAGGGAATTAAGTTCAGTTATCTTATCTTTTGTTACTCTCTTTCAACTGGCATAGTCCCAGTGGAATGGCGTACAGCCCACGTTTTCCCATTATTTAAGAAGGGCAAAAAATCAGATCCAGGAAATTATAGACCTGTAAGCTTAACATCAGTTGTATGCAAATTATTTGAAGGGGTTACTAAGAGATACTATACATGCCTTCATAATAGAAAATAATCTTATTTCTCTGCATCAACATGGGTTTACTAAAGACAGGTCTTGTTTGACTAACATGCTCAGCTTTTATGAGGTAGTGACCGCTAATATGGATATTGGGAATGCTGTAGATGTGATATACTTGGGCTTTGCAAAGGCCTTCGACACTGTTCCCCACAAAAGTCTGGTGCAAAAGTTGAGGATGCAAGGACTGGGGAAGAGTCTGTGTGCATGGATAGGGAACTGGCTAATGGACAGAAAACAAAGAGTTGTGGTCAATGGCTCGTACTCAAAACGGGAGACTGTTTGCAGTGGGGTACCACAGAGGTCTGTTCTGGGTCCAGTGCTCTTCAATTTATTTATTAATGACCTAGTAGGTGCAGTAGTGAGCAATGTTGCTATTTTTGCAGATGATACAAAATTGTGCAGAATCATCAACTCTCAGGAAGATAGTGTCATATTGCAACAGGATCTGGATAGGATGGCTATATGGGCACATACATGGCAGATGAAATTCAATGTTGAAAAATGTAAAGTCATGCATTTGGTCGTACCAATGGTCTAGCACCATACAAAATAAATGGGATACAGTTGGGGACATCAAACTTGGAGAAAGACTTAGGCGTACTCATCGACAACAAGTTAAATAATCGTACTCAATGCCAAGCCGCTGCAGCTAAAGCTAACAACATTTTGGGATGCATTACAAGGGAAATAAAAACTCGAGATGCTAGCATAATATTGCCCCTGTTTAACTCTCTAGTAAGGCCACATCTGGAATATATTCAGTTCTGGGTACCACATTACAAAAAAGATATTGCAGTTTTAGAGCAGGTGCAGAGACGAGCAACAAAATTGATACGTGGGATGGAAGGTCTCACTTACCAAGAAAGGTTAGATAAACTGGGTTTATTTAGTCTAGAGAAAAGACACCTTAGAGGGGATCTAATAAACATGTATAAATACATCAGAGGGCAATATAATAGCTTGGTGGATGAGCTTTTTGTCCCTAGGCCTTCTCAAAGGACTAGAGGACATGATCTGCACATGGAGGAAAAACGTTTTAGCCATTTATTTAGGAAAGGGTTCTTTACAGTATGAGTGATTAAGATGTGGAATGCATTGCCACAGGAAGTCGGTATGGCAAACTCTATACCTGCATTTAAAAGGGGCTTAGATGCTTTCCTTGTGTTGAAAGACATCCATGGCTACAATTACTAGGTAATGCCTAATGATGTTGATCCAGGGATTTTATCTGATTGCCATCTGGAGTCGGGAAGGAATTTTTCCCTTTTGGGGCTAATTGGACCATGCCTTGTAGGGGTTTTTTCGCCTTCCTCTGGATCAACAAGGATATGTGAGGGAGCAGGCTGGTGTTGTACTTTATACTGGTTGAACTCGATGGACGTATGTCTTTTTTCAACCAAAATAACTATGTAACTTAGTAACTATGATCACTAGCAAGCAGTGTAAAGCTGGGCACTTGTCACATAATAGCCTTTATTATTTGTATGCCTATTCTGTCATATTTGTTGAATCTGCCTCTAAGCTAATGCTGCCACATTTTTTTTTTGGTATTATTTGATCTCTTTTGAGTGTAAAACGAATCGGACTGAGAACGATTACACTGGAAAATCTCTGTGAAGTAATGCAATACATTTTTATCACTTGTGAGTGGTAGAAAGCTGGACATGTAAAACATAAAGGTTTTAGTTAATTTTATGCCTGTTCAGTCATATTGGTTGAATCTGTGTATATTCTAATGCAGCCTCTAAAATGGTTTGACATTGTTTGATCTCTTTTGAGGGCAAATCTGACTGTGACAGTGATCAGCCGAATAGAAAAATCTTCATAGCATCAATAGTCAGTCAGTCAGTCAGGAAACATTAGAAAACCTGTGATGCTGGCAGATTATATCACCTCCAATCAGATTCCTAGTGAAATAAGAATAAAGACTAGAACAGTGTTTCTCAACACTTTATTGGTATGTACCCCTTTTAAAAACCTGTACTTACCAAGTACCCCTTAGCATAGTAAACATTATCACAAGTACCCCTTGACAAATAATATTTAATCGTAGTTCATGACAATTAGTTCTAAACAATTTCCATGCATTTACTATTGCTTTCAATTAGCTAAAATACTAATTTGGTGATGTTTAAATATTTATAAAAGATTTATCATTTTCTAAAACTCAAAATTTTAATTCTTGGTTAAGTATATCAAGCCCGAGTACCCCCTGGAACCATCAGAAGTACCCCCTGGGGTATGTGTACCACGCGATGAGAAACTAGGGGCTAGAAGACAAGGCCTCTGTTGTTACTCTGACTGGTACTTCAATTGTTGGTCACAATTGGCAAAATTTGATCTTGATTACAGTTCATTAGAATCACCCAACTTTAATATCAGTTTTCATCAAATATTGACCTTCCTGAGTTAAAGCCGACTGCTTACTTTCTTACTTTCTTGGTCACAATTTCTAACTTAAAGAAAACCTGTACTGAAAAAAGTTCCCCTGGGGGGTACTCACCTCAGTAGGGGGAAGCCTCTGGACCCTATTGAGGTTTCCCCCATCCTCCTGTGTCCCAAGGCAGTCTCGCTGCAGCCCACGGAATGCACAGGCGACAATTGTCGAGCTGTGCAATATTTACCTTTTCTGGCTCCAGCGGGGGCGCTGTAGTGGCTTTTCCCACGGAGATAGGCGAAAATAGCCGATCTCCGTCGGGTCGCTCTACTGCGCAGGCGCAAGAGATTTGCGCCTTCGCAGTAGAGCGGTTAGACAGAGATCGGCTATTTTCGCCTATCTCGGATACTGCTCCGGCGCTGGAGCCAAGAGGTAAAGATTTACATCGCCGCCACTCCGGGAGGATTTTCACCACTGTGGGACTGAGGAGGACGGGGGAAGCCTCAATAGGATCCAGAGGCTTCCCCCACCTGAGGTGAGTACCCCTCAGGGGAGGTTTTTTCATTACAGATTTTCTTGAAATGTTGAACCTCTAAACATTGCTTTGTTACCACAGTTGCTATGAAGGCCAGGGACTATATGTTTTCTCCTGGGTGATATTTTCACAACTTGTAAATATAATGTCTTTTAAAGAGAACCCGAGGCAGGGTTCTAGGAATGAAATCCCAATACAGAGGCTGGGTCTGCCTAAAGAGCCCAGCCTCTGTTCCTATTTAGATTCCCCTAGCCCCCCCCCCCCCCCCCCCGCGCGCTCACCGAGACCCCATAATTCACAGCCGCGCTGTGCGGCTGTGTTTATCTTTGTAACGTCAGTCTCCGCTCTCCCCTGCCTCCTGCAGAGCTTCGGTCCCCGCCCGCATCCCTTCCCTCCAATCAGTGTGAAGGGAAGGGACGTGGGCGGGCCCCGGAGCGATGCAGGATGCGGAGGAGAGCGGAGACTGCCATTACAAAGGTAAACTCAGCCGCTGCTGACACGCTCAATGTCGGCAGCGCAGCTGTGAATTATGGGGTCACGCTGAGCGCAGGGGGGGGGGGGCTGAGGGGGAATCTAAATAGCAACAGAGGCTGGGCTCTTTAGGCAGACCCAGCCTCTGTATGGGGATTTCATTCCTAGAACCTTGCCTCGGGTTCTCTTTAAGCCACCAGCAAGCAAGAAAATACTCAGAAAAATTTTTATAGTACTTTTTCAGCTACGTTTTGGTACTTTTTCCATAGCAAAGTGCTAAAAAATAATTTTAAATTTAAGATGAAAAATTATCTCCCAGGAGAAAACTCAAGAGAAGAAGTTGATTGCATTTGGCCCCAGGAGCACCTATTTTTTCCATAATATGAATCTAAAATGTAAAGTGGACCTCAGAATGTCCTCTCTGCTCTAAAAGATACACAACAGCATAAAAACCTTTTAAGAAAACATTTTTGGGTTATAGCTGATATAAATCCTAAAAAATATCTACTTCCTGATTCATGGAAACAGATATATTGTTAACAGCCTGTGCTTTCAAATGATCTTATCTGCCATCTCTGCCGTGGCAGTTGTGTGACACAGGGGAGAGATCAGATTACAACTTTTTATTAGACATAAATGAGGGGGAATTAAACAGACTAAACTCTCTAAATACATACAGGGTGCATTTTTCTATGTTCTCCTTTTGTCCTGTGCAAGAGTTCAGGTCCACTTTAAGTAGAAATGACTTTTTGAGCACTGCATATTCTCAGACAGAGCCGGCCTTTGTGGGGGGCAACTGGGGCAATCGCCCCCAGCCCCGCGCTTGAAGAGGCCCCGCACACGACCACGCCGCTAATTTAATATTCACTGCTGCGGCCGGAACGCCGATCGCTCACTGACCTGAAGCCCCCTGGCTTCCTGTATGTGGAGCGCATCGGCATCCGGACGGCGTGCTGCGTGTTCCGTTCCTTCTCTGCCCGGCTGCTGGGTGCGCTCTGCGAGTGACGTCACGATTGACGTCATATGCATGTGCAGAGAGCGCTCACCGCGGCAGCCCGACCTGAAGAGCCGACCCGGACTGCCAGACTCAGCCGTTGTCTGCAGCAGCTGCCGGACATATTTCAGAGGCCAGGGCAGGCAGAACAGATACCGGTAGGTAGGATTATTTGAGGAGCTGCATAATTATATTTTAGCTATGTACTGGGCACTATACTAGCTATGTACTGGGCACTATGCTAGCTATATACTGGGCACTATGCTAGCTATATACTGGGCACTATGCTAGCTATATACTGGGAATTATGCTAGCTATATACTGGGCACTATGCTAGCTATATCCTGGGCACTATACTAGCTATATCCTGGGCACTATACTAGCTATATTGTGGGCACTATACTAGCTATATACTGGGCACTATTCTAGCTATGTACTGGGCACTATGCTAGCTATATAATGGGCACTATGCTAGCTATATACTGGGAATTATGCTAGCTATATCCTGGGCACTATACTAGCTATATACTGGGCACTATACTAGCTATATACTGGGCACTATACTAGCTATGTACTGGGCACTATGCTAGCTATATACTGGGCACTATGCTAGCTATATACTGGGAATTATGCTAGCTATATCCTGGGCACTATACTAGCTATATCCTGGGCACTATTCTAGCTATATCCTGGGCACTATACTAGCTATATCCTGGGCACTATACTAGCTATATACTGGGCACTATACTAGCTATATACTGGGCACTATACTAGCTATGTACTGGGCACTATGCTAGCTATATACTAGGCACTATACTAGCTATATACTGGGCACTATGCTAGCTATGTACTGGGCACTATGCTAGCTATATAATGGGCACTATACTAGCTATATACTGGGAATTATGCTAGCTATATCCTGGGCACTATACTAGCTATATACTGGGCACTATACTAGCTATATACTGGGCACTATACTAGCTATGTACTGGGCACTATGCTAGCTATATAATGGGCACTATGCTAGCTTTATACTGGGAATTATGCTAGCTATATCCTGGGCACTATACTAGCTATATCCTGGGCACTATACTAGCTATATCCTGGGCACTATACTAGCTATATCCTGGGCACTATACTAGCTATATACTGGGCACTATACTAGCTATATACTGGGCACTATACTAGCTATGTACTGGGCACTATGCTAGCTATATACTGGGCACTATACTAGCTATATACTGGGCACTATGCTAGCTATGTACTGGGCACTATGCTAGCTATATAATGGGCACTATACTAGCTATATCCTGGGCACTGTACTAGCTATATACTGGGCACTATGCTAGCTATGTACTGGGCACTATGCTAGCTATATACTGGGCACTATGCTAGCTATATACTGGGCACTATGCTAGCGATATCCTGGGCACTATGCTAGCTATATCCTGGGCACTATGCTAGCTATATACTGGGCACTATACTAGCTATATACTGGGCACTATACTAGCTATGTACTGGGCACTATGCTAGCTATATACTGGGCACTATGCTAGCGATATCCTGGGCACTATGCTAGCTATATCCTGGGCACTATGCTAGCTATATCCTGGGCACTATACTAGCTATATCCTGGGCACTATACTAGCACTATACTGGGCACTATACTAGCTATATACTGGGCACTATACTAGCTATATCCTGGGCACTATGCTAGCTATATACTGGGCACTATGCTAGCTATATACTGGGCACTATGCTAGCGATATCCTGGGCACTATGCTAGCTATATCCTGGGCACTATGCTAGCTATATCCTGGGCACTATACTAGCTATATCCTGGGCACTATACTAGCACTATACTGGGCACTATACTAGCTATATACTGGGCACTATACTAGCTATATACTGGGCACTATGCTAGCTATATACTGGGCACTATTCTAGCTATGTACTGGGCACTATACTAGCTATATACTGGGCACTGTACTAGCTATATACTGGGCACTGTACTAGCTATATACTGGTCACTATTCTAGCTATATACTGGGCACTATACTAGCTATATACTGGGCACTATACTAGCTATGTACTGGGCACTATACTAGCTATGTACTGGGCACTATGCTAGCTATATACTGGGCACTATGCTAGCTATATACTGGGCACTATGCTAGCTATATACTGGGAATTATGCTAGCTATATACTGGGCACTATGCTAGCTATATCCTGGGCACTATACTAGCTATATCCTGGGCACTATACTAGCTATATCCTGGGCACTATACTAGCTATATACTGGGCACTATACTAGCTATGTACTGGGCACTATGCTAGCTATATAATGGGCACTATGCTAGCTATATACTGGGAATTATGCTAGCTATATCCTGGGCACTATACTAGCTATATACTGGGCACTATACTAGCTATATACTGGGCACTATACTAGCTATGTACTGGGCACTATGCTAGCTATATAATGGGCACTATGCTAGCTATATACTGGGCACTATACTAGCTTTATACTGGGCACTATACTAGCTATGTACTGGGCACTATGCTAGCTATATACTGGGCACTATACTAGCTATATACTGAGCACTATGCTAGCTATGTACTGGGCACTATGCTAGCTATATAATGGGCACTATACTAGCTATATCCTGGGCACTGTACTAGCTATATACTGGGCACTATACTAGCTATATACTGGGCACTATACTAGCTATGTACTGGGCACTATGCTAGCTATATAATGGGCACTATGCTAGCTATATACTGGGCACTATACTAGCTATATACTGGGCACTATACTAGCTATGTACTGGGCACTATGCTAGCTATATACTGGGCACTATGCTAGCTATGTACTGGGCACTATGCTAGCTATATAATGGGCACTATACTAGCTATATCCTGGGCACTAAACTAGCTATATACTGGGCACTATTCTAGCTATGTACTGGGCACTATACTAGCTATATACTGGGCACTGTACTAGCTATATACTGGGCACTGTACTAGCTATATACTGGTCACTATTCTAGCTATATACTGGGCACTATACTAGCTATATACTGGGCACTATACTAGCTATGTACCGGGCACTATACTAGCTATGTACTGGGCACTATGCTAGCTATATACTGGGCACTATACTAGCTATATACTGAGCACTATGCTAGCTATGTACTGGGCACTATGCTAGCTATATAATGGGCACTATACTAGCTATATCCTGGGCACTGTACTAGCTATATACTGGGCACTATGCTAGCTATGTACTGGGCACTATGCTAGCTATATACTGGGCACTATGCTAGCTATATACTGGGCACTATGCTAGCGATATCCTGGGCACTATGCTAGCTATATCCTGGGCACTATGCTAGCTAAATCCTGGGCACTATACTAGCTATATCCTGGGCACTATACTAGCACTATACTGGGCACTATACTAGCTATATACTGGGCACTATACTAGCTATATCCTGGGCACTATGCTAGCTATATACTGGGCACTATGCTAGCTATATACTGGGCACTATGCTAGCGATATCCTGGGCACTATGCTAGCTATATCCTGGGCACTATGCTAGCTATATCCTGGGCACTATACTAGCTATATCCTGGGCACTATACTAGCACTATACTGGGCACTATACTAGCTATATACTGGGCACTAAACTAGCTATATACTGGGCACTATTCTAGCTATGTACTGGGCACTATACTAGCTATATACTGGGCACTGTACTAGCTATATACTGGGCACTGTACTAGCTATATACTGGTCACTATTCTAGCTATATACTGGGCACTATACTAGCTATATACTGGGCACTATACTAGCTATGTACTGGGCACTATACTAGCTATGTACTGGGCACTATGCTAGCTATATACTGGGCACTATGCTAGCTATATACTGGGCACTATGCTAGCTATATACTGGGAATTATGCTAGCTATATCCTGGGCACTATACTAGCTATATACTGGGCACTATACTAGCTATGTACTGGGCACTATGCTAGCTAAATAATGGGCACTATGCTAGCTATATACTGGGAATTATGCTAGCTATATCCTGGGCACTATACTAGCTATATACTGGGCACTATACTAGCTATATACTGGGCACTATACTAGCTATGTACTGGGCACTATGCTAGCTATATAATGGGCACTATGCTAGCTATATACTGGGAATTATGCTAGCTATATCCTGGGCACTATACTAGCTATATCCTGGGCACTATACTAGCTATATCCTGGGCACTATACTAGCTATATCCTGGGCACTATACTAGCTATATACTGGGCACTATACTAGCTATATACTGGGCACTATACTAGCTATGTACTGGGCACTATGCTAGCTATATACTGGGCACTATACTAGCTATATACTGGGCACTATGCTAGCTATGTACTGGGCACTATGCTAGCTATATAATGGGCACTATACTAGCTATATACTGGGAATTATGCTAGCTATATCCTGGGCACTATACTAGCTATATACTGGGCACTATACTAGCTATATACTGGGCACTATACTAGCTATGTACTGGGCACTATGCTAGCTATATAATGGGCACTATGCTAGCTATATACTGGGAATTATGCTAGCTATATCCTGGGCACTATACTAGCTATATCCTGGGCACTATACTAGCTATATCCTGGGCACTATACTAGCTATATCCTGGGCACTATACTAGCTATATACTGGGCACTATACTAGCTATATACTGGGCACTATACTAGCTATGTACTGGGCACTATGCTAGCTATATACTGGGCACTATACTAGCTATATACTGGGCACTATGCTAGCTATGTACTGGGCACTATGCTAGCTATATAATGGGCACTATACTAGCTATATCCTGGGCACTGTACTAGCTATATACTGGGCACTATGCTAGCTATGTACTGGGCACTATGCTAGCTATATACTGGGCACTATGCTAGCTATATACTGGGCACTATGCTAGCGATATCCTGGGCACTATGCTAGCTATATCCTGGGCACTATGCTAGCTATATACTGGGCACTATACTTGCTATATACTGGGCACTATGCTAGCTATGTACTGGGCACTATGCTAGCTATATAATGGGCACTATACTAGCTATATACTGGGAATTATGCTAGCTATATCCTGGGCACTATACTAGCTATATACTGGGCACTATACTAGCTATATACTGGGCACTATACTAGCTATGTACTGGGCACTATGCTAGCTATATAATGGGCACTATGCTAGCTATATACTGGGAATTATGCTAGCTATTTCCTGGGCACTATACTAGCTATATCCTGGGCACTATACTAGCTATATCCTGGGCACTATACTAGCTATATCCTGGGCACTATACTAGCTATATACTGGGCACTATACTAGCTATATACTGGGCACTATACTAGCTATGTACTGGGCACTATTCTAGCTATATACTGGGCACTATACTAGCTATATACTGGGCACTATGCTAGCTATGTACTGGGCACTATGCTAGCTATATAATGGGCACTATACTAGCTATATCCTGGGCACTGTACTAGCTATATACTGGGCACTATGCTAGCTATGTACTGGGCACTATGCTAGCTATATACTGGGCACTATGCTAGCTATATACTGGGCACTATGCTAGCGATATCCTGGGCACTATGCTAGCCATATCCTGGGCACTATGCTAGCTATATCCTGGGCACTATACTAGCTATATCCTGGGCACTATACTAGCACTATACTGGGCACTATACTAGCTATATACTGGGCACTATACTAGCTATATCCTGGGCACTATGCTAGCTATATACTGGGCACTATGCTAGCGATATCCTGGGCACTATGCTAGCTATATCCTGGGCACTATGCTAGCTATATCCTGGGCACTATACTAGCTATATCCTGGGCACTATACTAGCACTATACTGGGCACTATACTAGCTATATACTGGGCACTATACTAGCTATATCCTGGGCACTATGCTAGCTATATCCTGGGCACTATGCTAGCTATATACTGGGCACTGTACTAGCTATATACTGGGCACTGTACTAGCTATATACTGGGCACTATTCTAGCTATGTACTGGGCACTATACTAGCTATATACTGGGCACTGTACTAGCTATATACTGGGCACTGTACTAGCTATATACTGGTCACTATTCTAGCTATATACTGGGCACTATACTAGCTATATACTGGGCACTATACTAGCTATATACTGGGCACTGTACTAGCTATACACTGGGCACTGTACTAGCTATATACTGGGCACTATACTAGCTATATACTGGGCATTATACTGGGCACATACTGGGCACTATTGTACTGCATTAAAGGCGGACAAGCCCATGAACGTGGCGATACGGTATATGGCCTACACTTATGGCTCTAGGCCCCGCATGTGACACTTGCCCCAGGCCCCGCATACTCTAAGGCCGCCCCTGTTCTCAGATTGTGATGTTTGTTTGATGTTTAATAACCCCATAGTTGATAGTGAATAATGAGAAAAAATAAAGTGACAAAGTGCACATTTAATAAAAAAAAAGAAAGTGAAATAATGGAGTGGTGTGCCACTTTAATATTCCAGTATTCCAGTCTGACCTCTAACCAAGTATGTAGACTAAGCAGCCAGGAAAAGCAGGGCAGCAAGAATGTATATATATATATATATATATATTTGCTCCCTTCATACAGCCAGAGTGAAAGCAGGAGACAAAAAGAGAAAACCCTGCTACCCTCTCCTTTATAAAGGGATAAGAACATCCTAATTCCTGATGTATACTGAAGCATGCCCTACATGATTTATTTCCTCGCAATGATACATGATGCAAAATGGAAAATTGCCAACGCCCCTCCAAAAAATTGCCTCCTGGCAAATTTAGGCTTCAAAAATGTTGCTTATGTAAATCGTCTGATTCTCCTAGAATTTGAGCTCATGAATTTCATCTGCTCACCTCTAATGTATATGTGCTTTTCTTCTTACGGGTTACATTTTGTATCCATTTCCACTTCAAGCCAAGTGGTGTAATTCCATACATGTTTTCTGTTTTTTATCTACAGTAATATGCAGCTATTATATAAAACATAAATGCAAAAATGTAACAGATGGACTGGAAGTGCTAGATGGAAAAGTTTTATTCACTTGCAATCAATACTTTACCTTTGTTTCTCTACTAGATTGGTAATTATCAGGGTTTTTTTCAGAAGCTTCTTCTATTCTTGTTTTTTGTTAAAAAAAAAACAGAAAAAAAACAGCATCTTGGTTTTTCCAGTGTTGATCAATAAACCTCACTTTGTAGATACAGACCTGTATTGCTCCTGACCATGCTGTGATATGGATAATATGATCATTGCAGGGTATTACCTTTGCGAGAAAGCATTCTTGTCTCTGCTTGTCAGATACTTGGCTTCTGCCAGCTCTAAAAATACTGTAAAGCCAATAGATGCTAAAATGGGTTGTAACAAGTGTGAGACTGTGAGCCACAATGAAAGAAGAGAACAACGCCAGCATTTAAATTCCCATGCATTTTGAAAAGCTCCATCCACCTTAAAACATTACGCCCATAATTGGAAGATGTATTCAATGCTTTCTATATAATCTAAATGGTTCTTGATTGCACAGTAAAAGCAGATTTCATTGTAGAGAAATAAGAAACCATAATGATACAGAGTGCCTACTGTGCTACATAATGATCTGATAGAGCGCCACAAAATTGTATGCCCTTTAAGGATAGAAAAATCCATATTTAATTGTAATTTTTGTACATAATATGCTAGGAGAGATGTGAATTTGTTACTAGTTGCAAAGTCTGTTTAATGGGACACTAGAGGGATATAAAACAGGTCTGCTGTTCTGCTTTTTTCTTGGGGCCTTTCTGTTCACTGTAATGCTTTTACTTGGAAAGAGTGGCAGTAAAGCAAGTTGGAAATGTTGATACATCAGTTACAGTTTTGGCTAATAATATTACTATCCATTAACAGCACATAGATTACAGCCTTTTTTAGCAGAACGTTAGACACATAACCTCATCCTATCAAAAACTTGCTTTATCTTTGCCTACGATACCAAAGCATTCATAATGATCCGCAAAGTTTTCTGTGTGGAAGATCTTATGGGCCTGGTATATTACATTAAAGGACACCTGAAGTGGGAGGGATATGGGAGCTGACATATTTATTGCTTTTTAAGCAATACCAGTTGCATGGCAGTCCTGCTGATCCGCTTCCTTTAATACTTTTAGCCATAGACCCTGAACAAGCATGCAGCAGATCAGATGTTGCTGACATTATTGGCAGATTTGACAAGATTAGCTGCATGCTTGTTTCAGGTGTGTTATTCACACTACTGCAGCTAGATAGATCACTAGAGCTTCCAGGCACTAGGATTGTTTAAAAGAAAAAAAATATGGCAGCTCCCATATTCTTCGCATTTCAGTTGTCCTTTTAGTAAGGCTGCTATAACCAGTGAATAAATTAGTTATCACATCTTGCTGAAACCTGCATTCAGGCTGGAATAAGAATGTAAATGTGAGATTTATCTCATATGTGAGATATTGTGATATGTGATATTTCTTATCTGATGTAGTTGTTGGAGAGACCCAACAAGCATGAGTTTTCTCTTAAAGAGAACCCGAGGTGGGTTTGAAGAATGTTATCTGCATACAGAGTCTGGATCTGCCTATACAGCCCAGCCTCTGTTGCTATCCCAAACCCCCCTAAGGTCCCCCTGGGAGACCTGTCAGTGATCGGCTGTCATAGGCTGAAGCTGATTGGCTGGCAGGGGGAGGGAGAAGAAAAAAAAACAGCAAAATGTAGTAAAAAATAAATAAGCATGTATATACAAATAAACAAACATCTGGGGGGGCGATCTGACCCCACCAACAGAGAGCTCTGTTGGTGGGGAGAAAAGGGGGGGACGGGGTCACTTGTGTGCTGTGTTGTGCAGCCCTGCAGTGAGCTGCAGTGGCCCTTTTTGTAAAAAATGGCCTGGTCTTTAGGGGGGTAAAGCCTGTGGTCCTGAAGTGGGTAATATTACACAAACACAATGAGGGATTAAGGTTAGGCGCCCTCCACAGGGGGTTAAGGTTAGGCACCACCAGGCGCCACCAGAAGGGGGTTTAAAAAATGTAGCCACCACCAGGAGGGTTAAGGTCAGGCACCCCCCCCCCACCGGTCTTAGGGCTATGCGCCTCCAGGGGAATCTTAGGGTTAAGCTCCATCTAGGGGGGTTTAACCACTTCAGCCCACAGGCATTTTACCTTACCTCCACGAGCCATTTTCTTCTGTCAGTGCGCCTCCCATTCATTATTCATTATTTGAAAATAAAGGTTTATTTTTTGTTTGTTTTTTGCACCTGATCAATGTAACATCAATATAAGCCTCTAACCCTTGTGACTTACTTTTTAAAAAGCTGAGTCCCTAAGGCAACTATTTATGCATTTTTTCAAACTTCTTTTTATTTACGAGTGTTTGTTTGGTAAGGGGGGAGATTAACTTTATTCATTCTTAATAAAATGTATCCTGACTGTATTCTAATTTTTCGTCACTAGATAGCACTATAAACACTATTCAGTTTCCTAGGAGGGAGTTAAGGTTAGGCACCACCACGGGGGGTCTTGGGGTTAGGCACCATCAGGGGTGAAAAGGTTAGGCACCACCAGGGGGGGTTAAGGTTAGGCACCAACAGAGGGTCTTAGGGTTAGGCACCACCAAGGAAGGTGGGTCTTAGGGTTACGCACCATCGGGGGGTTAAGGTTAGGCACCAACATGGGAAGGTTCTGCGTGAGAGTAGGGAGAGGTTAGGTTATAGTAAAATATTGGCAAGTATTGAGGATATTATATTATAGGAATAAAGTAGTACAATATCAGTAAATTAAACAATATTTTATTACTTTTACTGGGTGCCAAGTTTACTAAATGTAAAAAACAAAGGTTTCAGTGGGGAAAAGTAGTAGTATCAGTACTACAAACAATATTTTACAACATATCCTGGTGCCCATTTTACTAAACGATAACTTCAATATTGTTTATATCTGGTGCCCATTTTAACTGGTGCCTTTTGAACACTTCTAAAGAAAAACAGATGTAGTCTCTGATGCCACTGGAGTAACAATAGGGGATGCGACCCCTAGGGCCTGTTCAGGGACTTTTGTGGGGCAGGAGGGGTCACAACATAAGAGGAGGGTGTGGCAGATCGGCAGGGAAGGGGGGACATTCCCCCCTCCCCCTCCCTCAGCTCGGGCTCTCCTCTCAGCGCTCCCTGCCTGCAATCATTGGTGGCAGCGGATGGGCAGCGGTGGCAGGCAGGCTGAACACATACCTCCTTAGCGCCGGAGGTCTTCCGATCACTAAGTGCTTCATGTAACTTCCTGTGTAACCTCTGGCGAGAAGGAGGTATGTGTTCAGCCTGCCTGGCGCCGCTGCCACCAATGATTGCAGGAGGGGAGAGCTCGAGGTGAGGGAGTGGGGGGGGGGTGTCCCCCCTCCCCGCCAATTTGCCACACTCTCCTCTTATGTTGCCCCCCCCCCTGCTCCACAAAAGTCCCTGAGCGGGCCCTATGGGGGGGACCTGATTTTTTTTTTTTGCAGGGGGGCCCGGGGATTTCTAGGTACGCCCCTGTCTGATGCTATTAAAGTTATGAACTCAACTCAATTTAATGATCTGATCACAAACATCAAAAACTTGTATCATGATCTACTGCATATGTAATCACCAATAGAAGAGCACAAACAATCGTAATGTTTTACCTCTTTTTCATTTTATGAAAAGAAGCGATTGACAAAAGATTGTTGGGGAGGAGAAAATCAACATTGATCTTATGATTCATTTAATAATATCATGAAATGATTTGCTTTATCAAAGGATCAGATTGTTCGCGGCCACCTGTAGGCGTATGTTTAAAAAGGGTGCTATGGTAATTTAGGTGTTAGAGAAAGCCGCTGGTGGAATATTGATAAAATCACTGATATTCCACTATTATCAGTGCCAATAGTAAAATAGCTGTAATTTTTACCAATATTTTTATAACAACTAGCCTAAAGGTGGCCATACATGGTACAATTTTTTATTTTTTTCGATTAGATAATTTAGTTTGATTATTCCATTACATCGAATATAAAGATTTTTCCAGCATGTCCGATCTGCTTTTTCTCAAAAAAACTGGATAATCGTTCGAATTTCTTGATCGAAAAAAAAAATATTTTCAACTTTTATTCGATTATTTAGATTGAATAAACAGGATAATCAAACTTTTTATTGTACTATGTATGGCCACCATTATTCTGTTCTCACACCAGCCACCCCTCTACCATTTCCATAAACCTAACTGATCACAAAATTTGTTGCTATTTACCCCAAAACCCAAACCTATTCTCACAGAGCCACCCCTCTACCGAGGCTTAGCCCTAACTGACCCCTCACCACAACATTTTCCAATATTTATGCATAGCCCTAACCTATTTGAACATCAGCCTATCCCCTTCTGATGCCTAACCCTAACCGACCCACCACCCCACTGTAATGGCCACTGATATCTGTGCCTCCTTTGTTGCTAAATGAATCGGGCTCCATGAGCGCTGGGCGCCGAATCCTGATATTTAGCAGGAGCTGCCGGCACCCAAATTACTGCCTGGGCACCCATTTAATCACAGCACTGATGGGTAGAGCTTATTCTGATTTTTTTTTTTGCCCTTTCACTTTTTTTGTTATACGAACTTGTCTAGTGCCCCTCTTAGCATTGCGAAGGTGGCACAGGAAGCTGTACATATGCAATAGTGAAAGTAAAAAAGGCTAGATGGAATTGTAAACTCTGGCATGTAGTAGTTCACATAATGTATATGCCTTTAAACCATGTATTAAAATGGATGGCTGGGGATTCATATTACCTGTCATGTTTTCTAATTTCCAATTAACATAATG
The DNA here is from genome assembly GCF_040937935.1 of Hyperolius riggenbachi. Lineage (NCBI taxonomy): Eukaryota > Metazoa > Chordata > Amphibia > Anura > Hyperoliidae > Hyperolius > Hyperolius riggenbachi. Next base: position 292,368,025 of record NC_090649.1, read on the forward strand.
TATAAGGAAATAAAAAGGCTTTTCACACAAGCCTTGGAATAGTATTTTAAACTATTTTAAAAGGTGCATTTTAAATCTTCTTCAATTTTTACACTTAATTGCCTAATGGTAGAGAGCCATATTCTTTTAAGTGTGGCTATTAACTAAGGAGTGATCTGCAAATGATTACATTAGGAACATGGATGCAGAAAAAAAATATTAAATGCATTAGACTGTATATAGTTTATCTGTTTATAGAAAGCACTTTCATTTACGTTCAAATACTTAGCTTAAGATTTTATATTTAAAAATATGTAAGTAAAAAATGTAAACCAAGAAAGAATTTAAATCATCCCTACACTTAAGCAGCTGCAGCTTAAAGAGGAACTCCAGTGAAAATAATGTAATAAAAAAAGTGCTTCATTTTTACAATAATTATGTATACATGATTTAGTCAGTGTTTGCCCATTGTAAAATCTTTTAAATCCCTGATTTACATTCTGACATTTATTACATGGTGACATTTTTACTGTTGGCAGGTGATGTAGCTGCTGCATGTTTTTTTAACAGTTGGAAACAGCTGTAAACAGCTATTTCCCACAATGCAGCAAGGTTCACAGACAGGAAACTGCCAAGAGTACGTACTCAAAATGTTTTTGTTGGAGGGGTTTCACCACAATATCAGTAATAAAGCGCCCCCTGATGGTCTGTTTGTGAAAAGGAATAGATTTCTCATGTAAAAGGGGGTATCAGATACTGATTGGGATAAAGTTCTTGGTTGGAGTTTCTCTTTAACCACTTGACCTCCAAGGGTTTTTAAAAATAATGAAAATGTATTTCATTTTTCTATGGTAAGGTGAATAATAGGGTATTTGGATGTGGTTTTACTTTTTGGCCACAAGATGGAGATACAGAATTGTGTGTTCTAAAAATAGAAACAGAGCCAAGTGTTTATTATTTGTTTAGATTTATGTATAACAGGTGTTTGTAAACAAGGACGTAGAAAAGCATAGCAAGGGAGGCAAAGTGGTTAAGTGTGGGGATAGACACAGTGGGACTAATCTTTCAACACAAGTGCAATGCAAACTGAAACAGTTGTCCACTGCAACCAATCAGAACTCTTGTTTCATAGGACAGCTGAAATTTGATTGCTCTAACTCCAGGCATTTTTATTAACTAGACCATTAATCTTTGCTGTAAGCATACGCCAGAAGAAAATATTCATATATGTTGCTGTCTTGTCATCCCTCTATGACTTGTTTCAGTGTAATTTTTATTTGCTCTTAAACTGATGTGTATGTAGTGAGACCTCAGTCACAGTCCTCACTGGACTTTTCTGTTTGCCAGCTGCCACTAAGAGCTGGTTATGGCCGGTTGGACATAAAAAGGGTCCATTTAGTAAACCGTAATGAACCAGATCCTAATGGATATGAACGTATGCTATGTAGAGATGGCCCGAACGGTTCGCCGGCGAACGGTTCCAGGCGAATTTCCTGGGGTTCACGATCGCGGAGAACTGCAAACTTTACCGGAAGTTCGATTCGCCCCCATAGAGCATCATTAGGGTCAACTTTGACTCTCTACATCACAGTCAGCAGGCACATTATAGCCAATCAGGCTACACTCCCTCCTGGAGCCACTACCCCCCTTATAAAAGGCAGGCATCGCCGGCCATTTTACTAGCTCATGTGCCTGCAGTAAATAGAGAAGGGACAGCTGCTGCAGACTCTCTCATAGGGAAAGATTAGTTAGACTCTTGTAGGCTTGTTAGCTTGCTCCTTGCTGATTCTTATTGCTAAAATAGCACCTCACAACAGTCTTTTGAGAGCTAATCTTGTTCTTGTGATCTATTTTTTTTCTGTGTGTCCGGCACTGACACTTGTGTTGCATAAACAGCCTTGATAATTCATTCTGTGTGTGCCACTGCCAGGCCCAGCACATTCAGTGACTACCTGTGTGTGTGACAGGTGCACATTACCCATCACTGCATATACCTACCTGTTGTTCACTGTAAACCCACCCACCTAAGTGAGCGCACGCAGTGTCACTGTGCCTGTCCGCTACCTGTCTGTGTGTGACAGGTGCACATTGTAATACCCATTACTGCATATACCTACCTACCTGTTGTTCAAGGTGCACCCACCTACCTACGTGAGCTGAGCACTCGCAGTGTCACTGTGCCTGTCCGCTACCTGTCTGTGTGTGACAGGTGCACATTGTAATACCCATCACTGCGTATACCTACCTGTTGTGTTCAGTGCACTCACCTCATCACTGCATATACCTACCTGTTGTGTTCAGTGCACCCACATACCTACGTGAGTGCAAGCAGTGTGATATACCACTCCGTGCATACCTGTTAACTGCACCTGTGTGACTGCACATTGTATTAGTCAAGTCAGTGCATACCTTTCACTTCATCCCCCCCCCAATATGGACAAAACTGACAAAACAAGTAGAGGCAGAGGTAGAGGCAGAACCAGAGGAAGGCCACCTGGCAGGTCTGTGCGAGGCCATGCTTATGAGATTTTGTGCGGCCCTGGACCAAAGTACAGTGCTCAGAAGAAGGCACGTCCCATCAACTCCCAAGATTGTCAGGACGTGGTTGACTATTTAACACAGAACACCTCATCTTCTACAGCCACCAGCACTACTCCAAGTACCACATCTGCTACATTTCACAGTTCGCAGGAGTTATTTGGTGGGGAAATCACTGATGCACAGCCATTATTGTTACAACCAGATGAAGGCGCTAAGCAAGTTACACTACCTCATATGTCTGAGTTAGGCGACGCTATGGACGTAACGTGTGCGGAGGGGGATGATGAAGTACCTGCTGTTAGTGCAGTTTTGGAGGTGTCTGAGGCAAGCGAAGCTGGGCAGGATGATTATAATGATGACAATGATACGGATCCCACGTATGTTCCCAATAGAGGAGATGAACAGGGGGACAGTTCAGAGGGGGGGTCAGAGAGGAGGAGACGAGTTCCTGAAAGAAGCAGGGGGAGCTTGTCATCAGAAACAGCTGGTGGCACTGTCCGGCGGCATGTATCGCCACGTATGGACAGCCAGCCAACATGCCCTTCTACGTCAGCTGCTGATGCCACCATAGTGCCATCACCCCAGGGGGGCCCAGCGGTTTGGAAATTTTTTAGTGTGTCTGCCTCAGATCAGAGCAATGCCATCTGTTCTCTCTGCCTTCAAAAATTGAGTCGTGGAAAGGCCAACACCCATGTAGGGTCAAGTGCCTTACGCAGGCACATGGCACATGGAGAAAAGGCACAAACTGCAATGGGAAGAGCACCTGAGCAAAAGCAGCACACAAAAGAAAATCCACCCTCCTTCTCCTCTTCCTTCTTCAGGTGCAGCATCTTCAGCCACCTTCTCCCTTGCACCTTCACAGCCACCCTTCTCCACTCCGCCTCTTCCCTAAGTGGTTCCTGCTCCTCTGCCAACAGCAGCCAGGTGTCCGTGTCCGAGGCCAGGAAGTTGTGTGGGCATTTCAGGCGGTCTTACACGGCCATGGCACGCTTTGCGGACATTCAGTGGAGAAACAACTTGCCGGTGAGATGCTTGATATGTGATAGCCAGAATTCGACCCTGGTCATGTTCTCTCGCCTGCTAGAACAGGAGAAAGCCGTCACCCAGTACCTGTACAATTACAGTAAAAGGACACAATCTGGGGAGATGGGGATGTTCTGGCCCAACAACTGGACCCTGATGCAAAATGCATGCAGGCTCATGCGGCCGTTTGAGGAGGTGACCGACCTGGTGAGTCTCAGTGAAGGCACCATCAGCGACTTGATCCCGTACGCTTACTTCCTGGAGTGTGCCATGCATAGAGTGGTGGATCAAGCTGTGGAGGAGCATGAACAGGAACAGTTAGGGGAGGAACAGTTGTGGGAGCAATTTTCAACAGAAACAGATGCTTCCTCAACACCTGCGGCAGCACAGAGGGGGGAGGAGGAAGAAGAGTCATGTGGGGAAGAGGAGTCAGACTTGGATGATGAGGAAGGTGTTTCTTTGGAGGAGAAGGAGGCAGCGGCAAAGAACAACCACAGCAGGCATCACAGGGGGCTTGTGCAGCTCAAAGTTCCCATGGTATTGTTCGTGGCTGGAGGGAGAAGGAGGACTTACCTGATATCACTGAGGAAGAGCAAGAGGAGATGGATAGTATGTCTGGATCCAACTTTGTGCAGATGGCATCTTTCATGCTGTCCAGCCTGTTGAGGGACCCCCGTATAAAAAAACTCAAGGGGAATGAGCTGTACTGGGTGGCCACGCTACTAGACCCTCAGTATAAGCACATAGTGGCGGACATGTTACCAACTCACCAGAATATTCCATACGATCCGCACCATCAAAGTAATTTCTTTATTATTGCTCTGTACAAACCCACACATGGATTTTATTCTTTTAATTGAGCAATAATAATTAAATTCCATCACTTTTGTGGCCTCTTCATTGAAGTCTATTGTGGTTCGCGAAAGTTCGCGCGAATCGAACGTTTGGCGGAGGTTCGTGACCCCGGTTCGTGAACCGAAAATCGGAGGTACGGGCCATCTCTAATGCTATGTTAATCAATAGGATCTATTCACATTACTCCGTTGGAATGGATGCGTTTTTTCCGTTCCGCCGAATGAACCTCAAGTTTGGGGAGGGAGGGATTTTTTTTTTGTCGTGGAGCATCACCAGATGCAATCGCATTCACAGATCCTTTTTAATACGGATTAATCTTTGATCCATGCAGTGTGAGTCGGCTCCTATTCTAGGCATGTGATACTGGTGACAGGATAGGTAGGAATGTAATTACTTTTGAGATTAATCTGTTTTCCTTCCATTTGTACTTGCTATAAATTCTCATATTGCCTTTTTGAGGTAAGCTCTGCAACATGTAGACTTCTCATAGGTACAGTAAATACTCCTTTTGTGTCACCACACCCTTTCTCTAGATTGTAAGCTTTTGACAGGGCCCTCTCTCCTTGTGTATCATACCTGACTATGCACTCTACCCACAGAATAGCATGAACTTGTATTATTGGGACTACTACTCCAGTATATGATCTGCATACTTTGAATAGTGGTAATCATTAACAAACAAATCCCCATTCCCTCCCTTCTTGCACCTCTGACACTGTAGTTGCTATTGGCTATTTGGTGTGCCATATCAAATGTTATGCATAGAGTGCTTGGGGGGCCCCGTTGTAAAACTTGCATCAGGGCCCATAGCTCCTTAGCTACGCCACTGCATTGTGTATCTTATTGCTTATTACCTGTATTGTGTTGTCAGTCACCCGTTATTGTCTGTAACCATAATAATTGTACAGTGCTGCATAATTTGTAAGGCCAATAAATAATAATAATGCTAGAACTTGCTTACAGCCATGGGTACACTACCTTCTTGTGGCTTGCAGCGTTGCTTGAGAATTTTCACATCGAAAATGCCATTTTCACTTTGGAGAAAATATTTGCAATATAGTCAAAAAATGAATTTTTGCGAAAAATGCAAAAAAAAAACAAACTTTATTTTTACTGTGAAAATTTGCAAAAAGGACAAAAAATCATTTATTTTAGCACACAAATTTGCTTAAATGCAAAAAAAAAAACCGTGAAGAGTTTGCAAAAGTGAATGGGAAAAGAATATCAGCATTTTCGCTCATCACTGGTGGCTTGCAACATCATCATTACAAAGGCCTGTTGGAAATGACAGTGGCACTTGCACCACTCTTGTTTCTCACCCTTCCCTTTGTCACTAATTAATGGGAGACATAGATGTTACAGCCCCCAGTATATCAAGCGGCAGAAATGTGGTTTCAGTTAGTGACATGGAAGTGTTGGGGGGACAATCTTGGAGCAATCAATGTGAAAGGATGAAGAATTGGGACATCACCAATCAGCTTCAAGTGCTTTGATGGCTGGACGAGATTGCTGGGACACTGACCATACATTTGAAATATGGGGCTGGTTTAAGGAATTAGAGAGGTATACAGCCAGGTGAGGTGGGAGAGAGAAAGGAGGAGTTACAAAATAATATTTCTTGAGCATGGGGTAGGAGTACTTTCAATAGACCAAGTCATATGGGATTTTTATGATGATTTGTTTAAATTCTATTCAATTCGAATAAGCCAGAAATGTATCACAAGGAAACAGTGCCTATGTACATAAGTTTTGTTATACTTCAGTCAAGCTAATAGAGTTTCTGTAAAGGAAATAAAGAACAATAATAGCATGCAGCGAGGCAAATCAACTAATCGGATTACAGGTTATGGAGTGATGCAGTCAGATCATTTAAATGTGTATATGCTCTTGGCTTCAACATTTCATGCACACCTGTTTGACTCCTTATGCTGTGTTTTCATGTAAGAGTATTTTCCCACAGTGCTTTTTTAGCTTCTTTGAAAACTGCAATTACTCAGATGTACATGTCTTCATTAAGCTTCAGGAATACTGATTAATGCTCATTAGTGATTATTTTGTTATTAAAGAAAATAATAAATAAAACCACATGACTTGTGCTGGAAGAACAACTATGTTTATTCAAGAAATCTTCTGTATAAATAGATAATATTAACCACTTCGCATCCAGACCTTGTTTTCCCCTTATTGACCAGAGCAGTTTTGACGCTTTAGCGGTGTCCCTTTTTAATCAGCCATAACTTTATCCCTACTCACGACACCTAAATGATCTAGGTATCGTTTTTTTCAGGACAAACTAGACTTTCATTGGCGGGTATTTTGTCCCGAGAATTTTTTTTTTCCTGCGCATTTTAGCGGGAAAAAAGAGGGGAAAACGTTAAAATTGGATTATTTCTCAGGTTTTCTTCAATTCTAGTAAAAAATACAAAGTGCTACAGTAGGTAAAAGACATGCCATCAGTATTAAGTCCCCCAAGGATAGATAGCCAGATGTGTGCCCAGTATCAGACACCCCCAGTATAGCCAGATGTGCCCCCCAATATCCGCCTCCATTATAGCCAGATATGCCCCTGCATTTGCGACCCCCCCACATATATACACATTATAGCCAGATGTGTCCCCAGGATCAGTGTTCCCCATTATAGCCAGATGTGTCCCCAGGATTAGCGCCCCCACCCCATTATTGCATATGTGCCCCCCAGCATTAAGTTATGTCCCTCAGGACCATCAGATGTGCCCCCCATAATCAAATCCCCCACCCCATTACCCTGATGGGCCCCAATAATAATTTCAAACCCCCCCCTTCAGATTTTAAACCCCCACCCTCTGTTATGGGCAGCCTGATGTGCCCCCCCCCCCCTTATCACGATGCTCCCCCCCCAGATCGTAATAAAAATGCCCCTGCAAGATGAATATCTCACCTTACCTGGTTCCTGCGATCATCCTGAAGCTCCAGCCTCCATTCTCCGCTCTTCACTCAGCCCTGTGACACTGAATATCCGGGTCCCGGCTTGATGACGTCATCAAGCCGGGACCCGGATATTCAGCGTCACAGGGCTGAGTGCACCGCGGAGAATGGAGGCTGGAGCTGCAGGATGATCGCAGGAACCAGTTCAGGTAAGATATTCATCTTGCAGGGGCGGTTTTATTACGATCTGGCCACGGAGGGGGAAAGATGAATGATCACGCTGTTTGCTACAGCGGTGATCATTCATCCGCGGGGGGGTCACTAATTGGCTACAAGGGAACATGTTCCCTTTTGCCAATTAGTAAGGCAGCTGACAGTGCCGGGGGGTGCGCTCTGAAGCGCACCTGTCCCTGCACAACAGCGCTGCAGCCAGGTCAGTATATCTACGTGACTGTGGCTTGGAGGGTGCCACAGCTGACGTAGATATACTGTAGTGGAGGGGAAAGTGGGTAAACAGGAATTTAGAAGCCCATTCATCCCAAGTACATGGTTCTATCAAACATTATTCTAGGAAAAACATAACAGAGCGGAACAACAATAATTTCTGCAGCTATTTTCAGATTTGTATTAGTTTATAGATATTTTTTCTCCTATATCATATATGAAGAATATTAAAAAATATATTATAGATGAATAATTATTGCGTATGATGGATTAAGTGAATGTGCTCATGTTTCCCAAGGCTGTAAAGCGTGTAAAAGTGTTACCAGGTTTTACAACACAAGAAGAAAAATGTTGTATAAAAACTCTTGAAACAAAAGAATATTCATAAACAAAAAAGTATTCATAAACAAAAGAATATTCAACTATTGGCAATTCTGCGAAAGTCAAGTCAATTTGCATTACCCATAGTGCACTCTCCATAGTTTTGGCAGGTGCCTGCATTCTTGTCTGCCTAGCAGCCATTACAGAGGTAATGAAGAACAGAAGAATTCTGCCAGGTGTTCTAAGATAGGCTATAAAAGTCAAGGTCTATCCTTCCAGAAATCCTCGCCAACCTTTTCTGTAGTTGGCCATATCCAGCATAAATGGTTTGGGCTGGAAATCTAGTTTACCCTGGAATACTTATAGGACCTTGAATGGAGTAACATGTTACACCAGTTAGAATTACAGTGGATAGCTTCTTCAGTACCTAGCTGGAGACTGGCTTATTGAGTTGATCTTATCTGGTTTTAGCTTAATATTGTCTAAAGGTACCCATGCACTAGATCAATTTCCCATCGATATTCAGCAGATTTGGTCACTAGGATCGAATTTGCGGTGAAATTGTTAACGCAAATGTTGACCAATCGACCAATTTCCATCCGACATCAGTCGATTCAGTGGATCTGTCCAGATGGAAAATTTTGATCGATTGCCGGCAGGTTGGGAGCACTTTGTTAGCGGCATTCGATTTAGCGATGACCGACACAGTAATAATCTCTCCTGTCCAGCTGGAGTGAGTCCGCGGATCCATGCTGCCACTTTTTTCAGTTGGCCTTCTTCTCTATGTCCTCTTCGCTTCCAGCTTCCAGTAGAGCGCCCTCTACTGTTTGAACTTCAGCTTGCCACTGGACAGGACAGGGAGTAAAGAGGACACAGAGGAAGATGCTGGAAGAAGCAGCACGGATCCAGGGACTCGCATCGGTGGACACTTGAGATTATTGCCGATGGCTGGGGAAGCCCAAATAGTCGAAGACCTGGTGGTGGCGAGGCAGGTGGCGGCAGCGGCAGCTCCACAGGTTTTGAATCGATTTCATGCTGAAATAGATTCAAAATCTGTGTGCAATGTGTGGGCAGCCAATAGATCCCTTTCTGGTCAGATTCAATCAGAGAGGGATCGATCTGTTGGTAGATCTGGTGGCTATTGACCAGTGTATATTAAAGCTACTTTCACACTGGGAGTTGCATTGTGTTACCTGGAAAAACAGGATTGCAATGCAAAGGAGGGAAAGTTGAATGGCACGTTATGCTTCACTATAACTTTTGACGTGCACATTATACCGTATCATATGCACCCCATTATGTCATCGGATCCATCCCACCACACTGCTAATGCGCTGTTCTGAACTTATTATTTCACTATAACTGCATATGATATGATATATGATATGAAGCATATATTGTCCGACGTTAAGCATCGCAGCACCCACCCCACTGTGAATGTTGTCTTTAGGGAACAAAAAACTGGACCTGTTAAAGTAGACTAAAGATAGCCATACATCTTGTGATTCTGATTCAATCCACAAAGCAATCAACTTTTGGGGAATCGACTTCAGTATGGTTGATCGAAAGTTGATCAACTAGTGACCCACACTTTACAAATGATATCCTATGTGATTCACCTTCACTAATTGATCTCACTGAAGTTGGGCCTCCATGCTCAGAATGCAAAGTCTGATTCAGAGTCGATCAAATATGTAAATGATAGCCGACTCCTGTCTAATCAACCAATATCGTGCATCCTGCTCAATCAACTAAGCTGATCAAATCGACATGATATCAGCCACTTTTCATCAATTGGGCATACTGGAAAACACTTGATTCTTTCTCGATTTGATAAAATTATTGAATCAAATGGTCAATTGTACAGCAAAATTGCTAGATGTATGGGCACCTTTAGAAGTTAAGAGAACGGCAAGGGCTGTAAACTCCCAGCATCATGAAAGTCCCCTTAAGATGTGACTAACAATAGTAGTATTTTGCCATGAGACATTGTGCAATGAACAGTGTCTGCTTTGATTTTCTGTTGTACTTTTATGTTGAACCATTACTCTCTGTTGTCACTTTATAACTTGAAATTGTCCTCTGGTATAAACTTTTGTACAGATTGATTAATTGTTCATGAAAGTTTGAAGCTGCACTTCAGGCATATTCTATCCAGCCATGTACTTAAAGTATCAGAAGAAATAAACCATATATTACAAAAATACTATAGCAAGCTTTTGTTTTAATCTTAATATTTTAATCTTTTATTCAAGTTTTGAGATTTACTGTACTGTATATACAGGGCCAGGCCACCCCACCTAATCACAAAAGTTTTCCAATCCAAATCATATTTACCAACCCACTATTTGAACTTTTATGAACTTTTAAAAGATTACCCTCTAGTGCTGCAATGGATCACTGTCCAGCTCAAACATAAAGAACTAAAGCCAATGTGAGACACAAATGTCTAAAACAGTGGTCCTTAACCATGTTGGAAGTTACGGAACCCCAAAGTTTAATACATGCATTCGCCGAAACCTTTGTATTTAGAACTACTGTATATATATATCGTTCTTGCCGCCGATCATTAGAGGAGAGATCAATGAATAGGAATGGAGTTCACAGCACCTCTTAGATCCCTGCACCAATGAGATGCCACGTCATTCACAAAAGCCGATACTTACACATCCACACATTACTTCCTGTTTGCGTACTAATAGTATGTACAAGAAAGTTATGCGTGAGGACATCTTGTGGCCAAATTGTAAAATTACACCTACACACACTTTGTTTAATACACAACAACAACAAATAACATTTGTAAAGCGCTTTTCTCCCACAGGACTCAAAGCGCATAAGCATGGCTCAGACCATCGTGGTACAGAGGAAGACTTTTATAAGTCCGGAAATGCCAGGCTAAACAGGTGGCTTTTCAGTCTGGATTTGAATAGCTCCAGGGATGGTGCTGTCTTTACTGGGTGTGGCAGGGAGTTCCAAAGAGTAGGGGCAGCATGACAGAAGGCTCTGTCTCCAGATTTTTTAAAGTTCACTCTGGGAGTGACCTAGTTTATAGAACTTGCTGATCTGAGGTTGTGAGAGGTGTGGTGCAGCTTCAGCAAGACCTTCATGTATCCAGGGCCCAGATTGTGCAGGGATTTGAATGTCAGCAGTCCAATCTTGAAGAGTATTCTACATTCTACTGGTAGCCAGTGCAGTGAGCGAAGGAGTGGTGTAATGTGCCAGTGGCGAGGCTGGTTTGTTAGCAACCTGGCAGCAGCATTCTGCACTAATTGCAGGCAACGCAGGTCCTTTTTGGGGAGGCCAGCTTAAAGGGCATTGCAGTAGTCCAGCCGTGATGTGATGAAGGCGTGAACTAGGGTTGGAAGATCCTCTGGGGGAATCAGATGTTTAATCTTTGCAATGTTCTTCAGATGAAAGTAGGAAGATTTAACTACAGATGAAATTTGGTTTCTGAAACTCAATTCCCTATCGATTAGTACGCCAAGGCTGCGCACAAGGTTGGAGCTGTTTATGTCTGAATTCCCAAACCTGATTGGTGTTGCTTTAGGATAGAGCTGTTTTGATGGCGAGTGCTGGCTTTGGACAAAAAGGACCTCAGTTTTGTCAGTATTCAGTTTCAACCAATTATCATTCATCCATGCCTGTAGCTCAGCTAAGCAAGAGTTTATTTTTGGAGTAGGGTCTGTTCCACCAGGATTGAAGGACAGGTATAGCTGTGTGTCATCGGCGTAGCAGTGGTACTTCAGGCCATGTCATTGGATAAGTGTACCGAGTGGCAACATGTAGATTGCAAACAGCAGAGGGGATAGGATTGATCCTTGTGGCACTCCAAATTGTAGAGGTGCAGGTTTGGACATGATAGGTCCTAGGGATACTCTCTGTGTTCTGTCAGTCAGGAATGATGTGAACCACTGGAGCTAATTACCCATAAGTAAACAAAGCTAATTATTAAGCTAATTACGTAAACAATAGCTTTTCTCTCAACAAAGGGGTTGGATAATTAGGACTGTTTGACACACACTAGGTCTTTGAAGAAACAGTCCTTCTGGGTAATTAGCTCAATAAAAGAATTAGCATCCTGAGAGCTCTGCGGACTGTCAGGTCTGCTGAAACAGGCTAAAAATACTACTTTGATTGTAAAATACAAAGGTAAATGAAAGTTTATTTTAATAATGAAACAGATTGTTGGCATGCATTTTTCATGTGCTATAGAAATGTCCTGAGTGCTAAAAAGGTGCTCGGTTCACTTTAAGCAGGATTTCATGGTCAACTGTATCAAAAACTGCTGAGATATCCAACAGGATTAGGATGGAGCATTCCCCTCTGTCCCTTGCCATGAGCAGATCGTTGCAGACTTGGATGAGGGCTGTTTCACAGCTGTGGTGTTTCTTAAAGCCAGATTAAACAGACCTATATTTACATTTACAATTAACTTTTTACCTCTTACACTCCCCAAAAGTTATCCAAACAAATGTTTTGTTAAAAAACAATAAAAAAAACATAAATGGTTATTTTAGGGACTTAACACTTCTAATATGTATGTCAAGAGGGTATACTACTGTTACTTTTTAAATTATGAGCTTTTATTTAGTGATGGACGCAAAACTGAAAAAATGCACCGTCATTTCCAAACAAAATATTGCACCATACATTGTACTAGGGAAATATATTAAACGTTGCAAAAACTGGGACAAATGGGCAAATGAAATGTGTGGCTTTTATCCACAGTAGAAAGTTTTATTTTAAAACTATAATGGCTGAAAACTGAGAAATAATTAATTTTTTCAATTTTTTTCTGATTCCCATTAAAATGCACTTAGAATAAAATAATTCTTAGCAAAAAGTATAACACCCAATTGATGGCGAAAAAAACAATGTATGGATCATTTCAGTGTGATAAGTATTGATAAAGTTATTGACAGATGAATGGACACTGCTCTGAAAGGTGAAAATTGCTCTGGTTTTTAAGGGAAAAAATATTTTGGGGGAAGTGGTTAAAATCCAGTTTCCAAAACATAAACATATACATATTTTGTTAATGCACAAAATGAACCATGCATCAGTTACACATAAAATCACTGTGTTCAAAGAACAAAGTTCAACACACACAAGCAATAGAACTCAGCAGTACATGCTTCCAGCTACATTTGAAATTGGTCAGCAGGTGCTCGTCAGCCAATCAGGATGCACTGTCATACACCCTTTACCTGCCATACCACATCTAGCAGCCATTAGCATTCAGGTGGGAGGCTTCAGTTGGACGCCATCGCAAGATGGCGTCCCTCCCACAGGGGTCCCTCCCTAACCGCTCACCTGTCCGCCATGTCCTAGAGCTGAAAGAAAATGTTTAAAAACACACGATTGGTTCACACGATGGCCAGGGGCCCCGGACCTCTCTCACTGGCCGGGGCCCCAAGGCCAACACGTGATATCTGGAGGGGAGTGCAGGTGGGCCTGGACCTCTCACACCCAGGCTCTGGACCTCTCACATCCAGAAAACACACCAACACTGAATTTAGCATTCAGTATGGAGGCAGTGTTGGTGGGTTTTCTGGATGTGAGAGGTCCAGAGCCTGGGTGTGAGAGGTCCAGGCCCACCTGCACTCCCCTCCAGGTATCACGTGTTGGCCTTGGGGCCCCGGCCAGTGAGAGAGGTCCGGGGCCCCTGGCCATCGTGTGAACCAATCGTGTGTTTTCAAAGAACAAAGCCAATAAAACATGAATATAACACAAAAACATGACTCAATTAATATTTACAGAACTGCATGGACACACACCTCCACTGAACCCCTGAGAATGAATCACTGAACCCCTGGGGTTAAACTGAACACAGGTGAAAAACCAATGGTCTAAAACTAATCTCTAGACCTAGAGATTGAGCAGTTGTGGCTGGAGTGATTTTATCCCCGGAAGAACAAGCAGCAGATGGGCATGGATGATCAGCATGCCCGATTTACTCTTTTGCTTAATGTAAAATGTGCAGGAAATATTCACCAACCCAAGGATATTCATTGTTTGACCTGCTCTGGCCAAAAATATCTACACCAAAAGACTGTCATTTATTGTATATTGGTGTCCTATACATTGAATGAAATTCTGCAAATAAGGCAGATTTTATAACAGAGCAGGAAATGCATGAAGCTTACTACCTGCTATTATTGATATTTTATATTGCATCTCCCGAGTTTACCATGTGTCTTTTTTAAATCACCTGGTATAAACACATTGGTAATAGCATGGCAAGAATCTCTATAAATCACCTCCTGACCTCATAATAGTTGACTTTAATTGCACTATAACTGCTAGCATTTATCCACAAATATCTGCAGAATCAAGGAATCTACTGAAAAGAAAATCTATTATGTTCGTTCAAAATAGCGTACTATGTTATACTAAAAGATTTATCTAAAAAGTCTGATTTCCATCAGGCTGGCTGACCACAGTTAAATAAATAGAAAACAAGACTATCATAAAAAAAAGACTGAATCCTTGTCAAACAGTGCAGATAATTTGATGTCTAGCTGCAAATGGGCTTTTTACACAATCAAGTTTATTAAACCAACAGGCTTCCATGATCCGCAGGCTTACAGGCCTTTCCTCCACAAATATGATGACTGGAAATCATTGCAGTTTCTGGAAAGGAAATTCCCACAACTATAGTTTAATAAACTGACTGTGGCAGACTCCCGCACCTTAGGTTAATTTAGCAGTGTTTGACACTATATGAAATTGAAGCCACAGTCTTTCATGTGCTTTGGATGGATTTTATATCTCACCAAAGAACTGTGCTAAAAATGAAATTCATAAGCAATAAAAAGTTTATCATTGAACAGAATTATAAAGAACTGATAAACCCATATATGAGTTACTTCAGCAAACGTCTTTGGGGCCTTTAACATGTTTCAGCCCGTTTTTTATGGATTTTTATGCCAATACATTATCTTCTTCTTTTTTTTGTTTTGTTTAACACTGATAAGCAAATTAGCATGATGTTGCCAATGCATAGCACTGCTAATCCTGAGCACTTTACTAGGGGATTTGCCCAGCTTCCATTCTCAGCACTAGGGGGCTTGGTACTTAGACTCTCCCATAATGATGTGTACAGTAGGATAGTGTACTGGTGTGGCTGAACAGTGTAATGGTTAAGGGCTCTGCCTTTGACACAGGAGACCAGGGTTTGGATCTTGGCTTTTCCTGTTCAGTAAGCCAGCGGCTATTCAGTAAGGAGACCCTAACACTGCCACTCTAACAATGTGCCCTAGTGGCTGCAGCCATGGTGCTTTGAGTCTGGAGGCAGGAAAGCACAATATAAATGTTTTATGTCTTGTCTAGTCTACAGGCCACACTTATGCACAGGACTTTGTACATATCCAGGGTCTGCAGTAAGAGACTGAATTGAAAGGGGGCCAAAATGGTACACCCATCTAGATGCTACATAGTCACTCAGGTACTCCCTGGCTACTCATTGTTGCTGGATGCATTGCTGTAGCATGAATAAAGATTGTAAGCTCACAAGGGCAGGGCTCTCTCCCCTTTTGTGTCTTGGAATTTTTTATAGATTTTATTTATCATTTACTTTTGTCAGTGTCATTACCATTTCAGTATTTTGTATTGATTGTCTATTTTATATCAATTCTGTATTTTGTACATTGGTATATACCATTATCTGTATTATTATGTACATTCATAAAATATGAAGCCTAGCCAAGTTTCAAACAGGGCAAGATCGCTAGTCACTGCTGTTGTAAATATTTCCCTGTATATGTACAATGTTTCACTTTTTGGAATATTTAATGTTAGTTGTATTGATTGCTATTATTTACAAACCACAATCATTTTCCATAGCGCTGTGCAGAATGTAAATACATGATAATGGGTAAAAAAGAAACAATTAATGTCACTACATTAGGAACACCTTAAAATGCAGGTATATAAGTATATATAAATAATGCAATGTATAATAATATTGAACAATTGAGCCACTTCTTTAGGTGAGGTAAGATAAGATAGCATGTTACCTTGAAAAAACAGAGAAAACAGGAGCCCAAATGGTGCAGAATATACTTTGTTGTTGGTAAAAGGAGAGATGGAGGGAATGGTACTTACAAAATCAGGTTGCTAGGCTAGCAACTAGCCAAAAGGGAAGGTGGAGGTTATTAACCGTCTCCACTCAAATTGTACCCGGAGAGGAACAGGTGCCAGCTTACAACTGTTTCACTGGGGACCAATGCCCCGCCCAAAAAAAGGGGTAGTAACATGAGATGAGAGCAAAGAGGCATCTGAGATAGGATAAAACTAGGTTAAAACAGTTTAAAACAAAAAAAGGAGAGGTGGATTACCTCAAAAGACAACACTTGGATAATGTTCATTAAACTTTTTTTCTTAGATTACCTAAGTGTCTTTTGAGGTCATTATTGTCTCCTTTTTCATTTTATACTGTTTTTAACCTAGTTTTACTTCTTTAGGTGCAATGAGCACAAGCAATACAGGGAGGGCACTAACAGCGATGAGCGAAAATGCCAATATTCTTTTTGCATTCATTTTCATGAAAATAATGTTAAAGTCAATTTTCAAACGGAAAATCCATAATTTTCACAGCAAAAAATATTTTTTTTCGTGTGTGTGTTTTAGCAAAAATGCAAAATATAAGCTATTTTTGCAAAATTGTTCTTGAATCGAAAATGGGATTTTTTATGTGAAAATTACTTTGCCGAAAATTTGCAAGTAACACTGGGCACCAATGTAAATCCTTCAGTCTAAATATTTAATGTATAGCCTATTAGTTGCATAGGTTGGCACTTGGCAGAACAGAATATCATCTTGATGTTTGTGTATGAAATATATATTTTTTAGCGTTGTAATTGTGTTTCTCATGGCTCCATTTTAATTGTCCTGCATGCTGTGCATTGTCAGGGAACATGTCACTCTGATTAATGGCAGAATAAAAGCAGTGTATAAAAGTTTGTTGTGCTTGCTGAAGAGCAGGGAGTGAGTGCCTGTGGCTCGTAATTAAGTAAAAGGTGTCCTCATAGACCTCTTATAGCCTCAGTAGCTTGTGAAACCTGTGTGGGTTGACAGGCCAGCTGGACTGTGTGCGGAGCAAAGACAAACAGGACAACTGGCCACAAGAGAATTTCAGGAATTTAAGAAATAGCCAACATTTAAAAAAAAAAAAAAGGGCTTAAAGAGAACCAGAGACGAAGCACCCTCATGTATTTTATTACATTTTTTAGTGGGAACATGACAGTAAACACCTACCCTGCTTTTAGTTTAAATCTTCTCTGCTTAATCTGTCTATAATCAGCTGTGATAAGAATCCCTGACTGAGTCAGTCGAGGTCACTCTTTTGTGGAGTCTTTTCAAGCCCAAGCCTTCCCCCTCCTGGATCAGATTTCCTGCTTTACATACTGAGAGCTCTGATGACATGGGAGGGGCTGCTGCTGCTGCAGGATAAATCTCTGAAACAGACAAGTGTGGCTGTGTGATCTGTGTGCTCTGTCTGTGCAGCCAGTCATCATTATTATCTACAGTATGCAGTTTCATTACTATGAGAGACACTTTCTACAGGCAGCCACACAGCATACCAGAATATGAAGTTGAAAGCACACAGATGAAATGCTGCAGCAGCAGCCCTGCTTGTCTATAGTCTCATAGAGGCTAGACAGCACATCCAGAACACCTCATAACCTGGAAGTAGAAGGGATATGAGCCGGTGGCCACATTGGATATTTCCTGGAGCAATAATGGTTAAAAAGCACTCAAAAAGGCACACCAGAGTGGCAAAAGTATCGGGTAGAGCATTTATTCTTTACAAGCTATCAACTGATATGTTTATTTTGTGTGAATCGTTCATCTCTGGTTCCCTTTAATTATAAGTGGGTGGCAGTAGGTGTTATTATATTAAGAACATCCAAACAATTAGCGATAGGATAGTATTAATTAAGAAAATAACTAGGATGACATGGACTTTACATTAAGCTACATTACAAGTCTGCAACTTAGAATCCTTTTAAACTGGCAGATTTGATTAGGTATGATTTTCCCACACTTTTGGAAATTACAGGGGCAACATGATTATCAATTTAATCACAGAGCACCTTTCCCACTCTGGTAATTTGACACAATGCAGTTTGTTTCTAAATGCAAAAAGTGATACATGCTGCATTTTTTTCCTCCCATTTGTGTTTAGATTTAATCACAAAACGTCCGCCTCACGCCAATGGGCGTGAGCGGAGCGGCAGCCCCAAGACCGATTAATGCCGATCGGTGTGCAGTCCTGGGGGCGTGCGGGTTATCACGTGTGCCAATGCGCTCTCATCTCCGCTTGAATGATGGAGCTCTGCTCCGTCATCAATTTCCCAGCCGCTAGGGACTGTTAGACTGCGAAACCGCCGTCTATTTACACTGTACAGCGCTGCGATCTACGGCAGCACTGTACTGGGGACTTATACACTTCTGGAGTTGCAGGAAGTGATCGGCTCTCATAGGCTGATGTCTATAAGAGCTGATCACTATGATTGGCTAGTGGGGGGGGGGGATCCGGGAAATAAATAAAAAAACACATCATTTTTGTTAAAAATAAGAGATAAATATTTACAAAAAAAACAAACAAACAAACACCCCAGCAGTGATCAGAGCCCACCAACAGAGGACCAGAAAAGGGGGAGATCACTTGTGTACTGAGTTGGACGGCCCTGCAGCGAGGCCTTAAAGCTGCAGTTGCCTAATTAGGAAAAAATAGCATGAGCACTAGGGGAGTGTAAGCCCAGGGTCCTCAAATGGTTAAAGCACACCTGAACTGAGCGGAACAGGGAGGCTGACATATTTATTTCCTTTAAAAATTGCCTGGCAGTCCTGCTGATCTTCTGCCTGTAATACTTTTAGGCATAAACTCTAAACACGCATGCAGATTAGGTGCTCAGATTGAGGAAATATGCTTATTTCAGATGTGTGATGCAGACACTCCTGCAGCCAAAGAGATCATCTCCCAAGAAACTGATATTGTTTAAAAGGAAATAATTATGGCAGCCTCCATATGTCTCTCACTTTAGGTTTCCTTTTAGACTTAGTTCACAGTGCTCAATTGCGTTGCGGCATAATTCTGCATGTCACCTCACTGTGCATACAATTCTATGGGTCTGTTCATAGTACTGAGTTTTTGTTTTAACATCTATGTTCAGATTTCATTGTAGTTGACGCACATTTTAATGCTGGCGTTTTGCAACTGACCACTGTGAATCCAGCCTAAGTCTATTGGAGCTTATAAAAATTACATAGCAAGCATTGCACTAGTGGCTTAGTGGTTAGCACTCTTGCCTTGCAGTGCTGGGTCTCTGGTTCATATCCCAGCTAGGGCACTATCTGCACAGAGTTTGTATGGTCTTCCAGGGCACTCTGGTTTCCTCCCACATCCCCAAAACATACAGAGAAGTTAATTGGCTTCCCCTAAATTGGCCCTAGACTACGATATAGACATAGTAGGGATTAGATTGTGAGACCCTTTGAGGGAAAGTAATTTTTTTTAAAGATTCTTTTTATTTAGGTTTTTAAGAACATCATTATAAATTTAAAAAAAAGACTCACTCGCAGGTGAGTGCAAAACAGAGAAAGAGAAAAACATGCACATGACTTAAACTAAGCAGAGGATACTACTTATACAGTACATTTGGTAACCCACCCCCCTCCCCCCATCCATCACACATATCTTTACCAATATAACACCACAGATATAGTAGTCTGATGCTTAGTCAATGTAATTTTACATATTGATTATAGACATAACAGGCTATATAAATATATCAAAGAATTTACTTTGTAACCTTAGTTTGTGTGCTTGTTACTGGTCCATGGCTTCCAGATTTTTTCAATTTTAGATAAGCAGCCTTACATAAGTGCAAAGATGTATTAACTCATTTTTTCCAATATTGTATTGAAGGTGGACCTTCTTTTTTCCAATTTAGAATAATTGCTTTGCAATAGTAATATGATAACAGTCCCAAGAGTCTTCTTTGGGTGCGAGTAGTGGCTAATTTAGTGGTGTCTCCCAGAATACAATATAGAGGGTCATTAGGTGTGTGGATCTTAGTGATCTTGGATATATATTCACAGATGGATTTCCAAACAGCAGGGGCCAGTTTGGGACACTGCCATAATATGTGATCTATGTCAGCACATCTTCAACACAGTAATGGGCTAGATACATTACATTTAGACACATTTTGCAGGAGTTAGATATGCCTTATGGAGTATTTTAAATTGTATTAACCTGTCACGGGTTGCTATTAGATAGTTGAAGGGTTTGATCCAAGCATCCTCCCATTCCTCATCATCCAGATTTGGTAATAGGCTAAGCCAAGGCTGTTTATAGGTTGTAAGATGGGGTTCTGTAATCAGTATAATATTTCGATAAATTGCTGATAAAGCTTTATTAAGATTATTTTTTACTAGGATATCCTCAAGTTCTTGAGGGAAAGTTAAATGGCAAGATAATACTACTAATAATAATTGCACTATGCAATCTTTTTGCAATTTCTCTATGTTGCATGAAATACCCCCTCCCACCTCCCCCCCCCATCCTCAGAAAATCCCAAACACAATGTGGATAACACCAGTTGTACAAAACATTATGCCTCAATGCATGGAAAATATTGTTAATGCCCAAGCACAATATACATACGTAAATAGTGGTGCTAAATGCCCCACCCTGTGATGAGAGATGTCTTTTCATCTAGGTAGATTCCCTACTATTTTTGACACTAAACTGTGCCTTCCACCTGGAAGCAATAACTGAAATTACTGCTTCTAGCTGCACGGTTCTTTATTTACCTGCCGTCAGGATAGTGTGATATGCGTCTGCTAAGTTAGATGCTGGTTTTGTTTCTTGCTCCTGCCATATGTCGCCAACAGGATATATAGAAAGTGCTTATACAGTGGCCTGATGAAGGGCATTTTTATGCCCGAAACGAGCGTGTCGTTGCCAATTTATATACTGCTAATCGATATATTGTTGAATACTTTAAGCTCTTGCTACTATTGAATATTCCTGTGACTATCCTATGAGGAGCACCTTACAGAGATTTCTTCTTTTTTAACAAAGAATTTTTGTACCTATGTCAATAAAGATGTTTTGATATTTTTTGTACCACAAGAACTGAGAGACTTCGTATTTTATATAATTGGTCCTTTCTATGAATACAGTGAGCAATAACTGAAATGCCAGAAAAAGAGTCTGGCCTATTTGAAAAAATAAATGTTACATACTAACAAGCTTTGTTTCTCTGGTGCATGTGAATACTTTATTTTGCATGCCACTGTTTTTTTTTTTGAGGTAGTAATGTAAACCATTTTTGCATGTGTTTTTTGTATGTTAGCTCCTATGATAGGCATGTGATAATACTTATTGGATTAAGATGTCTAAAACCTGACATTCTAAAATTGTTATGCATCAAAGGGTATCATTTTTCTGTCTACATATCTCTTTTCGCTTACATGGTACAAAAGAATTTGCTTTCTGCTTTTGACCAGCTAGATAACTGTGATATCAATGGCTGACAATAGCACAAGGCATGTGGAACAGATAAATCCCACTGAGAATGTTGGAAGTGCTCTGTTGTAGTGAAAGGAGGTAGAGCAGGCTCACTCAGCTGGGGTCAGTTGGAACCTGACATTATTCACAGTGGGGATCGTGAATAATATGCCCTAGAGGAGGCACATGTAGAATGAGGATATTCACAGATAACTTGAAAATGAATAATTACTTTTCATAGTGAATGGCCAGCTTTAGACTTGAACATTCACGATATGTCAGCCATCAATACAGCTTCTCCTGATACCTACAGTTTTTAACAGAACACATTTCTACTAAAGGAAGTCTTCATTCTTTTCAGCTTATTATTTGCTTTGGAGAAAGCTGCACTGCAAGGTGTCCTGTAATCCCTCTAGGCAGTATTTAGGATGCAGCTATAGCAAGCAAGGGTATGTTATATAGTTTTAGTGAGGGAAGTAACAGCAAATGGATGTTTAGTAAAGCCATGCATTGGTGGTACAATACACAGATGTATTACTGTATAACAACGTTACTAGACAAAATGCTTTGATAATTGACTACAAGAGACAAAAATCAAATCATGTCCAATTTAACTTCTGTATGTACCTATAGTATTCTAACGAAAAGTGTATTTTGTTGGAATAATATATTAGCAAAATGCATATCGGCAGAATAAAAATGGAAAACATATTTGCTATCTTACTAAATTTATAAATAATACAGTCCACTGTATTTTTATTTAAAATATATCCGATACCTGTTTGTTTTTTAATAAAAGGTCTTTTTCTTTGACTCAGAATTCTATTAACCTCTTCCTGACTGTCTAATGCCGACAGGCGTGGGGAAGGTGGCTCCCCCAGGACCTGGGGGATGAGATTAGAGGGGATTGGGTGCTGATGCATGTGCATCCCCACTTGAGTGACGGAGCTCAGCTCCATCAACAGTCTGCCACTGGCGACCACTGCTAGCAGACTGCAAAGAAACGGCTGTTTCTTTTCGTTGTACAGCACTGCAATCTACCGCAGGGCTGTACTGGGGCATCCCTGTCACATGGCTGTCCCCTGGAGGGCAAAGAAGAAGGATCGCTCTCATAGGCTGATGCCTATGAGAGACGATCCTGCTGATTGGCTGTTGGGGGGAGGGAGGCTGAAAAAAATACACACAAATACAATTTATAAAAAAACAAAACAAATAAATTAATAAAAAAATACTTTGTGCAGGACCAATCAGAGCCCACCAAACAGAAATCTCTGCTGATGGGCAGGAAAGGAGGCACAATTCATTTGGCTGATAAGTTGTATGACTATGCAGCACACTATTAAAGCTGCAGAGCACTGAATTGTAAAAAATAGCCTGAATTGTAAAAAATAGCCTGGTCAATATGCTGAATGTAATTTACATGACATTTGAATGCAAGGAGAAAACTAGTGATTATTACCCATTTTTGTTATGTTAACAAATGGAATGCCAATAATGGATACATTTGATGTAGTGCTTTCCTTTGACCTGTTAAAGAACAAGCGGCATCCATGCTAACCTAGAAATAAAAACCACATATATAAGTAGATAAATACTACTTCTACTTACATAACAGATGTATTGTGCTATCCACGTAATGATTCCTATGAATTTTACAAAGGAAAAGCAGAAAATCCTATTCTAGGCAGTGGCCATCTTGCCAAGCTAATGCTGACATCATATCCTTCCTGACTCTTGTTTCCCCCCCTCCCTTCTCTTGCTCATTGTGTATTCATTAGCTGCTCTCCTCCCAGAGTCTTCACACATTCCCACTGAGATGTATACTAACAACTGCACTGTCTTTTTTTTTATTTACACATCCAATCACTGAGTCACCTCAGCCTTGCTTGTAAACACAAGTAATAAGAGGGTGTTTCTGATAAGCAGCTAAGCAGGGAAATAAATGGAAAAGGAGGAATATATTATAGATAAAAAGAACTCCCAGCATGTATGTGATAACTACAAACCATAACAGCAGAAAAAGTTTTGCAAGTTTTGAATGCAGGATTAGCATTTTTATCACTTATTACACGCAGACCTGTTGCTGTTGAAATTTGATTTTTATGGTGACCATACCACTTTAACATATCAATTCTAAGAAAGTCAAACTATCCAAATCCAGACTTGCCCATTATAATACCTGGACTAATTCTGTTACATGGCAATTGTAGAATGCATTTAAAATGCCCTATCCCTATTCACATGCAAATATAAGTAAATCTATATACAATACACTCCAGTCATTTCATTCCATTTGCTCATAGGTAAATACATGTTTCTGGAAACATCTGCTCTTCTGTGATGCAACTGACCACACACCCATAACATATTCTACAATATGATAATTACTGTTTAGCTTGTTATGCTAGCAGGGATACATTTGAGTGATAGGCCAAGGGCCAAGACATTTGCCATTTCATAAATGCATTTTGATTGCTTTTAAAACAAAGTTTTAAACTTAGAGGTGAGATTTGATTTGTATACCCATCATAACAACTGCAGTTTAGAAGCAAAAGAAATATGTTCATAATTGTAGAAGCAGTGGAATGACACTAATGAAGATAAGTGGGATTCCTCCACTTATGTCTTGGTCCATGAGGGAGTTTACAAGGCAGATGCAAGCAGTACAAGGTTGGAAGGTTCCTGCAATTAGTCTTAACTTTACATTCGCTGTTCATCCTGCTTTCTCCATCATATATAGAAAGTGCAGCTAGGTTTTCAGTTTTTCTCCAATAGTTTTGATAGTAAAAAAAGTTACAATGTACCCTTTTTGATCTCCATTATCTTTTTTCTTCTACTAGTCCTTTCATCTGTGGAGGTCTACTCTATTTGGTCATACTTTCAATATGCATCAAACTGCTACTCTTTGCATTTCTTCTTACCACTGATGGCTTTGCTGTCAGAAATGCATACAGTATTGTACGTTTCCAATAGCTGTTAGCGCTTCAGCCATCAGCATGGTCCTAAAAAAAGATACATGTATCTGAGCCCCAAGCACATAAGAATGTTATAGCAAACATACATTTAGTGCCCTTTCACACCAATAGTGTTATGGAACACTGGTACTTTGCCGATTGCAAAGTCAGCAGCACTTTTTTCATAGGAATCACAGGAATGCATTCACATTGAATACATTCTGATTTTCCCAGGAGGCAGTTGCTGACCTGCTGCATTTTTTCTGCATTGCAATTGAGGGCTATGTACAGAACATCGCAAAACACAAAAAAGTGGATGCTAATTGGTGCTTTTGGTACTTAAATACAAAACATATGAAATATTGCAAACTGCTTGTATGTAAGCAGTAGAAAGAAAACAAGAAATGGTACCAAAAGCAAGCGTAGTCAGTTCCACTAAGAGCAAACACTGAAAGAACTGTATAAATATCCTTGACAATGGTTAGAGGATCAGGCACGCTGGATCTCTGTTATCACTGTATAGGTGAGAGTCCTTTTGTTTAAGTGGGAAGAAAGAGGAAAAGTAAGCCCACCCCTTACCTTCTAGTCAATCAGACTTGTGGTCTCCACCTTTGCTATCAGGTTTCAATTCCTATCTTGAAACACCAGGGACACTGGTTCATAGACTTCCCTTGCAACTTTAAAAATATGATTTTTATCTATAGGAGGAATATCTTGCAAGTGCAAGCTAAAATAAGGCTAAAGTACCTTTTTCCATGTCCACTGGGGTTGTATAACAGTTAGTGATAAACGCCTAACTTAACTAGGTTTGGAAATTATTCCTCTAGCTATAGATTGACCTAGGTTTGGTAGCATTGTTATATATACAATAGTTTAAATGAAGTTTGGAAAACAGCCTTCAGTTTGGCTTTGTTCTCCATTTCAAAAGCATGGCAGTCCATGCCTTCTTACCTTTTCATACTATAGGAATGCACGCTGAGCCACATTTTGACTCCATGCTGCCATGCAGACAGTCTGCAAAAATACAGTCACATATTTTTCTGGCCTGCTGGGCATTTATTGATGCCATTGTTGTATTTACCCCACTTATATTAAACTAGGAGTAGGATTACCAATTATATTTGGTTTCAATTGGGAGATTGTATGTCCAATTTTTTAATTGCTTTTATTGTTGGTATGTATTTTTTTTACCTTAATAAAGATTTTTGGTATTTTTGTAACATATGTGGGGAGCCCATATCATTTGTTGACTTAATGTTGATAATACCTTGATCCATATTGGTCACCTTTTCTTGAGTTTAATATAGTTCTATATTGACCAATTGGGTCTACCTATTTTTCCATATGACCCATCACTGGATCCTAGGATCCAGATTGCTTTGTTTTGCTTGTTTTTAAAAAGAGGATACATCACATACTTCATATACTTTAATGATAGACTGATTGGTCAATATTTTGGGGCTTTTTGTTTCAACTCCATACGTTCTTGCCTGCTTCAGTTTTTTAATTGTGCTTTCAAACATATAAACTAATTTCTCTTGTATCAAGCTTATTTGTGCTCCTTGGAAATGGTTATGTCTAGAAATCATTTTTTGTTTTGTTCAGTTCAAACCAGAAATATTTTGGATGACCACCTTGGCTTGCCTCTGAGAAAACAAAACTTATAAAGTATACATCAGGAAAGTCTGTGAAGGCTTTTTCAACACATTTTGACAAAAAGAACATATATTGTAGTGGTCATTTCATAAATTCTGTTATCCTGATGTTATGAATGAAATTAACATCAATTTAACTCTGTAATAATGCTGTTGTGCATGTTGCACAAGAGCTAGTTGACAACCACAACTTTTGTATATATTTGTGGCTTCTGCAGTTGTTTATATGTGTTACGGCCAGAACCCGAAGTTTGGCCACTTCTAGTTCTGGCCAGCCACTTCGGGTTCTGGCCGGCCAATATGCGAAGTGGCCGCTGCGCTGCGGCCAATGTTAGAAATGGATTTATTCCTGTGACATTAATGTATCTTCTGGCCGCAGCGCAGCGGCCAAACGTATAACCACTTAGTTAATTTAATGCAATTAAGTCAGCGGCAATGTAACAATTCAAGCCGCCGGCTTTTTCTCTGCCTCTCTCTCCTTCTCCCCCCGCCTCTCTCGCTCTCCTATGGGCAGCCGGCGGAGACACGAGTGTCCCCCCCCCCCGCTCTGCTTTCCTGGTGCGACGAACGACTCTCGGGGACATGCGTGTCCCCCGCCGGCTGCCCATAAGAGGAGAGAGAGAGAGAGGGGCAGATAAAAAGCCGGCGGCTTGAATTGTTACATTGCCGCCGGCTTAATTGCAATAAATTAACTAAGTGGTTATACGTTTGGCCGCTGCGCTGCGGCCAGAAGATACATTAATGTCACAGGAATAAATCCATTTCTAACATTGGCCGCAGCGCAGCGGCCACTTCGCACATTGGCCGGCCAGAACCCAAAGTGGCTGGCCAGAACTAGAAGTGGCCAAACTTCGGGTTCTGGCCGTAACATATGATTGACATTACAGCGTGCAGTACTTTTATATATTGACTGGGAGTCTCACTATATCTTTCCAGTACACAAAAAAATACATATTTTTGGGGTTGCTTATATATTATAAAATAGTTTATTCAATTTTTCTTTTTACTTTGTGCTTGTGCAGCCTCTGCATTGTACTTGGTGTAAGACCTTTGTGGGACGAAGTCAGCCATGATTTATATATGTAGCTCAACTACTACAGCAAATAAATAAGAACTGATTTTTTTTTTTGTAGAAAAAGAAAATAAACTCTTACATGAACAGAAATTCTAGTGTATACAAATATAATGTATATACTTCTAGGTTCTGTGAATTCCATATGCTAAAAAAGCTTATTATCATAACGCCATAAAAAAGTGCAGAAAACTTTAAAATGTCTATTCCATTGTGCAAAAGAGGAATACGTCTGAAGCTCTTGAAATATTAGATTCATTAGGCTTTTGCCAGTTCTCGTTTCATTTGGCACAAGCTTTTTAGACATCCTCTCTCTACTCTATGTACTAAATGAGTTGCATCCTCAATATGCCCTTAGGCAGTGAAGAAAATATATTAAAATACTTTGACAGATTACCATTTATATTCAACATGACAGGAAATTATGTAGGTTTTTCTGAGCGTGTATTCAGGTTATATTAATTGAAAGGAATCATCATGATATAGAGTCAAATGAAGTGGTACAATGTTAATGGAAGATGTGCCTTAGGACAATTATGCAAATCCCACAATAGTTATTATATCAAAGTGGATACACATATATCTTAGTCAGAAAAAAAGTAATATGATATTAGTTTTACACAGGCAAAGGTACCTACTTTTTGTGAACTCTACAGAAACTTGTGTGCATAAGCCACATGTGTGGGCTGTAGTTATAGAGCTACAATCAGAATGCAAATCTATCAGAAAATACAGACCTCACCCTTCCTCTGCAAGTGTAATTTGGTGGTGGAGAAGCATTTGGAACAAACCACAACACAGCATGAGTAATGCTGCTTAACTGCTTCCAGACAGCGGTAATTAAAATGTACGCACTGTTTGGAGGCTGTTATTCCTGCCACTTCATAGATTTCACCTACCTGCCGCCACGTGTTTTTGCCACTCTTATTACTCCCAATGATCTTGTCGCTGCCTCCCCACTACAGCTCACTTGTCCTGCTGTGGGTATGACAACAGAGCTCTGTGAGCCAGTCAGGAACTGCTTTCATTGGCTCCAGACCCTTTCATCAATGTGCACAAATCCCATTGGCTTATATTGATTACAGGGTCAGGAGCCAATGTAAGCAGCTCCTGAACGGCTCACAGAGATGGCAGAGTAGGTGGCCTGAGGCGACAGTTGTGCATCGTATACGACGGTATTGGCAATTCAGAGCGGCAATTCAATGCAAGGAGCCAGTTTTTGGTGCCAGCAGTCTCTGGTCCTTAAGGAGTCAGGGACCACTGGTACTGAACGGGTTAAGATGATATGAAACTAGATGTTCACCTAGCCTAATACTCGACTGGCTAGCTATTGCCTACAAACTGTACATTTTAGTATCTAGTCAAGCCTCCACTCCCAATGTTACTTGGCATTTGTGGTTTGTTCTTACTGTTTTTGTTGTTGTTGATGTACATAAATTTGCAACACGTGATAGTATCTTGCTACTTATGCTGTAACTGTCATTGTTATCGCTGACACTACTGCTGTTTGTTTTGCAAAACATAAAACTCAATAAAAGTAAAAAAAACTGACAGGTTTTGGAGTAGTACATCTCCTCATAGGGGATTCCCATCTCCTCATAGGGGTTTTAATAATTTCTAAAAGCACTTACTGAATGGCAGTTGCCCAGTCCAACTGCCCAAAAAAGTGTTCAAATGAGTATGGAGGCTGGCTGGTATTTTTTTTATGAATCTGTTACAAGGAGTGCTTTAGAGATAAATAAAGGAAATACTGAGAACCCCCATGAGGAGATGGACTAGTCTAAAATCTGTCAGATCTGTCAGATTTTTACTGCTTACTGTAAATGGCAGCAACATAGAAAAAAGTAAATTATGGTGCATTTTACTCAGGGGGAAATGTATATCTGATATGTAAATGTTTACAGTCTTACATATTTTTGTGGTAGTGGTCCTTTTACCTCCTTGGTGGTAACCCCGAGTCAGGCTCGGGTCAGAAATCAGTAGCTCAGAGTGGTAATCCCGAGTTGGATCCAGAATGGAAATCTGTAGCTCAGAGTGGTAATCCTGAGTTGGATCCAGGATGGAAATCTGTAGCTCAGAGTGGTAATCCTGAGTTGGATCCAGGATGGAAATCTGTAGCTCACAGTGGTAATCCTGAGTTGGAACCAGGATGGAAATCTGTGGCTCAGAGTGGTAATCCTGAGTTGGATCCAGGATGGAAATCTGTAGCTCAGAGTGGTAATCCTGAGTTGGATCCAGGATGGAAATCTGTAGCTCAGAGTGGTAATCCTGAGTTGGATCCAGGATGGAAATCTGTAGCTCAGAATAGTAATCCCAAATTGGATCCAGGATGGAAATCTGTAGCTCACAGTGGTAATCCTGAGTTGGATCCAGGATGGAAATCTGTAGCTCAGAGTGGTAATCCTGAGTTGGATCCAGGATGGAAATCTGTAGCTCACAGTGGTAATCCTGAGTCGGATCCAGGATGGAAATCTGTAGCTCACAGTGGTAATCCCGAGTTGGATCCAGGATGGAAATCTGTAGCTCACAGTGGTAATCCTGAGTTGGATCCAGGATGGAAATCTGTAGCTCAGAGTGGTAATCCTGAGTTGGATCCAGGATGAAAATCTGTAGCTCACAGTGGTAATCCTGAGTCGGATCCAGGATGGAAATCTGTAGCTCAGAGTGGTAATCCTGAGTTGGAACCAGGATGGAAATCTGTGGCTCAGAGTGGTAATCCCTTGTTGGATCCAGGACGGAAATCTGTAGCTCAGAGTGGTAATCCTGAGTCGGATCCAGGATGGAAATCTGTAGCTCAGAGTGGTAATCCTGAGTTGGATCCAGGATGGAAATCTGTAGCTCACAGTGGTAATCCTGAGTCGGATCCAGGATGGAAATCTGTAGCTCAGAGTGGTAATCCTGAGTTGGATCCAGGATGGAAATCTGTAGCTCACAGTGGTAATCCTGAGTCGGATCCATGGAAGGTGTGTAATGTGCAGGGCTGCCACAGATCTATCTAGCAGTATGATTTTTAGGGTCTAAAAGCTGATGAAAAAATTGCACCGCTTTTAAACAATAAAATCTGGGAGTAATCATACCATCAGGGTGGTTAATATCTTGAATTCATAAGCAAAACATTAGAGGTTTGAATTTAAAGTACACCTGAATCCGTAAAAATCACCTGTCAGGGAAAAACCATGACACAATTACTTACCTTATTAGGATTTCCCTCGCTGTCATATCGGGCACTCCATCTCCCCCATTCTTCTGTAATCGCATATCTTGATTTCTACATACGCACAGTAAAAGTACTGACCCTCTAATTACTTCCGGGTTAGCGCCAACGTCTGTAATACATTGTTTCTGTAGAGCAGTGGACAGGCTGTAATGTTCCTGATTGCCACAAAAGGGCGTACACAAGCAATATTTGTACCGCTCTGTACACTAGATTCAAAATGTATCTAAATACACAACACTGCCTGCGGTCACCCTTCACAGCTCTCCTGCTGCGTAGTGAGAGCTGTGAGACAGGCAGTAACTATGCCGCCCACTAGCTAGGACGAAAGAGCAGGCAGAGAGGAGATCATAGAGACGGTGAAGGAGATAAACTGCCTCTTCCTCTCCACTGCATCGACGTTCTGTCAGAAGTCGAAGATCACAGAACGGCAGAGTGGGGGCAACAGGGGGCAAATTATGGTGAGGTTTGTGCTGTGGCTCAGTCACAGCACCTGCAGTGTAAAACAAACTGTTATAACCACTGTTATTAAACCACAGCACACGGTGCAGGGGTACTTTAACAAAAAGTATATTTTCACAAGAACAAAAGGTCTACTGAGCCAGGAAAAGGTCTAATGACTTGCACCCTATGGATATGTTTTTGAGACTTGTCTTCAGTTCGTATTTAGCTATCCCTAGCATCACAATTTAACATTCACCTATTTTGACTATGTTGTTAAAAGGATGATTTGACAGACTGAATCCTATTTGGCTATATTTACTTGCAATTGGTACATGGGAAACACATATAGATAACCATTATATGCCCCCTCCCCTTTTATTTTTCTTTTACACAGTATTTTGTACATAGACCCAATTTTGTAACAAAGTATTTGGTACATATGTGGAATGTAAATCTACTTTTAGCAGTTTAAGGGGTGTATTCAATAAATCTGAGTAAAAAAACTACACAAAGTAGTTTGCATAACTGGCATCACACACATCAAATGTGTAAACACATGCTATGCAAGTAATGTATGTGTTGTGTGCATAAAATCAGTTGCAAAGACTACATAATGTGCATTACATAGTTTGCGTAATGCTTGCTGCACTGTCAGCTAATATTAAATGAAAGATGTCAAATGTACCCTGTGGCCATTTTGACCGATCCAGTGACTCTCATACAGTTATTTTTTTACTACCTCAAATGCAACTGCTATAGCTAGTATATATACCTGACCAGTTAACATTCAAACTATACAACAAAACAACAGTTTATTACAGATTTGAAATAGTGCAAGTGCAGTTTGATCTTTTTCCCATCCGTAATATATCTGTTCCAGTTCATGCAGTCTGGTAATCCAAGTATTCCTGATGACCTCGCTTCACCTACTTGACTTGGTTTCTGACTTGTCTTCACACATCTGATTGGAGAAAAAGATCAGGAGAAATCATCACCTTGATCAAAACTAGTGAGCTTGCAATGTTACATGAACTGCCAAAGCAGATTTTCTTAAATTAAGCAATATGATCATCAAGATTACAGATAAAACACTGAACAAGCTGTGTGTTACTGAAGGACATTGGTTTCTTTTATTAGCAGCTACAGTGGTTACTGCCTGTCAAGACTGCAGTTTACATTCATTACACATTTGTGAAATTCAATCATGTTTTGCAAATATTTACCCCAAATTATATGTGCATATTTGTGTATAGTAAATTCACCAACTCACACAAGGCTTAGGTGATAAATCTCATATTTAACACTCCAGTGCAGTTTAAATTTAATAAAATATTCATGAAGCGCTAATCATGACTGTTAAATCACATTTATCTGGGTATGCCTAGGCATTTGTACAGCTTTAACTTCAGATTCAATATCAATAAAACGGAAAATATACCCTATGACTGAAGTCTTTCTGGCCTAAAACAATAACAGTCATGAATTTTCCCCTAGAATAAAAGGTATGCAACTAATTTACATTTTTGAACGTAGATTCTACAGCCAAAAAAAGTCCCCTGCTATGTTCCTGCCTGTAGAATCTACATCCATGATTAAAAGCTGCCCGCTGTGCACACTCATGTATGTACATAACCTGAATAAGCAGTGAATGAAGCTGCTATTGCAAAGAGCAGCAATCATTCAATAAAGTTTTACAAGTAAAAAAAAGTTAGAGTGGCAAGGTCACAATAAAAAATATATTTTTTTTCTTCAGTTAAGTTTTAATTTCTACCCCTACCTAGGGATTAACTAGTTATTGTTTAACAGATAGTATATCTACACCCTGCAGGACTTCACTTACCCTCCTAGGGGCATAGATTTTCATAGATAGTTAGATGTGGGGACATCTAATGCGCAGTGCGCATGGAAATGTGCGCCTGTCCCTTTCCCTCACGGTAGAGTGGTGATCAGTGAATGGGAATGTGTTCTCATTTACAGATCAGAGTCCAGGTAGGGAGTGATCATACACTACTTCCCGTGTACTTAACAGCACACAGGATAGTGTGGGGACATCTAGTGGACAAAAAATAAAATTACACACTCACATACACATACATATGTTAAATTAAATTTTTTTTTAAAAAAGCCTTCTTTCATTTTAACCCCTTACTTCCCCCTTCACTATAGGTACCTAAATAAAACAGTTGTTTAAAAAAATAGTTATGTTAGGGACTCAACTTTTTAATATGTATGTCATGAGGGTCTATTACTGTTATTTTAGTAACTAAGGGCTTGCAATTATTGACTGGACACAAAACAAAACAGAAAAGATACACCTTTATCTCCAAATAATATATACATTGTACTAGTACCATAATTTAAATGGATTTTATTTATAGTAGCATTGCTCATTTTAAAACTATAGGGAATGGAATTGGAGAAATAGTGTATTTTTTAATTTTGTTCTTGTTTTTCCCTATAAAATGCATAGAAAACAGTAATTACTGAAAACAAGTATTGCCCACCAAAAGCCTGACATAAGCATTTGAGGACAGAGGACCACAGGGAATTTCTATGTTCCCTGCTTCCAAATTTGCTCTGCGCCTG
Organism: Hyperolius riggenbachi; assembly: GCF_040937935.1. Lineage (NCBI taxonomy): Eukaryota > Metazoa > Chordata > Amphibia > Anura > Hyperoliidae > Hyperolius > Hyperolius riggenbachi. The sequence continues at coordinate 292,401,545 of NC_090649.1, forward strand.
TTCCCTGCAGGAGGGGGAGAGGCGGGCGCAGGGATCAGCCTTCTAGCTCGCGATCGCAACTAGCAGGCTGTTACAAAGCAAAAAATACATTTATTTACATGTACAGCGCTGCGATCTACGGCAGAGCTGTACGGGGGACAGCTCTGTCACTGTGCTGTCCCCAAGAGAGGCATGGGAATGGATCCCTCTCATAGGATTGGATCTCGGGAGGGGGCAGAGGGTGGGAGTTAGGAGGCATAAATTTAAAAAAAAATAGTGATATTTATTTGAAAAAAAAAAAGACAACTAAATTAATTAAAAAAAACTGTTGCAGCAGCAATCAGATGCCACCAACAGAAAGGTCTGTTGGTGGCAAGAAAAGGGGACAGGATTCATTTGTGTGCTAAGTTGTATGGCCCTGCAGCGAGCTATTAAAGCTGCAATGGCCTGAATTGTAAAAATAAAATCGCCTGGTCACTAGGGGGTGTAAGCCTGTGGTCCTCAACTGGTTAAAGGAGTCTTCCAGATTCTACCGTGAGTTCTCCTAGAGCATTCTTCTCACTACCTTCTTGGCACTGGATATAGCAAAGAGGCCCTTTCCTATGTTTTTAGAAAAAGGTGCTCTGCAAAGTGTACTGAAGTTATATATAAAAAAAAAAAAAAAAAAAAAAAACATACCTGCCAAATGTATTCATCTCCATTTCTACATTTCTGCCATACAGACCCATGCAGGGAAGGAACAGTTAGATTTTACAGGGTTTTCCTAAAACACTATTATTGTCATTCCTATCGTTAAACATAATATACTACTGTAGGTTATTATAATTTAAAAATCAAAGTTATGCAGTGACCTTCCATTTCTTTCAACATATTCTCTCCTGTGACACTGTGACATTTATTTTAGTCTTTGAAAGGACTGCTTTCAGGTATTGCTGTTTAAACAAAAGAATATGCATGTTTCAATCAAAGCATTTTTAAAAGACAAATACTTTCTTTCCTACAGGTATATTGTGACATTGCTCTGGGTCTTTGATTGCATCACTTTCTGATATTGCTTTTCCAAATTATATGCATACCATTCTCTACAATAAAACATTTTAAAAGATAGTGGTAGGAAGTAGTAGGTAATAAAGTTAATGAAAATAATTGGGTTTAAAGGGAACCTGAAGTGAGAAGTATATGGAGGCTGCCATATGTATTTGTTTTTAACCACTTCAGGACTCAGCCTTTACCCCCCCTTAAGGACCAGCGCTGATTTCTGAGATCTGTGCTGGGTGGGCTCTACAGCCCCCAGCACAGATCAAATAACAGGCAGAGCGACCAGATTGCCCCCCTTTTTCCCCACTAGGGGGATGATGTGCTGGGGGGGGGTCTGATCGCTCCTGCATGCGTGTGGGTGGCGGGGGGCACCTCAAAGCCCCCTCCACGGCAGGATTCCCCCTCTCCCTCTTATCCCTCCCTGCCCCGGAGATCGGAGGCTGCACAGGAACGGATCTGTTCTGTGCAGCCTCTAACAGGCTCCTGCCTGTCATGTGACAGCGATCCCCGGCCGCTGATTGGCCAGGGATCGCTGATCTAGTACAACGCTGCTACTGTTAGCAGCGTTGTAAAAATGTAAACAAAGCGGATTATTTCCGCTTGTGTTAACATTTAGCCTGCGAGCCGCGATCGGCGGCCCGCAGGCTATTCACGGAGCCCTCCGCCGTGAATTGACAGGAAGCAGCCGCTCACGCGAGCAGCTGTTTCCTGATTAATTAGCCTGCAGCCGGCGACGCAGATGTGCGTCTCTGGTCCTGCAGCTACTACTTTGCCGACGTGCGTTATGAGTGCGCGGTTGGCAAGTGGTTAAAGAATACCAGATGCATGGCAGCCCTGCTTATTAGTTGGCTGCAGTAGTGTGAGAATCAACCCAGAAACAAGCATGCAGCTAATCTTGGCAGAAACACCTGATCTGCTACATGCTTGTTTGGGATCTATGGTTTAGATGTCTTTGAGGCAGAAAATCGGCAAGACAACCAAGCAACTGATATTGCTTCAAAATAAATAAATATGGCAGCCTCCATGTACCTCTCACTTCAGGTTCCCTTTAAGGCATGAACCAAAATAGCCATGAATTGGACTTGGATTTTTCTTCTTCACCACCATTACTCCAATAGTGGTAAGGAAAAAAAATCCAAGTCCAATTCACTTTATCTTAGTTTTCTCATAGGAGATGATTTTTCATCTTCTTTTCTGCACTTTCCAATTGAAAATGTACCAAAAGGTAAATCAAAAATAAATATCAAAATTATTCTAAATATGTTCTTGCTTGCTGGTGGGTTAAGAGGCATTTTAATGATATGATTATATTTAGTGAAAACATCACCTAGGAGAAAAAAAATGTTCAAAATAGCCATTGCATTGCATTACCAGTCAGAGCAGCAACGCAATGCAATATGTTACGATGCTGCAACCCATTATACCACAATGCCCTGACGTCCCATAGGTGGTGCATTGCAGTGCGGTAAGACGCGTTACAAAGCGGCTGTTACATCACTCCGGAATGCACCACTGTAAAAACGGGAATTGTACCAGGCCCAGCATGCAGGAATGACTTCATCTTACCCTTAGGTCTGGCCACAGGTTTCCTGTCACACTTTTCTGCTCTCTGCAAACACAAACATTACAATTTTGAAAATAAATGCTAAAACAATTTACAAATTATCCAATTACATACTGAACATTTAGAAACACATTTACATGATCTGACACTGATGACTAAACAGGCTCACCAATGAAACTGTTTTTCCCCTGAGACACTGAATTCTGACCCAATGTTCTTATAATGGTTGCAGGAACTGACACCTGGTATTCACCCTTGCCTTTAACACCACACACTTTGGGCATTAAGATGGCTGACAAACTCTGCAATATGTATTTCCTCACCCGCCATCTGTTGCCATTGGAGTGTTACACAGTGATTTGATTTGAACTTCTAATTTCACGGGATATTTTGAGTTTTTCTCTACTGGTAGCAAATTGAACTGGTGCTGATTTTTCTTAACTTTGTTGTGGTTGTTCTGTCGCTATTCAGTCGTGTCCGACTCTTTGCGACCCCATGGATCACAGCACACCAGACTCCTCTACTGCCTCTCGAAGCTTGTCCAAGCTCATGTTTTTTGCGGATAGTATAAAGTCATCTCAGTCTGTGCCATCCCCTCCTCCTTTTGACTTTGATCTTTCTCAGCATCAAAGTCTTCTCCAATGAGTCCTGCCTTTTCATTGTGTGTCCAAAGTATTTTTGCTTCAGCATTGCTCCTTCCAATGAACAGTCAGGGTTAATTACTTTAAAGGACCTCTATCGCAAAAATCCTAAAATGTTAAATACATATAAACACATACAAATAAGAAGTACATTTCTCTCAGAGTAAAATTACTTTTCTCCTATGTTGCTGTCACTTACAGTAAGTAGTAGAAATCTGACATTACCGACAGATTTCGGACTAGCCCAACTTCTCATAGGGGGGTTCTCAGGGTTTTCTTTATTTTTAAAAGCATTTGGTGAATGGCAGTAGCTCTGTTCAACTGCCGAAAAAGTGTTCAGTGAGCAGGGAGACTAGCCAGCATCTTTCTATAAATCTGTATCATGGAATGTCTTTATAAAGAATAAAGGCTATGCTAAGAAAAGAGGTGGACTAGCCCAAAATCTGTCGGTAATGTCAGGTTTCTAATATTTACTGTAAGTGACAGCAACATAAGAGAAAAGTAATTTATGGCTCGTTTTACTCTGGAAAAAATGTACTTCTTATCTGTATGTGTTTTAAATTTTAAGATTCCCTCATCAAAGAGACTCTGTAACAAAAATTTCATCCTGTTTTCTACCATCCTACAAGTTCCTAAACCTATTCTAATATGCTCTGGCTTACTGCAGCACTTTCTACTATCACCGTCTCTGTAATAAATGAGCTTATCTTTCCCCTGTCGGACTTTTCACCCTGTGTCTGGAAGGCTGCTAACTCTTCAGTGTTGCTCTGCTGAACACGATCCCTCCATGCCCCTCTATGCACACACCCGTGTGTGTGTGTGTTATTTACATTAGCCAGCTTTTCTCTGCTCTCTTATCTTTTACAAGCTGGATAAATCATCCTCTGTTGTGAAAGGAGTCACATGCTGAGGAATTACAGACACGGGCAGAGCTGTCTGCAGGAAGAAACAATCAGCCTGTAACTCTTCAGTGGGTGAGAGCTGCAGGGAGAAAGAAGCACACAAATGATCTCTTGAGATTCAAAAGGAAAACTGTTACAGCCTGCTTGAGTATGGATGTATTTTCTATGTGGGGACATAGGCCCCGATTCATCATTGTCTTTGAGATAACTTTTTCCAGTTTGTTAAATTACCGATTATCGATTTCTAGTTGTATTCATCAAGGTTTTTCTGCATTCGGTGTGAATTCGATAAAATATCGATAACAATTCGGTAACCATTCGGTAGCATGTCAATATTTCCATTTTACAGCGGTCATTTAACACAAGGCCATAAGATTCCCATGGCATTGTGGGTAAAAGGCAGTCCTTTGAACACTATGTAGCAACATTCTGAATAGGGCTTAACACCTGGACCAGGATTCTGAAAGTGGCTTGGGACAATCCCACAATTTCGCCAGCTGCGGCTTGATAAGAGCCTTTTCTAAAAAAAATATAGTGCAGCTAGCAAATTAGTTAACCCTGGCACTGCCTGTGTTCTCTTACAAGATGAAGTTGAAGAGAAATCGAGAGCCCAATATGGTGTAGTATGTCAAAATTGATTGGATAAATGAAACAGTGAGATGGTAATACTCACAAACACGGGTTACCACCTAGGTAACCACTCATTAGGCAGGTGAGGAGATTAGACCTGTCCTCACTCAGGATTAAGAAGTCGCTCTCTGTAGATAGGAAGAAAAGGGGGTAGATCACCCCTCCACCTGGGGTGGACTCAAATCTATTGGTAGGTGAACAGAGGCGCCAGAAGGATAAAAGTACATAACATTTTTAAAAAATTGCTGGGAGGAAGTGGAGGACTCGCCTCCGTTCAAGCAGACACCAAGGACTGTAAATGTATAGATATACACATTTATTGAAAATACCCCAAAGATGCAACGCGTTTCGCGGGCACAGCCCACTTCTTCAGGCAATAAGCAGGGGATAAACAACAGCAATTCAGTTATAGCAAGCAGAGCACCTCTGTTTTTGTTTTTTATAATTTTTTTTGTAATTATTGAATTCAATACAGGTTAGGTTGAATTTAAAAAAAAAAGTTTGCCGCCAGATGTTGATGATGCTGCGTGGCCCTGGCGTCATCAACACCAATCGCCATGGAACATGTAATCGCTGAGGGAGAAGGAAATCCGCTAAGTGACATGGAAGAAGTCACTGGGGAAGCTATCAGAGGTACATAACGAGAGATCAGCACGCCAATGGTGAGTATAGGTTAGCCAGGCATAGTTACCCCAGTATAGGTTACCTAGGTGTAGGTTACCAAGGTATAGGTGCCGCAATATAGGTTACTCAGTTATAGGTGCCACAGTAAAGGTATAAGTGCCGCAGTATAGATAGCCAGGTATAGATGCCTCAGTATGGGTTAGCTGAGTATAGATGCTGCAGTATAGCTTAGCCTAGTAAAGATGCTGCAGCATAGGCTAGCCTAGTATAGATGCTGCAGTATAGGCTAGCCTAGTATAGATGCTGCAGTATAGGTTAGCCTAATATAGGTGTCACAGTAAAGATGCTGCCCCCTCCCATCCCCCTAGGCTGAAAGAGAGGATTTCTCACCATGCATGCTTCTGTCCAGTGGCGATCGCAAATCCTCCTCCACTGTACAGCTCCATCTTGACATCATCAACCCACGTCAGAGTACTGTAGACAGTAGAGGGAGATGTACGCGGCGGGAGATGTTTGACTGCTGCTGGACAGAGGCCATGGTGAGTAATCCTTTCTTCCAGCAAGCGTCAGGGATCTCGGGTAGGACGTGGGAAGGAGAGGTGTGTTGCGGCAGGGGAAGATGGCTGCGGGAGGGAGGGGAGATCACTGCAGTGAGGGTGAGCAGGAGGGAGGGGAGGATGATGCAGGCAAGCGGGGGATTGCTGGGGGGATTGCTTCAGGGAGGTGGGGGTCACTGCGGGTGGATGGGAGATTGCTGGGGAAGGATCCCTCTGAGGAGGGTAGGCTGCTGCGGGCGGGTTATCACTGGGGGATGATGGCTGCAGGGAAGCCACCACAACTTCTCTGCTCAGCCGGGTCCACTTGGATGGCTGGATGGATGTTTGCACACCATGGGTAGCACAGATCGCTAACCACAGCATGCTAACAGGCCTCCAACCATGCTAGGAGAAGCCCATATAAGTGAATAAAAAACAGAGCCCTTGATATGTGTTCTCGATCCTTTGCCTTTCTTCTTCCCTCATCCTATACTCCTTTATCCTCTTCTTTTTTTCTTCCTTCTTCCCACTATTTCTGATTCTCCTCTTTTTCCCCCCTTTCTTTCATTTCCGCTTGCTAAATACACCCCGGCATTATGAACAGTATTCTACTGACGTTAGAAATTCAAAGGGGGATAAGAGGCACCCAGATAATGGTAAAACTGTGTTAAGCACAGTTAAAATAGAAAGGGTAAGGTGGCTTACCTCAATGACGACAAGGTTAGATAATGACAAAGAATTTTCATATGCACTTGGCAATGTGTTTCATGGGTCTCACCCCACTTCCTCATCCCCAATACAGTGTCAGAGTTATCTATAGCCAGAACTGAAGGCACTACTGTGTTAGAAATTGTTTATATCAGGGAATTTCTCTGTGAATGCCCCCTTATTTTTATTACACTGTATGTTGGCTACTAGTCAATTTGTATTGTTTTCATTTTTTGCTAATACAATTATATTTAAGAATATAAGGAGACCACTACCACTATGTGACCACTATTTGGGGCATTTGATTACATTTAAAAAGCAGCAGGTTTTCTTTTTCAGATGTTGATAATAACCTTTTCAAAAATTGATGTAGGGCTTAGAGGTAACTTTCTCTACACTTTGTTGATGATCTCTTTTTATTTGTGTAATATTTCTACTATGTGCATATTATTTCTTCAGAACAATGGGAAAAAGTTCATAATCAGGGTGGTTTATATGAGTGGTACATCTGAGAGAGGCAAAGCCGCAAAATATTATTTTCACTTAAACCTCCACAGACTTATGAAGAACCCATTGTACCTACTATTCAATACTGAATTGTGTCTTGTTATAGCCGTGGACACAATGAAATGCTGAGGCACTTTGAGCTTATTTAACAATGCAGTGGAAACAACAGTTATTGTGTGAAAAGTTCAACTAATGAATAGAACCAAATGACAATTGCTTAACCTTAAGCAAACAATGTTATGGGTAATAATGGTTAGTGGGAACTAAAACGTAACTGACATCATTTGAAAATGAAACAGAAGGAAAGTCTTATTAAAGAGAGTCTTAAAAGATGAAGCAGTGAGCCAGGAATGAGATCAATGGGTAGTGAGTCACAGAGCCATCATACAATGTGTAACATATATATTTTTTAATTACAATTAGAAGCAGGGGTTTACCTGCTGGTAGTGAGCCAAAAATATTTTATATTTTATTTCCTTCACTGAGTCACAAACACAGATAAGGGATCATATGCAATTAACTTTTCTCCTGAGTTTTCTCCTAGAAGATAATTTTTCATCATCTAGACAAAGTAACTTTTCAGCATTCTGCAATTGAAACAGTACAAGAATGTAGGTAAAAAAATGATATGTGAAAATAGGAGAAAACTCAGGAGAAAGGATAATGGCATAGGAACCAAGGACCCATATGTAATTCACTTTCTCTCCTGAGTTTTCTACAAGCAGAACATTTTTCACTTTTGATTTATAATAACTTTTTAGGGGGTTGCAATGGAAAAAGTGCCCAAAAGGGCTCTCAAAATTATTTTGAGTATTTGTTTACTTGTTGGTGGTTAAAAAGGAATTTTTTGACAAGTTGAAAAAGTAAATTGCATATGGGCCCTTGTCAATAAAATACCTGTTTAACCCATTTGCAAACAAGAAGATACTTTTTTTTATTTTTTTTTATTTTTTTTATTGCAAAGCATTGAAAAGTTATTTTAAACAGAAGATAAAAAATTATATCCTGGGAGAAAACTCAGGAGAAAATGTGAATTGCATATGGACCCTTGAAGAGCTAATTCATTAAATAAAATAGGTGAGAGATACATCATGCATTAAGACGGATTGCAATTAAAATAATATTAATAACATATAGGACCTATCAACATGTCCATTTTGCAATCCGCCAAAGTACCAGTGCAGAAAACTGAATATTCTCTTGTGTCAGACTGGTCAACAGCCATTCTGTCTACTGAATGTGGACCTCTGTGTTGGGCCTATCTTTTTTTTAAATAAATATATTTGTATAGCTTCTGTTCCACAACTGGGTGAAATCCTGGTTTATTGCTGATTTTGTTTGGATTTGGATTTTACATATGTCTAAAGCACAGCAGAAAAGCATGATGCACATTACTGGCCTCTGATAAAGTAGGTCTGAAACATGATGTATATGAATTTTATAAATATAATATACTTGAGTTATGATAGCTTTCAATTATACAAATAAAAGCGTTTATATATTTTGGTTTGTATAAACTACATTGCTGGATTTCTATTAGTAATGTTGAATATGCAGTTATTAACTGGATAATGTTGTTTTTGCAGTCATTAACATTATATTTTATGTCATAAATTTACTTCAAACTCTGCTTTGAAGTGTGACTGTCACAGCAGAAAAATAACTAATCTGTTTGAAAGTTACAATCCAGTATTATAATGTATTATAAATGATTCCACTCACTTTTGCCCATTATGCTACAAGGCAATACATATACTTTACAGAAATTATGTGCAGAAATATTTTCGTACATGGCAAGGAAAGGAACAGCGCTACTTAATTTAAAAACAGAAATATTTTTGTCTTTTTATTATAGCAAAAATTAGTCATGTAGTAGTTCTCCTTCTGTTCCTTTTGTCCCAAACTGCTTATGTCTCTCCCATAGGACACTGCAGGCATTACATTATTATTGTTATTTAGTATTTATATAGCGCCAACATCTTCCACAGCGCTGTACAGAGTACATTGTCTTAACTGTTCCACAGAGGGTCTCACAATTTAATCCCTATATATATATAGGTAGAGATATCTATCTATCTATCTATCTATCTATCTATCTATCTATCTATCTATATATATATATATATATATATATATATATATATATATATATATACATATATATGTATCATGTAGTGTATGTATTGTAGTCTAGGGCCGATTAACCATTTTTGCCTTTTGGACGTGTCTTTCACGTCCAATAGGCTGCTGTGCACGTCTGCGTCCGCCTGCGTGTGATCATGCACATGCCGGCATGCTCCTGTGCCGACCCCGGTAGCCCAGACATCAATCAATTGGAACACTGTTCCCATTTATTGATCTAAGTCCCGGTAGAAAAACGGACGGCTTCTTTTCAGAGGCCGCTGTCTTTCTGAAAAAGAAAAAAAAATCACGTCCTCCTTGTAGTTCCTGTAAGCGAGCGTGCTCGCTCACAGAATAATAAAACAAAAAATTCACTGTGGCCATCTTGTGGTGAAATATTAAAACCATATGCACATACATTGTTTTCAAAGACAACACAATAAATTACATTTAAAATTAACTGTTTACCTCCCACACCCAAAAAATACCCAAATACAATTTTTAACATAAAAAAATAAAAAAAAAACAGTTACCTAAGGGTCTAAACTTTTTAAATATGCATGTTACGAGGGTACAATACTAATATTTTTTTTTAATTATAAGCTTGTAAATAGTGATGTATGCAGTGAGTAAAAAAATGCACCTTTATTTCCAAATAATATATTGGCACCATTCATGGTGATAGGGACATCATTTAAATGGTGTAATAACCAGGACAAATGGACAAATAAAATGTGCAGGTTTTATTTATGGTAGCATGTGGTATGTTAAAGTTATAATGGTTGAAACCTGAGAAATAATGATTTTTTTCCATTTTTTTTCTTAATATTCTGGTTAAAATGCATTTAGAAAGAAATAATTCTCAGCAAAATGTACCACCCAAAGAAAGCCTAATTGGTGGTATTATTATTATTACTATTTATTATTTATTGTATTTATAAAGCGCTGCACAATTGATAAATGGGTTAACATACAGGTATAACATACGGAAACTCACAACAAAACAAGATCATGCAAATGATTTGATAGCAATACAGTGTCATAGGTCAAAATAGAGACTGTTCGAGTCTACAAGAGGGGTGGTTGTGAGTAAGATTGCATAATCAAGCTGGATACGTTAGGGAGGAGGGCCCTGCCGGAGGCTTACAATCTAAAGGGTGGCGTGGAGACAACAGGTGCGTCTTTTGAGAGGGGGTCTAACAAAACATATTATGGTGCTGGTGTAGGGGGGTATGCTAGCGTGAAGAGGTGAGTCTTGAGAGCTTGTTTGAAGGTATTAAAGGTGGGGGCGAGTCTGAGGGCTGGTGGGAGAGAGTTCCAGAGAGTAGGGGCAGCCCTGTTGAAGTCCTGCAATCGTGCGTGTGACTGAGTTATGCGTGGTGCGACTAGGCGCAGGTCATTGGAGGATCGGAGGGGGCGGGCTGGTATGTGCCTGTGGACCAGATCAGAGATGTAGGTTGGGCAGGTCTTGCGCACTGATTTGTAGGCAAAGCACAGGATTTTGAAATTGATCCTAAAGCTGATGGGGAGCCAGTGTAGTGCTTTACAGAGCGGAGTTGTAGAGGCGCTGCGGTGAGAAGAATGTATCAGTCTGGCTGCCGCATTCATTACCAATTTAAGTGGGTCAGTACGGTTAGAGGGGAGGCCAGATAAAAGATAATTGCAGTAGTCTAGGCGGGAGATGACAAGGGCGTGGATAAGGAGTTTAGTGGTGTCAGGGGACAGGTAGGAGCGGATCTTGGAGATGTTGCGGAGGTGGAAGTTGCAGGATCTGGCAATACCTTGGATGTGGGCAGCACGGTGGCGTAGTGGTTAGCTCTCTCGCCTTGCAGCGCTGGGTCCCTGGTTCGAATCCCAGCCAGGGCACTATCTGCAAAGAGTTTGTATGTTCTCTCTGTGTCTGCGTGGGTTTCCTCCGGGCACTCCGGTTTCCTCCCACATTCCAAAAACATACAGATAAGTTAATTGGCTCCCACTAAAAATTGGCCCTAGACTACAATACTTACACTACATAATATAGACATATGGCAATGGTAGGGATTAGATTGTGAGCTCCTTTGAGGGACAGTTAGTGACAAGATATATATATACTCTGTACAGCGCTGCGTAATATGTCGGCGCTATATAAATACTAAATAATAATAATAATGTGGGCGGTAAAGGAAAGTTCAGAGTCCAGAGTAACGCCTAGACAGCGGGCTTGGGAGGTAGGGCGGATGGTAGTATTTTCAATAGTGACGTGCAGATCTGGGAGGGGTGCAGCTGTGCGGGGTGGGAATATTAGAAGCTCAGTCTTGTCCAAATTAAGCTTCAGGTACCTGGCAGCCATCCAGGAGGAAATGGATGTGAGGCAGGCAGAGACTTTGTCCATGGTAGAGGAGGAGAGGTCTGGGGTGTGGAGATATATCTGGGTGTCGTCGGCATACAGGTGGTAATTGAAACCCATGGAGGAGATGATTTTGCCAATTGAGGCAGTATAGAGTGAGAACAGTAGGGGTCCTAGGACGGAACCTTGAGGAACACCAACTGAAAGGGGTGCAGGAGTGGATGAGGAGCCATTGAAAAATGTTGTAAAGGAGCGGTTGGAGAGGTAGGAGGAGATCCAGGCTAAGGCTAGGTCCTGAATGCCCATTAGCTGCAGGGAGTGGAGGAGGAGGGAGTGGTCGACAGTGTCAAATGCCAAGGAGAGGTCCAGGAGGAGCAGGATGGAGTATTTACCTTCGGCTTTGGCAAGGGCAAGGTCGTTTACCACTTTGGTGAGGGCGGTTTCTGTAGAATGGGCTGTGCGAAAACCAGATTGCAGGGGATCGAGAAGGGAGTTGGAGTTAAGGAAGTTGGTCAGGCGTTGGTGGGCCAGGCGTTCAAGATTTTTTGAGGCAAAAGGGAGGAGAGAGATTGGGCGGTAGTTGGATGGCAGAGCAGGGTCAAGTGAAGATTTCTTTAGCAGGGGAAGCACAGTGGCCTGTTTGAATACGGAGGGGAAGATGCCGGTGGAGAAGGAGAGGTTGAACAGATGGGTGAGGACAGGGGCCAGATCAGAAAAATGTGGGCGCAGAGAATCAGATGGGACCGGATCTAGGGGACAGGAAGTGGCAGGTGAAGTTGCCAGTAGCTGGTTGACTTCCTCCACCGTGACAGGATTGAAGGAGGTAAGGGAGGAGAAAGAGGCAGGAATCGGATGTGGTGGGGAGGCGGGGGCGATAGAGTGGAGGAGAGAAATATCCCTCCGGATGGTTGTAATTTTGTTGATAAAGTAGTTAGATAGGTCAGTGGCTGAGAGGGTGGAGGTTGGGGGGGGGAGGTGTGGGGTTAAGTAGGGCATTGAAGGTGGCAAAAAGACGACGTGGGTTGGAGGCTTGGATAGTGATCAAGTGAGTGAAGTATATCTGTTTACTATCAACGAGGGCAGTATGGTACGTCTGCAACTTGGTCTTGTATCCCAGGAAATCATTGTTGTTGCGGGATTTCCTCCATTTGCGTTCTGCAGCTCGTGTCTCATTTTGTAGTTTTTTTGTGAGGGCAGTGTGCCAAGGTTGGGGGTTGGGGCGACTGTTGGTACGAAAGGTCAGGGGAGCCGCATGATCTAAGGCTGCGGAGAGGTTACTGTTGAATTGAGCTGCCGCTTCGTTGGGGTAGGTTAGGCTGGGGAGGGAGGAGGAGAGAGAATGGAGGGGTGTGGCTAGTACATTGGGGTCAAGGTTGCGCAGATCTCTCTGCCAACGTCCAGTTTGGGGAGGGGGACAGAGGGTGCTGGATGGAGTGAGGGTGAAGGTGATGAGGTGGTGGTCAGAGATGGGGAATGGTGTAATGTCCAGGTTGGTAAGTGCGATGGCTTTGGAGAAAATTAGGTCCAAAGTATTACCAGCACTGTGGGTTGTGGCGTTAGTATGCTGAGTGAGACCAAGGGAGTTGGTGAGCGAGAGAAGCTGAGTGGCAGCAGAGGTGGTAGGCTCATCAATTGGAATGTTAAAGTCTCCGAGGATGATTGTTGGGAGGTCGGAGGACAGGATGTGTGGGAGCCAGGAGGCAAGGTTTTCTAGGAAGTGCGATATTGTACTGGAGGGGGGGCGGTATAGGACTGCAATAATGGCTGGGAGGGGATGGTAGAGGCGGATAACATGGGCCTCAAAGGAGGTAAAGTAAAGAGAAGGGGGAAGAGAAGGGGGAGGGGTAAGGACACGGAAGGTGCAGGATGGGGAGAGGAGTAGGCCCACCCCTCCCCCAGGCCTGTTATCTGGTCTTGGGGTATGGCTGAGGTGTAGATCCCCGTAGGATAGGGCTGCAGCTGCAGGCAGGTCAGAGGGGGTGAGCCAGGTTTCAGTAAGGGCAAGAAAGGTGAGGGTTTTTGAGATAAAGAGGTCATGGATAGTTGTAAGCTTGTTGCGGATAGAAGAAACAAGCTATAGATCAATTAATTGTGATAAGTAGTGATAAAGTTATTGGCGAATAAATGGAAGGTTGCTCAGATGCACAAGGTGAAAAATGACTGAAGGCTAAAGTAGTTAAGGAGGAAGCCAATTAAGTCAATTAAGTGCCTGGTGGAAAACTCACACAGACAGGGAGAGAACATACAAAGGTCATGTAGATAGTGCCCTCGCTGGGATTTCAACTGGGGACCTAGTGCTGCCTGCAAGGTAAGAGTGCTTACCATTACGCCACCATGCTGCACAACATTATTAGCCTTCAACATAGTGTTCTCCTTCAGGCATTTGAAATAGATTATCTGGCAAGATTTCTAAGGCATTGCAATTGTGTTTTTGTGTATGACCTCATTTTAAGATACTGAAATAATAGTGTCTACTATAGACAGTACAGGCTGCTGCAGAAATGGATTAAGATGTAATGGGGCCCTAGACAAGGTAGTAGATTTGAGGCCCCCTTGTGGTCCTATTGGTAAGCTGAAATATAGAGAGGTCAGAGAAGATCACTAGTGGGCCCCTTGATACCCACTAGGCCTACAAGCACCTGCCTAGGTTGCCTGGTGGATGGTCCTGCTCTAGGCTGCTGTCCATATTCCGCTGTACTGCCCAATCCACACTGTCATCAATATGTCCTGTACTGGCTCTATTGTGAATGTGCAAATTAGTCTTATTAAAGGTGATTGTGGCACTCTATGAACCACTACTCTTTTTTTTGTTATTCTTCCTTCAACAAGGGTTGCTATATCTTATTTTCTTATCTGTGGAGTCAAGAGGCTGGAGAGTGGTGGACTTTTGACTGGAGGAGGCAAAACAATAGCAGCAATTTACAAAGCTCTATATGTTTTTTCTCTTCAGCATGCAGTACACCATGACAGGAATCAGATCACTTACAATTATTTTTTAAATCTGCAGAGCTTTGTAGACATTGTCTATGCCATTACCTTTTCCCAGGGTTCAATATACCCAAGAAGGGAAATGTAACTATAGCTGTCATTAAACGTTCTGTGATTCCTAGCTATCAATAAAGCTGCTACCTAAAAAATATCTTCTTGGCTCCTGATTTGGCTACACCGGCTACTTATAATGCATATTAATTTGTCCATCCCTGCTTTTTTTCCATCATTATGATCTTAAAGGATACATCCACGGTGTTTACAAAAAAGCAGATCTACCTACCTGGGGCTCCCTACAGCCCCTGGCAGCTTATGTGCCCCTCACCGCAGCTCCACTCCCAGCTGGTGGCCCGGGTTCCCCTCCGTTGCAGCAACTGACCTGGCGAGGTTGTCAGGCTCTGCGTCTGTGCGAGCGTGTGGCCAGCGCCACTCGCATTCGCACTCCCACAGCTGGGAGTGTTCTGCGCAGGCGCAGAAGTTGTGGTTGGTGAAGGTTGAAGCCACCGGGGTCCCCATTGTCATCCCAACCTCCTGATGGAACCAGCGGTCGTCGAAGCGTAAGGTGCTGCAAGTCAGGACCAGCTCCAGGCCAGACAAAATGAATTTATTTTTCTCCCTACTCTCCTCTAACAGAGGTAGAAACAATCCCACTGCTTTTAAACCATTGAGGGGTAAAGGGAGGTAAAATCAATAATTTTCCTGCCAAGCAAAACGTGAAAATAATTTCAGAACGCTGGTAGTGTCCAAAATAAATGAGGGCAAAGCTTCCATTAGAGGACATAACTTATAAACAAAGAGGTAGGCCTGGGGGACACTCACCATTTTTGTGTACTTTCAGAATACAGTACCACACAGGATGTGTAGGATTCTCTGGTATTAATTTATTGGCAACTAATGATCCCCAATTCAATAGACTCATTCAGGAAACGTATTAACTTCCTCATATAAACGTCCCTTTGGTAATTTCTCAAATCTCTATAAAGGTGGCCACACACAATACAATAAAATTATCAGATTGTACAGCAATTCAAAAATCTGACCGTATATATCCTGAATATCAAATAAAAAAAATCAAATTTGCAATTTTTTTTCGATTTTTATTGATCTGGAATGCTGGAATTTTTTTTGCAATTTTTCTAAAGATTGTATGGTGTGTGTTAGATTGTAAATCTATTAATATACACACCCTAGCAGTTTTCTCAGAGTTTCCAATTATTTTTATCATAATTGGGAAAAAAATTAACATGTGTGTGTGGTACACTGGTCATATTTTTGAAATGTTACCATCAGTCAGAAAAATTGATTGCAATTCTTAAATTGATCAGATATTTAAATAATTGAATGGTGTGTGGCCACCTAAGTCCATCCTCCAATTGACTTAAACATTAAGTAAGATACATTTTTACCGGCCATACTTTATAAATGTGTCAGTGCTACATAAATGTGGTACATAGGATAATCAAATATTATATTTACTGTCTGAGACAACACTGATGTATTTATTGATGTATTTATTTCCTAATATTTCTTTCTTTGAAGGTAAATGTCAAACTGTGTTATTATGACTTAAACATGGTATAGTTGTAGGAAGAGATTTATTGCAATTTTTTTAAACAGACCACTTTTCAACTGCAGCTTTAGATACAAAATATTGCACTTGTCATGTCAATTTACAATTTTTCAGGTATACCAAACGTTCACACACTTTTATAATGTGACAGAAAATAGCTGGTGTGTGACTAGAGAATACATGACTGCCCATTGGACATATGCATGTGTGCTTATTTGTGGTAGCTTACAGGTGTGTGTGTTAGAGATGGCCTGAACCTCCGATTTTAGATTCGCGAACTTCCGCGAACCGCAATAGACTTCAATGGGGATGTGAACTTTGAAAACTAGAAACACTTATGCTGGCCACAAAAGTGATGGAAAAGATGTTATAAGGGGTCTAACATCTGGCGGGGGGCATGGATGAGTGGGATAGACGTCAAAAGTCCCGGGGAAAAATCTGGATTTGACGCAAAGCAGCGTTTTAAGGGCAGAAATCACATTGAATGCTAAATTGCAGCTCTAAAGTGCTTTCAAACATCTTGCATGTGTATACATCAATCAGGGAGTGTAATTAGAGTACTGCTTCACACTGACACACCAAACTCACTGTGTAACGCACCGCAAACAGCTGTTTGCGTAGTGACGGCCGTGCTGGACTGGTGCGCACCATGGCGAGAGTGCAGGCTGTGGCAGTGTTCAAACCCATATGGTCGCCGGGCTGTGGTAGCTCAATGATAGAACAACAGTGACTGTCCAGCTGATCAAATTTGGTCTGTCCACAATGAAGCAATGACCTTATGTTCTTGTATATAGGTAGGCATAGGTAGGTGCCCCAGTATAGGTAGGTAGGCATAGGTAGGTGCCCCAGCAGTTAGCTAGGCATAGGTAGGAGTCCCAGTATAGGTAGGTAGGCATAGGTAGGTGTCCGAGTAGTTAGCTAGGCATAGGTAGGAGTTCCAGTATAGGTAGGTAGGCATAGGTAGGTGCCCCAGTAGTTAGCTAGGCATAGGTAGGACACTCAGTATAGGTAGATAGTCATAGGTAGGTGCCCTAGTATAGGTAGGTAGGCATAAGTAGGTGCCCAGTAGTTAGCTAGGCATAGGTAGGAGACCAAGTATAGCTAGGTAGGCATAGGTAGGTGCCCTAGTATAGGTAGGTAGATAGGCATAGGTAGGTGTCCCCGTATAGGTAAGTAGGTGCCCCAGTAGTTAGGTAGGCATAGGTAGGTGTCCCAGTATAGATAGTTAGGCAGGGCCTGGCTGGCACAGAAATAACAATTACCAAGGTCCAGCTGCAACAGATAGGGCTGTATAATGTCAGTGTCAGTGGGCAACACAAAAAAAAGAAACACATCAGGTAAACATTAGCTCTCAAAAGAGCTGTTGAGGGGTGCTATTTTAGCAATAACAATCAGCCAGGAGCAAGCTAACAAGCCTACAAGAGCCTAACTAATCTTTCTCTATGAGAGTCTGCCAGCAGCTGTCCCTTCTCTAAGTAATGCAGGCACACAAGTGAGTGTAAAGCCCAGGGCTGCCTGCCTTTTATAAGGGGGGAGTGGCTCCAGGAGAGAGTGTAGCCTGCTGACTGTGATGTAGAGGGTCAAAGTTGAACCTAATGGCGCACTATGGGGGCGAATCGAACTTCCGCAAAAGTTCGCGTTTGCTGGCGAACGCGAACCACCGAAAGTTCGCCTGGAACCAGTCGCATGCGAACCGTTCCATCTCGTGTGTGTGTGTATACATTGCTCAGAGTTCCACTTCAGCTAAAGGATTTCTGTCTGTTTTTATGTGCTAGAGACATTCAGTCCCTCTCACACCTGGGCCTAAGTGCAATTCACTTTTTCTCCTGAGTTATCTCCTAGGTAATATTTTCAAACTTGTCAATAAAATGTCTTTTAAGCCACCAGCAAGCAAGAACATTCTTACAATTATTTTGAAAGTACTTTTCCACCTACTTTTTGGTACTTTTTCATTTTCAGAGTACTGAAAAGAATTTAAAATAGTGATGAAAATGTATCTCCTAGGAGAAAACACAGAAGAAAAAGATCATTGCATATGGGCCCTGCTGTACTTACTTTACCCTGATCTACCTACATGTTCTCATTGCACATATTTAGTTCTTGATCTACCAACATACCCATACTGCACTTTAAGTGCAACTCAGAGCAGACCTTATCTTTTTACCATGTACCGCCTTTCCACATAATACTTCCTCGGACAGTAGGGAAAAACGCCCTCCTGTTTTTGCAAAAAGTGTACCTGAGGATACATGTTACATAATGAGATAAACATGTGTATGTACAGTGCAAAACATATTAATAATGATGCTGTTTCTCTTTTTTATTGTGCTGCCTGAAAGACTTAATGTCCAGGCACGGAAGAGACAGCTTGTCTGTGACTTGTTGGCAATATACTGTAGTACACTTCACAGATAAGCAAATTACAGCCGTGAAAGTTTTTTCCTGGCAGAATACAACTTCTGAGGACAGGGGAGAGATAGAAAAAAAGTCAATAATTCATGTATTTTATCTCTGGGACACTTAATAGACTGCCACTGAGCAGAGACAATAAAACATTCAATCTACTTAGTACATTTTTAAATATAAAATAAACACTGTAATGCGAGAATGCATCCACATCCCCTAGCCATGCTATGCACATCTATGGGGATTTGCATGCGGGGTGGAATTTTATGCTGCTGACCATCTCTTTTTTTGTTTTTGTTTTTTACCCACACATGAATTCAAATGAAGCTTATTGAATTTAATAGGCTGTAAAATCACATCCGAATTGGACTTACTACGGATAAATGAGACAAGTAGGATAGGTGATAAACTTAATGATCATTGTGTTTAAATAAATAGGATGACATGTAGTTGTTGTCTCTATTATTGGAAGTAAGTCTTCCTATTAAACCGTTTTTAATTATTTTAATTGAAATATTTGTGCTTCCTAGTGATTCTTTCTGCTACAGTCTATGACTCTGCTCTGATATTCCTTTGCCACTTGCCAGACATTTTCTTTATTTGGAGTTGTATAGTGGCTGTATTATAAAGTGGCTAAAGAAGGAAAAATTAAGATGATTGATAGACTGTACTAAGAGAGTGCGGTCTGTGGCACTCGAGCACCGCAAGCATTGCTATGGTAATGCTTGTTAGTAACACGTGTTACTCTGGTAATGCTTGTGTTACTTGAGTACCAATGGTCGAGCGCTTATAGCGTAACTCACAGTATAGTGATGGTGGTAGTAACGGTAACAGCAGTATTACTGCTGCTTCGTTCATCAACCCACTATATTGTACCTTGCAGGCATAAAATTTTGTTAGTCAGTTGATGTATATCAGTCACTATGACATTTGGCTACCAACTCTGTGTTGCGTACCAATGTCTATATTTTAATGTGTCCATGTTTGTTTCTTGTTTAGCACCATGGTAGATGAGGGTGCTATATAAATCAATAATAATAATACTAAAAACATCAAGTTCAGATCCAAGCTGAACATTCTGCCTGAACTGGAATTCACATTAGAATTATCCAATTCATAGTGAGCTGAATTTTTCTCTGGATCACCAGCCTGCTGCCCTTGTAACAATTAAGTGAGTGAACATGTGCTGTTCATCATATTTTGTGTATTCTCTCTAGTAAAGATCAAGCTAAAGCATGAACTCCTATACCATAAAGCAGCAAACAAATCATTTTGCCAGTTTACTAAGGTCAGACCCACTGCTTTAATTAGCATTAGCTTACCTTCCTTCACATGGAGGATTGCAGTCAAACTGCATTTTTAAAAATATTTTTCACATTAGGGTTTTTATAGAATCATCACTGTCTGCCGTCCGCTGTAATTAAAAAAATAGTTATCTATATACGTGTACAACAATTTACGCGAAAGAAACAACAAATACACTGACAAAAAGCCAACACAAACATTAACCACTTTACCCCCGCTCGTACGAATTTCTCCATCCCTTTTTCCATCCTTTAACCTCCAGGGACGGAGAAATCCGTACTTTCCGCGCTCCCGCCTCTGCCCGCGCTCCCGCTCGCTCTAGCGCACACTCCCGCCGTTAAACACGCCGCCCGACGCTCGCCCAGAAATCAATGAACGGGAAAATCCATTCCCGTTCGTTGATCTAAGCCCCGCAATGATCCGCTGCTGCTCCGCTGAGCAGCGCGATCATTGTGAAAAAAAAACAAACTCTCAGCCTCCTAGTACTTCCTGCAAGGGTCCGGAAGGACGCTTGCAGGTTGTATTAAACAAAAAGTTACTGTTGCCATCTTGTGGCCAAATAGTAAATTACACCCTAAACATTTTTTACATAGAAATAAATTAGTGTTACACAAAAAATTAACTCCTTACCTCCCACACTCCCCAATTTTTATTTTTTTTGTAATTAAAAAAAAAAAATTGCAATTAAAAAAAATACATAAATAGTTACCTTAGGGACTGAACTTTTTAAATATTTATGTCAAGAGGGTATAACACTGTTACTTTATAAACTAAGGGCTTGTAATGAGGGATGGACACAAAACTGAAAAAAAAATGCACCTTTATTTCCAATTAAAATATTGGCGCCAAATATTGTGTTAGGGACATAAATTAAACAGTTTTATAACCGGGACAAATAGGCAAATACATTTAATGGGTTTTAATTACAGTAGCATGTGCATTATTTAAAAACTATAAAGGCCGAAAACTGCAAAACAATATTTTTTTTCCCACAATTTTTTCCTATTTTCCCATTAAAACACACTTAGAATAAAATAATTCTTGGCATAATGTCCCACCTAAAGAAAGCCTAATTGGTGGTGAAAAAAAACAAGATATAGTTCATTTCATTGCGATAAGTAATGATAAAGTTATAGACAAATGAATGGAAGGAGCGCTGAAAGGTGAAAATTGCTCTGGTGGTCAAGGGGTAAAAGGTAGGATAATGAGGTACAGTATACTGTATATAAACATACTGAAACATACTGAAATTCAATAGTAGAAAAGCTCTGTCCACATGTTCTTGCACAGCTTCAAATTTGTTTTGATAGAACATACTACAAAACTTGATCATATTGGCCTCGATTCATCAAGCAATAACGTATTAGGTAATGCTGAACAGCTGATTTTTTGGAGCATTTAGGAAATTGTCAATTCATCAAGGCTGTTACCGCATGGATAGCTGAAATTACTGAGCAGTGAGGTAAATTACCGACTTGTGCGGTAATACCTTAACACATGTCAGTAAATGTCAGTTCATCAAGACTACAGCATGTGGTAAATCCAAGTAACCTACTCAATAATTACCGGCAGCCCTTCTTTCTCAGAAACAGTGTGAAGGAGCCGTGGCTCACACAAGCAGAGAATATAAGCTATGACTAACAGGAGCAGAAGCCATTAGCCCCAGTCTTTTGCAAGTCTCGCTGATCTGACATTGATAGGTTGCTAAGGCTTGTTGGGAGGGTCCAACTTTTCTACCTCCCAGGCAGCAAGCAGAGAGAGAAGAACAAAAGTGGTTTTCCCTGCTTCCCTTCAGACGTTTAACCTTTAAGGTTCCTGTTTGAAAATACAGAGTAGCTAGTGGGGAAATCAACTAAGCATGGCATGTGTAATGTCTCCTAGAAGTTCATCTAAACTTTGGCAATTAAATAAAATGTTAAGAAAGACTAATGCACAGATTCAGAGCGAGCAGAAGCAGTATAACACACATGTACATTCTCAAGGGATGTGGGGGATGGCTCTTACTACTGTAATGCCATCACTGCAGGGAACAGCATGTAACAACACAGAGACACTCCACACTGCTCTGCTGTTTTTGTGAACTGAAGCATAGTACTTCGGTAAATTACTGAACGTCTACCACACCTGTGAAAATATTGATGAATTAGAAAAAAAAATCTAAAATACCAACTGCGGTATTTTCCCAACTTGTTTTTTTTTTATCAAACAGCCTTTGATAATTTGAAACCATTTTGTTATTCCCCATACCTCTTGATAAGCAGACAGTCCTAGTAAACAGGCAGTCCCCTGGATAAACAGGCAGGTAACTCTACACAATGTGACCCCTTCTGAATGGATCTCTTATAGGGAAAAAACCATATCAGTCCCCAATTGGCTGTTGTCTGATATTCAGAATAGCCCTTCTCTATCTAGAAGTAACACTGGGCATTGTCCAATACTGCAAAGACAGCAGACAAACCAGTTTTTAAAGAGACTCCGTAACAAAAATTTCATCCTGTTTTTTATCATCCTACAAGTTCCAAAAGCTATTCTAATGTGTTCTGGCTTATTGCAGCACGTTCTACTATCACCATCTCTGTAATAAATCAACTTATCTCTCTCTTGTCAGACTTGTCAGCCTGTGTCTGGAAGGCTGCCAAGTTCTTCAGTATTGTGGTTCTGTGATGCATCTCCCCCTCCAGGCCTCTCTCTGCACACTGCCTGTGTATTATTTAGATTAGGACAGCTTCTCTCTTCTCTCTTATCTTTTACAAGCTGGATAAATCCTCCTCTGAGCTGGCTGGGCTTTCACATACTGAGGAATTACATACAGGCAGAGCTGTCTGCACTCTGCAGGAAGAAACAGCCTGACACTTCAGTGGAAGATAGCTGCAGGGGGAAAGAAACACACAAATGATCTCTTGAGATTCAAAAGGAAGGGTGTATACAGCCTGCTTGTGTATGAATGTATTTTCTATGTGTGGACATACTGTACATCAACCTACTTCCTGTTTTGGTGGCCATTTTGTTTGTTTATAAACAAACTTTTTAAAACTGTTTTTAACCACTTTTAATGCTGCGAGGAGCGGCGAAATTGTGACAGAGGGTAATAGGAGATGTCCCCTAACGCACTGGTATGTTTACTTTTGTGCGATTTTAACAATACAGATTCTCTTTAAGGCCATTCAGAGACTGTCAGTGTCAACTGCAACTTCCACTGCTGAATGGTTTTACAGTTGCTTGTTTGCTAGCTGTTAGGGTCCTCCTCTGGTCTCAGCAGCTAATGTGCTAGTAACTTGGATTAAACATAGCCAGAGAAGTTAAAATCAGCTCTCTGGCAAGCTCATTCAAGAAATAGTGGCTTTACTATTTGGTAAAAGTTAATTATAAATCTGAACAAACATTGTGTTTGGAGGGAGCCATTGCTTTTTGAACAATGCCAGTACAGTAGTCCCTTCCCTCAGTACCCTTTTCTGGGCAATGCTGAGGGCCTGTTTCCACTACATGCAGATTCTAAATGCAGAAAACTCCAATTAATGCCTATGGTCCTGTTTCTACTTAATGTGATTTTTCTGATGCAGAAAAATTATGGATGGTATGTTGCAGATTTCTACATCAGATTCTGAATGCAGAAACATTGACTCCATGAATGTCTACGGGTCTGTTTCCATAAACATTTTCATTATATGGGAAACGATGCATGATGCAGAAATCTGCAAATCACATTTAGTGGAAACAGGCCCATAGGCATTTATTGGAGTCAGTTTTTCTGCATCCAGAATCCGCATGTAGAAATCTGGATGCAGAAAAACTGATGCAGCACAAGTGGAAATAGGCCCCAATTGATGTAATCCATGTCTTTATATAGTGGGAAGCAAGAAATGTAAGGACCTGTACACATGCCCAACTGATGGGGCCTGTCAGGGATTAGGAGCTGAACCCCTTGGGCGACATCACTGGGTTGCACACACATATGTCAGCTGTGTAGCTGACAAAACACTGTTGCTATGTGGGGAATTATGAGTGGCACATGGGTGAGGCAGACGGGATCGGCAGGAGGATCGGCGTCGCTGCGGTTGGGTAGATCCATCCAGAGGTAGATCCATCTCATGGGTTGGGCATTGGGTTTCATCAGGTGTTATCGGGTACCATACAAGTGACTGATTGTCAGCTGAGGCAGTCGTTATCAGCCACCTTATGTGTTTGAGGCTTTAAGGAGGCAATTTGCAGATTGCCAGAAGTGGTTGGTGTAACCACTTTCCTTCTAGTGGATATGTACAGTATATCTTACAGACTACAGCAATTTTGACATTTCAGCTACTGTATGTCGTAGTAATTCAGTAGCAAATGTTCTTATACCATGTGATATTGATGGGACATATGTACACTGGTGCTTGCTAGTGCCGTGTATGGTGACAATATTTGATCAGCGGACTGCACTGATTAAAATCTATGCCTTGTTTGGAACCTGTTATTCCTGCCAGGGCGTAGATTTCAATCAGTCCTGCCGCATGCTACTGCTGATTGTGCTTTCTCTGGTCCTTAAAGGGCCAGAGACTGCTGGTGTGGAAGGGGTTAAGATAATTTTTAGTTGTTGTTTTTTGTTTTGTTTTGTGTGCATTTTTCCTGCTTGTATCATTTTAATATACATTAAAAACAAATATAGGTACAAATGGGAAAGAACAGGTTAATAAGGTGGTTACGTTTTATTATGTGGGGGCGTGGTTTAAAAAGTAGGTGTGGTTATAAGGTGTGGTCAGACACTTTTTTCCCCTTCTAATGGCCTGAATTCTATAAGCCCTTATTACATTCCCTGCATTATGGTGTCCCTCTTATATTCCCCAATTCCATGTGCCTTCTTACAATGCTCCTAATTGTAGTTTTAGTCCATTATACTGCCACCATTATAGTATTCTGCCATTATAGTGCTCCTTATTATAAGGTCTCCATTATACTATCCATGTATAGTGTCATTGTAACGATCAGTGTAACAGAGAGGGTCTGATTACCGGTGAACTGCAGTATCACCGAGAATACAGAATATACCCGATTATTGGTGATCTGCAGTATCACCGATAATCAGATATATGTTCTAACCTCTGGACACCCCTGAGGGATAAGAGTGTTTTGGTGTAACAGTAATACTTTGAGTATTGCACCTTAGGAGAAGGTACAGAAGCAGTAAGGAGTACTGCACGGGAGTAAGTTCCTTCCGTATGCCTAGACTCTCCCGGGGGAGGAGCTAGGCTGAGGATAGGAAGGACAGAACGTGAGTGACACCAGAGAGAGGGTGTCACTAACAGGTCTGGGAACTGCCTCTAACAGTAAGGCCAGTTCTCGAGGTCGGGCAATCCAGGTCATTAACACACAGACAGATACGGTACAGATTCAGAAGACAGATACGGAATCCAATAAACAGGCAGGGTTTGGCAACGGAGTATCAGAATAGCGGGGTACAGAATCGAGAGGCAAATACAGAGTCCAGGAACGAGCAGACTTTGGCAACAGGATTTTAGAGATAGCAAGGTACAGAATCAGAGTTTAGCAGGATAGTCAGGCAGGCAGAAGGTCATAACAAATAATACAGTTCAATATTCCTAACGCTAAGGTGTGAGGTCCGTGATCGTCAACACTTTTGGAAACTAGGCTAGAACACAGATACAGACAAGGCCTGAGTGCTACCACGTAGTGATCGCAACGACAGACAACCAGAGAATGACCAGCACCCAGTATATATACACCTGTGCTCTCCAGCACCTCCCTCAAGTGCTGGACCAATGAAAGTTGCTGTGATTGTCAGCTGACCGGCCTGGTCAGCTGACCTTTCTCTGACTGCCATAAAGGTTCTGCCTCTCCACGCGCACGCGCGTCATTCTGAACCTAGGTGGACTATCAGTCCCAGCCACACCAGTACTGCTTTGTAATGTCTCCGCTGACCCGTGCGCGGGGTTGGTCGCACTGCTATCTGCACCGGGGGCTGCCTCCCCGCGCTAGGTCAAAGTGTCAGCAACAGAGCCATGCGTGCTAACCGCCGCATCAGACGCGGCGGTTTTTCCGCGTTCCGCCATGCTCTCCATGGAAACAGCCGCCTCACGCTGAGTGGAGGCGGCTGATTTTCCGCGTTTCCTTACAGTCATGTGGTATTGTTTCCTCTGACTTATGGTCCACACCATAAGTTAACCCAGGTGTGAGTGATATGGAGGCTGCCATATTTATTTCCTTTTAAGCAATACCAGTTGCCTGGCTGTCCTGCTGATCCTATTTTCAGCCATAGCCTTGAACAAGTATACGCAGATCTGGTGTTTTTGACAATATTGTCCGAAATGACAAGATTAGCTGCATACTTAATTCCTATGTAATTCAGCCACTACTGCAGCCAAATAAATGAGCAGGGCTGCCAGGCAACTGTTATTGTTTATTGTTTAAAAGGAAACAAATATGGCAGCCTCCATATTACTCTCACCTCGGGTTCACTTTAAGGATGCATATGCACGGATTACAAAATGTCCATTTTTGTATTTGTATGACTACATATTCACTTCAAAACTATCTATTGCATTAGATTTACCTTCTGTCAGTGATGTGGGCAATATGCAATGACAATCGTTCTGCTATGTTTGGAAAATGAGTATTATTTTTTAATATTTTATTTTGTTATATTAAATTTGAATATTTTTTCCTTGTAGGCATGTATACTGGAGAGACAGATCTTTGACTTCTTGGGCTACCAGTGGGCACCTATTTTGGCAAATTTTGTTCATATCATTATTGTCATTCTTGGATTATTTGGAACCGTCCAGTGTAGAACACGTTACATAACTGGAGTAAGTATGTTTTCAAATACTTTAAATGCAAATTACAATGCCATTAATGAACTTCATCTTGACTTATCTATTTACAAGTTTAACAACTGATGTTGAATGTTTTTAATAGTTTGTACAAAACTGCCTTTTTTTAATGCTGCAAAGCAAGAGTCCTAGCCACCATGCTACTTTTGTTATTATGGTTTGTATGTATTGGTAAATGTTCAATAATTCATGCTAAGTTCACAATGAAGCCTTGTATACATGTCCAACAAGCACAGATCAAGCACATCAACATGACTAACTGTACAACAAGACGTTGATATGACCTGTACATCCACACGACCAAACCGACTGAAAGACCAATGGCGGACTGCACGATATGGCTGCATTCAAAACCAGTACACGTCATTCAAAGACTTGTACATACGTGGTCAACTGCACGATATCAGCCCAACGTCATGTAAGTAGATCTGACGGTTGGATCGAGCAAATCGCCTGTTATCAGTTGGTCATTTAGTAATTTACCCGAGCGTAAAAATGCCTAATTATTGTCCAACAGACAAAAATAATCAAGCAGTTGGTTGGGCCTTGTGTATGAGACTTAAGTCTTTGAATGTTGATGGAACTGTAATGATCTGCTCAGCTGCCTGTGCAGGCAGGCAGCTTTTTGACCATTGTTTAGGTTTGCATGCTGCAGGACTCTGGAAGGAAGAGCTTCTGTCAGTTTTGCAGCTTGTGGGATTTGCATACGTTGTCATGCAAATTGCCTGGCCACATTCATTGGAGGCGTGTACTATAAGTACTATGTGTTTCCCACAATGCTTCGCTGGTCATAAGGATTTAGTCCTGTGTAACACTCCTGGAGGAGTGACGGCCTTACTCTCTGTTTGAAGCCTTACTCTCTGTTTGAAGATCAGCTTAGAGTAATTCCTGGAAAACTGCACTAGGCAGGTTTTCTTAGTGCAGTTAGGATTGCTTATCTGTTTGTTTGCTCTGTTGCTATTGTCCTGTCCCAGCAGTGGTTGACAGGAAATGGTTATGATCTTTGTTCTTGGAGTATAGCTGGTGCAGCGGTTGCTACCAGCTATCTCTTCTGATCTGTCTCACTTGGATCGCGCTGGCATCTTGCGCTAGCGCTGTGGATCCTTCTGTTCTGTCTCCTTGGATCGCGCTAGCCACTTTCCGCTAGTGCTGTGGATCCTTCTGTTCTGCTACTCTGTACCTGGATCGCGCTAGCCACTTTCACTAGTGCTGTGGATCCTTCTGTTCTGCTACTCTGTCTGCCTGGATTGCACTCGCCTAGCGCTAGTGCTGTGGATCCTTCTGTTCTTTCTTCCTGGATCGCGCTAGCCACTTTTGCTAGTGCTGTGGATCCTATCTCTCGCTTGTCCCTGTATTCATGTGTCTGTCTTGTCTGCTACGAACGCTTGCTGGAGGCTCGGTGAAGTAACCGTTAAGCAAGCGCTCGCGTCTTCAGTTACATGTTTGTCTGTCGATGGTTAGTTAGGCGTGCTTGTCTCTATTGTGCTTATCACGTGGAGACCGCGCACGAACGCGTGCACTGTTGCGAATGAGTGCGGTGTTCGCGTTCAGTTAGCGTTTGTTATTTTCCTTGTTATTCTCATTGTATTATTTGCTGTGCCTTTGCTAACCTCGTATTCTGTTCTGATCTGCCTTGTGTCATGTCTGGCGATCGCACCTCTCGCGATCGCGTTCCTATTTCATATCTGCTGTTGTGTGTGCACTGTCGCGGGGTGGCGACTAGGTTGGCGCACACACATACAACCTGTCCCTTTGCTCGTTCTCATTCGCAATCGCCTCTCTTGCGATTGCGTTCTGCGCTTCGTACAATTCCTGTCTGGCATTTGTGGAGGTACAGAGGATTGGTTCCTCTGCACTCCCCAGCGCCATCTGCCGACAGGAATTTCCCTCTACGGGTGCGTAGCACCTTTTGCTGAATGCCTGCAATTATACGCTTGTGGAGGATATCCGCCGTATCAGCGCACGCGTTGTGCGCTGATCACGGAGAAAGTTCCACAATCGTTACAGGAACAGGCAGCAGACTCTTAATCGATGGGCTGAAGCTAGCAATGATTTTCTATAGATTGGTGCTGATTTGTCTGTGTGCAGTGTGTCATTTTTTGTCTGTTGAGTTTTCACAACACATTACTAGTATGATTGTTTTCAGACATAAATATATGGTGGCAGTTGACCATGCAACACACCATAGTAAATCCCTGTATCAATGCAATACAGATAGGCTAGAGCTCCAGCTGGGTTGGTTTTAATGTGCAACAAAGCTTTATGGATGGCAAAATTAGTGTGTTTGTCCTTGTTTAAAAAAATAATAATAGAGGAAAACACTTTCACAAATTATTTCTAAAGTGTTTATGGAGGCAGAGGGATAACTCTTCAATTATTTGCTTTGGTCTACTCTAACCAATGTCTCATCTAACTATATCTGAATGCTGCAAATGGGTCAAGTATTAAAACGGAAATGCATATCTCTATCAAGATTCTCTAGATAGTGCTACGCAAGAAAACATAACTCACATTTTACATTTAACCTCTACTAAATAGTTAGGATCCTTGAATTAATGTTTTTGAGGTGGAGAATTTTCATCCAACACTTTATAAAATGTAATATGAAAATAGGACAGTAGACATGGCAGCAGTGTTCCACTTAGATGTCAGATTATATTATGACATGGGGATTCTTTTGTGTTATAGATAATATGCCCCAGGCCAGATTTTTCAGCACCTGTTTTCTTAATATCTTGGAGACAATTTAGATTTTTTTTGTATCAAAATTATATTATAGTTTAGGTTGAAGAAGTGTAAAAGATTGCACAGCTGTTTGTCAGCTGGAGGCGCTTGCTTTGTGTTCTGGTTATATTTAGTAGGAAGCTTTTTTATTGGTCTCAACGGAAATCTTTTTACATCTGGCATTTTCAGGAACACCTTGTACGAAAAGAGCACAAGACGGTTTTTCTTAAATTGTCCTTGGTGTGTCATATTAGTCCGCTTCGCCACTTAATTCCTGCTGTAAGAACTGACTGATGGTCTCTCTTCTGCGTGGCCTACTCTGTGTGCTCTCCATGTACACTGCTACACACAATGAAAAATAACGGAATACTCTCTGTAAGCAGCCGCTTCTCTAGAAAAGGATTACTTTCTTAAATAAATGTCATGCAGCAGGATACTAGAACCAATAAGTGTGGCTGGGTTATGGATTAGAAGGTCTACAAAGCTAGCACAAAGTAGAGCAAAGCACTGGAAAAATAATAAAGAACAGTTCTCGCTGCTCATAATTTAGTGCACTATGTAAAAAGCAAAAAAATCCAAGTCGATGTGTATGTAAGCCACTGAGATCATTATTTTTTTTTTTTTATAAAATTTGTGCTGAAGAAATGAATGAAGACTGTGAAAAGAGATACATTTTATATTAGATGTTATTAATTCTCTCCAATGAAGACTTAATTTCAGGAGAGTGATGTAGCCTTCTTGTGAAGATAGGACTCAGCAAGCAGAAAGATGCCTCAACGATGACTGCAGGAGATCCAAAAATAATGCATGTCAATAGTATTGAATGAACTTATTGGCGGTTGTTCTGCCAGCAGTTATGTTGCACCACTGTCTGGGACTGCACCTGCTCTCCTGGAGGGGTACATACTGATACATACTGGCCCATATGCAATTAACTTTTTCTCTTCAGTTTTCTACTAGGTGATATTTTCACATCTTATCAATAAAATGCAGTTTATGCCACCAGCAAGCAAGAAAGTACTCAGAATAATTTTGGCAGTACTTTTTCACTAACCGTTGGTATTTTTTCAGTTGCAGAGTGCTGAAAAATGATTTTAAACAGAAGATGAAAAATTATCTCCCAGGAGAAAACTTAGGAGACAAATTGAATTGCATATGGGCCTCTGTGTGTGTGAATATGTATTCTGCTTTGTGGTTGCTTGTCTTGAGACTCAATCATAAAAATAGGCCTACACTGTATATAGAGAAAAGCAAAACACCACTATATCGGAGTTTCCATACATTTCACATTAAATATTAAACATGGCCCAGAGTGGTTTGGGTAAAAAAGAAAAAAACTACACTGGAAGAACAGAGCCCATCTGCAAAGCAAAGCATTCAATGAGTCATGTACGAAAAAAATTAGAAAACATTTATTTAACCTCCCTGGTGTTCTGATTATATGCGGCGCACGGCCGCGGGAGAGTTTTTTTTTTGTGCTATTTTTTTTTTTTTATGTAGCTAGCCCCGTTTTAGAAGAAGAATAAGAAAAAGAATAGGAAAAATAAGAAAGAAGGAGACAGAACCGATATATACAAAAAGGAAAAACAGAAACAACAAAAAAAAAGGGGGAGGAAAGGGAAAATATGAAGGAAAAGAAAAAAAACAAAAAACTAAATACAGTATATAGCCCACTCTATTTACATACCATGAACTCTGTATTAAATGTTAAAATACTGTAGTTAAAAGTATATGAACCTCGAGGGAGCCATGGAACCCAGTCATTTAGCACAGCAGAACCCTCAAGCAGCCTAAGAAATTGGCTTTCACCACTGTGAGCACTGCCGGGGATGTGTGCTGGTTGGTTGAGACTGCTTAACCAGGACTCTAATATATATATATATATATATATATATATATATATATATATATATATATATGACAAGATATATATATATATACACTGTACAGCGCTGCGTAATATGTCGGCGCTATATAAATACTAAATAATAATTATATATATATATATATATATATATATATATATATATATATATATATATATTGCTATCATCATGTCATGACTAAACAAGGCGGAGAATCCACCTCACCCATCTTCCACCTAGATTGATGATTAGAGGTTCTTGCAGATCAGATGCATGGAGCCAGTTCTTTTGATAGTGTGCTACCAGTAAATTGACATTTCAAGCAAATCTGAACTGAAAAATAAAACACAAAATAAACATACACACGTCATACCTACCTCCCTAGTGCACTCATCAATCTCTTTCTCCTCTACTACATCCTGTTTGTCCACTGTGATTGATGAAGTTCTCCGCTCTTCATTTAAAAAATAATCCCGTGACAGCTTCCAGGTCAGCACTTCTGAGAGGAACTGACGGTGAGGTAAGTATGTATTATTAATTTTCAGACACATCATGTGTTTATTTTAAAATAAGTTTACTCAGTTCTGATTCCCTTAAAGACTGTAAGGACAGTTTACTAATTTACTCATTGCTAGGAAAGATGATGCAGTTTCTGTTCTCTGCAGATAATCTTTCGTTAATGAGACTATGATTTTGGTTCAAGCAACAATGATAAACGCAAATCAATTCAGAGGAAAAAGATATTTTTATAGAATTAAATGTCAAATTGTACTTTGTAGAATTGAGTTGCGAATACAAAGGAGTGGCAGCCAACAACTGATGTGTTCATGCCACTGGAGATACACATGTGAATGTGTGGCAGCCGGTACCTTCTGTGCAGAATGCATTGCAATTTATGGATATACATATTCTTCCCATACAGATTTCCCAAAGATTGTCTTACTACAGTTGACTCTCTGCATAGCACACTGTCAGCCTTCCCAGATGTTTTACCCAGAAGTGGCACCTTCATGTTTACTTCCTTAATATTTCTCAAGAGTTATATGTATAATCAAAAGTTTACATACCTTTGAATTTGGGTTTGATAATGTGCAGACACACTGGCACACACATGTTCGGATTTAGAGACTATCCACAACCCTAAAGGCCCGAAATCACTACACGATTTTCTCAATGATTTTTCCTGGTGATTTTTTTGAGCCATGAGCAAGCATTTTGTGGGTACATTCATGCAATCACAGGAATGACATTTAGTAATGTGTGGCAATAACGATCGTTATGGCAGATCTGTAAAATCCCCAGTGACTCCGTGCAAAGTACCGGTATCGCTTTACTTCCCATTTGCACACATTGTATAACATTGCGTAACATCTTCTAATGTTGCGCTTACCCCCAGCCGAAAGATGGATCGTGGAACGTTCCTCATCAGGGGGACATGGATCCATCTACCTCCGTCAGGTGGTGAATATTTATCTTAGCATTCTGTATTTGATTGCAATCATTGTCTGTGTACAAACAGTCAATTTCAATTAATTCAGAGCTGCTCTGACTTTGCTGGATATCAACCTCAGAGGAAAGCCATAACTTTCAAAGTGTCTGTGAGAAAAAACGTTGTTGAACTTTATAAATCAGGACAGAATATAAAAAGATCCAGAGATCTTAAATATGTCAATAGTCCAAATTCTGTGATTAGTAGTTACCATTACCATGCCTTGATCAGGTAAACCAACAAGATTTTAGTCACAACTGTAAGGATCACTTGTCAGGTTGCTGAGAAAAACCCACAGGCCACTTAAGCTGAAATACAGGCTTCAATGCAGATAAATGGTACTGTGGTTTGAAGATGCTCAATATTGAAGGTACTTGAACAAAAATGGACTGCCTGGTTGAGTTGCAAGAAGGAAGTCTACTTTGTCAGGGCCACAAAACAGCTTGCTATCAATATGCCAAAAAGCATCTAGACACACTTCAAAACTTCTACAGTGAAGGTCTTTGGAGTAATAAGACCAAAGTTTAACCTTATGGTCACAACCACAAATGCTGTATTTGGAGAGGACACAACAAGGCCTATGAGAAAAATGTGAAAGTGGAATTTGATTTCTGATGTAATGGGATTTATTTGGACAAGTAACATTACAAAAAAATAAGATGAATGCAGCATGTGTATTTCCTGCACTGTAAAAAATGACAGTCACATGATCTAATGATGCAAATCCACACATCCACATCACTAATTTGGTAGCCTGATTTCTTTTTTGATGACCATGTGCCATCCATTCTTTACTTTCCACTCTACCACCTCTAAACGATGGAACCCTAGGACCTGCTTAAATATCTCCCTAAGTGACATAATTTACAAACCAATACTCATGACCATTTCACTTTTCCACCTGTGTGGTTATATGGTCCTTGCTTCATAAGAAGAAAACCCAATACTACAAAGACCCATATTATTTTCCCACATGATTTTTTAACAGGTGGTTCAGACATCAAGTGAAGATCTGCTTGACCTTTAACATTGGGACAGGGGTGCATTGTGAAAGTAGAGGAAAGGAATACCCTTTGACAAGCAACCCCTAATAAACTTGGTTAAGATTGTTGGGGAGGCGCCCAATATGTTTAATGGGTTAGTGGAGCTTAAGTTCTATAGTATAGAATAAATAAGAGGTGTCTTACCTCCAATGAAGACTCACATGTGTGGAAAAAAAGAGTCTTTATTATAAAACACTACAGTATAGTGTTTTATAAATGTGTTTTATAATAAGGACTCCTTTTTTCCACCCATGTGAGTCTTCATTGGAGGTAAGACACCTCTTTTTATTCTATACTATAAAACTTAAGCTCCACTAACCCATTATACATATTGGGCTGCCCCCCAACAACCTTAACCAAGTGTAGCCCTACACCGCAACCAGAGGTGTTAGCCCTTACTACTCTCTGACCCGGTCTACCAGTAGAAAGTACCACATGAGGAGAGCGACCGCCCAGTTCCAGTAGGTTCTGGGATACAGAGCGGAAACGGTTCATTTCCCCGTGCCTTCACGGAGATTGCAGGATTGCAACCCATCTTTGATAACAGTAGTTCTGTCATCGCCGGGGACCGGGACGGAGCTGCGGCGAATGGCTGCGGGGAGAGCTGCGGCGAGAGACATGCTGGGAGCGTGGGGCTGGAGGAAGCCCCCGGTAAGTAGCACTTATTTTATTAAAATTTCCCTGATAACTCCTTTAAAAATGGACCGATTAATTTAAACCTGGGTGGGACATGATTGGTCCATTTTTAATCTGCATATATTTGCATAAAATTAACATACACTTGCATAAACTTGAAAGTATTTGCATATCATTGCAATGCAACTACGCTTTATCTTTAATTTAAAGACCATGAAAATGCATAAATAAAAAGTACATTTCTCCTAGAGTAAAATGTGCAATACATTACTTTTCTCCTATGTCGCTGTCACTTACAGTAGGTAGTACAAATCTGACAGAACTGACAGGTTTTCAATAAGGCCATCTCCTCGTGTGTATCAAAAAAGGGGGCCTGGAAAAAAGGGCGCGGGGTATAGCCGACATTTTTAGTTTTAATGCAAAACCATATTTTTCTTTTAAGGGGTTGTAAACAAAAATGTAGTGCTAATTAGGTTAACCACTTCTATACCATGACATTTTGTGCTGATCTGTGCTGCGTGGGCTCTCCAGCCCACAGCACAGATCAGATAGCAGCCAGGCCGATCAGACTTCCCCCCTTTTTTCCCCACTAGGGGGATGTCCTGCTGGGGGGGTCTGATCGCCCCTGGCTGCTTGCGCTTGCGGGGGGGGGGGCTCTCCAAAGCCCCCCTCCGCAGCGCTTCCTGGCCTCCTTCCCCTTTCCTCCCTCTCCCTCCCCCTGTGAGCGGCGCAGGACGGATTTCCGTCCTGCGCCTGATGGGATAGGCTTTAGCCTATCAGATGCCGGTGATCCCCAGCCAATCAGAGGCCGGGGATCACCGATCTCCTCTACGGCGCTGCTGCGCAGCAGCGCCGTATACATGTAAACACCGGGGAAGGTCTTCCCCGTGTGTTTACATTTACCCTGCGAGCCGCCGATCGGCTCGCAGGGTGTTCACGGAGACACCCTCCGTGAACTGACATGGAACGGCCGCTCATACGAGCGGCGTTTCCATGGAATAAACTTCAGGATTCAGGGGCGTATATATACGCACCGAGAATCCGGAAGTGGTTAAAGAAACGGAAATGAAATGGCAAAATACTGTCTATAACAACAAACGAATTATGAAATGAAACGTCAAATAGCGTCTATAACAAAAACGATATTTACACTTGAATTAAGCATAGCAATGTAATGGTAGGTTTTACAGATATTTTACTGTGATTATACCAAACTGTAGGCTCACACAGATCTCTCCCTATCCCTAACCCCTAGACCCCCTCTTTGTTTAAATATACATAATTTAATAAATTGTACATATTACATATATTGTGCTGTAACTATACCTAACCTTACTCTCACACAGAGCCCTCCCTGTACCTATCCCTAACCCCTAGACCCCCCTGGTGGTGCCTAACCCTAAGACCCCCCTGGTGGTGCCTAACCCTAAGACCCCCCTGGTGGTGCCTAACCCTAAGACCCCCCTGTTGGTGCCTAACCCCAGGACCCCCCTGGTGGTGCCTAACCCTAGGACCCCCCTGGTGGTGCCTAACCCTAAGACCCCCCCTGGTGGTGCCTAACCCTAAGACCCTCCTGGTAGTGCCTAACCCTAAGACCCTCCTGGTGGTGCCTAACCCTAAACACTCCCCTGGTGGTGCCTAACCCTAACCACCCCCCTGGTGGTGCCTAACCCTAAGACCCCCTGGTGGTGCCTAACCCTAACCTCCCCCTGGTTGCGTATATTATAGTGTAACTATACCTAACCCTCCCTGTACCTATCCCTAACCCCTAGACCCCCCTGGTAATGCCTAAACCTAACCATCCCCACCGCACAAACACATATAAACAATAATATATTTAATCCTTAAAATACTTCTCTACAAATAACATGAATAAAATAATTTATATATTTGTAATAGAATAAATAGCCTTAAAATAGCCTTAAAACCACGTATACATTATTATTATAAATAGAGAAAAGTATATATAAATATATACAATACAATAGATAGCCTTACAATCACGTATGCATTAGAAATCTTAAAATAACAGTAATATTAAAAGCGATATTTTAGTAACTATAATCAACGCATTATAAGTGTAAAAATAATGTTAATACCAAAAGCGATGTATTTCTAATACAATAAGGTTGAAAACGGTATTTACGCATTATACATATGAAAACAAATTTTTAAATGATCAAAGAAGTGTAAGCAAAAGCAAAAATTTAGTTGTTATACTTCTGTAAGCGAAATTTTTAAACTAAAAAATAAGTAAAAACTGATATAAGCGAAATTTAAAAACGAAAAAATAAGTATAACACAAACTCTGTAACCGCTATTTCTCGGGCGCAATTTTTTGCCTGTCCGGCGCCGAATAGCCGATATTTTGCATTGCAGTCTTTGGCGGCGCCCTTTTTGTCCACTATCCCTTTGCGCCCTTTTTTACTAGCTCCCATCTCCTCATGGGGGAATGTCTGTATTTTTAAAAGCTCTTAGTGAATGGCAGTTGCTCAGTCCAACTGCCAGAATAGTGTGCAGACAGGGGGGGGGGGGGGCAGCCTGCATTTGTGCAGATGCTTTCTGGGGAGTGGGTTTTTTTTTTTCTTTTAAACATTTTTTTTTGAAGTTTTCATCAATTT
Source organism: Hyperolius riggenbachi (assembly GCF_040937935.1). Lineage (NCBI taxonomy): Eukaryota > Metazoa > Chordata > Amphibia > Anura > Hyperoliidae > Hyperolius > Hyperolius riggenbachi. The sequence goes on from NC_090649.1 coordinate 292,438,595, forward strand.
AAAGAGACAAAGGAACTATGTAGGCATATTCACATTACTATAAAATTGTAGTGAAGACAGAAGCTCCAATGTCTCTTTCCCCTTTGCTCCCTGCCCCTCCCCCACCCCCTAGAAACCCTTCCAGGGGTACACTGTGCCACCATTACTCTACTATTCTAGTAACCAGATATAATAAGGTCATCAAGATCTTAACTCAAGATCTTAAGTTGGCCTAACGTGCCTCCAATATCTTCCAGACAATACCAAGAGGTATATATGAACTCTCTCATCAGTGCCATAACTTGCTGAGGATTGACATGGTGTAGTATAATAAAGTTCCTCCACGTTTTAAAAAAGGCTTTAGTTTTGAGTTCCTTGGATTGGAGGGTGTTTAGTCTATCAATATGAAAGATATACAGAAGTTCCTGTTTCAAACCTGCAAGATCTGGAAGGGTAGAGTCCAGCCATTTACATAGAAATGCTCTTCTGGCTGCTATCATTATGATATGGCACATAGAAGAAGGGCTCTCTTGTGCCGGCTTGGAAGAGGTAAGAAAATAATTAAAGAGCATTAGCATTCGTGACTTTGTTAATTTTTTTTACACACCTTATTTGTATATTTGAGTACCATATCCCAGAATATCTGAGTTTTAGGGTATTCCCACATACAGTGGATAAGATCAGCATTAATTAGGGAACACTTCAGGCAATATGGATTATAGCCAGATGGTGCTATTTTATATTTGATGTTAAATGCATATTTGCCCCTATGGATGAACAGCAAATGCGATGACCTCCACTTTTTATCTCGAATAACTTTTCTGACCACCATATTACCCTCCAAAAGCTGTTTCCTCACCTCTTCTTCAGTATTTAGTATTTGTTCCCACTTTTTCATGGCATTAGGTGCTATGCTAAGATTTGTCAGGTCTCTGATTTTTGCGTATATAATTCAGCCAACAAAATATGTTTGATATTTGGTTTTAGTATGGCATCAAATTTTGTGGGTGTCATGATAGAGGATTCCGCTTGAAGATTCGCAGCAGTTATTGATCTGTTCTGAGCATAGGTTAAGAAGTCTAGGGTAGAGGTACAGGTAGATCGAATTTCTGCCCCAGTACAGGTAAAGATATCCATTTCCCTTCCCGCATGTTGAACATGCGGCCCAAAGATTTTAGCCCTTTTTCTTCCCACCTGGCAAATGCTTTTTGCTGGATACTGAAGGGGAAATTGGGATTACCCCAGATTGGAAGGTACTTAGAGATTTTATATGGAAGTTGGCATTTTTTTCTGACAGCTTTCCAGGATGCAATTGTGTCTCTAAAGAGAGAATTATGCTTTAGCCTCAGGGGTAGGTTTTTAAGGGAAGCATGTGAGAGTCCTGTCAGAGACCAGGGGAGTGCCTGCTCTTGCTCTAATTTTGTAATTGAATACTGTTCACTTAAGGTGACCCAATCATGAGAGTGACGAATCATAGCTGCTAGGTTATATTCTCTGATGGAGGGGAGATTCAGTCCACCTAGGAACTTTGGCAGAGACTATTTTATTCTTGAGATCCTAGGTTTCTTTGATTTCCAAATACATTTTGACCAGACTGAATTAAGCGCCGTTACATCTTTATGTTTCAGGAGGAGTGAGATTGTCTGCAAAGGGTACAAAAGCCTTTCTATGGAGATCATCTTTATTATAGCTACTCGGCCTGCAAAGCCTATCGGAAAATTTTGCCATTTTTCTAATTGGGTTAAGATGATGAATTGAGTGGGGTATCTGCTGATATTTATTCCCAGATATCTTTGTCATCATTAATTTTACTCCCAATTGTGTCCAAAGAGTTGTGTCAGCTCTAGAAGATAAAGGGAGGAGTTCGCTCTTGTCTAGGTTAATCACAAACCCTGACAAAGCTCCAACCTCTTTAATGATCTGCATTGCTATGGGGACTTGAGTTACTGGGTTGGACAGAAAAAGGAGGATATCGTCTGCAAATAATGACTGTTGAACTCGTTTGGTACCCACCTCTATTCCCTCTAATTTAGCTCTTAGAAGTAGGGATGGTCGTAGTCAGCCAACTCCGCTACGCTGGAACTACATGTAGTTTTACGCAATTACGCTTCGCCAAACTACGGCTTTGAAATCAAATATTCGCTTTGTATGCATTTCGTAGATTACGCATTAAAATACGCAATTACGCATAGTTTGAAGCGTAGTGTATGCGGGCGCTTATGTCATTATGCGGAAAAATGTACGCATTAATTCCTCTGCAAAGGCTTAAACCAGAAACTAATGCGTACATTACCCTTTCCAATTGGTAATTTTGTAAGCATACAATCGTTTGTGGAAAAATAGGCTCGAATACCACATTCGTAGTTTACTTTGCAATACACATGTGAACTACGCCTAGGGGCGTAAACTACGCGTAATGGTACTTCGCTACACTTAAAATCGTAAGCGTAGTTTTGAAACTTCGCCAATGAACTATGATGCGTAGATGCGAACTACAATGCGTAAATTTGCACTGGCGTAGTTTCTGCTCATCCCTGCTCAGAAGAATCGATAGTGGTTCTAATGCTAGATTGAAAAGAAGTGGGGAAACTGGGCATCCCATCAATAGTTCTGGACAGGAAACCTGGCATAGAGATTTGGGCCTTTGGATTAGAGTACATAGCCCTCAGAGCATTAAAAAAATGACCTCCAAAGTTCTGCTGGCCCAAGACCTCAAACAGCTAATCCCACTCCACCTGATCAAACGTTTTTTTTTTCCCGCATCCATGCTTAGAAGGGCTGCTGACTTATGAGTTATGGGATATACTCTTACTTGTTCTTGAATAGTAAACACTTTTCTGATGTTAGTTACCGCTGCTCTGTATCTAACAAAGCCCACTTGGTTTGGGTGAATTAATCTAGGCATGATATCTGCCAGTCTGTTGGCTATAATTTTAGAAAGGAGTTTTACATCTAGATCTATAAGAGAGATAGGGCGAAAAGAGGAGACTTGTTCTGGGTCCTTCCCTTCCTTAGGAATCAGCTTAATATGAGCTAAATGTCCCGTGGAGGGTAAACCTTTCAAAAGCTCTTCCCAATGTAATGCTATGTTTTTTTTTTACAAAACCTCATTGCTCCAGTGTGCACAGACACATAGGATAACATTAGCAGCAGATTTAAAAACTCAAAACGCTCAGAAAAACTCCTCTGGTGTGCACCAGGCCTAAGCCAGGTATCACAGTTCAGTTTCGAAGTAATCCAGGTTTTTCTATTTGCATCTGTGGGATTGGATCTATATTTAGTATACGCTTGTCTCACCTCTAGCACTGCAGCTGCTTAGCTTTTCTTTGCATCAAATTTTTTCTTTTTTAAGTATCCCATAATTTTGCCTCTAATGACTGCTTTAGAAGCCTCCAAGAATAAGATAGGATTGTTCATATGTTGAGAATTGTCACTCTGATACTCTAGCCACCAGTTCTTAATCAAGGTAGTAAAATTTTCATCTGTATACAGATGGGAAGGGAAACGCCAAAGAAAGTTGTCACCTTTGGGTATTGAGTCATGCAACTCCATAATTACTGGTGCATGGTCAGAAATAACCATGTCCTGTATATTTGCTTCCAATAGTCTCGCCGAAAGTTTATCATGAATAAAAATAACATCTATGCGTGAATGTGTTTTGTGCCTATGGGAATAGTGTGAATATTCTCTCGAGGTAGGATGCAAAAAGCACCAGGTATCAATTAGACTGGTGGCTTCGATTAGTGTTGGGCGAACAGTGTTCGCCACTGTTCGGGTTCTGCAGAACATCACCCTGTTCGGGTGATGTTCGAGTTCGGCCGAACACCTGGTGGTGTTCGGCCAAACTGTTCGCGTTCGCCCGAACGGCTCAATTCCTGGCCGAACCTGGCCAAACAGGGCCCCTGTTCGGCTGAACAGGGCCCTGTTCGGCCGAATACGGCCCCCCTATGGGGTCGCAGGCATAAGGGGGGAGCATGCCCCGATCGCGGGGGGGGGGGGTCGGAAATTCCCCCCACCCCCTCCGCTAGCGCTTCCCCCTCTGCCCGCTTCCCCATACAAATTTTAAGGAAAGTACCGGTAGTAGTGGATGGCCTGGCATTGGCACTGTGGAGTGAGGAGGAGGAGTCTGGAGAGTGACGCGTTGAGGGAGGCCGGGCAGCGGGCGTGAGGTCAGAGAAAGGGCGGAAGTACCACAAGGGTACTACCGCTGAACCGCCCACTGCCCAGCCTCCCTCAACGCGTCACTCTCCGGACTCCTCCTCCTCACTCCACAATGCCACTGCCAGGCCATCCACTACCACCGGTACTTTCCTTAAACTTTTGTATGGGGAAGCGGGCAGAGGGGGGAGCGCTAGCGGAGGGGGTGGGGGGAATTTCCGACCCCCCCCTGCGATCGGGGCATGCTCCCCCCTTATGCCTGCGACCTCATAGGGCCCCCAAAAGCGGGATGTTCGGGGAGTTCGGGGTTCGGCCCGAACATGCCGAACATCGCGGTCATGTTCGGCGAACTTTCCCGAACCCGAACATCCAGGTGTTCGCCCAACACTAGCTTCGATCAAAGTGACTAATCGCCTGTCGTGAGATCTAGCATATGGACTAGCTCCTGATTTGTTGTCTGCAGAAGCTCCATATACTTCTCCTACACATTTTTTTCTCATATATTGGAATTGCTGCTGTGTTAGATGCATCTCCTGAAGGAGGCATATATCAGGGGATAATTTTTTTAGGTGATTTAAAATATGTGAGCACTTGCCTGCCGATTGCAGGCCCTTAACATTCCAAGATACAAGTCTCATATGATGACGCACTCAACATGGCATGTGGCATCTGGAATTACATCAACAGAGAAAAATAATGCAAACTGACTAAATAACAGGCAATACAGTGTTGCCCTATTCCCACCCCCCATACCTTGAACCCCTTCCCTAATAATGTGTTCCTCTATCCAGAAGAAAAGAAAAACACAGGTTGTGAACCAGATAAACTCTTTCAGGGAAAAAGTCCATTTCCCGTATGTGGACTTCCTTTTTTTCCCGATAGTGACTCTCCAAATTGCTCCAAGACAGCCACGCTCTCAAACCAGACCTTTGCTATATGAAATTTTATCTCTTTGGAAGGTTGCATATGAGAGCGTCAGTTTATTTAGGCAGGATCTTCTCTGGATCGCGACGTTTGCCTCCCAGGGGAGGAACGTGCCGGAGATTGTGCGGTGAGGAGGTAGTGTTGCACATCTTCAGGTGAAGAAAAGTTTCGCTGTTTTCCATCTGACTCTATAATCCGCAATGTAGCGGGATAGAGTAACATGCATTTGATTCCCCTGCTGGCTAGAGTGTTGCACGAAGGTACAAAGGCCTGTCTTCTCTTAGAGACCTCAGCAGAGTAATCATTAAACAAGTGCAGGGGGCAGTTTTGTATTTCGAGCTGATCACCATTACGATAGGTAGTCATAAGCTTAGTCTTGTCTGCAAAGTCTAGATAGCTAACCATTACCATGCGTGGCAAATTGCGGGCTTGCTTTTTGCGTATTGGCCCAACCCTGTGCGCTCGTTCTACCTTTAATGGCGCTTCTAGGCCTAGTGCTGCAGGGATCTCTTTAGCACAGATGTCAAAAAGTTGGGAGTCAGGGATCTCCTCAGATAAACCAATTACTCTGACGTTGTTACATCTCCAGGTCCTCAATCCTATTGTGGATTAAAGCATTGTCTCGGAGCAGGGTCTCTGTTTTAAGATTAGCATTATGCAAGTAATCTTCAGAGTTCCCCACTCTCTGCTCAGCGTCTTTAATCCTTTTAGTGTGCTGCTGCATCATTTTTTTTTATTATGCCTTGCAGGGCCTGTTTAATGGTGTTTTGTATGGTGGCCTGTATGTCAGGTGCTAAGGCTTTGCCTACCTCCTCTGCCAGTTTTTTGTAGTGGATCTGTAGGCCGTGTTTAGTGCCTCCTCTCCGCAAGTCTAGTTCGGATTCACCTTCCGAGCTGGAACAGCGTGACTGCGCCTCATCCTACAGATTCTGCAACATGGCCTTCCGTGCTGATCTCTTGCCCGCCATCTTGGGAGTATCTTCGCCGCGGGATTGCGTTTTTTGGCACAGGCATGTCAGGTAACGGTCTATCCGCTGCAACAAACACCCCTGATGTGTAGCTTTACTCCCTGGGTGGAATCGTGGGAGATTTTAGAGGGCAATCGCTGAATAGCAGGCTGGGAAGCAAAGCTGTCGGCCGGAGCTTTGCTCTTACACCTCCACCATGAGGGCGCCGGAACTGGAAGTCGGGAGTGCTTTTGTAAAGAATACATTAAATGCTGAGAATCCCCTCTGAGGAGATGGATTAGTCAAAAACCTGTCAGTTCCTTCAAATGTCTACTATCTACTGTAAGTGACAGCAACAGTGTCAATTGGTTTAGTAGTAAAAGTTATCTAATACAATATTCACCCTAAAGTGTTGTGACCAATCATTTTTCCATAAAGACCCTGTGAAGCAGACCTTGGACCTCATTGCCTCGGCAGAGTCACTTGATGACAGGATTGATTTTTAACTAATAAAGCTTACTGTGTCTAAGGAAAAGAAGACTTTTAATAAATAATGTAATATGGAAGCAATTTGTACACACAGACCTGAAATGAAAGTGATAAGTCCGCTTTAATATTGATTCTAGTGAGAGCACAGAGACAGATAAATCTCAGCTGTAAAGCACAGGTATTGGGCTAAAATTAAAGCAAAGTAGGACAGCAGTGAAAAATATGTGATACCTCCATGCTATCTATTCTATAAAAGAGTCAAATTACAAGCTAGCCTAGCTAACTCATGGAATTAGTTTTTGGAAAAATGATTGTTCTCTTCAATTTTTTTTTTTATGTCTAGACGGGTATTAAAATTTACAGAACGTTGGCTGCTTGTCACATTGATTAATAATGTCACATTTACAAGTGACTTCAAGTAGAAGAAAGCTTCATGCTCCAACACTTACAATGTGCAGAATTGTTTACATTCTTGTGAGTGAAAGAAATCACAGTGTGCAACTTATATCATGAACAAATTTCATAGTTAAGCTGTTAGAAGATTTATTCATTGTCAGCTTTACCTTGCAGGTTAGTTTCTGATTCTCACCACTGAACTTGTACATTCTAAGCTTAGATTTATGTCACAGATAAAACTGTCCATAAACTTCAGAGGGCTGTGGATCATGCAGACACAATTCAACTGTCCTTAGGAAATTTTTGAAAGAGGCTGAATGTTTGGGTTGGATGTGCTGTCTTATTTATGTCTATTGAAAAGAGAAACTGAGATTTGAGCAAGCATTTTTCAGAAAAGGCAATAGCAGTTGCATCAGATTGCTTTAATTTCTTGGAACAACTTCTTCAGTGTAGCAGGCCACTGGTCATCTGATGGAACTTAAAAAAACTGGTTGTTTCTTCCGAACTTTGTGGATACGTTAGTGAACAATTTCTGCCAATTTTTTGTTTTTACAATACTGCCATAAAATACTTCCCACAATGGGGGAAGAGTGAACGCTATATGCAAAAGTGCATCAACATAGAATCTTTAAAATGCTCGGAAAGAAAACAGATCCTGCAAGAACTTAATACAAACAGTTTTTAAATGATAGCGCTCAATAAACTCTGTAGATTACTGTGAGGTCCCCCTCCCCCCCCCCTCAATAGAGCAACTCACCAGATGTTGCTGCCACTAGCCTGATCGGCCCATCAGCGCCTCTGGGGTTAATGGCCACCCCACTGCCTCCAAATGTCAAATCACAGTCCTCTGCAAAAAGGAACAAAGGCCTCCATAGCGTAAAAATATCTTTTATTAAAAAATGGTGACATACACCTTTAAAAACAAGCAAAATTGGAGATGTGGATACTCCACTTGGTACAATCAGGCCACCCCTGTCCTATGCTAAGGCTGCTTCCGGTAATACCGCTGGAATAAAAGGAAGACTAGAAGAGGGGAGCCTTTAGTCATAGACCCTAAACAAGCATGCAGATCAGGTGGTTGACTTAAGTTTGATTGCATTTGCTGTATGTCTGTTTCAGTTGTGTGATTCAGACACTAATGATGCATGGAAAATGAGCAGGATGCCAGGCAAGGGAAATTGTTTAAAAATAAATAAATACAATAGCCTCCATATCTCTCTCAGGTCAGATGTCCTTTAATTATAGCATAAATATTTACTACAATCTTCCTACACAACTTGCTGTGCTAAATCTTTCAATAAGCCACCACTCACATTACCTACTCTTATTTTTCGCAGTGAACCTTGAAGGGTGACCATGCCACAAAAGTCCTGCAAGTGTCAAAGTGACCTCTGCCAAAGATAACAATCAGAGATTCCAAATACGTAGCATGCGCAGCTTTTTCATTTCCACTATAGCCTCACTTTAAATGCATGCAGTGTGAGATTAGGATCCATTTTCCAGTGCACAATCAGTGCCACAGGATATGCTGTATGATATAACGAAAGGTGGAAAAAATTCAGCTTTTTTGCTGGACCTCCATCAAAATCAGACTGCTGATTGATCTCATATTCAGTATGCTGTTTATAGTTTGAACTTAGATTAATCTGCATTCATGTTATAAGGTCATGTCAAGGCTATTTAAGACTTATCATGCTGACCTTCATGTAGAAACAACAAATCGTGCGCGATATCCCTGTTGATCAATTCTGCTAGAACACCACTTACAAATGCTTGTGCTCTGAGGCCAGTGGGAACTTAACATTTGTTTTCTCTCTGTCTAAAGATCAAATAGGGATTAGAGTTCAGTTATAATGTGAGTCTAGCATGATGAGTTGGTTACCCATCCAGAAAATGTACTGCCTGCCGAAGCTGGCTGTAGAGATATCTTCATTCTCTTCTATTAACATTGTCAGTAAAGTTAGACATCTACCCATTAGCGTAACCGAATGATTTTTTTTTTGTGCTGAAGAGAAATATTGAATATTACAGTTAAAGCACAGGCTGTTTAATACCGTTACCTTCATAATCAACTTTTCTCTTTCACTTCATTTACAATGTTAATCTGGTATCACGGTTAAAAAAAGGTCAAAACACTTTTTTGTGCAGGATTCATTTAGAGATTTATCTAATCTGCTGTAGCAGCAAATTCTTTAAGACAGTAATGAAAAAAAGAATTAGTAACGTATCATCAGTAACAGAACACACACAAAAAAGCCTGGATTGGGATCTCTTGCTCTTAACAATACGCCATGAAACTCAAATGTAGCGATGTATTTAAAACTACTGCTTGGTTCACTGATGCGTGCCTTTAAGAGCTGCAAGGCCACTACTTCATTTCTGCTTAAAGTGTAAGGTAGGTATTATATACCGCAGTGTTACTTAGTTAGTACCATTAAGCAGATAGACATGGAGACATAGGTGGGTGGAGCAGTGCTTCTTTCTATATAGTAGTAAATCAAAGCAGACATGAGTGGCTAGTCATAGTATAGGCATGCTTGGGATAGATTGAATCAGCAAATTCTGCTTCTTTGGATTCACCACATTTTTGTAAAAAAAAAAAAATAATAATAAAAAAAATAATAATACATTTTAGTTTGAATGCAATGCAACAGAAAAGACATATTTAATTATTGTTTATGTTTTTCTAGGTATTCAAAACATTTAAAAGCCCCTGAATGCAGACAAAGTTATTTTAATGTAGCCATACATCTAGTGATATATGGGCAGATTTGACTAAGAGACACATCTCTCTAATGGAATCTGAAAAGAGAGAGATCTGTCAGCTGCCCATACACTGCAAGCCAATTCACGATCAATTTCAGTATGAAATCGATCCGGAATCGGCCTTGTGATGCTGCATTCATCCACCTTGCTGCCCCAACGCTGTCCCCTAAGGATAAATGTCCCCCCCCCCCCCCGGTGGCCAGTGCAAGGTTTAATTTACTCTGCAGGGCATGCACTTGTCCCCCGCTGGCTTCCGGGATTCCTCCTCTGCATACACGTGTGCCCCATGCGATTTCCTATTAAAGAGACTCCGTAACAAAAATTGCATCCTGTTTTTTATCATCCTACAAGTTCCAAAAGCTATTCGAATGTGTTCTGGCTTACTGCAGCACGTTCTACTATCACCATCTCTGTAATAAATCAACTTATCTCTCTCTTGTCAGACTTGTCAGGCCTGTGTCTGGAAGGCTGCCAAGTTCTTCAGTGTTGTGGTTCTGCTATGAACTCCCCCATCCAGGCCCCTCTCTGCACACTGCCTGTGTGATATTTAGATTAGTGCAGCTTCTCTCTGTTCTATTATCTTTTACAAGCTGGATAAATCCTCCTCTGAGCTGGCTGGGCTTTCACATACTGAGGAATTACATACAGGCACAGCTGTCTGCACTCTGCAGGAAGAAATAGCCTGACACTTCAGTGGAAGATAGCTGCAGGGGGAAAGAAACACACAAATGATCTCTTGAGATTCAAAAGGATGGCTGCATACAGCCTGCTTGTGTATGGATGTATTTTCTATGTGTGGACATACTGTACATCAATCTACTTCCTGTTTTGGTGGCCATTTTGTTTGTTAATAAACAAACTTTTTAAAACTGTTTTTAACCACTTTTAATGCGGCGAGGAGCGGCGAAATTGTGACAGAGGGTAATAGGAGATGTCCCCTAACGCACTGTTATGTTTACTTTTGTGCGATTTTAACAATACAGATTCTCTTTAAGGGCTCGCGTGTGTGATGTCAGACATCACACACGCGCTCCTTTACTAGGAAACCACGTGGGGTGCACGTGTTTGGAGCAAACAGTGTGCCTGGAGCCAGCAGAGGCTGCAAACAAGTAATGTATACCTTGCATGGGGCACTGGGGTACATTTATCATTGGGAGGACAGCATTGGGGGTTTCGCCGTGTTCGTCAAACATTGAAAAAGTGCTCGCCCTTCCCGTCGCAAGTCGGCCCAACATCTTGCAGCATGAGTAATCTACAATGCGATAAATTTTTGTCCAGAAATTGGTCGTATTGCGGGTGTGGCATACAATTGGCGGCACCAATTTTCATTCGATTATAATAATTGAATCGTATGGTCGATCAGCCGCCAAATCGCTCGATGTATAGCTACGTTGGATGAATCAGAATCATTTATTTCGCCAAGTACAACGTGAGTTGTACCCGGAATTGATTTTGGCACAAACAGGGTCGGTGGTGGTACAGTAAGCATACATTAGGTACAGTAGATATACAGTATATACACAGTGCATACATATACATACAATAGATACGTACAGTAGTTACAATGCATCTACAAGGCATAGACCATAGAGTAGAGTAAAGGCATAGCAAGAGGAGTCCGTAAGAATGGACCCAGGAAAAGTACCCAGGAGAAAGGACCAGGCTGACATCCGCTGCCGTACATGGCACTCAAACGCTTCTCCAGCAATAATTTGAATCAGATGCCCCCCAAGTCTAACCTGAGGAAGAGAGAGAGGAAAGGAAGGAGAGAAAGGAAGCATAGTGAGATAGGTGTACAGCAGCAGTGAAGAATGAGGACAGTGAGAATGTAGCAGTTAAAAAAGATAAGATAAGGCAACCCAGCCCATTTAATGTCCCACTTGGCAGGCTGTCATGGATCTGCAGCTGCTGGTCAGGCACTGTGTAGTAAGGTGCCCGATCGGGGCGTGGCCAAGATGGCGCACTGAACAGTCAGGTTTTTCAGAGGCTCCGCTGCCCAGCACAAGAAGAAGCAGTTTAACTTTGCATCTTGGCTGCCCTTTATTGATAAAATTGCGACAGTTCACACCCTGAACCGTATGAGCAACTTAGCATCGTGGTGTGATCCGCCGGTGGAGAGCGAGAGGACAGACATTGAGGATCCGTCTTCTCCCTCGCAAGGCTGGGATACTCTCGAAGGGCCTTCCCGCCCCCACCGCTCACTTCGCCGCTACTCTCCCTACCCCACAATGTCGCAGCGAGGGAACAAAGCTGCTAAGGAGAAGGGCGAGAGGGGAGAAAAGAAAAAAGATAAACTGACGGGTGACAATTCTAAGACCCCAGCCCCGCAGAGACGCAATAAAACCAGAGAGGAGGACGTAACGGAGGAACAACTGGAGGAACCTATTCCTATGCCTAACACCGCAGAACTCATGGAAGCCATCCGAAACTGTCAAGCAGCCCTTACCTCCAAAATTGACACTATCGAAGCTGGGTTTAGTCTCCTGCGACATGATGTCTCTAAACTCAGGGACCGCACCAAAGAGTTGGAGACCCGTACGTCCACCGCTGAAGATACGCTGCAGCATCACAGGATTGTTATCCCTGGAGCCCTGCAACGGCTGACACAGTTGGAAAGCAGAGCGGAGGATGCGGAAAATAGAGACCGCCGAAACAATTTAAGAGTCGTGGGCATACCGGAGGGGGCAGAGGGCTCCGATGCAGTCTCCTTTCTGGAGGAACTTCTCCAACAACTGCTACCAGATGCCAAGCTATCTAAATTCTTTGCAATAGAGAGGGCTCACCGCTTGGCCACCCGGAAAAAGAACCCACCTGGAGCACCACCACGTCCGATGATATTTAAGCTGCTAAATTATAAAGACCGTGACGCCATCCTCACTGCATCTAGGATCGTAGGAGATCTCCATTATCAAAATACACGCCTCATGATTTTCCCGGATTTTACTAATGAAACCCAAAAGTTGTGGCGTTCTTTCCAGCATGCAAAAACCAAACTCCGGGAAAAAGAAATAACTTATGCTATGCAGTTCCCCGCCCACCTGAGAGTCTAATATAATGATGAAGCACTCTTTTTTGACAAGCCGGAGGGGGTAATTACATGGCTGGAATCATTCCCAGCGAAATAAATATGGCGCACAAGCAACCTGGGAGGGACTGCTGAACTAGGAACTCCTACTAAAGTGAGTACTGGGGGAAAGGGGGAGAAATTGAACACTATGGCAGCGTTGAAGAAAGGGTTAATTTGCTCTACTCGGCCATATTGGTGACGTCAACCTTCTTCTTCCCTCGGCTGTTTTTTCCCGCTTCTAACAAGCTCAGCCTGGGAAAAGGAACTCCGCCCTTCTCTGAGAGGAGGTAGCCATAATGACACTACAACTGCAGCCACAATACTACTGAACAGCTTGCCCTTTCATTCCCTATCAGACTGTTCTGCTGCAAATAACTTGTGATATAAACTGATATATGCCTGTCTACGCATACTTTTCAAAAACTCTTCCAGAGACACTATGTGCATGTAGGTTTTCTCCTGCCTGAGACTGTACCTTAGACAACAACACCAGTAGGAGTGATAAGCGCAACACTCTGAAGGAGTAGGCAGATTATACTACCAGTCACAGCTTGATGGAAATACTGTCGTTCTCTTTCTCCTTCCCACGGTTTGCTATGCCTACTAAATCAAAATGACCACTGTCCTTACGATTTTAATAAGACACTTCTATGAATGTTGAATGTTCCAATGGTTTTTGTTTTTAGACACCATGTTGTTACTGAAGGCTGACACAACCTAAGCATTAGGCCCCTTTTACACTTAATCAGTTGGTGTGCGTTAGTACGCGTTGGTATGCGTTAGTGCGCGTTGGTACGCGTTTTTTCCATAGCAGTGCATTGGGAAGAAGATTTCAGTTAAAACGCGTTAAGTGTGAAAGGTGCCATAGGAAAACATGGGACTTACTTTAAAAATCAGTTTTCTTTCCGTTTTAACAGAGCAACTGATTAAGTGTAAAAGGACCCTTAGAGATGCACTCCAGATTTAAGCTTGGTACTTGCGGTCTCCGGGTGTTCGGAGGTGGGGAGGGGGGGGGGGAGGGGGGAATCTTCTTTCCTCTAGACTCGCTTGCTCCTGTATTACATGAATGACTATAGTCTAGTATATTTTATTATGTAAAAGATTCCTTTAGTTTCTGTATGATTTTGGTTTCCAGCTTCTGCAACCCACATTGCTGTCCTATATGTAAGCATACTCCAAATTAAGCGGTGGTGATTTTATGAGGGGGACGGGAGCGACTTGCTATGTGTGTGGTCACGAGTGTTTTGGAGCACAGCTACCTCTAGAGGGCAGCAGAGCTCCACGTAGTACAGTTCTACTACTGATAACTGCAAGTAACACGCTTGGATGTTGTCTCCTATTTAGGGCATGGTTATGCGTGGAGACCCTGTCGATATGCTCGCCCCTTGTGGCCACACCATAGGGGGTTGCTATGCATTTTATATTATACAAGTTGCGCTGGCTGGATGTCAGTATGATTTACTGCATATACTGAATTCATAATGATGCGGGTGGGCGTGCCACGGGGTGGCGGCGGGGAATAATTATTCCTACGTGGATACTGCCACTGTACATAAATGTATCTTATTCTTTAATTACCGAATGACAGGCTATGATAATAGCACCTGGTTAATAGTAAGATACTACCTATAATATAGTATGAAGTTCCTCGCCGGCACTCCCTGACACGCTCCTGCTGTTTCCTCCTTTCCTCATATTGAAAGATATTAAAATGGAATATATACTGAGTATACAAATTCTTCTGCAACCCAATGGGTTCTATAATTGACCATACTAACCACTACATTACTATGCATTTCGCACTATGCAGATTTTATTGACTAGACGTCAAAATAACTTACTACATACACTGTACTCATAATAGCACAGCTGGATGTGTCACGGGGGGTCGGAAGGGTATGAATATTTGCTTCTGCATTGATACTGCTACTGAACATGGATCTGCCTAACTCTTCCGCTGCTGAGTGCCAAACTATGATAATGGCACCAAATTTTTGCTGACACCCCCTGACACATTCCTGATGTCTCGTCTTTCTTCTAAAGTGAAAGGTATTAGGATGTTATATATACTGGATATACGAATTCCTTGCAACCTAATGGGTACAAAAGATAACCACACTGACTACTACCTTGTTATACAACGCTATGCCCTGATCACTAGGAGATACTTACACAGCCCCGCTGCTTGTTTTTTTTTTTTTTCCTCTCTCTCTCTCTTCCTCTCCCTCTGTCTGCGCACTGGAGGCCACTGGATGGTGGGAGCTGTTGGGACCCGCTGGACATCCATATAGGAGCCGCGGTTAGGTTCCATCTCGGCTCCGTCCTCATCATTGCTCTCCATATTGGGTACATGGCATGGTACGCCGATGTGGGGGGGAGTCTTGCATGTATTAATACCTGTGCGGACTCCTACCTGCTTTGGCTGCACGCTTTTACGTTTTTACTTGCTCTAGGTATATAAGACAACTCTTGTAACAGCTCAATGGTTCAGATAATGTAATTACTTAAGAAGTACACCTCCAGACCACGTTGGTTAGGTGTTGCTGGGCAGCGGACCCTATAGGGCTCGTCAGTCCGCCCCCTCCTCTCTTACATTAGTGTGAAGAAACTACCACACTTTAGCGTAGACTACCACGCTCTCTTTCTCTTTATGGTAAAGAGATAAAGTCATTACGTTATTGTCTTTAGTTCAGGGATCCAAGCTACTCTGGACCTGTTGTTAAGGTGTAGCCGGGTGGGTAATTTGGGACGGGTTTTTTCTGCTATAGTTTTCCAGATGATTGCTAATACAGTAATTTCAACTGTTATGTCTTCTGCTTTCTACCTCATCTGGAATGAGGTCTGTTCTTCTTTCTTCTTGGCCTGATCTCTTGTCTCTCTCCCTCACGGGACGCTCTCTTTTAAGATTTTCCTGACAATAAATATGGATGATATAATATACAATCCGATAAGAACCTTTCTCCCGAACCCAGGATGACTGATGCTAAAATAATCTCCTGGAATGTTAGAGGGCTTAATTCCAAAATAAAAAGGTCATTGGTGTTTGATTTCCTGAAACGACACAATCCACACATTTGTTTACTACAAGAAACACACCTTCAGGGCAGCAGAGTGCTTGCACTCAAACGACCTTGGATCGCACACTCTTACCACTCCACCTATTCCTCTTATGCCAGAGGGGTTTCAGTTCTAGTTAATAAAAACCTTCCCTTTCAACTGAATGCTCTTAAAATAGACCCAGGGGGTAGATACATTATCCTAAATGCTACACTAAATAATGAGTCTTTAACTATACTGTAGTTAACGTGTACTTGCCCCCCCCCCCCCCCCCCCCCAGCGGACATACAAATTCTTAACAAAATGTTCACGCTAATCACTCAAATGCCATCTCAGAAGGTGCTAATAGGGGGCGACTTCAACTTAATTCATGATCCCAGGCTGGACAGACTCAAAGCCTCACCTAGAGATAATTTAGACTTTAGCAAATGGATAGAAGCGTGCGAACTGACAGATATGTGGAGATGGAAACACCCAAACCTGCGGGCATATTCATGCCACTCAGTTACACACGGATCCCTCTCCTGCATTGACTTGGGTCTGGCCTCAATGGACTTACGCTCAATGGTGATGGGTGTGGAGTTCTTAGCTCGCGGTATCTCAGATCACGCTCCATTGGAGGTGGTTTTAAGAACGGGTACGAGACAAGGAGACAGATTATGGAGGTTATCAGGACACTGGATAGTTGACCCGACTATAGACAATATTATTAACAGGAAATCTCGAGAATACTGGTCCATCAACTCTGATACAGCCTCCCCACAAGGGGAATGGGATGCCTTTAAGGCATTTTTAAGGGGACATTACATGAGTGCTATAAAGAGAGCTAGATCTCAAACACATGCACTCATCCAATGGAAAAGACAAACAGCGTTAAAACTTGAATCTGAATACACTCTTTCCTCAGATCCAGTAATATATAGAAACTGACAGTTGGCTCTACAGGAGCTCGAGGTATATAGAGTTAATGCAACTAAAAAAAGATTGCTAAATCAAACACAACGAATATTTGAACAAGGCAACAGGAACGGCAGTATGCTGGCTTGGCTAGCAAAAGACACACCGCCTACCGGTACTATCCCACTGCTACAAACTGATGATCAGACAATTACCTCTGACCCAGACATAATTAATAGGACCTTTTTTAATTATTATCAAAATTTATATACCAGTAAGGCTTTCCTGACTACCGCTGAAATACACGAATATCTACAAGGAATTACCCTTCCTACTATAACAGCAGAGGACTTAGCAATGCTAGAAGCACCACTTACTATAGAGGAAATCTCCGACTCCATTTTAGACCTGCAACCGGGGAAAACACCTGGGATGGATGGATTCCCTGTGGAATTCTATAAAAAATATCATTAAATTATAGCTCCCAAGCTGAAAACTACTCTACAATCCTCCTTTAATAGAATCTATCTGCCGCCCTCCATGTCGGAAGCACTAATAGTTGTCATCCCCAAGCCAGATAAAAACCGAATACACTGTACTTCGTACCGCCCCATATCGCTTCTCAATGTAGATGCTAAAATCTTAGCTAAAACTTTAGCAACTAGGCTTGGTAAAATTATTAACAAACTAATCCACTGCGACCAGTCAGGTTTTATACTGGGCAAGGGCACTGACATTAACATTCGCAGATCAGTGGCGTACCTAGGGCATTTGACACCCGGTGCTGGGTATTATAAGACCCCCCCCCCCCCAAAAAAAGGTAAAGGGGCAAAAAATGGGTGGGCAAAAAAATGGTCGTGGCCATGACCGGATGAGGGCGGAGCTAACTGTAATTTGACGTGAACCCGGGTGAAAATACACGTAATGTGTGCAGATTTGCCCAGAGAATACGTTCAATCATGTCTGCAGATTTGCCCAGAGAATACGTTCAATCATGTCTGCAGATTTGCCCAGAGAATACGTTCAATCATGTCGGCAGATTTGCCCAGAAAATACATGCAATCATGTCGGCAGATTTGCCCAGAAAATACATGCAATCATGTCGGCAGATTTGCCCAGAAAATACGTTCAATCATGTCGGCAGATTTGCCCAGAGAATACGTTCAATCATGTCGGCAGATTTGCCCAGAGAATACGTTCAATCATGTCGGCAGATTTGCCCAGAGAATACGTTCAATCATGTCTGCAGATTTGCCCAGAGAATACGTTCAATCATGTCGGCAGATTTGCCCAGAGAATACGTTCAATCATGTCTGCAGATTTGCCCAGAGAATACGTTCAATCATGTCGGCAGATTTGCCCAGAAAATACATGCAATCATGTCTGCAGATTTGCCCAGAGAATACGTTCAATCATGTCGGCAGATTTGCCCAGAGAATACGTTCAATCATGTCGGCAGATTTGCCCAGAGAATACGTTCAATCATGTCTGCAGATTTGCCCAGAGAATACGTTCAATCATGTCGGCAGATTTGCCCAGAAAATACATGCAATCATGTCGGCAGATTTGCCCAGAAAATACATGCAATCATGTCGGCAGGTTTGCCCAGAAAATACGTTCAATCATGTCGGCAGATTTGCCCAGAGAATACGTTCAATCATGTCGGCAGATTTGCCCAGAGAATACGTTCAATCATGTCGGCAGATTTGCCCAGAGAATACGTTCAATCATGTCGGCAGATTTGCCCAGAGAATACGTTCAATCATGTCGGCAGATTTGCCCAGAGAATACGTTCAATCATGTCGGCAGATTTGCCCAGAGAATACGTTCAATCATGTCTGCAGATTTGCCCAGAGAATACGTTCAATCATGTTGGCAGATTTGCCCAAAGAATACGTTCAATCATGTCGGCAGATTTGCCCAGAGAATACGTTCAATCATGTCTGCAGATTTGCCCAGAGAATACGTTCAATCATGTCGGCAGATTTGCCCAGAGAATACGTTCAATCATGTCGGCAGATTTGCCCAGAGAATACGTTCAATCATGTCTGCAGATTTGCCCAGAGAATACGTTCAATCATGTCGGCAGATTTGCCCAGAAAATACATGCAATCATGTCGGCAGATTTGCCCAGAGAATACGTTCAATCATGTTGGCAGATTTGCCCAGAGAATACGTTCAATCATGTCGGCAGATTTGCCCAGAGAATACGTTCAATCATGTCGGCAGATTTGCCCAGAGAATACGTTCAATTATGTCTGCAGATTTGCCCAGAGAATACGTTCAATCATGTCGGCAGATTTGCCCAGAGAATACGTTCAATCATGTCGGCAGATTTGCCCAGGAAATACAGGCAATCATGTTGGCAGATTTGCCCAGAAAATACATGCAATCATGTCGGCAGATTTGCCCAGAGAATACGTTCAATCATGTCGGCAGATTTGCCCAGAGAATACGTTCAATCATGTCGGCAGATTTGCCCAGAGAATACGTTCAATCATGTCTGCAGATTTGCCCAGAGAATACGTTCAATCATGTCTGCAGATTTGCCCAGAAAATACATGCAATCATGTCGGCAGATTTGCCCAGAAAATACATGCAATCATGTCGGCAGATTTGCCCAGAAAATACGTTCAATCATGTCGGCAGATTTGCCCAGAGAATACGTTCAATCATGTCGGCAGATTTGCCCAGAGAATACGTTCAATCATGTCGGCAGATTTGCCCAGAGAATACGTTCAATCATGTCGGCAGATTTGCCCAGAGAATACGTTCAATCATGTCGGCAGATTTGCCCAGAGAATACGTTCAATCATGTCTGCAGATTTGCCCAGAGAATACGTTCAATCATGTCGGCAGATTTGCCCAGAAAATACATGCAATCATGTCGGCAGATTTGCCCAGAAAATACGTTCAATCATGTCGGCAGATTTGCCCAGAGAATACGTTCAATCATGTCGGCAGATTTGCCCAGAGAATACGTTCAATCATGTCGGCAGATTTGCCCAGAGAATACGTTCAATCATGTCGGCAGATTTGCCCAGAGAATACGTTCAATCATGTCGGCAGATTTGCCCAGAGAATACGTTCAATCATGTCTGCAGATTTGCCCAGAGAATACGTTCAATCATGTCGGCAGATTTGCCCAGAAAATACATGCAATCATGTCGGCAGATTTGCCCAGAAAATACATGCAATCATGTTGGCAGATTTGCCCAGAGAATACGTTCAATCATGTCGGCAGATTTGCCCAGAGAATACGTTCAATCCTGTCGGCAGATTTGCCCAGAGAATACGTTCAATCATGTCTGCAAATTTGCCCAGAGAATACGTTCAATCATGTCGGCAGATTTGCCCAGAGAATACGTTCAATCATGTCGGCAGATTTGCCCAGGAAATACAGGCAATCATGTCGGCAGATTTGCCCAGAAAATACATGCAATCATGTCGGCAGATTTGCCCAGAGAATACGTTCAATCATGTCGGCAGATTTGCCCAGAGAATACATTCAATCATGTCGGCAGATTTGCCCAGAGAATACGTTCAATCATTTCGGCACATTTGCCCAGAGAATACGTTCAATCATGTCGGCACATTTGCCCAGAGAATACGTTCAATCATGTCGGCACATTTGCCCAGAGAATACGTTCAATCATGTCGGCAGATTTGCCCAGAGAATACGTTCAATCATGTCGGCAGATTTGCCCTGAAAATCCATGCAATCATGTCGGCAGATTTGCCCAGAAAATACATGCAATCATGTCGGCAGATTTGCCCAGAGAATACGTTCAATCATGTCGGCAAATTTGCCCAGAAAATACATGCAATCGTGTGGCAGACCTGTCCAGAAAACACTTCAATCGTGTAGCAGACCTGGCCAGAACATAAACGCTACCCCTGGTTGCTAATATAAATTAAAAAGAAAAAGAAAAAAACAAAAACATTTACTCACCTGCAGCAGAGCTCCTGTTCCGGCCTCCGTCCAGTGCGCAGCTCCCACGATCCTCTGCAGCCAGCAACTCCCAAAGTCTCCAGAGCAGGGCTCCGGACATTTTACTATAGCCCTGCTCTGCCGCTGCGGTGAACTGATACGGCGTCTATTAGATGCCGAAAGTCAGTTCACGCTGGGGGGTGCTTGGAGAATTTTAAGGGGTGCTTCAGCACTCAAAGCACACACTTCAGCACCCAAAGCACACCCCCCCCCCCGTGCCGCCACTGCCCCCAGTATAGGAAGCTAGCAGTTGCCCCCAGTATAGGTAGCTAGTTGCCCCCAGTGAAGGTAGTATAGTTGCCCCAATATAGCTAGTATAGTTGCCCCCAGGATAGGCAGCATAGCTGCTGCCCCCAATGTAGGTAGTGTTGCTGCCCCCAGTGTAGTTTGTATAGTAGCCCCCGTAGAGCTGCCCTCCAGTATAGCTAGTATAGTGGCCCCCAGTGGTGCTCAAATACCCCTTTTCAAAATTCGAGTTAGGTCGAATTCGAATAGTAAATTATTCGAGGTCAGTCGAATATTCGAGTCGAATAATTTTTACTATTCGATTCGACCTCGGAATTCGAGCTCACTATTCGAGTCGGTATTCGAGCTCATTATTCGAGCTGACTATTCGAAATGGCCTTAAATAGCTTCCAACACTTGTTTTGAGGGTGAATGATGCAAGAAACCTCTTTTTTTCCAAGTAACAACAGCAAGTGATTATGTGGGGATGTTCCTTTAAAAAAAAAAAGTTGAAAAGAGAAGTTGTGTCCAGAAATTTGTTCAGTACTGTATATACTTCTTCTTCTTCTTCTTTATCTTCTATATCTTCTTCTTCTTCTTCTTCTATATCTTCTTCTTCTATATCTTCTTCTTCTATATCTTCTTCTATATCTTTTTCTTCTTTTATATTGTCTTCTTCTTCTTCTTCATCTTCTTCATCATCATCTTCTTCTTCTTCATCTTCTTTTTCTTCATCTTCTTCATCTTCTTCATCTTCTTCTTCATCTTCTTCATCTTCTTCTTCATCTTCTTCATCTTCTTCATCTTCTTCTTCTTCATCTTCTTCATCTTCTTCATCTTCATCTTCTTCATCTTCTTCATCTTCTTCTTCTTCTTCATCTTCTTCTTCTTCATCTTCTTCATCTTCTTCTTCATCTTCTTCATCTTCTTCTTCATCTTCTTCATCTTCTTCATCTTCTTCTTCATCTTCATCTTCTTCTTCTTCTTCTTCATCTTCTTCTTCTTCTTCATCTTCTTCTTCTTCTTCTTCATCTTCTTCATCTTCTTCTTCTTCAATATCGTCTTCTTCTTCACTTATTTCTCTTTTCAAATTTTTTTTTTTAAAGAAATGCAGCTATTTTTGAGCGTAACAAATAGCTGGTGGCGCACGCATGTTGGAAGCGCCATTGTATGTGCTCCCTGGCAGTGGAAACACACAGACAGCAGGAGGTAAATTCAGCAGCAGGAGGAGGAGGATGAGTGTGTGGCAGCAGGCAGTCAATGAGGCAGGCAGCGTGACATAATAGCCCTGGTACCTAGCGGTGATACCAGGGCTGTAAATAAACACAGCAGGCAGGAGGTCCCAGACAGCGGTCGTGCAGCCCACATTGTGTCCAATACACAACTGGGACAACACAGTTTTCAACCCGGGCACCTCAGAAAAATTAAACCTTTTTTTTTTGTTTGTTTTTTTTTGTTTTGTTTTTACAACAAATTACACAGATATAGCTATTTTTTGACGTAATAGCTGGTGGCAGAGTGGCAGCAGAAGGTAAATCTGTGTACCCTGGCAGTGGGAAACACAGACAGACAGACAGCAGCAGCAGCAGCAGGAGGAATGGAGGAGTAATTATGTGTGCAGCTATTGTTTGATGTAATAGCTGGTGGCAGACTGGCAGCAGAAGGTAATTCTGTGTACCCTGGCAGTGGGAAACACAGACAGACAGCAGCAGCAGGAGGAATGGAGGAGTAGTGTGAGTGTGGCAGCAGGCAGGCAGCGTGACATAATAGCCCTGGTACCTAGCGGTGATACCAGGCCGTAAATGAACACAACAGGAGGTCCCAGACAGCGGTCGTGCAGCCCACATCGTGTCCAATACACAACTGGGACAACACAGTTTTCAACCCGGGCACCTCAGAAAAATTAAACCTTTTTTTTTTTGGTTTTTTTTGTTTTGTTTTTACAACCAATTACACAGATATAGCTATTTTTTGACGTAATAGCTGGTGGCAGAGTGGCAGCAGAAGGTAAATCTGTGTACCCTGGCAGTGGGAAACACAGACAGACAGCAGCAGCAGCAGGAGGAATGGAGGAGTAATGTGAGCAGCTATTGTTTGACGTAATAGCTGGTGGCAGAGTGGCAGCAGAAGCTAATTCTGTGTACCCTGGCAGTGGGAAACACAGACAGACAGCAGCATCAGCAGGAGGAATGGAGGAGTAGTGTGAGTGTGGCAGCAGGTAGGCAGCGTGACATAATAGCCCTGGTACCTAGCGGTGATACCAGGCCGTAAATGAACACAACAGGAGGTCCCAGACAGCGGTCGTGCAGCCCACATTGTGTCCAATACACAACTGGGACAACACAGTTTTCAACCCGGGCACCTCAGAAAAATTAAACCTTTTTTTTTTTGGTTTTTTTTGTTTTGTTTTTACAACCAATTACACAGATATAGCTATTTTTTGACGTAATAGCTGGTGGCAGAGTGGCAGCAGAAGGTAAATCTGTGTACCCTGGCAGTGGGAAACACAGACAGACAGCAGCAGCAGCAGGAGGAATGGAGGAGTAATGTGAGCAGCTATTGTTTGACGTAATAGCTGGTGGCAGACTGGCAGCAGAAGGTAATTCTGTGTACCCTGGCAGTGGGAAACACAGACAGACAGCAGCAGCAGGAGGAATGGAGGAGTAGTGTGAGTGTGGCAGCAGGCAGGCAGCGTGACATAATAGCCCTGGTACCTAGCGGTGATACCAGGCCGTAAATGAACACAACAGGAGGTCCCAGACAGCGGTCGTGCAGCCCACATCGTGTCCAATACACAACTGGGACAACACAGTTTTCAACCCGGGCACCTCAGAAAAATTCAACCTTTTTTTTTTTTTAATGGTTTTTTGGTTTTGTTTGTAAAACAAATTACACAGATATATAGCTATTGTTTGACGTAATAGCTGGTGGCAGAGTGGCAGCAGAAGGTAAATCTGTGTACCCTGGCAGTGGGAAACACAGACAGACAGCAGAAGGGCAGTACACAGCAGCCCACTGTAGGTGTAAAATGTGTGGCTGCAGGCGACGTAATAGTCAAAGTGAACCAGGCTGGCTTAGTGAGCAGGAGCCAGGAGGTGGTAAAGGGTGGTAAGGCACATTAACGATGGTTCTTAGCCAGTTCATGTCCCCCTCTCGCCGACAACAGGGGCCAGGAACTCGCCTTCCACCCACGCCTGGTTCATCTTGAGAAACGTCAGTCTGTCCACAGACTTGTGAGACAGACGTGAGCGTTTCTCGGTGACCACACCACCAGCTGCACTGAAGCAGCGCTCGGACAGCACGCTGGAAGGGGGGCAGGACAGCACTTCCAGGGCGTACTGCGCCAGCTCGCTCCAGATCTCCAGGCGCTTGACCCAATACTCCATGGGATCAACAGGGGCATCGCTGTCAAGCCCGCTGTAGGACCCCATGTAGTCAGCCACCATGCGGGTCAGGCGCTGGCTGTGACCGGTGGAGGATGCTGCTGCATGCACCTCCTCTCTAGTCACTGCTGCCGGAGCCTCTACAGTCCTGTAGAGCTCATGGCTGAGAGACAGCAGGTCTGTGGGGCGCTTGCTGCTGGATGCAGGCACCTGCTGCTGCCTCTGTGCTGGCTGCTGGACAGTGGGGGTGGAAGGCTGGGGGAAGGCTTCCTCCAAGCGCTCAACAAGGGCCTGCTGCAAGCTCCTTATTTGTTGCGCTGGGTCTCCTCCTGCAGGCGGCAGGAACTGGCTCAACTTCCCCTTGAGGCGTGGGTCCAACATCATGCTGATCCAGATGTCCTCCCTCTGCTTCATCTGGATCACCCTGGGGTCTCTGCGCAGGCACGTCAGCATGTGCGCTGCCATTGGGAAGAGGCGGGCCACGTCTGCTGGCACATCGACGGCAGTGCTGCTGTCCTCATCCTCCTCCTCTGCCTCGTCAGCCTCATCCTCTCTCCACCCCCGCACCAACTCAGCTGCACTGTGCTGCTCCCCCTCATCACCAGCAAGGTCAGGGACCTCCACCAAGTCCTCCTCCTCCTCCCCCTCAGAGGTGGACTGTGCAGCTGCTTGCCGCTCCTGCTGGTCCAAGGCTGCCGCTCCCTGTTCCAGCAAAGCATCGAGGGCCCTGTTCAGCAGACAAACCAGGGGCACCCACTCGCAGACCATAGCATGGTCCCTGCTCACCATGTTAGTGGCCTGCAGAAAGGGAGCCAGCACTAAGCACACCTGCTGCATGTGCCTCCAGTCATCATCGGGGACGATGGACGGGATGTTGCTGGTCTTGTCCCTTCTCTGAGCGGCGGAAACAGTGGCCAGGGCAAGGTACTGGTTGACAGCGTGCTTCTGTTCAACCAGACGCTCCAACATTGCCAGGGTGGAGTTCCAGCGAGTCGGAACGTCAAGGATCAGCCGATGGCGTGGCAGCTCCAGCTCCTTTTGCACGTCTTCCAGGCTCGCACAGGCTGCAGCCGAGCGCCGGAAGTGACGCACAACGTTCCTTGCCGTTTCCAGCAGTTCGCCCATCCCCTGGTAGGTGCGCAAGAACTTCTGCACCACCAGGTTCAGCACGTGGGCAAGACAGGGGATGTGGGTCAGGTTTCCCCTGTCTATTGCGGCAACCAGATTGGCCCCATTGTCGGCCACCACCTCTCCGACTCTGAGGCCTCTGGGGGTCAGCCAAATCCTCTCCTGCTCCTGGAGTTTGGCCAACACATGGGTTGCCGTCAGCTTGGTCTTCCCAAGGCTGACCAAGTGCAGCAGCGCTTGGCAGTGGCGGGCCTTCACGCTGCTGCTGAGGCGGGGGGTTTGGCCAGGTGTGCCGGAGGATGGCAGAGGATCGGAGGAACCTGCTGCAGTTCCCCTGACCCTGCGGGGTGGCACCACCCACTGTGTTGCTGCTGCTGCTGTGCCCGCTGCTGCTCTCCCATCCTCACCCCCTTCCACCAAGCTGACCCAGTGGACAGTGAAGGACAGGTAGCGGCCTGTCCCGAAGCGGCTGCTCCAGGAGTCCATGGTGACGTGGACCCTTTCACCAACCGCGTGCTCCAGCCCTCGCTCCACATTGGCCATCACAAAGCGGTGCAGTGCAGGAATGGCCTTGCGGGAGAAAAAGTGTCTGCTGGGGAGCTGCCAGTCTGGGGCTGCGCAAGCAAGCAGCGCACGAATGTCGCTCCCCTCCTGCACGAGCGTGTACGGCAGGAGTTGGGAGCACATGGCCCGTGCCAGCAAGCCGTTCAGCTGCCGCACGCGACGGCTGCTGGGAGGCAGAGCCCTAACCACCCCCTGGAAGGACTCGCTCAAAAGGCTCTGGCGTGGCCTTTTGCTGGCACGGGAATCAGCAGACACAGCGGAGGAGGCCACTGAGGACTGGCTGCCAGAACAGGCCTCAGTGTCGGCGGCAGGAGTTGCAGAGGGGGGAGGAGCAGTGCGTTTCCGCACTCCTGCTGGTGCTGCTGGAGGAGCAGGAGGGCGGGTGGCTGCTGTTGCTGCTGCTGCTGAAGGCTGTGCAGTGATGGGTGTGGTGCCACTGCCAGCACCAGATGCCTTCAGTCTCTGGAACTCCTCATGCTGGTGGAAATGTTTCGCAGCAAGGTGGTTGATGAGCGAGCTGGTGCTGAACTTTAAGGGGTCTGCACCTCTGCTCAACTTCCGCTGACAGTGGTTGCAAGTGGCGTACTTGCTGTACACAGTGGGCATGGTGAAATATCGCCAGATTGGTGACAGAAACATCCCCCTACGGCATGGAAGCGCTGCTGCCTGTCTCCCTGTGGTGGTTGGGGGGGGGGGCTTGGGGGGCTTGGGTGCGGCTGGTGGTGGTACTGGCAGATGCTGCTGCTGCTGAGCCTGAGACACCAGCAGGCTGTGGGACCTGCCTACTGCTGCTGCCAATGCTTGCAATGATGCGCCTCCTTGCAAGGCCCACAAGAGCATCCTCCTCCTCCTCCTCAGAGCTGCTGAGGACGACATCCCCTGGAGGTGGTGGCACCCAGTCTCTGTCTGTCACCGGGTCATCATCATCCTCCCCCTCCTGAAACATGTCCTGCTGGGATGAGGACCCCCCAAACTCCTCTCCTGATGCATGGATGGGCTGCTTGACTGTCGCCACAGTCTTGCTGTCCAATCCCTCATCCCCCAAAGTGCCCATCAGCATCTCCTCCTCAAAATCGCCAACAACAGCAGACAATTGACTCATGATGCCTGGGGTCAAAAGACTGCTGAATGACAGGTCGCCAACTGACGGTGAACTGGCCTCCTCCCCAGGCCCTGCTGGGCGGCTGCTGCGAACAGGGGTGGTGGTGAGGGTGGAGGCCTCGGATGCAGAGCTGATGGCGGGCTGCTCATCCTCCGTCATGAGTTGCACCACAGTGTCTGCATGCTTTTCCTCAATGGGACGTTTCCGACCCGGCTGGAGGAAAATCGGAGCAGGTGCTACACGCTGCTGCTGCTGTGTCTCTGCAGCGTGAGTTGCAGATGCTCCTGCTGGGCGGCGCCCAAGGCGTCCACGGCCAGTGGCTATGGGAGGAATGTTAGCCACTGACGCTGCTGCTGCTGCTGCGGAACTGTGCATGGTGGCGCGGCCGCGGCCTGCCACAATGCTGCTCCCTCTCCTCCTGATTCCCTTGCTGCCCTTCCCCTTGCCCCAACCGCGCTGGCTGCCACTTCCAGACATCTTCGATGTTTTGGGCGTATAGACAAAAGTTTTTTAAAAGGACGGGTGAAAAGTGGGGTACTTTAATGGAGTGGGTTGGTGGGTGAGGTGACTGAGTGAGTGTCCCTAGTACAGTAAGTAAGTAGTAACAGTCAGGAAGTACAACTAGCAGTTACAATAATCAGTAGTAATCACAAGTAAATTTAGTGTGTGTACACTACAGACAGTGAGTGCACGCACGCACGCGCAAACACGCGCAGGAGCTAGCCTATGAACAGTGACTGAGTGAGTGTCCCTAGTACAGTAAGTAAGTAAGTAGTAACAGTCAGTAAGTACAACTAACTAATTACAATAATGAATCAGTTATCAGAAGGAAATAGAGTGTGTGTAGTGTGTGTACACAGACAGTGAGTGCACACACGCAGGAGCTAGTAGCCTATGAACAGTGACTGAGTGTCCTAGACTCCTAGTACAGTAAGTAGTAACAGTAAGTACAACTAACTAATTACAATAATCAATTACAATAATCAATCAGTTATCAGAAGGAAATAGAGTGTGTGTAGTGTGTACACAGAAAGTGAGTGCACACACGCAGGAGCTAGTAGCCTATGAACAGTGACTGAGTGTCCTAGACTCCTAGTACAGTAAGAGTAAGTAGTAACAGTAAGTACAAACAACTAACTAATTACAATAATCAATCAGTTATCAGAAGGAAATAGAGTGTGTGTAGTGTGTGTACACAGACAGTGAGTGCACACACGCAGGAGCTAGTAGACTATGAACAGTGACTGAGTGTCCTAGACTCCTAGTACAGTAAGAGTAAGTAGTAACAGTAAGTACAACTAACTAATTACAATAATCAATCAGTTATCAGAAGGAAATAGAGTGTGTGTAGTGTGTGTACACAGACAGTGAGTGCACACACGCAGGAGCTAGTAGCCTATGAACAGTGACTGAGTGTCCTAGACTCCTAGTACAGTAAGAGTAAGTAGTAACAGTAAGTACAAACAACTAACTAATTACAATAATCAATCAGTTATCAGAAGGAAATAGAGTGTGTGTAGTGTGTACACAGACAGTGAGTGCACACACGCAGGAGCTAGTAGCCTATGAACAGTGACTGAGTGTCCTAGACTCCTAGTACAGTAAGTAGTAACAGTAAGTACAACTAACTAATTACAATAATCAATTACAATAATCAATCAGTTATCAGAAGGAAATAGAGTGTGTGTAGTGTGTACACAGAAAGTGAGTGCACACACGCAGGAGCAGCTAGTAGCCTATGAACAGTGACAGTGAGTGTCCTAGTACAGTTACAGTATATAACTACAATACTAATACAATCAGTAGTAAAGGACAGCAGAAATATATAGAATAGAGAGAAATAAACAGAGGACAGGAGGACAGATGCCCACACAGGCAACGGCCCTGAGGCCTAAAGCTGTAAGCCTGCAGCAGCTGGCCTGTCTCTATGTAACACAAATGCTACTAACTAAAATACAATGTCTAACTAACTAACAACAATATAGGTGTGTATAGGAGGTGTATGTGAGCAAAAACGCTAGGTAAATGACCACAATAGAGCTCTTGCTAAGCCAAAGCACAAAGGAGCAACTCTCTCTCTGTACAAGTCTCAGGCAAGCACGGAGAAACGTAACATGGCGGCCGCTATTTATAGGGTAGGGGCTGGCCAGGGTCCCCCTCTGTGATTGGCTGCCGTCAGAGGGCCTGGGAGCCCTCTGATTGGCTCTAAGGACATCAATCTGGGCTATGACGCTATTCGAGCTCGGTACCGAGCTCGAATAGCGCCGTTTGCTCGAATAGCTCGAATAGTGAATGGGCTATTCGAGTGTACGCGAATAGCCCATTCGAATAGCTACAGCTATTCGGAGCTCGAATACCGAGCTCGAATAGCTGGAAAAGAGCTCGAATATTCGAGCTACTCGAATATTCGAGCTCTGCTGAGCACCACTGGTGGCCCCCATAGTTGCCCCAGTATAGCTAGTATAGTGGCCCACAGTTTAGTATAGTTGCCTCAATTGTAGCTGGTATGGTGCCCCCCCCCCCAGTATAGGTAATATAGTGGCCCCCATAGATGCCCCCAGTGTAGCTAGTACAGTGCCCCCTCCGTTTAGCTGCCTCCAGTATAGTGGCCCCCAGCTAGTATAGTGGCCCCCAGTTTAGGTAGTATAGTGCTCCTCCCCCCCCCGTGTAGCTAGAGGGAGGGGTGACAGCAGGGATAGCGGCGGGGAGGGGGAAATATCCCCCCCTCCCTCACCTGGGTCCCCCTCCTTCTGCCTCTCTTCTCCCCCCAAAAATGCGGGCAGCGGGCCGGTGGCAGTGGGCAGCGAGCAGGCGAGCGCGGAGTATACTCACGTTACTTCCGCGTATCAGCCTGGAACGCTGCGTCGCCGTCACGTGCCTCTACTGCGCCTCCAGGCGCAGTAGAGGCACGTGACGGCGACGCAGCGTTCCAGGCTGATACGCGGAAGTAACGTGAGTATACTCCGCGCTCGCCTGCTCGCTGCCCACTGCCACCCGCCCGCTGCCTGCATTTTTGGGGGGAGAAGAGAGGCAGAAAAAGGGGACCCAGGTGAGGGAGGGGGGGATATTTCCCCCTCCCCGCCGCTATCCCTGCTGTCACCCCTCCTCCTAGCGCTGCTCTTCCCCTCCTTAGCCAGGTGTAGGGGGGTCGTGGCGACACCCCCCTGGCTGACTGGTACCCGGTGCGCCCCGCCCCCCTGCGCCCTTAGGTAGGAACGCTACTGTCGCAGATTACTCACTAATATATCCACTTCGCACTCTAATACAGGAAGAAGGGTAATAGCCTCACTCGACGCTGAGAAGGCCTTTGACTCGGTGGAGTGGGGCTATCTCATAGCTGTTTTACAGAGATTTGGATTTGGTGGGAATTTTACTTCTTGGATACAACTTTTATATGCCGGCCCCACTGCCCGAGTTAGAACGGGGAACATCATCTCACCTCCTTTCAAGCTGGGTAGAGGCACCAGGCAGGGGTGCCCGCTATCACCAACACTCTTTGCCTTAGCAATGGAGCCAATTGCAGCATATATAAGACAATCAGAAAATGTACAGGGATTAAGAATTGGGAATTTGGAGGAAAAAATTTCCTTATACGCTGATGACGTACTTCTATACCTTAATGATCCAACCCAGTTCTTACAGGAGGCTCTTGATCTCTTTAATGTCTTCAGCTCTTACTCTGGCATCAAAATCAACTGGGCTAAGTCAATTCTCTTTTCATTGGATGATGATCACCAGCCTACTTCTAGTTCTGCTATACAGCTCCAAAACGTCTCTCAGTTTAAATACTTGGGTATACAAGTCACTAAAAATCTTAACACATATCAACACCTGAACGTAGACCCCCTAGTTCGTAACCTAGAAGAGAATTATAAGACATGGAACAACCTGCCACTCACACTCATCGGTAGAATAAATCTCCTAAAAATGATATACCTCCCTAAATTTCTCTACTTTTTCAGGCAATGCCCGACCTGGCTTCCTAAACCCTTTTTTCACAAACTTGATACCATCATGCTCAAATTTATATGGGCTGGAAAACAGCCAAGAATTGCGTTAGAAACCATTCAACTTCCAAAAAACAGAGGAGGCCTGGCAATGCCTAACCTGCAAAAATATTACTGGGCCTCAGTTTTAGTTACTACGCGCTGGTGGTTTTCACAAGACGATCAAAACCCTGCAGTTAACACAGAAGCAGCGATTCTTGGCTCATACGAACAGCTTACAAACTTCCCCTACAGGGGACCTAAATCTAATCCAGATGCTACTTTACTTATGGCGACGACGTGGAAGACATGGAGGGCGGCTAGGGCTTCACTACCAGATACATCTACAATGTCCCCCCACACACCACTATGGGGCAACCCACAATTATCTCACTTTCTCTCCATACCAGATCCTATAATATGGGCAAAGTATGGCATTAAGAATATCTCACACATTCAACACAACCAGTCTATACTCCCTTTTAGTGAACTAAAAAGGCAGTTCAACCTCCCTAATAAACATTTATTTAGGTACCTACAATTAAGACACGCATATAATGCCCAATTCACTGTCCCACCTCCGCCACTGGAAATGGACCCTCTCGAACTGTTATTACTAACTAAAACACTACCCAAAGCATTGTCAGCTATATACACTGAGTTGCTAACCATGAATAATAACAAACTGGACTACACCTTACAAAAAATGGACAAAGGATATCACTGACTTGGATAGGGATGACTGGGACATGATACTAGAGGAATACCCGAATACAGTTGTGTCAGCTAGAGATCACCTACAACAAATTAAGTTTTTACACAGAATATACTTAACGCCAGAGCGAATGCACAAAATTAACAATGCTAACTCAGACAGATGCTGGAGGTGTCAGATACAACTCGGTAGCTACATTCATATCTTTTGGACATGCCCTTACATTGTCCCGTTCTGGAGAGAGGTACTGAAAACAATCAATACTCTCCTTCAAACTACCCTTTTATTGGAACCTGTCTTAATGTTGTTAGGGTATCTGGGAGAGACATTCCTAAACAAACACCAACAGCAGCTTGTACGTATACTCTGCTTTCAAGCTAGGAAACAAATCCTTTTAAATTGGAGACACACTTCAGCTCTCACGCTAGGTAAATGGGCCAAGGCAATAAACAATTCGTTACCCTTATATAAAACCACTTTCCTGAACAGGAAGTGCCCCAAGAAATATGGCAAGATTTGGGGAGTTTGGGAGAGCAAAATCTTAGATTCCACGGATCCAAATTTCATCCCTATTTTGGACTAAAAAACTGAATTCAAACATCTGATACTAGAGCTGACCGTGGCTTCTGGGGGGGAGAGGGGGAGACAGGCTACTTTTTTCTTCTTTTCTTGTCTTTTCTTCTATTATCTCTAATCTTTCTTACCCTATTTTCTTTTTCTCTTTACCACCCTCTACAGGAAGTACAGTTAGTCCTATCACCCTGTACAAATACTAGTCAATCCTAATCTCTGAAATGACTTATATTTTCTGTTATATTGATAACACAGCCTGGAGAAATATAAACCTGTTGCCCTATAACTGTGTTGCTAGGATTGTATTAATGGAATATGCTGTACTCCTTGTACTGTATTGTTCAACTGTATGTACAAAATTTTAATAAAATTTAACTGTTAAAAAAAAAGGTGCCAGATCAGTGGGCCCCTACCAGATGCAGTATTATATAAGCCTGGCAGATCCCGTGGAGACCAGGTAGAGGGTGGCAGGACCAGGATGGCCTCAGCAAAGTTCCTCTGTGGAGGGCCTGGATATTAGGGATGGTCAGAAATGCCGATTTCCGATTCCGCGGTGAATCCGCATTCCGATATTGCCAATTACCGATTCCGCTTTCCGCTAACAATTTCCGCATTCCAATGCGGAATCTCAGCCGGGAATCGCGGAAATTCTGCCCAACTTCTTTTTGAAAACTTTTTTTTCATCTTGTTCAGAAGATTCTGTTTAATAAACCCTGATAATTTGGTGTTTCTAGGACTTAAGGGGGCTTTGCTATTAACCGCTAAAGTCGGTGGATTTTTACTGTAATGTAAAATGCAGAAAATAGACAGATGCAGATTTTCTGCATTTTACATTACAGTAAAAATCCACCGAATTTAGCGGTTAATAGCAAAGCCCCCTTAAGTCCTAGAAACACCAAATTTGCAGGGTTTAATAAACTGAATCTTGTGAACAAGATGCAAAAAGCAAAAAAAAGTTTTCAAAAAGACCTTATAGTTTTTGAGAAAATCGATGTTAAATTCGGGTGGAATTTCCGCACTTGCATTACCGCTTTCCGCATTCCGATGCGGAAATGCAATTTCCGATCGGAATTTCGGAAATTGCATTTCCGCGGAATCCGAATGAGCATCCCTACTGGATATGGATGGCGGTCTGGCTCTCTAGGGGACACAGCAGAGACATCAGGACTCCCAGGCAGCACAGAGCAAAATGCAGGCAGAGCATGTCGGCTGGAGGTTGAGGTGCCTGCAACAGAGTGAAGCAGCTCCTGGGCCTATGATTGCAGCCACGTGGGTGGCATCCACACAAATATTATGCTATGGCCCTATGATGGGAGTGAGCAATGCAGCAGTGGGCAGCTTGGGCAAGAGCTGTAGACCAGAGGAGTAGCAGCACTAACCTCAGTGGCCTAGGCAGGCAGAGCTGGGGCCGATAACCACCCCTGTGCAGCTCTGTGGTCCGGTTCCCCATGTGCAAAAATGTGGGCGGCTGAACCATGTGGGTGGGCTGAAAACCTCCGGTGGCTACTGGTGCCAGGCAGAGATGATGGTATTCCGGCTAAAGGCCTGGGGGACCACGTGGGTGGGCTGAATGTAGCAGCAGCTGGCTGCAATCCAGGCAGCGGTGGAGAGAGATCCGGATCCTCTTGTAGACAGTGGGGTGGCCAGGTCCCGTAGGCTGTATTGGGCAGCATGCCCTGGTTCCCCCTGCAGCGGCAAGAGAGTGGAGGATAGATCCAGAACCCTGCGCAGCCAGAGCACGATCAGCTGGCCACCCGCCAACAGGCCTGCGTGTTTCCCCGTGTTCCTGCGTGTTGGCTCCCCGGCAAGATTCTCCAGGCTGTGTGCCGGTGATGGTGCTGCAGGCGGCTGGCTCGCGAACATCCGTCCGAGAACAGTAGAGCTCCTGCAGCCAGCTGACCAAGCACATAGCTGATCAGCTGACATTCCGTGGCCCACCAGCTGGATTGGAGTCTGCATCCATCACGCCCGTGACCCCTGCCACTTCACCATTCTCCCCAGAGGGGGAGAAAGAGCAGGTGAGGGATTTTAAGGGGGAGAAAGGAGAAAAAGGACTGGAGCCCTGTGGCCGCGGCGTCCTGTTATGGCGCCATCTTGGATTAGAAGGCTCTTTGCCTACTTTTGCAGTTAATTGCAAAGACCTAACACATGCTATCGTCACCAAATGTGTGGTATGTTAGGTTCAATAGTAGAAACATGTAAAATAAAACAATTCAAAAAGAATTTTAAAAATTTTAAATATTTTTAGGAAAAATTATTTTTCCTTACATTTTGCTGCAGAATGGTAATATGCCATATTCCAGGTTTTGTAGGAATTTGATTTTATTATGATTTAATTAAACAAATAGCATGGGGTCCTCCCTCCTCCGTCCCAAGTCTGTTTTCACCCATGCACGCTGGTATAGCCAGAATTTGGAGCTTAGGCCGCGTGAGGCCCGCGCCGTGAACTATACCAGCTAGCTACAGTGCATGATATAGAGGGGCTCTGTAATAGAGGGATGTCAAAACCAGCTTGCATTTTACAAAGTCCTGTTCATATAATGGACAAAGGGCTCATCCCCCACTTCTGTTTATTAAAGATGGAGGTATCTACCCCCTCACATGTAGGAATAGGTCCTGGGTAGAATCGAAAAGCCACCTTTAATGGCTGGATAATGTAATGGTTAAGGGCTCTGCCTCTGATGTAGGAGACCTGGGTTCAAATCTCGGCTCTTCCTATTCAGTAAGCCAGCACCTATTCAGTAAGGAGTTATTTGGGCAAGACTCCCTAACACTGCTACTGCCTACTGAGTACGCTCTAGTGACTGCTTCGCACGCAATTTGAGTCCGACAGGAGAAAAGCGCTACACAAGAAAAGGAATTATTATTTAATAAGAGTACCCTCAAATGCCTGACCCCTTACTAAATAGATAGGTATGGGGGGCCTTTTAGAAGAAATACCAAAGTTAAAAATATAAACTTTTCTAATGTAAAAAACCCTACACTTTTTTTCTGTACAACTTAACTAAACTTTTATCTAGAGCAAATAGATATCCACTTTGTTCAGAAAAACAAAACAACAAACTTGGCTCTATATTGATTGATAGTCGATCAGGTAAATGGTCGATCATGTAATGTCTCTGACCAATTGGCGTTAAATAAATCCCTTGCAGAGGATCTGAGCTGAAGCCACACAGCAACCACTTTTGCAGAACAAACTTATCATTGCTCTATGCTGCAATCTTCTCAGAGCTTTATGTCTGTAATATAATCCCTTTGTGGTCTGGCCACCATTATGAAGCAAGCCAAGCAGTGGCCCCACCTACAGAGCCTGCTATCAACTCATTCAACACATTTGCTTCAGGTCATGTGACCAAATTTGTAAAACATGAATTTT
Source organism: Hyperolius riggenbachi (assembly GCF_040937935.1). NCBI lineage: Eukaryota > Metazoa > Chordata > Amphibia > Anura > Hyperoliidae > Hyperolius > Hyperolius riggenbachi. The sequence continues at coordinate 292,474,318 of NC_090649.1, forward strand.
AGTTGCTCACGGTCTTGTTCACATATTGCATTAAGAATCAGGTGCTTTGACTATGAGATAAAGTATTTAGATCTGCACCTGATCATGGGCTATAAAGAAGCATTGCAAATGAAATAATTCATTTGTTGGGACTAGGCATGAATTTGTTAATTCCAATAATAAAAGGGCTCACAAAATACACAAAGTTGCATACAGATATTTCAAAATATACAGCACATTGTTAGCTGGATGATTTCTCTAAACATTCATGTGCAATACAAAAACATTGACAATATTTTCTATTCCTTATAATAAATGGAAGTATAGACTTCTTGACTGGAATAGCTGAGTCGTAGAAGGAACTGACTCAGTAGATCAGAGGTCCCATCTGTCTTTGGGTTATCTTGTTATAATGGAGGCTGTGTTCAATCCCCTCACTAATATCCCCACCTGAGCCACATTATTATAGTCTTCCAGCAACACTTTTACTCTTTCTTTAGCTAGCCATGCCTGAAAGTGATTCATGATTTGTTGTCAGCACTTTAACCCCAATCATTTGTCATTGAGTTTGTTTTTGAGCCTTGGATTCTATGTGAATTAGGGCTTTGGTTTAAAACTGTAACATACATAGTGTAAGACAAAAAAGAGGATGTATATTTTATGCTAAAACACATATGTTGGAAAATAAATGTAAGTTATGTTTAATCATGGCTTTCTTATTTTTTTTATACATTTTGCATTTATATAGTACTGCAAATTTTCACAGTGCTTTACATTGTCTATAGTCATGTTACTAACTGTCCCTCAGCGCCACTCACAATCTAATCCTTACCATAGTCATATTTCCATCAAAGTCTAAAGGTGCGTACACACATCCAACTTTTTTGTATAACTTATAGTCCGACTTGTTGTTTGAACAAGTTGGACATAGGTACGCACTGTCGGGTGACTGACAACAGCCTGTTTGCCAGATCTGCTCAGCAAATCCATTAGACCAACTGTCATACAAACGACATGTGTAAAAACAACTTTTAATTGTTTGTCCAACTAATAGACATTCAAACAACAAGACCTTTGATCAGTCATTAAATGTAGTCCATTGTTCTATCCAGTCCATTGTCTATTATCAAGTTGGTTAACCTCTCTTGTGGTAATCCCGATCTACACTCGGGCTAGCCGCTGGGTGCTCAATGCAGAGTATATTTTGCAGTGGGCGTTTTTACTCACCTCCCGGGAGATCCATACATCGGTAACCCTTCTCCTTCCTGTCCTTGGAGGCTCTAAATAACTCTGGCGAGATCACCTTCATTGATCTCATCAAAGAGTTACAGTGCCACCCAGAGGACGGAGGTAAAATTACAACATCGCAAACATAGCATTTTCCATACGAGAACAGCGAACCTGAACTTCCAAAAATGTTTGTGAACATGGGAACCTGGCGAACCGCCATAGACTTCAATAGGCAAGGCAAATTTTAAAACCTACAAAGACTGTTTCTGGCCACAAAAGTGATGGAAAAGTTGTTTCAAAGGGTCTAACACCTGGACCGTTGCATGCCAGAGGGGGATCCATGACAAAAGTCCCACCATAAATTACAGAGCTGACACAAAGTCAGATTTTAATCCCTAAAGGGCAGAAATCACATTATGCACAGCTCTGGGTGTCAGTGGGCTATGGAGTGTCTCACACAGAAAAATGCAAGAGTACTATCAAAATACAGTGAAATAATAATGCACAGGAATGGTACTGTGCGTGCAGCTTAATGTAGCAACAGCAGTAGTACGCACACAGCTCTGGGTGTCAGTGGGCTGTGGAGTGTCACATGTAGAAACATGCAGTAGTACTATCAGAATACAGTGAAATAATAATGCACTGGAGTGGTTCTGTGCATGCAACCTAATGAGGCAACAACAATAGCAGTAGTGTGCACACAGCTCTGGGTGTGGTCTGCGGAGTGCCACACAGAGAAATGCAATAGTACTATCAGAACACAGTGAGGGTTGGTGTAAACCAAGCATTTTTGGTAGCATTTTCAAAACTGCTGCCACCTATGAAAACGCTTTGCTAATGTATCTCAATGGAATGGTGTGGCTCTTGCAGCATTTTTGCGGTTTGCAGATGTGTTTCTGCCTCAATGTAATGTAAGGTATAGGAGAAGCGCAAACTGCTCTGAAAAACGCTAGGCATGTTTAGAAAATCTCTCTAAACATGCCTAGAATAGTTTTGAAAATCTGCTTCAAAAACCTCTAGCTGTTTGCAGATCTGCTAGAGGTTTTTGGTGTGCACTAGCCCTGAAATAATAATGCACTGGAGTGCACTGTGTGTAACTTAATAATGCACTGTGTGTGCAACTTAATGTAGCAACAACAGTAGTATGCACACAGCTCTGGGCTGTGGAGTGCAACATACACACACAAAAAAAATGAACAGGAGACTGATGTGCTAGCCCTCAAAAGGGCTGTTAGGGGGTGCTTTCACAGCAAGTGAGAAACCAGAACACAGGCCTAGCTAATGTTTTCCCTACCTATCTGCAGCAAGTCTGACCCTGCTCTCCCTAACAGTCAGCAGCCAGTAGAGAATGAATCCAATATGGCCACCACAACTGATTTTTGATAGTGGAGAGGGGTGCTAGCTGATTGGCTGCCATGTGTCTGCTAAATGTGAGGTAAGTGGTCAAAGTTTGGCTCCAAGATGATGTATAGGGGGTGGGTCGAGCACGCCATATGTTCGCAGTTCGCTGAGAACGCCAACAGTGGAAATTCGCTGGATACTGTCCGTCAGCAAACTGTCTGGGTCATCTCTAGCTGCAAATTGGGAGCAACACATGAAAAGGGGAAGCTAAGTCCAAGGGAGCTGTACATTACAGAGATGTGCTGCAGTATATCGATGTTGCACATGGAAGAGGGGGCTGCGCATGGAATAGGAGGGTTGATGCTGTACATGGAAGGAGAGTCACAACACACTTGGCCTAGGGGTGAAAAAAGTACAAATCCTACCTTGAATTTCCACATGTTGTTTCCTAAATGATAACATGTACTGTATTTTTTGGACTATAAAACTCACTTTTTCCCCCCAAAAGTGGGGAAAAAAGTCACAGCGTCTTATAGTCCAAATGTAGGGAGTTCTTGACTTGTGAACACCTGCCAATAGGAACGTCCAACCCGTCTCAATGTTCTGTGCCCATGCAAAGGAGGACACAGGTGGACAAACAGAGGACACAGTGGGCACAAAAGGGCATAGATTAGGACACGGGGACACAAAGGGGCATAGAGGAGGACACAAGGAGGACAGAGGTGGACACAGGGAGACTCAAGAGGTACAAGGGGACATGCGGTACAAAGGGGGCATAATCCAAAAGATGCCCCTTCACTATGGATGCACCAGGTTTAGTATATATCTTTTTTCCCCTGGTTTTGTCCTAGGTGCATCTTATGGTCCGGAGTGACTTATAGTCCAAAAAATACGGTGTATGTAAATATTTCTAGTTTACCTGGCTAAGCTTTGTTTATATATTGCATACCCCAAATGTCCTACATGAATTCTAAGAACTACACCATCCTCACATGAAGTAAGCATATCTTTAGGGAATGGAAAGCTGGTGTAGCTGGAGCAGAGAGAAATGTAAACCCAGTTTACAAGAGGAGAACTTTACTTGTTATTTATCAAGCTGTTGGTGACCCAGAATCACTAGGAGTTTTAAGAAGGAAAATGTATATTTAGTTTAGCTTTTTTTAGTAAGTCAGCTTCATAATATTTCTTCTTCCAACATGATCAAAATAATTGAATTACTGTATATCTTTCTAAGCTTTATAACCAGACAGAACCAATCAAACTAAGACTGAACCTCCCCCAAAAAATGTACATACACATATACCGTATATACTCGCATATAAGCCGAATTTTTGAGCACAATAAATGTGCTCAAAAGTCCACCCCTCGGCTTATATGCGAGCCAATCTGCCAGCCTGCCATGGTTACGTCTGGGCTAACCTGGTTTTGTGGCCCCGAGTGGCCAGGTAAGCAGAGCGGTGATGATGGAGTATTGCAGTCAGCCTTTGAATGGCGAAGTTCGGATGTCTGCCCTATAGGCACTCTGGTTCCGCCAGTCCCTCCGCATTTGTTCCACCAGCCACATCCTCATTATTGGTTGTGGAATGTAATGTCTATCGGCAGTCGGCGGCGTGGGACAGCATTAGTTTAATTCAGGCCGGCGGATCCAATCAAGATGCAGGGGGCAGAACTGAGAGTACGCTCCTCCAATCAAGGCACAGGAGAGAGAGCGCTCTCTCAGCTCTGCCTCTTGCCTTTTGATTGGAGAAGCGCTCCTTCAGCTCTGCCCCCTGCCTCTTGATTGGAGGAGCGCTCCTTCCCTCTCTCTCAGCTATTTTGATTGGAGGAGCGCTCCTCCGCCGGCTTGAATTAAACTACCGGTATTGCTCACCCGCGCCGCCGCCTGCTAATAGACATTACGTACCTCAGCCAATAATGCTGGTGGCTGGAAAGTGTAATGGTTAAGGGCTCTGCCTCTGATGTAGGAGTCCTGGGTTCAAATTCTGGCTCTTCCTATTCAGTAAGCCAGCACCTATTCAGTAAGGAGTTCATTGGGCAAGACTCCCTAACACTGCTACTCCCTACTGAGTGCCATCTTGTGGCTGCCTCGCAAGAGCTTTGAGTCCGACAGGAGAAAGGCGCTATACAAAAAAAGGAATTATTATTATTATTATAATGCGGATGCAGCTGGAGGAACAAATAGGACTCGTGGCGACTAATCCTCTATAGGGCAGACATCCGAATCTCGTCATGTACAAGCTGGATGCAATGCTCCATCACCCTCCGTCATCCATCCCTCCAATCAAGAGGCGGGGACAGAGATGAAAGTGGACCTGAACACTTGCACAGGACAGAAGGAAAAGGGAGAGAAATGCACCCCTTAGGTATTTACAGAGTTTAGCCTGTCTAATTCCCACACATTAGTGTCTAACCACAAGTTGGTAGACAATGTTACAGAGGCGCCAGAAGGATAAAATCAGATAAAATGTTTAAAAGCAGGGAGGCAATAGGTGGACTTACCTCCCTGATGCAGACACAAGGAATTGCCAAGTTTATGACAAATAAAAGGTTTATTTATACACTCCAATATTTTGCAATGCGTTTCGTGGGCTCCACCCACTTCATCAGGCTATAAAAAGGAGCAATCAAACACTCTTGTAACCAGCTTCAGACAGCTTAGCGCCTCTGTTCAGTCTAACCACAAGTTGTAATTTGATCTTTCCCATGACAGCTGACTCCCATGGCAGATAAGCCCATTTAAAAAGCACAGGATGTTAATATGTCTTCTTCCATGAAAGCAAAGAGTAGATACACTGCAGATTTATTGCAGGATTTGTATGAGCTGTTACAAAGAAATTATTTTTCTTTAAAGTTTATTATGCTGTTGCATATCTTTTAGAGCTGAGATTAAGTCCTTAGTTCAGATCCGCTTGCTGCAGCTTCTGAATGACTGTATTATTAATCTATCTATCACAGTGAATGCCCATTGGCTGGGCAATGTACTTAGACAGGAGAACTGTACTGTGTGAGCATTGTGAGGCTCAGGCTATCCTGTGTGCAATGTTATTTAATTTTATTGGCACTTACTTTGATTATTGAAACTTAGGAGCCACTGCATTTCCTACCCTTGGCTTATATCCGACTCAATTATTTTTTTCCCTGATTTCTGAGGTAAAATTTGGGAGGTCGGCTTATATGCGGGTCAGCTTATATGCGAGTATATACGGTACTCCACTTCCCCTCTCTCTCCAACCTTTCACAGATCCTACAGGGGAGCAACACAAAGGGCGGACACCTACCCTAAACCACCTCCATGTCTCCCACTGATGCCACCCCAACATCCCCAGTCCAGCCCATATCCAGGGGGATCTGGCCATGATGGAGGCCCCCCAGCTCCCCTCAGGACTTCCCCTGGGGAATACCACGCCACCGCACAAGCGACCTGATGCCCACCTCTACCAGGGCCTATCCCTCATTTACTTAACCTCCCTGGCGGTTTATTAAAATCCGCCAGGGGGCAGCTACATGAAAAATAAAAAAAAAAAAAACGTATTTGCTGCTAGCAAATACGTTTTTTTTTTATTTATTTTTTCTTTTTCATGTAGCGAGACAATGTCTCGCTACATGATAGCCGCTGCCGAGCGGCATCCCCCCAGCCCCTCCGATCGCCTTCGGCGATCAGAGATCAAGAGATCCCGTTCAAAGAACGGGATCTCTTGGAGGGCTTCCCCCGTCGCCATGGCGACGGGGCGGGATGACGTCACCGACGTCATCGACGTCGTGACGTCAAAGGGGAATCCGATCCACCCCACGGCGCTGCCTGGCACTGATTGGCCAGGCAGCGCACGGGGTCTGGGGGGGGGGCGGCTGCGGCGACGCGTATAGCGGCGGATCGGCGGGTAGCGGCGGCGATCGGAGGTTACACGCAGCTAGCAAAGTGCTAGCTGCGTGTAACAAAAAAAAAATTATGCAAATCGGCCCAGCGGGGCCTGAGCGGTGCCTCCCGGCGGCATAGCCCGAACTCAGTTCGGGCTTACCGCCAGGGAGGTTAATTGAAATCGGGCATGTGCCCAGTGTGGCCCTGAGACCCCCCCCCAACCCAACTGGGCACCCCCATATACACCCTGAAAATCCCAAGATCACGTCTAAAGAGCCCCATGTGGCATTGAGGTCCCCCCCCTCCCCCAGACAAGTAGTGCCGTGCATCAGGATATGTCCCATATCTTTCACACCTCATTAAAATTTACAAGCTATTATTTAATCTTGCAGCCAACAATTCCATATTACATATTTTATGCATCCTTTGTACAAATCCATGTACTTTGGAGCTTTAGCTTGTTTCCGTCTGCCAGTGCCTGCTATTGAGTATCGGATGGCCATTAGGATGTGGGAGACCAGCTCATCCCCCCTCCTAATCAATCTCTTTATGGGAGCTCCCAACAAGCACACTCTAGTGGAATTCTTTCCTGCAAAACTTGTCCACTCTTTCTCAAAAGGTAGTCACTTTTAAACATGTCCAAAATATATCAATGAGTATGCCAGTCTCCTTTCCACATCTCCAACACCAGTCCAACACATTTGAATTTATTAGATGCAGGTAATCACGTGTTAAGTACCATAAATACATTATTTTATATTGATTCTCTTTAATCTGGAGTCTGGACACATACAGAGCCTTGATCGTCATTTGCCTCCTCTGCCATGTCTCAAGAGGTATACACCTCTCCAGCATTACCTCCCACTTTGACACGTATCCAAGTGTTGGCACCTGAGGCCGAGTAAGATCTGATATATATCTGAAATAATGATTTTACAAATCAGTCCTCTACTACATTATCTCTTCAAACTAGTAAATGCATTAAAAGTCAATGCTCTTGATTGCTTTAATGTGTAGTTGCTAATCTGCAAGTAACTGAAAAGCACCCCAGATAATTATTCTGATATTCTGATACTTGTACAGCGCTTTTCTCCTGTCAGTCAAAACCCTTGTCAGGCAGCCACTTGTGCACACTCAGTAGGCAGTAGCAGTGTTAGGGAGTCTTGCCCAAGAACTCCATACCAAACAGGTACTTACTACTGGCTTACTGAATAGGAAAAGCCAAGATTTGAACCCAGGTGTCCTATGTCAGAGGCAGATCCCTTAACCATTACAATATCCAGCCATGGGACTCTATAACTAATTTATATATATTCAAAAGACATTAGTTGACCAGTCCTATCATTTACTATTTGCTCCCATTGGAACTGTTCTTTCTCCACCCATGGTATCACCATTCTTTTACCCAAACTATGTGAGATTTTAGATGTAAAAACCATTGTATGAAGAAGATCCCTATCTCTCACCTCAGGATCTCATTCCCATACCAGGGTACTCAGATGCATTGGATCTATCCATACTTTTTCTGTTTCAGTCCACCTATTATTAGCTACTAGAGTTAACCATGATGCCATGTGTCTCAAGTGGGAGGCAACATAATACCTAGGAAAATCGATCCGAGAGCCCTCCGAACCTTTTAAGTAAAAAAAGTACTGATTCACTAACCCAATGTTTCTTGTCAGCCCATATAAAATTAAGTATCAATTTATTTATATACTCTATGTCCCTGCATGTTATTTCAATATGGACCATCTCACAAAGGTAGAGAAATTTAGAAAGGACATCTTAACCCCATTCAAACGGCCCATCCATGTCAGATGTAATATTGACCATTTCTGTAGTAAATACCTTTACACTGAAGCCAAATGTATATTTAGGTTTAAAGTGGGCCTTAACTCTTGCATAGGACATAAGGAAAACACAGAAATGCACCCTGAATGTATTTAGAGAGTTTAGTCTGTTTAATTCCACCTCATTTGTGTCTGATAATCACAAGCTGTAATTTGATCCTCCCCTGTGTCACATGACTGCCAATGGCAGATAAGCAGATAAGCCCATTTGAAAGCACAGGCTGTAAACAATATAAACGGTACTAGGAGAAGAAACACAGAGACAACGGGAGCCCAAACTGTTCAGTATGTCACAGATGAATGGGTAGGTATAGGTGTTCAAAAAAGGGAATACTCACAAAGGTGGGTTGCACACGGGGCAACCGAACACCTAAAGCGGGTGGAGTGTCTTATACCTGACTCCACTCAGGTAAGCCAGCAATCCTGGAGACGGTCGCTCTCTTGTTGAAAAACCTCATGCACTCTAAAACTAAAACTGTGAGATAGTGTGGGCTCCACCTCAGGTTAGGTGTATGGGACTTCCCTCACCAACCCGTGGGGGGAGGGGGGAGTATAACACAGAAGGGGGTAAAGAGGCGCCCAATGAAGTGTAAAAGGTTTAAAACACACTTAAAACTAAAGTTTGAGGTGGCTTACCTCATAGGAGACAACTCACTTAGTGTAGAAAATATTTATTAACAAGCAAAGGCAACGCGTTTCGTGGAATCTCACCCACTTCCTCAGGCCAAATAAAGTGCTAATTCAATCTAACAGCCGTGTTCGGGGCACCTCAAGCTTTAGTTTTAAGTGTGTTTTTAAACCTTTTACACTTCATTGGGCGCCTCTTTACCCCCTTCTGTAAACAATATGTCTGCTTCCATGAATCAGGAAGTAGAAACTGTGTAAATTTATTTTAGGATTTGTATCCGCTGTAACAAATACCTATTTTACGTGTAAGGTTATTATACTGTTGTGTATCTTTTAGAGCAGAGAGGAGTTCTGAGTTCAGGTCCGCTTTAATGAGCAGACAGTAAAGTGCTGAGTTGAAAAGTGCCCAAAAAGATAAAGTAGAAAACCTATTGCAGGAGTTTCGTCCTGTGTGTGTATCATGGCAGTAATACCTTTATTTCCAACTAATCTACAATAGATATCAGAGTCAAGAATTAACCAATACATTGAAAAGTGAATTTTCTTTTAAATTCTTTATATTCTTTATTCCAATATTATTCTGTGATATTCATGAGGTTAGCTGGCGAGCTGAACACTGGAAAGTTTCTCAAAAGAGAGCAAAGTTTATATTGTGACCTTAGCAGGTTTGTCTTCAGAATCATAAAATAAACATGAAAAGCTCTTTTGACAACTCAATAAAATTCTGAACATAAAAGTTACTTGCTTCCTTCAGTAGTATAACCTCCATAGTAAAAACATAAATCCCCATAAACAACAGCAGCAATCTCAACCAGTCACGCAGGGGACATATCTTCTCCTGTCCATAAAGGATGTAACTAAAATTAATGGCACCCCATGTTTTTAATTTGTTTGTAATGGGAAATGTGAACTAATGATTCCCCACCCTTATTTAAACACTCATTAAAGGGGGCTCCCAGTATGTGTGTGTGTGTGTGTGTGTGTGTGTGTGTGTGTGTGTGTGTGTGTGTGTGTGTGTGTGTGTGTGTGTGTGTGTGTGTGTGTGTGTGTGTGTGTGTGTGTGTCCGTGTGTGTGTGTGTGTGTGTGTGTGTGTGTGTGTGTGTGTGTGTGTGTGTGTGTGTGTGTGTGTGTGTGTGTGTCCGTGTGTGTCCGTGTCCGTGTGTGTGTGTGTGTGTGTCTGTGTGTGTGTGTCCGTGTGTGTCCGTGTGTGTGTGTGTCCGTGTGTGTGTGTGTGTGCGTGTGTGTTTGTGTGTATTTGTGTGTGTTTGTGTGTAGTTGTCTTTCCTCCTCTAGCTCTACTTTTCTGTCCATACTATCCTGCATAGCCAGGCAAGAAAGTAAGAGCCTTAGCGGGGGGTGGGGGGGGGTTTACCATATTTATTTATTTTTTAATAAATTTATTAACTCTTATCTGTGGTGCTGCAGTTTTCTGTTCACCCTGGATGAGCATGTAGAAGGAATACAGGCTCCACGTTGTGTATGCATAGAAAAACCTGCAACAGCACAAACTGTAATCCACCGAGCATTCAACAATTCCAACTACTATCTGCTATGATCCAGTTCATGCTTACAACATTTATCACCTAAATAGTAGTACAAGTTTAATGCAGCCTAACTATTCTGGATGACCTATGTTATTCAGAAATCAGTCCCTTCTGTTTTGTATCCTCTTGTTAGAATTTTCTATACAATACTCATGGAAAAACTACAGAGGTGACAATAATCTCAACCATAGCCTTTCTTCCAATATGCCTATGCAAAATCTCTCACTAAAGCCAATGTAAGTCTCTGGCTATAGTGCACTAAAATGCTCCAGGTGGCAATAAAGTCAAGAGAAAATGGAAACCGTATGTATCAAAATATTGCTGAATGATGGTCCTTCACTGGCACTGCTAGTGTCTATGCTCATGGAATTAGATCAAGCAATTTTTTCCATTACTTGGCTGTGTGAAGAACATGTTGTGGGGCATCTTTGCAGGATAAAGGGGGCGATGGGGATGGTGTCACAGGAACAGAAGTTTAGCTAGGGTTTTCAGCACCCGGGGACAAGGAGAGTTTTTGCCCCTTCCTCCTGGACAAAATTGGCGTTGCCATGCTTTAGAATGTGGTTGTAAGAGAAAAAAAAAATGTGGTTGTAGTCATGGGTGGAGTCAAATGTACAAATACTGTTTAGATAGCCATATGTGTCCCCCTTTCCCCTGTTTAGATAGCCAAATGTGCCTACTCCCTCCAGTCAGATAGCCAGATGTGCCCCCCTATAAATAGCTAAATGTGCCCCCCTTTAGATAGCCAAATGTGCCGCCCTTCTTCTTGTTTAGATAGCCAGATGTGCCCCACTTTTCTGCTGCTATTAATACTTCTGCACTCCTCTGCAGAGGAAGAGAGGCAGGGGCACTGCTCATGAAAACAGGCCAAGCAAATTATTCCATTGCCTGGCTGAGCTATAGACAAGACAAGACACAGATAATTTATATTGCGCTTTTCTCCTGGTGGACTCAAAGCGCCAGAGCTGCAAACACAAGGGCAGTGTTTATCAGGCAGTACCAGTGTTAGGGGGTCTTGCCCAGGGTCTCGTTACTAAATAGGTGCTGGCTTACTGAACAGGAAGAATCACTATATGAGCCCTGGTCTCCTGTATCAGAGGTTGAGCCCTTAAACAGTACACTATCCAGCCACTTGCTGGGTAAAGAACATGTTGTGGAGTATCTTTGCATGATAAAGGAGGAAATAATGTCACAGGAAGCAATCTGGGGCAAAACTTCACAAAACTGTCATTATTATTTTTATGGTGGCAGTACATCAGCACACAGTTATTATTGTTGTGGTTTGCCAAATGCTGTCTGTTGCATTCTCTTAAATGCCCTCCAGACTCTTATTTGTTTATGGGGTCAATAGGATACATCAAGTTTTTACACCTGAGCAGTGTGGGGCAGGGGTCGAGCCCTGTGTGAACGCAGGTGGACGACGTCCACCTACTTTTTTTGGAGAGTAGACGTCGTCCACCCTAGCATATATGGAGGGGAGCAGCGCAGTGGAGAGGAGCGTTATGCAGAGCAGTGGGGAAGGGCGGACGTCTCCCCCCCACCCTCCCTCACCTTGGGGCTCCTCTTCCTGGCTCTCCCCTCCAGAACATTTGCGGCGGTGGCTGGCAGCGGGCATCAGTGGGCGGGACTTACCTCCTCCTGTCCCGGCGAGTTGAAGCTGTGCGTGCCGCTTCTCTGGTCTTCACTAGACCAGACTAGCGGCACACACAGCTTCAACTCGCCGGAACGAGGAGGAGGTAAGTCCCGCCCACTGATGCCCGCTGCCAGCCACCGCCGCAAATGTTCTGGAGGGAAGAGCCAGGAAGAGGAGCCCCAAGGTGAGGGAAGGGGGGAGACGTCCGCCCTTCCCCACTGCTCTGCATAACGCTCCTCTCCACTGCGCTGCTCCCCTCCTGCTGGGGGGACACCTGGCTACCTATTCTGGAGACACCTATAGATTGGCTATACTGGGGACACCTATACACCTGGCTACATATACTGGGGACACCTATACACCTGGCTACATATACTGGGGGCACCTATACACCTGGCTACATATACTGGGGGCACCTATACACCTGGCTATACTGGGGACACCTATACACCTGGCTACATATACTGGGGACACCTATACACCTGGCTACATATACTGGCCTATACACCTGGCTACATATATTGGGGACACCTATACACCTGGCTACATATACTGGGGGCACCTATACACCTGGCTACATATGCTGGGACACCTATACACCTCGCTACATATACTGCAGACACCTATACACCTGGCTATACTGGGGACACCTGAACACCTGGTTACATATACTGGGGACACCTGGCTATACTGGGGACACCTATAAACCTGGCTACCTATTCTGGGGACATCTATACATCTGGCCACCTATTCTGAGGACATCTATACGCCTGGCTACCTATTCTGGTGACATCTCTATACCTGGCCACCTATTCTGGGGACAACTATACACATGGCTACTTATACTGGGGACACCTATAGACCTGGCTAGCTATACTGGGGGTACCTATTTTGGGGGAACTTCTGTCATATTTGTATTTTTGGGGAACAGCTGATGCCAGATTACGTGTATTTTGGGAAACCGCTGCCAGATTGTGTATGTTGGGGGACCACTGCTACCAGATTACATGTATTTTGGGTGTTACGTGTATTATGGGTGATCCACTGCCAGGTTTCGCGTATTTTGGGGAACTGCTTCCAGATTATGTTTCGCGTATTTTGGGGGAACTGCTGCTGCCAGATTGCCTATTTTGGGGGAACCACTGCCATATTATCTGTATTTTGGAGGAACCTCTGCCAGATTATGTGTATTTTTGGTGAAATGCTGTCAGATTACATCAAATTTTTTGGGGATACACTACGACAGAGCTCAAAATTCCCCGGCAGACCTTTTATACCACTGCTAAGGCCATGTATATTTGGCCCCACCCATGACCACGCCCACACTATGCTTAACCATGCCCATTTTTGGCACGCTGCGCTACGGGCGGTGCAGAGGTTTTTAGGGTCCACTCACCTCTTTTTCCAGGACTAGACCCCTGGTGTGGGGTTAAAAAACACCTGACCTGAGATCAGGCGTGTCTGACATTATTGTCCGATTTGACAAGATTAGCTGCATGTTTTTTCCTGGTGTCATTCAGACAGTACTACAGCCAAATAGATCAGCAGGGCTTCAAGGTAACTGGCATTGTTTAAAAGGAAATCAATATGACAGCCTCCATATACCTCTCACTTCAGTTGTCCTTTAAATGGAAATACGGATGACAGCCTCCATATCCCTCTCTGTTCAGGTGTACAATAAAACAGGGTGAAGGTACAGAAGGGATTATACAAGAGTCTGAGGCAGCTCTGTATGTTATCTGCTATCTATGAATAAACAAACACATGGACACCCTAAAGGCTTTACTAGTAGTGAGGGAAGGAGAGAAGCTTTATTTGTAAAAAATAAACATTGCTGTCTCTGTGCTGAGCATTTTCTATTTCTTCCTCCCAGAGATGTGTGCCTTTCCTGTGTTTATTTATTATTAGAAGATAACAAATGGAGCTGCGTCATGTCCAGCAATGATGTCTGCTCACATAAAAACAGCTATTATGTAGTTTTGGCTTAATACTTAGGCTCAGTTCAAACTAGGTCTGATTCCCTGCATTTCTGACACAACTGGCAGAAGATAAAAGCAGATAGGACACAGCTGGGAAGGATTTTCAATAGGCTGCTTCTTAACATGTTGTTGAGGCATTTCTCTTGTCCTTTGACTTTCTGCAATGGACAATCTCAGGGATGATGTTCTGTTTGTGATCTGTCTGGCACCAAGAACTTGGTATTGTTTGGTGTGGTGGTTGTCAGCTTGCCTTTACATGGACAAGTGTCAGGTTGTATGTGGCTGAGCTAATGGCTGTCATATGGAGAGCCTCTAGATTGTAAGCTTGCAAGTTCAGGGACTTCCTCTTGCTTATTATTTTGCTGTAATTTACCATAAGAAGGTGTACCAATGTTAGTGACATCTCAAATCACACATTAACTATGTTTGTATTTGTACTTGTACTGTTGAATGTCATGATTGTACAGTGTCTTGAACTTCTCATGTACATATGTTCCACCCGATATTTTATTTTGTACTATGTACAGCACTACAGAAGATGTTGGCACTATAATAATAATAATAATATGGGTGTGCATCAGTGAACAGTATGTTTGGAAAGTGGACATCTTTGCTTATCTTTTATGCATCAAGTGATTTATTTCCAGGGTGTAACCCAACATTATTTAGGTAACAGAAGTGAGCAACATTGTTCATGTTCATGGCCATTTTCATTGCATTTAATCCTTCTCATATATGTGTATGTTTCTGATTATATGTCTTATGGTGGCCATACATGGTACAATTTTTCATTTTTTTCGATTAGATAATTTAGTTCGATTATTCCGTTAGATCGAATATAAAGATTTTTCCAGCATGTCCGATCTGATTTTTGTTGAAAAAACGGGATAATTGTTTGAATTTCTTGATCGAAATTTTTTTTTCAACTTTCATTCGATTCGATCATTTTGATCGAACAAACGGGATAATCGAACATTTTTATTGTACCATGTATAGCCACCATTAGAATAAAGACTTAAAATCGTTTTTGAGTAACCGGACCCCTAACCGTCCCAAATTCAGCGGGACTGCCTTGAGTTGGGGAGGCTGTCCCGCAGCACCCCCCTGTGTCCCAAGGGCGCGAAGGGGGAAAAATGAAAAATCAAGGCACCAGCCACAAGCTGATAAGTAATGTGGGGATGCAGGGTGGGGGCTGACATCATTCCTCCCTCCCTCTCCTTGGGTCCCCCTCCTGTATCCCCTTGCAGAGTATTGGCGCAGCAGCGCGGGCGTTTATCTCACCTTTCCATGCATTCCCGGCGGCTTCTCTCTATTTACCGTTTACCTTGACGCATCATGCTGAGCAACAGGAAGTAGAAATCTACCGGCCAACCTGAATGCATGGACAGGTAAGATAAACGCCTACACTGGCACTGCAACCCAGTGGCACCCTCTTCTCCACCCACTGGCACCCTCCTTCCCACCCAATGGCGCCCTCCTTCTACCCACTGGCACCTTCCTCCCCACCTAATGACACCCGTACCGAATGGCACCATCCTCCTCACCCCGTGGCCCCCTCCTCCCTACCTATTGGCACCCTCCAACCTACCCACTAGCACCTTTATTCCCACCCAATTTCATCCTCCTCCAACCCACTGGCATCCTCCTCCCCACCCAGTGGCACCCTCATCCTACCCACTGGCACCTTCTTTCTCACCCAGTGGCACCCTCCTCCCAACCAAGTGCCACCCTCCTTCTCACCCAGTGGCACCCTCCTCCCTACCCACTGGTGCCCTCCTTCTATACACTGGCACCTTCCTACCCACCCAATTGCACCCTCCTCCTACCCATTGACACCTTCCTCCCCTCCCCACTCAGTGACATCATGTACTAAGGCCAATTTTAGACAAGGACAGAAAACGATAACTCTGAAGTTCAAAGATGCTAGTAATTGTTTTACATGAAACCTGATAAACATATCCCAAGGTTACAGGAACAACATGTACCAGATGGTGTCTACTCAACACAGGAGTCCATATGTAAGGAGAAAACTGCTAAATTAAACAAATAAACTTTATTAGGCTTGATTAATACCTTCTGTTTAAGTAATAGATATTATAATATCAGTTTTTACACAGTTAGGAGGATGCATGTGTCAGCTTCAAGATTGTAAATAGCAATCATTTAAATACAATTATGAGAAGCATCTGATGCGGGTGATATGCATTTGTTTGGTGAAAGTTATCAGTTATGATTTTGAAAGTTAAAAATATTGGGATAAAGGAACTGTAACCAATTAATCTTACTAGTAGGGATGGCAGAACCGTTCGGCTGGTGAACGGCTCCTGGCGAACAGTTGTCGTTCCTCGTTCACATCTAAAGCAAACTATATGGGCTGTTTGCGACTGCCCCATGGATTTTTTCCCCCTTCACCCTGAACTCATATAAGATAGGAGGGCCAATCAGACAGGATCACCACCTTGGACACATATAGGGACAGTGTTAGGACTGTATTGTGGTATTGTGCTGTGTAGCAGCTTTCGAGGTGCACTGCTACTAGCAGTGCACCGGCTAGGGACCCCCCAATATTCCTTTTGACCTCAAAAAAGTAATTTTGTACAATGATATTAACTCTGCTGTCCTGATATTTTTTGTTGTGTTATGATGTTGTGTGTGTTGTAGCAACATAACACCCATATACAGTACAGTGTAGTATGTGGCTGGCTTTGTCACCATTCTAGCGTCCTGTCACTGTGCATAAGTGATTGATTGTCAATGAACCCCACACAGCATCACTCGTGTCATCTTACTGTGAGTTACTGTTGGGGATATCGGACAGTCAGTGTGTCCTTCAAAAAAATTATACAGAGTCACAGTCGGACATTTATGTCCCTGAGTGAATAGCGGTGTACAGTATTACACCAACACACCTTACACCTACATTTACTATGAGTCACTGATGATATCAGACAGTCAGTGTGGCCTTAAAAAAACTATATAGTTTTACGGTTGGACATTTTTGTACCTGAGTGATTAGCAGCGTGCAGTGTTACACCAACACACCTGTCACTTAACCTTACTGTGAGTACTATCAATAATATCAGACAGTCAGTGTGTCTGTAAAGTGTTGCATGCATTTTTTGCAATACTCCTTGGCTGGTCACTCACTACAAAAAAACATGACAGGCAGAGGCAGGCCAAAGTGCAAAGGTTCTAGGGGTCATGGTGGTGCATAATCCCATGGTCGTGACGCGTGATCTTCTGCAGTAGAAAGCCATTACTTCCCAGAATGCACCCTCCTCATCCTCCACTGTTGTGGTGAACTGCAACACCACCTCCACCACCACCACCACAGCACCACCAAATAATTGGATTGCTCATAGGAGCTATTTCCAAAGGCATTGATGGACTAGACTGATGCTCAAGCATTTGTGACAAAGGATGAGGGAGAGGAGCAAGGCAGACACTCAGACAACTGTCCCCAGATCACAACAAGGTGTAATGCCACTGCTGCAGTGGCGTATTTTGAGGGGTGCAGGCATGGCAAGTGCTATGGGCGCCATAGCACCCATGGGCGCCATGCCTGCCCCTTTCTGTGCAGCCCGCTGTCTCTTTAGTGCTGCCTTATAGATCAGCGCTGCCCGCCGCTGCCTTCCAGTCAGAAGCGTCATTGGCCACGTGTGTTGGCTGCAGGGGACAAACCACTTTTGCCGGAGGGAAGTTGCAACTAGATGCTACTAGTAAAAATAAATATAGTCTTAGATCAGGCTAAAGCCTGATCTACATTTCCCTCCTGTTCGGAATTTACAGCTTCAGCTCTGCGCACTGCTGAGCTGTTAAAACAGAGGAGAGGAACTGGAGGAATGTGAGCCCATCCAGCTCCCCCCTCCCTCGGGAAAATGAGGACGCCCGGAGGAGTAGAGGAGAGAGACACACAAATACGCGGCCTGCACGGGAGACAGCGTGATGGAATGCTGTGAGCTGAAGGTGCTGCTGTATGTGCTGTATGTATGCATGTATATGGATCACAGTAAATGCCTACTTGTATGTGTGTGAGTATGTTGGATCTGTGTAAATGCCTGCTTGTATGTGTGTGAGTATGTTGGATCTGTGTAAATGCCTGCTTGTATATGTGTGAGTATGTTGGATCTGTGTAAATGCCTGCTTGTATGTGTGTGAGTATGTTGGATCTGTGTAAATGCCTGCTTGTATATGTGTGAGTATGTTGGATCTGTGTAAATGCCTGCTTGTATGTGTGTGAGTATGTTGGATCTGTGTAAATGCCTGCTTGTATGTGTGTGAGTATGTTGGATCTGTGTAAATGCCTGCTTGTATGTGTGTGAGTATGTTGGATCTGTGTAAATGCCTGCTTGTATATGTGTGAGTATGTTGGATCTGTGTAAATGCCTGCTTGTATGTGTGTGAGTATGTTGGATCTGTGTAAATGCCTGCTTGTATGTGTGCATATGTTGGATCTGTGTAAATGCCTGCTTGTATGTGTGTGAGTATGTTGAATCTGTGTAAATGCCTGCTTGTATGTGTGTGAGTATGTTGAATCTGTGTTTAAATGGTATCTTGTATGTATGCATTGTGCTGTATGTGTGTGTATATGTTGGATCTGTGTGAAAATGGCTTCTTATTTGTATACATTGTGCTGTATGTGTGTGCATATGTTGGATATTTGTATAAATGGCTACTTGTATGTGTGTGCTGTATGTTTGGAGTATCTGACTGTGCATAGTATAAATGTGTATGTATGTATGTATGTATGTATGTATGTATGTGTACCTGTGTGTAAGCGTATGTGTGTCTTTGTAAAGTGCATGTACACATAATGTATATACTTTATATACTTATAAAGAGACGTTTCTCCCCCTTATGGGGCCCCTTCCTCCTCCCTTGCGTCCATTTTTGCTCCCCTCCTTCACCCCATATAGCATGGCCAAAACCCCCCATCCTCCCCTTCAATAGCTACAATCACAGAAGTGGGCTCTCATGTGCCTGTACTGTACAGGTACTGATAGTAAAGGGGCGTACACACACCAGATTTTTTTTAAACTACGGGTTATCAGACCCCCAGTATATACAGTATATGCTGTTACTCTGTGTCTGTATTGATCGTAAACCAGCTGCAGTGTGTGCTGATCTCTGCTACCCCCCAGTGTGTACAGTAGAATCTGTTACTCTGTGCCTGCCTGTACTGATCGTAAATCAGCAGCAGTGTGTGCTGATCTCTGCTTCCCCCAATGTGTGTACAGTATAAGCTTTTACTTAACCAGACAACAATGAATGCATCCTGTTTTTACAGGGGAAGGGGGCTCTGACCGTGTGTGTGTGTGATGGGGGGGGGGGGGCGCAATTTCAGTGTTTGCCATAGGCGCTATATTGCCCAGATACGCCCCTGCACTGCTGCCCCCACCTACCACTACTATGTGGCTTGGGAGATAACATTACCTGTAGGATGTTCTAAGATTCAAACAGAAGTGAGCAGTACAGCATGGTCCCAAGCACTGCCACCACCCATTATATATTTTGCTTGGAAATATCATGAAGAAACTTTACACTCCCTGTTGGGACTGCTGTGCACCATAACAGGTAAATATAACATTGGTGCCAGTGCTCCTCTGTGCACACTGCATGGGGTGGCTCTTTGGAGGACAATGGCCATACTGAGGCTATACATGCCCATGCTTATATCAAGAAGTACTTACAGCAACTTGACGGATGTCTCTACACACTTTTTTTTTTTAACCAGCCTCTAAATAGAAATGCAGCCTTACCCTACATTGATTGCATATGCTATGTTCCATGTGTTTAACTTTAACTTTTAAAAAAAAGGTAAAAAAAAGAGTTAAAACCAGGAAAAATGAAATTCAGGAGGTGGCCTACCTAAAAGTAATTAGTAACAATGCAAAATAACTATTTATTGGAAAATGATTATTTTTTCCATTTTACGATAACAGAAAAATATATAGACAACAGATACAAACCCTAAACAGACAATTACCTTTAAAGTGTACCTGAATTTACAAAATGAGCCACTGAGAACTGCAATAGAGATGGCCTGAACCTCCGATTTAAGGTTCGCGAACGTCTGCAAAAGTTCGGTTTGCGTGAACTTTCGCGAACCGCAATAGACTTCAATGGGGAGGCGAACTTTGAAAACTAGAAACACATTTGCTGGCCACAAAAGTGATGAAAGAGATGTTTCAAGGGGTCTAACATCTGAGTTTTTGCATGGATGAGTGGGATAGATGCCAAAAGTCCCGGGGAAAAATCTGGATTTGACGCAAAGCAGCGTTTTAAGGGCAGAAATCACATTGAAAGGCTAAATTGCAGGCCTAAAGTGCTTCAAAACATCTTGCATGTGTATACATCAATCAGGGAGTGTAATTAGAGTACTGCTTCACACTGACACACCAAACTCACTGTGTAAAGCACCGCAAACAGCTGTTTGTATAGTGACGGCCGTGCTGGACTGGTGCGCACCATGGCGAGAGTGCAGGTCGTGGCGGTTTTCAAGCCCATATCATATGGTTGCCGGGCTGTGGTAGTTCAATGATGAACAACAGTGACTCTCCAGCTAATCAAATGTGGTCTGTCCACAATGAGGCAATGACCTTATTATCTTGGGTGTGCCCCCCCCCCCTCCCCCCCCCCGAGACACTCATATAGCCGTCGGTCAATGCTTCATTGTGATACGCAAGCCCCTTCACCGTGGCAAGGTAATGATCACGAAGGAGAATTGGCACATGTACATGCCTTTTGTTTTGTTGTTGCAGCTGCAGTGCAGCCAGAAAAATTAGGTAGGCATGTACACGCACCAGAAAAATCAAAATTCAGGAATCCGCCTGGAGTCCTGGACCCTGTTGGTGGTGGCAGAGAAGGCAGTCAACCGGCCTGCAGGCAGAGATACTGTGTGGGGAGCGACTTAGTCTTGGGGCAGGCAGTCACACGGCGTGCAGGCAGAGCTGCTGTGTGTGGGGACTGACTTAGTCTTCGGGCAGGCCTGAGCGTGTTTTGCAGACCAGGCATCCGTGGTCAGATGGACCCTTCACCCAACGCTGTGTGCCAGAGATGTCACCACTTGCCTTTCAACATCACGGTAAAGTTTAGGTATCGCCTTTTTTGAGAAAAAATTGCGGCCTGGTATCTTCCACTGCGGTGTGTGGCTTTGCTTTTGTGTGCTGCTTTTCCTCAGGTGGTCATCCCATTGCAGTTTGTTCTTTGTAATCATGTGCCTTCATAAGGTAGTTGTCCCTACGAGGGTCTTGGTCTTTCCTCGGCTCAATTTTCGGTGGCAGAGAGTACAGATGGCATTGCTCTCATCTGAGGCAGACACACAAAAACATTTCCACACCGCTGAGCCCTGGGATGATGGCACTTTGGTGGTGGCGGCTGACTGAGTGTTAAGTGGGGTGCCAGAATCAGAGCAGGAGGAGGAAGATACAGTATGATATGCTTCCATGCGGAAGCTGAGAAAGATGAGATGTTCTGTGTTAAATAGTCAACTACGTCCTGACAATATTGGGGGTTGATGGCACGTTTTTTGGTTGGGGGCCGCACGAAATCACGACAGCGCGACCTCAAACTGACCTGCCAGGTGGCCTGCCTCTGCCTTTTGTCCGTATTGGGGGGGATGAAGTGAAAGGTATGCACTGACTTGACTAATACAAAGTGCAGTCACACAGGTGCAGTTAACAGGTATGCACGGAGTGGTATATCACACTGTGTGCACTCACGTAGGTAGGTGGGTGCACTGAACACAACAGGTAGGTAGATATATGCAGTGATGGGTATTACAATGTGCACCTGTCACACACAGACAGGTACCGGACAGGCACAGTGACACTGCGTGCGCTCACATAGATAGGTGGGTGCACTGTGAACAACAGGTAAGTATATGCAGTGCCAGTGATGGGTATTATAATGTGCACCTGTCACACACAGACAGGTAATAGACAGGCACAGTGACACTGCGTGTGCTCACGTAGGTAGGTGGGTGCACTGAAGTGAACAACAGGTAGGTATATGCAGTGATGGGTATTATAATGTACACCTGACACACACAGACAGGTACCGGACAGGCACAGTGACACTGCGTGCACTCACGTAGGTAGGTGAGTGCACTGTGAACAATAGTAGGTATATGCAATGATGGGTATTATAATGTGCACCTGTCACACACAGACAGGTACCGGACAGGCACAGTGACACTGCGTGCGCTCACGTAGGTAGGTGGGTGCACTGAAGTGAACAACAGGTAGGTATATGCAGTGATGGGTATTATAATGTACACCTGACACACACAGACAGGTACCGGACAGGCACAGTGACACTGCGTGCACTCACGTAGGTAGGTGAGTGCACTTAGAACAACAGTAGGTATATGCAATGATGGGTATTGTAATGTGCACCTGTCACACACAGACAGGTACCGGACAGGCACAGTGACACTGCGTGCGCTCACGTAGGTAGGTGGGTGCACTGTGAAGTTGACCCTAATGATGCACTTTGGAGGCAAATTGAACTTCCGGAAAAGTTTGCAGTTCACCACGAACACCAACCACCGAAATTCGCCGGGAGGAGCCGTTCGCCGGCGAACAGTTCGGGCCATCTCTACACTGCAAGTGCTTGCAATTTATAGGAACACCAGATATTGTTTCATTTTGGTTTAAAAGTTTTGGTTTAGCCTTGCTTTTAATGCTTAATTTAATTACAATAATTACTAGACTGCAAGCTTCTATTTGCATGATTCAAGTAGTAACAAAACAGTTCTGGGTGATAATTAGCTTGTTTGGTTTAGTATAACAAAGTTGATTAGCATCTTTGTTATCATTCAAATTGCTTTTCCTTTCCTTCCTTCCAATTCACTGAGCTTCAAATGGTGCATTTTCAGCTACTTTTTTTTATTATTTTTAAATTTGTAATCATATGTTATCAACCTTTTTTTAATAGATAAAAAAGTCTGCCAATCCCTCAGTCGTTCCCATCCAGGTTGCTACTGACAAAAGGGCCAAGCTGACCTGAAAAATACCAGTTCATATAATGTATGACATAAGGGGGATTTGCAAAAGGGAAGAGGTGGGATGTTTTCCTCCTTCCCATCTTGGAAAGCCATCTCGCCTAGGGGAGGTAGTGGAAACAACATGCATGCCTGTGGAGATGGAATTTAGGGGACTGAGATCACATAGATTTCGGGGGCTTCCAGATATCTGTGCTGCTTCCCCATTTCCATCACATACACATCTTATTTTTAAACATAAAAAATAAGAACACTTTAATAAAGAATACCTATTTTTCAGTGCTACACTGTGTCTACGTTAAAGTGAACCTCCAGACTAAAAATCTACTCAGCAGAACTGAAAAGGCTTGGTGTTTTTTTTAACAATTTCACAGCATCGGAGCTTTGTTTTTCTTACCAAAGCATACTTTTTAGCTGCATTTTTAGCTAAGCTCCACCCATCAAAGAAAACTGCCCTGGCTTTTTTCCCTGATGCTGTGCAAAGCATGATGGGATTTCCTATGTTGTTATTCACGTTGCCTAGCAACTGGGAGGGGTGATCAGCACACAGGACATTTGGAACTGTGTCTCATGCTCCCTGTCACCTCCTTTCAACCAAAAAGATGGCTGCCCCCATGAAATCAAACATTTGCCTGTTCTTTTAAAACAGGGTGGGTAAGAGATTCTATAACCTATCTATTTTAATTAACATACCTAATGTACCTTAATGACAGTATGTTTGTTTAGGCTGAAGTTCCTCTTTAATGATTGCAATTAATTATGCTTGTTTTTGTACTAAGGCTTTACTCACTAGAAATAAACGTACATAACAATACAGGAAGAATACAGGAAACCATGCAAGTGCAATGACAAGAAAAAAGTAGAGTAATTAATCACAAAAAAATTAAACACTAGTCCACTCCCTTCTCTTCTTTCAACTGTTATTCAATTCCTTATTCAATTCCCTCCCAATTTTCTCTTAGAAAATGTTTTATCTTTTGTGTAAATTAACTTGTTAGCACTCTGCAATTCATACATGCTGATGCCTTAGCAGGCATTTTATTGATAGGGTGTGAAAATATCACTTAGGAGAAAACTAGGATAAACCTATCCCTCTTGCAACAGAGACATTGGTAGATGAAGATGAGTGGTTGTTTGCTTGGAGCTGCTACAAGGGGTAAGAAAGTGAGTGACCCAAATCGTAGGGTGTGACTTGGTTACACTAGGTCGCTCATACCCATGATAGAATTAATGGGGCTGAATTCAGGTTGAATTTAGGGGCTTTCCAGATATCTGTGGGAGAGATGAGGTTAGGAAATCTCATGCTGGCTGCAGTTTTCTTTTGAATAAACAATGCATATAAATAACAAATATTTGTGTAGCCCTGACAGTTTCAGGTGATTTGACATGTTTAAGCAATGTTCAAATCATGAGTGAATCTAAAAATCGGTTGTTGTACGGCCATCATTGAGTCCAGCAGCTGAAATCAAATCAGAGTTTTCTGTTACCTGCACATCATTGCCCTTTACATTAGGCTATTAAATACACCAGCAGAGCACATGCTTGAGTGAGTCTGCATTACCAATCCTCTTCTTAGTAAACTGTGTTTGCCATTCCACTATAGAAAAAGTCTTCAGTGATCATGAATGTCTACATGACATAATCAATACAAAGCAGCCATTCAATTTTCCTTCATGGTGCTGGAAGTTTTTCCCCCTGTCTTTTTCACATGTAACGGTCTTACTGATTGTAGATCTCAGTGGTGTGATGTATGAACAATAAATATACAGATAACACACTGTTTTACAAAATGCCACTTAGTTTTAGCTATTAAAAATAGAATATACAAAAATAATTTCTCAGTTTTTAAGTTTTGTACACATCTAGAGCTATTTTGTGATGTAAGCTCATACACTATCACATTTTAGTATTTGCAAAGCTGGAGGGTGACATACATATAATTAAGACGCCATAAAATTTGGGTGCAGGGCCTTATAGGCCCATCTCGCTCCTTAATAACGACCTAAAAATCCTAACTAAAATTCTGACTACCCGAATTCATCAATTATCACAGACCTCATAGATTCTGATCAGACTGGCTTTATGCCTCACAAAACTACTGATATATCAATCTCAGGCGCATCTATACTCACATTCAGCTTTCTAAGAGCCTTCCTTCTCCCTGTGCATTGGCTTTTTTAGACATACAAAAGGCGTTCGATTCAGTGGAGTGGGAATATCTGTGGGCCACGGTATCCAAAATGGGGTTTGGCCCAAAATTTATTTCTTGGCTTAGAACCATATATAAACATCCAGGAACCAAAATAAAAATTGGCTCGGAGGTATCTGATAGCATTCAGTTGGGTAGAGGCACTAGGCAGGGGTGCCCTCTCTCCCCGGCCCTCTTCGCGATGGCCATGGAACCTATTGTGGCAGCCATATGTCAACATCTATGCATACATGGCTGTCAGGAACCGTCCCACGGCACGCCTGCGTATACGGTTTCTGACTGCGGGTTTGACCAGATCAAGCGGGGGACAGCCTTATTCAAGGCACAAGCAAGGCTGTGACCCCTAAAAAGCTTATTACTGCCACCACTAGCGGTTGCTAGACACGTCAACTCAGCTGTCGAGTGCTCAACACGCAGTCTGCGTTTTCGTATTCCGGTCAGCTTTGCGCTTAGGCCGAATACGGGAACGCCACGCGCCTACACACACAGTACAGTTGTACAGTAACACAGCACAATCAGGCACTGACTTGTAATGCAAGTTACACTGTCGTGCAGCAAAACCACTAACAGTCGTTCCGAACGATACTGTTAGCCACTCCCACTCTGCTGTCGAGCGCAGAATTGCCCCATACACACAATGCAAATACAATTTCATATGGTAGTGTTGCTCAAGCATACAATTAGGCATGGACTTATACACAGCTACACTGCAGTCTCCTCTAGGCTATGAGTGTTAGTTTAGTACAGCAGAAGTCAAGCTTATTAAGTAATAATTTAGGTGACTGCTAGTGGCCTAATGAGCCCCTTCCTTGCCTATTGACGGTGACTGGTCTATTCAATGAAGACAATGGCAGTTCCCTTGATCTCTGCCCTGAATGACTGTTTTAATCTACATAGAGACATTATCCAGGTGACACCTTCCAAAAGCCAGGCTGGCTGACATACCTACACCTCTGACAAAATATATAGCAGACAGAAAAATGACAAAATATGTCCCTGTCTTACCCTTAACCTCATAACTAGCTGCTATATTCCTGACAATGGTTTTCGTGTGGGGGGGGCTGGATGAGAGGGTATCCTTTTGCGCTGATGATTTGGTCATTTATCTTGAGTCCCCTGATACTTCCATCAAAGGAGTGCTTGAAATATTTAGGAGTTTCTCTACATTTACTGGATTAACGGGGAACTGGGGGAAATCTAAGTTGCTCCCACTGAACCACACTCCCCTAGCTTCCACTCCACTCGAAGTTGTCTCTAAGACGAAATATCTTGGAATTATGATCTCAGGGAACTCGGCTGACTATTTCTCTGATAATTTGCTTCCGCTGATACAAGTTACCAAAAAGAGACTTCTGGGGTGGCGGGGCCTTCCTCTATCTCTAATCAGTAGAGTTAACTTAATCAAAATGAAACTCCTCCCCAAGTATCTATACCTTTTTCGTAACAGTCCCGTATGGGTCCACAAAAACTTTTTCAAGAAGCTCAACTCACTATTGTCCAGCTTCATCTGGCATAGTAAAACTGCAAGACTCAGCTTGAAGAAGCTCCAGCGGCCATGGACGGAGGGGGGCCTTGCTTTCCCAGACCTTTACAAGTATTTTCTTGCTAGTCAGCTGGTTACTGCACATTGGTGGCTGGCTCAAGACAAATCTAACTCTGCTATGGTACTAGATGCGGCAATATTTGAATCCTACCAGGCACTTGCCAAAATTATTTACCGGGGTGTAAAGGCACCTTATCCTTTAACAATAAATATGAAGGTGGTACTACAGACATGGAGTGTGGTTCAGACATGGCATTCTCCCTCCCATAACACCTTCTCCCCCAGGCTCCCACAATGGAACAACCCATCCCTGCCCCACTTCTATAAGATTTCTGATCCGGTTATTTGGATTAAAAAGGGGGTAACGCATTTAGAACACATAATTATGGCTAGGAGACTTACAGACTTTAATTCTCTTAAAAACACTTTCTCACTCCCTAATAACTATCTGTTCAGGTACATACAGCTGAGGCATGCATTCGCTGCGCAGTTTAGGCGAGAGCCAGTCAAACTGATTTCCTCTGCTATTGAGGATGTGATCATAAATGAAAATCTTACCAAAGCTGTTTCAAATATCTACCAAAATGTAATCTTGATCACTGAGCCTCATATAACCATATATAAGCAGCCCTGGCTTCAACTTATACCTGACCTTGATGATGAAGACTGGGAGGATGTATGGATTAAACCTTTTAAATACTTAATCTTCACCAGAGATAAATTAATCCAATTCAAAATTCTTCATCAAGCTTATCTGACTCCTTCCAAAATAATTAAATTTGATCGAGCAGGCTCTGGTCTATGCTGGCGCTGTGGTGCTGCCACGGCTGACTTTGAACACATTTTTTGGGAATGCCCTTTGGTTGCTGAGCAATGGAAGGACATATGCAAGATAACTGGGTCTGTTGCCAAAACTCATATAACACCGGAACCTATGTTTTGCTTATTGGGTAATGTACACTCACTTGCTCCTACAAGAGCCCAAAGGAGCCTGATAGGCTTACTCCTATATAGGGAGTGCAGAATTATTAGGCAAATGAGTATTTTGACGACATCATCCTCTTTATGCATGTTGTCTTACTCCAAGCTGTATAGGCTCGAAAGCCTACTACCAATTAAGCATATTATATTGTGTGGTCTAATGACATCAACACCCTATATCAGGTGTGCATAATTATTAGGCAACTTCCTTTCCTTTGGCAAAATGGGTCAAAAGAAGGACTTGACAGGCTCCGAAAAGTCAAAAATAGTGAGATATCTTGCAGAGGGATGCAGCACTCTTAAAATCTGAAGCGTGATCATCGAACAATCAAACGTTTCATTCAAAATAGTCAACAGGGTCGCAAGAAGCGTGTGGAAAAACCAAGGCGCAAAGTAACTGCCCATGAACTGAGAAAAGTCAAGAGTGCAGCTGCCAAGATGGCACTTGCCACCAGTTTGGCCATATTTCAGAGCTGCAACATCACTGGAGTGCCCAAAAGCACAAGGTGTGCAATACTCAGAGACATGGCCAAGGTAAGAAAGGCTGAAAGACGACCACCACTGAACAAGACACACAAGCAGAAACGTCAAGACTGGGCCAAGAAATATCTCAAGACTGATTTTTCTAAGGTTTTATGGACTGATGAAATGAGAGTGAGTCTTGATGAGCCAGATGGATGGGCCCGTGGCTGGATTGGTAAAGGGCAGAGAGCTCCAGTCTGACTCAGACGCCAGCAAGGTGGAGGTGGAGTACTGGTTTGGGCTGGTATCATCAAAGATGAGCTTGTGGGGCCTTTTCGGGTTGAGGATGGAGTCAAGCTCAACTCCCAGTCCTACTGCCAAATTCTGGAAGACTCCTTCTTCAAGCAGTGGTACAGGAAGAAGTCTGCATCCTTCAAGAAAAACATGATTTTCATGCAGGACAATGCTCCATCACACGCGCCCAAGTACTCCACAGCGTGGCTGGCAAGAAAGGGTATAAAAGAAGAAAAACTAATGACATGGCCTCCTTGTTCACCAGATCTGAACCCCATTGAGAACCTATGGTCCATCATAAAATGTGAGATTTACAAGGAGGGAAAACAGTACACCTCTCTGAACAGTGTCTGGGAGGCTGTGGTTGCTGCTGCACGCAATGTTGATGGTGAACAGATCAAAACACTGACAGAATCCATGGATGGCAGGCTTTTGAGTGTCCTTGCAAACAAAGGTGGCTATATTGGTCACTGATTTGTTTTTGTTTTGTTTTTGAATGTCAGAAATGTATATTTGTAAATGTTGAGATGTTATATTGGTTTCACTGGTAAAAATAAATAATTGAAATGGGTATATATTGGTTTTTTGTGAAGTTGCCTAATAATTATGCACAGTAGTCACCCGCACACACAGATATAGCCCTAAAATAGCTAAAACTAAAAACAAACTAAAAACTACTTTCAAAAATATTCAGCTTTGATATTAATGAGTTTTTGGGTTCATTGAGAAGATGGTTGTTGTTTAATAATAAAATTATTCCTAAAAAATACAATGGGCCTAATAATTCTGCACTCCCTGTATTACTATAGGAAAGCAATAGTACTAAATTGGAAACAACCCGCCCCGCCTACTACTCAGTACTGGAAAAAACTAATAAATAACTCTCTCCATCTGTACAAGGCTGCCTACATCGCCAGGGGGTGTGCTCCCAAGTTTAAAAAAGTATGGGGTCCCTGGATGTTGAATAAAGCTACTGTACAACAATTCTCTCTAAGTAATTTGTATACATTCAACTGTACCTCTTTGTTCCAATATCGGGTGGATGTCTCCTCTGCTGAGTTAGAGAGCATGTAATACTAAGCTATAATCAGCCTGGGTTAATACTACATTTTACTGAATAAAGGGAGGGGGGACACCAAGAGCCCAATAGTGTGATATTGTATAGATGACAATTAATAATGAGTAATATAACAATTTAATACTCTCAAACCAGGGTTACCATTAGGCAACCACTGTGAAGGCAGGTGGGAAGATTAACCTGACCCCACTCAGGATTAAAAGTCGCTCTCTTTAGATAGGAAGAAGATGGGTACAACCCTCCACCAAGGGTGGACTTAGCAATATGTAGAAGCTTTCCAGAGGCGCCAATAGAATAAAAGTCACTTAAACAAGCTTAAAACCGATGGGGCAGTGGTGGGCCTATCCCACCTATGCAGACAAAGCAAACAGAGGCGCTCAGTGTGGTTTTGATGCTGTTAAGCTGTATGCTCCTTTTTGATTGGCCTGATGAAGCAGGATTGAGCCCGTGAAACGCGTTGCCTATTTTTACTGTGGAGTATAAATAAAATTGTTGTTTGACTGTTGATGCCACAGTCCTTCCTTTGTTTGCTTTGTCTGCATGGATGGGATAGGCCCACCACTGCCCCATCGGTTTTAAGCTCGTTTAAGTGACTTTTATTCTATTGGCGCCCCTGGAAAGCTTCTACATTTTAATGAATGGTTTGGTCATTTTGGATCCTGGAATATATGTATGTATTTATCCTGTCTAAACTACTACTCACTGCATTTGATGCGATGGATGTGATGTGTCATTTTTTTTTTAATTTTTTTTTTTTTTTATTGTAACTTGTTACATTTTTTCCTTTCCTCCTCACCTGCGTGTGTTGGAGTTAGGTTATTTTTGTACGTTTTGTACTGTGTTAAGAAAATCTACAAAAAAAAACATTTGGGTGCAGGGTTAAGCCCAAAAAAGGCTCACCCTGCTCCTGCATAAGTCCCAGCAGTATTATTTTACTGTTCCCCCCTAAGCTGCCGTGGACTTTGGGGCAATACACAATTCGGCACCCAACTATTTTATCTGTTTTTATTGTAATTTGTGCTCCATCTTTTGACGGCACCCAAATGATTGACTGAGCAACGCTATAGCTGTAAGTCACAATAAGGGATGGCGATTGTAACAAAGCTTTCACAAACAAGCACTGGGCAAAAACATGGCAGGCCTGAATGTAGTAAATATTAGAGCAAGTCTACAGAAATTACAACAAGTTAATGATGAGGAACTGCCACTAAATATACCCGGAGATCTCATTTTACACATTCAAGTCACACAAATCTGAAACACGATATGCCAGTTCTGACATTTTGGTTGAATTAAACGAGTTGTATACCATTACAGAAGTTTTGCTGTGTCTTATTCTTGCTGAATTGGGGAAGGGGGGAAAGAGGGGGTCAATAATATGTGAGTCATGACAGTCTTTTCTATAATGAACTCACAATGTTTTCTATGTTCAGAAAGGTTACTGTTTCCCTACTGACATGCCTGAGCTTTTGTACTCCACATAAATCTCACAGAGGGACTGGCAACACACTGCAGAACTTCTCTGTACAATCTAAGCTATACATTTGTCAGAGCATTGCTATACAGATAGAATCAATATTTAGCCCTGTTACAGCAAATTATGTACAATTATGTACCAATGTTCGGCAAAGCACACATTACAAGCTTATTACAGACCCCTAAATATCAATCCTAATCTATGTGTTTTCCAAAGTATATATTATATGTTTTTAGTAGGTAAAATTGCCTTACTTTAGAAATGGGTAGTAAAAAGTAAATCCAGAAATTATTGATTTTCACATTGTGCACTTCTCATTGAATACCAAAAAGGGCTGTTATGTCTGAAACAGGGTGAGAGCAGCATTTCCAGTTCTTTTTTTTTTTTTTTTATCCTAACTGTATTCAATTAAAATGAGTGCTTTTTCATCCACAATGTAATTTACCATACTTAAAGATAATGTATAAGTGCATTTTAAAGGACTACTGTTGAAAAAATCTTAAAAATATATGTAAACACATAAATAAAAAGTATGTTTCTTCCAGAGTAAAATAGGCCATCAATTACTTTTCTCCTATGTTGCTGTCACTTACAGTAAGTAGTAGAAATCTGATATCACCCACTGGTTTTAGGGTAGTCCATCTCTCCAGAGGGGGTTCTCAATATGGTCTTTATTCTTTATAAAGACACTCTCCACAAAATATTTATATAACAATGCTTGTCAGACTCTCTGCTCACTGTACACTTTTTTGGCAGTTGGACAAAGCAACTGCCATTCACTATGTGCTTTTACAAAATTAAGAAAACCCTCCATGAGGAGATGGGCTAGTCCAAAACTGATCGGTTTTCTGGAAGAAACTTACTTCTTATCTGTATATGTTTACATATATTTTAAATTTTAAGATTTTCGTGGGGTGGTCCTTTAATATGGGTATTTTCATTTTGTATATTAAATGTTAAAAATATCAAGGCTTCTCAATTTACAGGCACTCAAATGTCATTAAAATGAGATAAAACCATATGCCAAAATTTAAATGATTATGGGACAGTTTAAAATATACTAATAAACCACGTGCACACAGGATGCTGGGGTAAGAGAAAGCTCAATGGCATACCAGTTATCATGGTGTTCTCTCATGCATTGAGACTGCTGTTCATGGTCTCAAAAGATTTAGTATACAATGGTATACTGAGATGTCTTGTTCTTCTGCAGATACGTTATATTTTGTGATCTTGAGAGATTTCAGTCCTTTTTCAATTTACTTTATCCAGGGGCGTAACTAGAAGTCCCCAGGCCCCCCTGCAAGAATTTGAGCACCCCCCCACCCCCACCCCAACCTGGGGCCCGCTCATGGCCGTTTTATGGGGGCAGGAGGGGTCGCAGCATGAGGGGAGAGCTTGGTAGCACGTCGGTGGGGACTGGGGAGGGGGGACGGCCCCCACCCGCTCCCTCACCTGGGGCACTCCCCTCTGCGCTCCCCTCCTGCATCTATGTAAGTGTTAGCAGCGGCGTCAGCAGCAGCTATAATTACCTCCATCCACCACCGGAGGTCGCCGATTTACAAGGGCTTCACATTACTTTCACATTACTTCCTGTTTTAACAGGAAGTAATGTGAAGCCCTTGCAGATGGGCAACCTCCATGGTGGATGGAGGTAGTTATAGCTGCTGCCGCCGCCGCCGCCGCTGCCACTTACATAGAGGCTGGAGGGAAGCGCAGAGGGGAGAGCCCGGGGTGAGGGGGGGGATCTACTCCCCTCCCCACCAACGTGCTACCAAGCTCTCCCCTCATGCTGCAACCCCTCCTGCCCCCCCCCAAAATTACCATGATTGGGCCCCAGGGGGGCCCATGTGCCGCCCCCCCTCGGGGGCAGGGGCTGCTTCCCCTATTGTTACGCCAGTGCCTTTATCTCCAAAGTAAAGTATTTTTACCCTTTAGCAATAAAAGCCTTTTAAGCCTCCAGAAAGCAAGAAGATATTCAGAATAATCTTGGCAGTACTTTCCTAACTGTTTGTTGGTACTTTTTCAATTGCAACATGCTGAAAAGTTATTTTTCATAGGAGATGAAAAATTTTATTGTATAAGGGCATTTCTGAGATTTTGAATCCTCTGTATTTTTAATTTAAAGAGGCTTTCTGACAATTAATATTTTAAAGAGATTTCTTAGGGCAGATTTATCTTGACAGATGCATAGCAAACTGGCACAAAACTGAAATAGGGACAGCGCACACCAAAAAGCACAAGTGTAATCGCAAATGCTCAGCGCTTTTTGAAGTGATTTTTCAGAGCCATTCTAGGCATGTGCCTAGCGATTTTTAATCATATCTAGTGAGTTTTGGAGTGTTTTGGTTTAGCGTTTATTTTTTGTTACAGTGGAGCTGGAACTGAACAGCTACTGCAACACAAACGCTTGGAAAATTGCTCTGTTCTAGCGCTTTTCAGAGCGATTTTCCACTTTTCTATACTTAACATTGAGGCTGAATCGCCTCAAAAAAAGTGCAGAAATGCTACAAGACCCGCATTTGCATTTAGAAGAAAATCACATTGCTCTGGTGTGATCCATCCCATTCAAATACATTAGCTAAGCGCTTTTCAAAGCGCTGGCATTTTTAAAAGCGTTCAGAAGCGCTCTTGGTGTGCACAAGCCCATAGGCATGTAGAGCAATCAGCTGCAATCATTGTTTTATTTACAAATGAAATCTGAGTGAGTACTATGGATGGTTTAGTTTTCGCTTTATTTATTTTTTTTGCTCATGCCTTGGTGAATAAAACCTGTTGAGATTTACTGTCCTCCATAGGTTACTTATATTTGACTCTTGTCAGGTTACTTCAGTTTGTTTTTCTATTAAGATTAACTGAGGGGCTGCTGTACATATGCTAGATATGTGTACACATTTTGAGACATAAATTACTTTATAAAGTGCTGTGCTAACAGCACATGAAAACACAACAAAGGGTCCCCACCTGAAATAAGACTTGTTTTAACAGACACATCTGAGTTGGTGTAAGCAGATCCTTTCATTTGATATGCAATTAACTATTTTATCATGGAAACCTGAAAAATGTGGTTAATAGTATTATTATTATTTATTGTATTTATAAAGTGCCAACATATTATGCAGTGCTGGACAATAAATATGTGATACAAGGATGACAGACATAACAAGGTAATACAACATAGAACAAAGTTATACAAGGCAAACGGTTTGTTTATTACATTGTTAAAGTGAACCAGAGATGAAGCACCCCCATGTATTTTACCCTATATATCAGTGGGGACATTAGAAAAAAACCACCTACCTTGATCTCTGTTTTATTCTTCACTGCTCAGCCTGCTTGTTAGCAGCCCTGATAGAATTCCCGACTGAGCGTTCTGTCTGGCTTTGCTTAGGAATCATTATAGCTGAGTCATTATAGCAGAGCCAGAAAGCAGTGAAGGATAAAAAAGAAAGTAGGGTAGGTGTTTTCTCCAAAGTTCCCACTGATATATTTGGTAAAATACATGAGGGTGCTTCGCCTATGGTTCACTTTAAAGGGAACCCAAGGTGGGAGTCATTTAGACAAATGTATTTCCTTTTAATAATGTAAGTTGCCTGGCTGTCCCCCTGATTCTGTGTCTTTAATACTTTTAGCCATAAACCCTGAACAAGGATGCAGACCAGGTGCTCTAACTCAAGTCTTGCTGGATTAGCCACATGTTTCAGGGTTGAGATTCAGGTACTGATGCCAAAAGATAAACAGGACTTCCAGACAACTAGTATTGTTTAAAAGGAAATACATATGAAGCCTACATATTACTCTCACATCAGGTTCACTTTAAAGCGTCCGAGATGAAAAACTAACTATAAAAAGTAACTTGTCTATATATCTTATCTAAAATTTACACAGAAAAGCTATCTGCAAACAGCTTCAACAGTATATGATTATTTCTTCATGTGATACAATGAAAGCAACCATGTTCTGTTTGTAATCATTACACACAGGCAAGATGATCTGTATTTCCAGCCCTCAGCCTGTGAAAACTTCACTCCCCACTCTTCCTCCCTCCTCCCATATGCCTTTGAAATCTCTGACTAGAAACACATCCTCCTCCTCCTGCCCAGACTGAGTTCCCATAAGCCCTTGCTACATGAGTCTGAGAGTGCCAATGCATTGGAGAAGCTGTGGGTGAGGCTTGTTAAGTTTATAGGGAATTAGAGTATTGGGCTTGAGGAATGCCCTATAAACTATATGAAAGGAGCACAATTATGCAATGAGTAAAAGTTTATCTTGGATCCACTGTAAGGACCTCTAGCCAGACAGCTACTGGTGCAGTTTATTATTAGTGAACCCATGGGATTTGTAAACTAAGTTAAATCCCATGATAAATACTTATTTGTAATGTAAAGTTTTAATAAGAATAAAAATCCTGTTCTTAGTACACAAGTAAACATTAAAAATGAATTTTAAATTAAACAAACAGAAATTCAATATTTACTGTGTAATGAAAACTATACATTCCATTTTATCTCTGCAGTATGCTTCCTGGCTTGTCCTGTGGGTGTCGTGGAATGTATTTATTATTTGCTTGTATTTGGAAGCTGGAGACCTTTCCAGGGTAAGACACCATTTTATATATATATTTATATCCAGTTGTCACTTTGGTTGTTGGTAGAACCTATCATGCTCTGGTTAAGTTACACATCAGTGATCTGCTGAGATTGATTTTTGTTAAATTGTTTAACCTAATTGGAGCTCTTTAACATTTTTCTATGCATTATTCAGAGCATAAAAATTACTGTACATTCAGCTAAGAATTTAGAAAAATTTGAGTAAATTGAAAATGCCCTTGCACCCATGGCAACAGTGTTCTGTTGAAGTCCAGATTGTGTAGCAACTCCTACATAGCTGCATAAGTAATTATCTACACAAAGCTGGAGTTTACATCACCTGCATTTGTCCTGATACTCTCAGGGCTGTTTCCACTGAGCCAGTGTGCATCTCATGGGATGCAAACCAGCACTTGCAGTGACACTTCCAATTCCCTGTAGCCATCTGTAGGGATTTGGGTGTGTGCTGCGGTAAACTGCAGCATGCTGTCCGAATCGCACCAGCGTGTGATTTGGATGGTACACCTATTGACGGAACAGTTAGTGTTTCCCTGCTGAAAGTGCATGCTGGGAAATGCTGCTGATTCTGCCCATGTGAAAATAGACCCTTAACCATGAAAATTCTATATACTGGATTCTGAAATACTGTGGAATGCTTGTATTTTTCTGCACATAAAAATATGAAACTGATTTTTTTTTCATTATACTTGTAAAAGAAAGCGCTAAACTGAATATATGGTTCAAAAAAAGTAATTTTCCTTTTAATGACCTACTATTTTTTTACTTTTTAAAATTGTTCTTCAGCCAAAACTTTTTTTTTTTATTCTGAGTATAAAGATGAATCAACTGACTAGGTGTTATTTCTATCTGTGCCCCTATGAGGGCCCTTTCACACCAGAGGGCTTTTTCGGCGTTTTACCGCCACGGCCGAAGTTGGCGTTTTCCTAGGTAAAAGAAAGTCCATAGACTTTCATTTTACCATTCACACTAAACGCTGCGTTTTGGAGCGTTGCGTTTCAACGCTCCCAGGCGCTTTTTCTAGGCCTACCGCGGCGTTTCTCATTACAATTGACTGTAATGTAGAGGCGTTAAAACGCCTTCAAAACGCCTTCAAAACGCCTGCAGCCAAAACGCAGCGTTTTAGCCTTTCACCGCTGCCTGTAGTGTGAAAGAGCCCTTAAGGATTTACATATAGCCATAATTGTAAAAAAATAACTAAACAAAATTCATTTTGTAACTTAGTTTAGTGTAAAATAAGTCTATACAGTAATATGAATTAGTAGCACCACAAAAAGAAAGCCAGTTCCACAGCCAGAGGTATTTTGTGTGAATGGCATTTTGTTTGAAATGGTAAATTTTCACTTAGCACAGATAAAAGAGTCCTTTGAGGCCATAATGCTGTATTAGTTGTCATTTTTGGCATATTGCTTATTAGCCAGCTATTCACATTTCACATTCATGTTTTCATTTCATGCATTCACAGCTGAATATAAATATGACACTAACCCATAATGATACGCATAAGTATTTGCTCTTGTTATAAAATGACATGCAGAGGCTGAAAATATATTACATTAAATTAGTTTGGAATGGAGAATAAAACATACCCTTCAGGCAAGTGATGAATTAAAGCATAGCCTTATTCAAAAGTCTCCATAGGAGGTAAGTTTATAGTGCTCTTTTGTATGGGCCAAATTCAAGCCTATTAGTATCGCTTTAAAAAACATAAATTAAGTCTGATATCACAAGCTTCCAGCTAATGTGATATACTCAGCCCAATGACGCTTTTATACTGAATGTCTCCAAAGGGATTTTTAAAGCAATAAACTGTTTGTTGTAACCTTGACATTTCAGTTGGAACATTTGGGTAGACTTTCTCTGGCAAACAGAACTTTTTAAAGTGAGTATCATCTCTCAGATAGAAAATAGAACACGCCTAAAAACTGGAGAAATGTCTGGTATAGGTTGCATCCCGTTTGGGTAGATAGTTTGAGCCTGATTGTATTTTAAAATAACATATGCTTATAGCATTTTCTACAAATGTGGGGTATTACAGCTTTTGGTGCCCATTAATGGTGCTGTTTTTAGCGAACAATCTTATTTTATTTTATTCATTTATATTATTATTATGAAGATTGAAGGAAAAGTCATACTTTATTGATCCACAGCATTAAATAATCCAACTTGCAATCCTATCTAAAACAGTCACGATCGTATCTCAATCAACCATTTCTTTAAGGAAATGATCAATAATGTAATCGTTCAGGATTGATTGGGCTCACCAGCTTCTCTGTTTTCATACGATATGATCTGAATAATTTGATAAAAAGAATGGTTGTTTACTAAAAAGTGTACAGTTAATTGACACCTTAAAGAGACACTGTAACTAAAAAAAATCCCTCTGGGAAATACTTAAAGTAACACTATTAAACCAAGTATTCTAAAATGACAATGTACAAATAATGTCTAAGTACTGTAGCTGTGTAAACATTTTCCTACTTTTCATGTTAAATATCAGAGGCAAAAGCTTTAATTCATTGTGTGTAGGATTTAGCTCTATTTGGACAAATCTTTCTCAAAAGGGGTGTCTGCTTCAATGCGCAACCGTTTTTTTTTGTTGTTGTTGCATATTGGACTATATATATTTTTCTCTGCAAGCCAAAAAAAAAGTATTAAAAGCTGTGGCGTCACAGACAATTGCAAATGTTTATAACAAGTTACATTTCCTCTGCTCTCTGCAGATAGCTCAGTCAGAGACAGGCAGAGCTTTCTCTCACACACACAGGGCAGATGATCTGTAAGGGAATTCCCCCTCCCCTCGTGGCTCACTCTGCCGTCAGATTAGAGCAGACTGCTGTCAGTTTAGAGTGAACGTAATTTAATACAGCAAACAAAAGAGATAAGCAAGTGAATTGTATTCGTTATTTACCAGCACTTCAGGAACTCTTTCAAACCCACATTAAAAAAAAAACATGTTAATCGATAGTGTTTGTGGCGAACATTACGGAAAGTCGTGTGCGTAATCGCCAACGATTTTCGTATGGTCCTGCACAATGACTGTCAGTCCTGGGTAGAATAAAACACAAATATCTTTCCTTTGCTCTCCTCCACTGACAGCACAGCCCCTCACCCCCACATTCTGTGTCAGGTCAGCAAAGAATTTCACACCTGGTCAACCCCCCTGGGTAGAGCCATTTGGCACACAGCTCATGTCTCCCCAAGCCAGCTCAAACCAGTAAGATAAGAAGATTCCCTCCAAACTCATAAGCTTCAAACAAAGAGAACTTTAATTTATTAATAATTCAAAATAGGTTTGGCACAGCAAGAAACAAATTACATTTCCTGATACCTAGAAATCAGTCCTATCATTCACTTGAATTGCAATTTTCTAGCTATCAGGAATCTGTAGAGAAACCATTTTATCCTGCCTGCGTAGAGCGAATGCAATAGAATAGGCATGTATAGCCTCGTTTGATACAGGGTCGCAAGCCGCTTATGAATATAGTCTCGGATTTGCGATGCGCCAATCTGGGGCGGAGTCACACAGATTATTAATAAATTGGTACATTTCTTGCTCTGAGTCTGAGGGTGGCAACCTGGCTTCCAGGAGATAACCCTGCCTTAAACACACCTACTTTCCAGGTAGTGACAGCCCCAGAACTCAGGTCCTATAAAAGTGGGGCGGGACCAAACCTGCCCAGTTCTCCAAATTCCATCGACCAGGAATGTCCATGCAGGCGCTTAAGGAGAGCCAGCGCCTGCAGTGCTCAAGGACTCTAAACCTGAATGCCTACTTTTAAACTGGACTCTGTTTCTTCATTCTCTAAATGGACTATCAGCCATAACTAAGTAAGAATGTTCTGATTTTAATCCCTTTTATTTTTAAGCTCTGTGTGTATATGTTAATTGGTGTATATAACTTATGTAATGCATTTTTGTTATTAAACGTTTAAAAATCGTTTAGCGGTTATGACCTGTTGCTGAACATACACAATCGTACCTATTCTCCTGAAATCGCTACCCTGTGTTTAATAGAAGTGTGCCTTTATAACTCGTATGCGTGAACCCGGCCCAGATATAACGATCTGACCCAGGTTCCTGCATACTGCTAGGGGTTAATAGAGCGTTCTCCAAGTCCTAGTATAATTACAGTAGCGGGCTGTGTAACTCGCTTGGTGGCAGATCTTTGAATTGTATATGTGAGGTGAATCCGTTGGCATCCGAACGCTCCCTTCGCGAGTCAGTTCATCAAATTGCGAACGCGGGTTACCCTTCGTGATGAACAAATGACCGTGTGAGAGGATTTCTGACGCTGATTGATTTACACCATCCGCAGACCGGCCCTGCGGTCTGTGACAGTGTTCCTTTAACTTGGGATGGGAAGCCTCTGGATCCTAACGAGGCTTTCCCCATCCACCTGTGTCCTTCCATTCCAGCGCTGGCTCACCCTGAAACCACAGCGACTCGTGCCTATGCAGTAGAGTGGACTTGATCGTGTTTAGCTATTTCCGCCTGAGGCCGATCAGAGAGCTGCTGCTGCGCCTGCACTGGAGATAGGAAAGGTAAATATTTATTTACATCCACTTACCTGGGGCTTCCTCCAGCCTCTACCAGCCGTCCTGTGCCCTGGTGGTCCTGGGTCCTCTCCGGCACAAGATCACCACTGCACATGCATGAGCGGCTCTCAGAGCTGCACTGACATCATCCCAACTGTACTGCGCAGATGCAGTAGTTCTGCGTCTGCGTAGAGATTGGAAAACTCATTACAGTTTGCTATTATATTATCTTCTTTGCACAGACCAGTTGTTATAAGCATCCATCCAC
Source organism: Hyperolius riggenbachi (assembly GCF_040937935.1). Taxonomy (NCBI): domain Eukaryota; kingdom Metazoa; phylum Chordata; class Amphibia; order Anura; family Hyperoliidae; genus Hyperolius; species Hyperolius riggenbachi. Next base: position 292,514,819 of record NC_090649.1, read on the forward strand.
ATGGATAGAATTCGTGATCACAGCATAGCCATGATTCACGAGCGTTTTCTCACTATCCGACATCCTGATCCTAATCCGTGATTAGGAATTGATCACGGAATTCAATTATTCCAAGTATTCAGCCAGTGATCATGGCCATGATCACGGAAGAAATATATGTGATTATCACCTGAAAACCCGCCAACTTAAGCGGTTAATAGCAAAGCCCCTTACATGGTAGAAACACAGAATTTGTCAGATATGTTAAGAGGAATAAGGCTATATGTTAAGACTATAAGGTCTTTTTTTCAAAAATGAAATAAAATAACAGACTGCGCTACTCTGGAATGCTAAATAATTGTTATTTATTAATGGAGAGTTAAAACTCAGCTTACCCCTGCTGGTAATTAAATGACAAAAAAGTGGAGCAGCTGATGATGTGGTTCAGTAACCACACAATATATGTACATATATCTTAAAAAATATAAAAACAAATAAAAAACATCAAATGAAGTTGGTGCACTTTTTAAGGTTGCCTGGCAGTTCCAAAAGGATGGCTGCTAAAAGAACCAATTCCTAGGTGTGCCCAAACTCAAATGACTTGAGCGTTAACATGTGATGGATCCCTCAATAGGACGGTGATGTGTGATAAATCCCTCAGTAGATGACGATGAGGTTCTTATTCCATAGAAACAGACGCAGCACACTGATATAGGTAAATGAATTGGTTCAATCTCACCCTCCTGTTGCTGCTGAGCAGTGTTGTAGTCCGCTTCGCAGGAGCCGCTCGATCTCACCCGCCCCGGCCGGTGGCAAGGTGAGAGAGACTGGATGGCGAGATCACGTCGGGCAAGTGTACCCGGCTCCCCTCATAGGCTGTAGGTGATATTTCAGCATTGGTGAGGCTTCCGTGCAGAGGCTTGTTGGTTATCTGCCACAGAGCTCCAGCTCACCTCCTTCCCCTCTGGATGTGACGTCACAAGGGCAGCCAGCGCTAACGTTTCGGGAGGAACGCCCCCCTTTCTCAAAGCAAAGGGGGGAGCCTTGCTTTGAGAAAGGGGGGCGTTCCTCCCAAAACGTTAGCGCTGGCTGCCCTTGTGACGTCACATCCAGAGGGGAAGGAGGTGAGCTGGAGCTCCATGGCAGATAACCAACAAGCCTCTGCACGGAAGCCTCACCAACGCTGAAATATCACCTACAGCCTATGAGGGGAGCCGGGTACACTTGCCCGACGTGATCTCGCCGTCCAGTCTCTCTCACCTTGCCACCGGCCGGGGTGGGTGAGATCGAGCGGCTCCCGCGAAGCGGACTACAACACTGCTCAGCAGCAACAGGAGGGTGAGATTGAACCAATTCATTTACCTATATCAGTGTGCTGCGTCTGTTTCTATGGAATAAGAACCTCATTGTCATCTACTGAGGGATTTATCACACATCACCATCCTATTGAGGGATCCATCACATGTTAACGCTCAAGTCATTTGAGTTTGGGCACATCTAGGAATTGGTTCTTTTAGCAGCCATCCTTTTGGAACTGCCAGGCAACCTTAAAAAGTGCACCAACTTAATTTGATGTTTTTTATTTGTTTTTATATTTTTTAAGATATATGTACATATATTGTGTGGTTACTGAACCACATCATCAGTTGCTCCACTTTTTTGTCATTTAATTACCAGCAGGGGTAACTCTAAAGCATTCTTCAGCCGTAGGCTGAGTTTTAACTCTCCATTAATAAATAACAATTATCTAGCATTCCAGAGTAGCGCAGTCTGTTATTTTATTTAATTTTTTATTAAGGTTTGGGATCCCTTTACAGAATTTGCTGCTACAGACATAGGCGCAGCGCTGTCTGTGTTTTTTTTTGCAGCAGGAGTTGTCGCGTAAGCCATGGGACCTAGAGGTGGTTCTACAGCGGTCGTTACAATTTTGGTTTGGAGCAGCAGGAGTTGTCGCGTAGGCTATGGGACCTAGAGGTGGTTCCACAGTGGTCGTTACAATTTTGGTTTGGAGCAGCAGGAGTTGTCTCGTAGGCTATGGGACCTAGAGGTGGTTCCACGGCGGTCATTATTTACAATTACAATTGGTGCTGAAATAATTCCGATTTTCATGCAGAAATCCTGTTGGTTGGTTCTTGCTAAGCCTCTAATTGGTGCTGAAAATCAGATTTTCTTGCAGAAATCCTGTTGTTTTCACTTCAAGCTTTTTCTAGGGTCTTCCTTGTGATTGGCGTAAAAAATACTGCATTCCGACGGAATTACGCATAGCAATTCCGGAATTCTGTCGGAACGGTATAGCAATTCCGTTCCGATGCAATGGAACAGAATCGCCAATTTCCGACCGGAATCGCAGAAAACGGAATTCCGCGGAATGAGGTGAGCATCCCTAGGTAAGACTTGCAAAAAGTAAAATGTTAGAGTTCAGGTCAAAACTGAACTCAGAATTAAAGGCAATTGATCTCTGCTCATGTGAATGTTGGTAGCACACACTGGAATTCATCCCAAATCATTCATCATGTGACAGAAGCAGCTTCCCTTTTAAAGGGTTTAGCAATAAATAGGAGGGTCTAACCCCTTACCGCACTATTCAATATATACAGTAATATTTTTGGGGGGGCTCTAAGGGCCCGTTTCCACTTGTGCCGCACGCATCAGTGAGACGAGCGTCGGCACTTCCAGGTGTGCGGGAAGGCAGGCGAATCCCAGAAGTCGTGCCATGCACGGCTATGGGATTCGCAGCCTCCCGTGCAAAAACTGTGGGCAGTGTCAGATGAATCGCTAGGGTAAGCGATTCGCCAGTGGCGCCATAGTTTTCTATGGCAGAGTTTCCCCGCGCGATTTGCCTGCGGGGAAACTGTGCGGTTTCGGATCGGTTTCCGCTCCAATGGAGACGGGCTCTCAATGTTGTACTTACCATCTTCAGCCACCTTTCTTCATAGTTCAGGCAAGTCTACTGTAGGCACTTAGGGGTTAAGTCACTATAACAAATAGCGTGCCTTATCAGAGTTAACACACCTTATCAGAGTTAACCCGCCTTATCAGATTAGCATAGCGAGTGCTACGAACTTATGCCTGCTAATTGGCAATGACGAGAGCTCCACACGTCCTGCCCTTTATTACATAAAACCAATATATAATAATAAAATATGGTGCATTATGATTAGTTTTTTGTGTTTATTTGCAAATGTAATTATGAAAGATGCATAGATGTGACTGTGAATGATTAAAGTGGATCTCTTTGGTATAGTAGATAGCGCTCCAACATGCACATAATCAGCAGCAAACTTCATATAAATGATTGCACTCACCCTGTCCGATTGACCATTACTAGACTGGTCATAAGATCGCTCATGTGTTGTCCTCCACAATCAGTATCTCTGCTCCGTTGCTCCTTCTTCCTATTGCTGCCGGTCTAAGCTGTCATATGTATCTCATTGGATGAGAGAAGCTCACATAGTACAGTTCCATTTGATAAAAAGTAGGTTTTATTATAAAAAATGCACTCACAATCTGTAGGGTCAGATAAAGCGCTCAGAGTTTTAGGAACGGGCTCTCCCCTGTGCCTCCCGGTCAGGCTCGTTAGGTCGGCTCCCGCCGTTCGTCCACCACTTGCAATTAAAATTCCCGCGCTGTGCGCTCTGTTCTTCCTGACAGTCCGAGGTAGTTCAACCAGACGCGTTTCGTCACTACGCGTGACTCATCAGGGGTGACTATTATTTAACAAAGCGGTGACGCTTAATTCAGAACTTTATCTTTATTGGGGGGGTTTTGTGTGTGTATAGTGGCTTAACTATTGTGTGATCATCCAGCTGTAGCGCTTACCCTAGAATCTTGCATTAAAGTGGATCTGAACTCTTGCACAGGACAGAAGAAAAACATAGAGAAATTCACACTGTATGTATTCAGAGAGTTTAGCCTGTTTAATTCCTCCTCATTTGTGTCTAATCAAATGTTTTAATTTGTTCTCTCCTCCGTGTCACATGACTGCCACTGCAGAGAAGGCAGATAAGCTCATTTGAAAGCACAGGATATTAACAATATGTCTCCTTCCATTAAATCAGGAAGTGGAAACAGTGCAGATTTATTTTAGGATTTGTTCCAGGTGTAACAAAGAAATGCTTTTATTTAAAGGTTACTATGCTGTTGCGTATCTTTTAGAGCAGACAGGACGTTCTGAGTTCAGGTCTGCTTTAATAATGATTTCTAGTGTATTATACCAGTAGCTACTCTACTTAAAGGGATACTGTAGGGGGGTTGGGGGAAAATGAGTTGAACTTACCCGGGGCTTCTAATGGTCCCCCACAGACATCCTGTGCCCGTGCAGCCACTCACCAATGCTTCGGCCCCGCCTCTGGGTCACTTCTGGAATTTCAGACTTTAAAGTTGGAAAACCACTGCGCCTGCGTTGCCGTGTCCTCGCTCCCGCTAATGTCACCAGGAGCATACTGCGCAGGCACAGACCATACTGGGCCTGTGCATTATGCTCCTGGTGACATCAGTAGGAGCGAGGACACAGCAACGCAGACTTAGTGGTTTTCAGACTTTAAAGTCTGAAATTCTAGAAGTGAACTGGAGACGGAGACGGAGCATCGGTGAGTGGCTGCGCAGGCCCAGGATGTCTGTGGGGGACCATTAGAAGCCTCAGATAAGTTCAACACATTTTCCCCCGACCCCCTACAGTATCCCTTTAAGAATGAGTTCCTAATTCGGGGGCAGGAAAAAATGGCGCACAGCTGTGCAGGAACATTATGGCGCCGCCATTCAATTTAGTATAAAACGCTACTTAGCATTCTGTAATTACAACATTATTGCGCTTGGCCATTGTCGGGTTGGAAGAGTAAATTATGATGCAGAGAAATTAGTTACATGGTTGACTATTGATATAGTACAGTGGTATAGCACTAAACTTTGGTGATATTTTTGTGCAGGTGCTGGTTCGAATCCAGTCAATGCTCCTTTTTTTATTATTATTATTTGATAGATGCGCTGCTATCTGTAAATTAATAAAAGATTAGTTTAAAAATACTTTTTTTTATGAAGTAAAAGTTTTGTGCTTTTAATATCCCAGCTGCATAGCGTATGCAAGGTTAAGAAGGAAGTTATAAAGATGAGAGACAAGGAATTACTGCCTGAAAACTGACGAAAAATAGTTGTACTGATTAGTCAAGGAAAATCACTACAGCTATTATTCGTCAGTTCCCACTTCCTTCTTAACCTTGCATATGTTATACAGCTGGGATATTACAAGCACACAACTTTTACTTCATAAAAAAAAATATTTTTAAACTAACCTTTTATTAATTTACAGATAGCAGCAGTATCTCTTGAAGACACACACAAATGGGCAAGCACCATCTACTCAACCATAAATATGGGTAAATACCAGAGTGTGCAGAAGGGAACCAAAAGCAAGTACTGTACAAACAAAAGAAAAAGTAGTTCCCTAAAAACCGCACCACTCAATTCAATAATGAATAATAAACCAACTTTATTCAGTATACAAGGAATTAAAACACTAAAAACAATAGATCATGGGGCACATGATAATAGGATGAATGTAGTCACAAATCCACAATGCCAGCAAATATATCACAATAAATACACATATATATAAATTATATATGAAAAATAAAATACTAATAAATGTCAAAAACCCCCTGACAAGCTGTCAGCCGATGCGTGCAAAAAGGTAAAGTGCATAGTGCAAAGATGAGGAGGACCAGAGTGATAAACCCTCCAATGAAAATGTGGGATCAATAACCATAAGAAAAAACAGATACAGAAGTCAGTGAGGTGCTAGTAGTGGAGAAAGGATATAGGGCTGTATGCAGATGGTGAGAAACAGATAAGGGCTGTATACTAATAGTGTGGCATGGAGAAGGCTGTAGCTTACCAGGTAGGAGAGAGAAAGCAGGCAAGGGAAAGGGGTGCCCCACGCACGCCGTCGCGATTCGCTGCCTCCAATGCGCAGCTTCGACTGGGCTGCAGCTTTCTCTCTCCTACCTGGTAAGCTACAGCCTTCTCCATGCCACACTATTAGTATACAGCCCTTATCTGTTTCTCACCATCTGCATACAGCCCTATATCCTTTCTCCACTACTAGCACCTCACTGACTTCTGTATCTGTTTTTTCTTATGGTTATTGATCCCACATTTTCATTGGAGGGTTTATCACTCTGGTCCTCCTCATCTTTGCACTATGCACTTTACCTTTTTGCACGCATCGGCTGACAGCTTGTCAGGGGGTTTTTGACATTTATTAGTATTTTATTTTTCATATATAATTTATATATATGTGTATTTATTGTGATATATTTGCTGACATTGTGGATTTGTGACTACATTCATCCTATTATCATGTGCCCCATGATCTATTGTTTTTAGTGTTTTAATTCCTTGTATACTGAATAAAGTTAGTTTATTATTCATTATTGAATTGAGTGGTGCGGTTTTTAGGGAACTACTTTTTCTTTTGTTTGTACAGCAGCAGTATCTCTATCTACTAAAGTAAAAAAAATAAAAAATAAATAACATTGAGCAGATTTGCACTTGCAAAATTTGCTTTCTAGCCCAGGGCTTTACCACTGTGCTACACATCCTTTGCTTAACCAGCTGAGCGGTCTGGACGAGCTCAGCTCGTCCAACACCGCCAGCGGCTGCCGCTCAGGCCCTGCTGGGCCGATTTTAACGAAATAAAAAGCAGCACACGCAGCCGGCACTTTGCCAGCCGCGTGTGCTGCCTGATCGCCGCCGCTCTGCGGCGATTCGCCGCGAGCAGCGGCGAAAGAGGGCCCCCCTAGCCGCCTGAGCCCAGCGTAGCCGGAACAAAAAGTTCCGGCCAGCGCTAAGGGCTGGATCGGAGGCGGCTGACGTCAGGACGTCGGCTGACGTCGATGACGTCACTCCGCTCGTCGCTATGGCGACGATATAAGCGAAACAAGGAAGGCCGCTCATTGCGGCCTTCCTTGTTTATTCTGGGCGCCGGAGGCGATCGGAAGATCGCCTCCGGAGCGCCCTCTAGTGGGCTTTCATGCAGCCAACTTTCAGTTGGCTGCATGAAATAGTTTTTTTTTTATTTAAAAAAAACCCTCCCGCAGCCACCCTGGCGATTTAATCAGAACGCCAGGGTGGTTAAACCTGTTCTAACAATATTCAGATATCATTTTACACCACTAGGTGAAAGCACCATCTATCATTTTAATGTTTGACTGCAAACACCACAGTGCAGCCTGAGTCTCAAGCGTGCCCTGTAAACAATGCCGGCAGCAGCGGAGACTGGAGGAGCTCTGGACCGTGGATGGATGAAGACATACAGCGTGGTCGTTTGCCTTGAGCTGACGAGGGCAGTCACCCAGCACCTATGGCTTTACATCAGGGAGAGCAAAGCAAGTAAGAAGCCAATAAACAAACAGAAGTTTATTGAAGGCAGTAATCTAAAAACGCTATTTACCGTTTTTATAACAACGGTAAATAGCGTTATATTACATTACCATGCGCCATTTTTTCCCTGCGCCTCTTTTGGGTGTATGCCCTAATTCAAGCCTGTACCAATGAAACTTGGAAAATGTTGCTACAAATTACTATCATCTGCATTGTTATGTAGTACAAGCCTTGTTGACATTACTGCCAAGAAAACAAGAGATCATCAAACACTGTACCTAACATCGATTACTAATTATCTTAATCCCTGTGCGTATATTGAGCTTGGTTAGTAGGTGAAGGACACTTGAAATGCAACTGGTTCCACAAGCTGTAGCTTCAGATTTCATGTTATTAGATTATCTACGTATAATTAGCAGTGCTGTAAATTGAAAAGTAATCTTTTCTATTCCTTATCTTTAAATACGGACATGTAAAATTTTAATTCTTAGACAATTTTCTTTCCTACCACATTCATTATGTATGTTGCAAGGACAATAGAAGCCAATGATTTCTGTTCTGTTTATCTCAATCAATTAAAATATTCTTTAGCCTTTGATAAGTGATGGACAGCCATAACAATTACTGTCCTTTTATTTTGTTCTATATATTTAGTGCTCAGCATTTGAAATGTCAGTATAGCAATTATATTTTTATACTGACAGAATTAATAAAACAAGCGGAAAACATGCTCTGACCCATTATGTTTAATCTAAAGTAAAGCTGTCATCGTTTAAGAATATAAACATATGAAATCATTCCTACAATCAATATGGTTTAACAGTGCATGCAACTAGGAATATGCAAAGATTGTCATTTGATCCAACTATATTTAACTGCGGGTGCCTGGTAGCAGCAGATGAGGACAGCTAAAAACTTTAAGGTCATAGGTCAGCTGGCGGGTTAGAAGAAATCGTGTCACTTTTATTTTTGCTATCAGACAAGCAAAAACTAGCCTCCTTACAGGTCTTGTTAAACAGTTTGCTAAATGGGAATGTTCTGTCAAACCAAGCATTCATAATTATTCTCCTATCTCAGCCATGGGGGCTGTTAAATTGTACCTGAACAAATAATTACCCTATCGCATCTATTAACATAATTAGTATAGAAAGAATTCACATAGTACATATACATCCATATAACTTTTAAAAATACATAGTTACACAGGATGTATAGCTTGAAGAAGGTTTTACCATACATTGAAAGTTTACACTTCAAGTCTTAAAGAGACTGTCCAAATGGTGTGAGGACAGTCTTATCAGTTTCATAGGGTGTAGAAAGGGCAAGAGAAAAAAAACAGGATGAATACCAAAAAGTATTGATGATTAGTTTCCCAGAAAGTAGCTCCAAACTCTGATACATACATACCATAGATCACTCAAAATGAAACATACTGTAAGACCATCTCCCATAATGTAATGCATACAAATACTTTAATTGAGACATTTACTTTAAAAACAAGACATTCAATACAAAAAAACTCAAGCATCAGGATGTATTACTTAATGTTAATAAAGTACTCTGGGTGACACCAGAGCTTGAAACCACTGCACAGTTGGGGAGTGAATTTCACTGTTGTCTGGATGTGGAGCTGATTATCACACATAATGTGTACTTTTGACCTTTTACCATTTTGAGACTTTTTATGTTGGTTATGGCAATTCTGATAAATTTAGTGGAGAGACATTTTGATGTTGACGTTCATTGTTTTGAAGGTATAAAATCCTTGTGATATTAATCCACTGGAGGAGACTAAACCATATCTTGTGCTTCTCCTGTTTGGGCTGTATGGGGCTAAATATACTGTACATTAATTAATTTTACGTTTGTTTTATGCATACTTTTACCCATATGTCTGCTGAATGCTTTTGTAAATATTCAGCACAAAGAAACAAGTACCGTATTTTAGGTGTATTAGACTTTTAAAGTGTATTCCGCCTTTAGTGTAAAACATACTGTTAAAAAAACCTTTTCAGATGCTCTTTACTTCTGTCAGCGATGTTGGCAGTGCCTTCATCCATATTCCACTCTCTTGAGCCAGATCTATATGTGTATAGGTGTATTCATAGTGATCTGCTGTCAATAGGACTGTCCTTATATATGTACTGTTACCGTTATTCTACTGTACCCGATAGTAGAATATTGGTAACTATACCGATATTCTACTTTTCCTACTCCTAACACTAAACATCGTAAATGCAATGGCTATGTCCGTGGGAGGTAGATGCAAGATGCCAAAATCAGGAAGCTGGGAGCTGAAGTGGCTGGTACCTGCTACCCGACAAAGGAAGCACTGTGCTGAAGGATACACTGCATGGAATCGGTTTATCTCCCATACTCAGGCACCTCTGACAGCTCAAGTGCTGAAATTAGCAGCACACCACACCACACCACACCAATAGCTGTTTTTCTGGTGCTGCAAGGTGCAGCCCTGTGTCCTCAAAAGCAATCCACTCTGGCCAAAAGCTACTTTGTGCAGCAGGAACTATATAGCCACAATCCTATTACTCTGTGTGCCGGCAATTCTGCCCTACTTGTTAAATTATCGTCACTCAACGTGCCTGCAAAATATAGCTGCAATTCTGCTAATTCTGCTCCCCATGCTCAAATTACTCTTCTGGTGCTGCTATAACCAGTAATTGCATGATAGGTTATGGCATCTCCCAAATTAACAGGTGCTCCGTGTCCATGGCACCCCTTTCAACTGCCATGTTTGGGGAGACCTTTTTAATTTTGAAAATACTATTTAAAGTGATCCTAAAGTTAAATAAAGAATAAACAGGCATGCATTTATATATACGTTACTACTCCATGAATCTAATATTCTTAATATGGCCTTAAGGGAGAATTACAGTATGTCAACACACACAGTTGAAAACCTCTAAGTAATACCATGTTAAGAAGAAACCACAGCTACTAGTCCTGGGAGCAGCCATCTTGTATAATGTAATATCTGGATAAATCTGTAACAACCACACTGCTATTTTCCTGAATCTACAGTTTTCTGTCAGTTCAGCTTGCAAATTGAAGCTGCCTTCATTTGAAGAACCTTATCTCTTATATTCTCAGATACAACTCTCTTAGCAGCTTGTATGGGCCGAAGTGGCTTATAGAGATGTCGCAAACCTCCGATTTTCGGTTCGCGAACGGTTCGCGGATAAGTTCGTGAACCGCAATAGACTTCAATTGGTATGCGAACTTTGAAAAATAGAAAAAATGATGCTGGCCACAAAAGTGATGGAAAAGATGTTTCAAGGGGTCCTAACACCTGGAGGGGGGCATGGCGGAGTGGGATGCCCAAAGTCCCGGGGAAAAATCTGGATGTGACGCAAAGCATCATTTTAAGGGCAACGTTTTAAGGGTGGCTGGATAGTGTAATGGTTAAGGGCACTGCCTCTGACATGGGAGACCAGGGTTCGAATCTCGGCTCTGCCTGTTCAGTAAGCCAGCATCTATTCAGCAGGAGACCTTAGGCAAGTCTCCCTAACACTGCTACTGCCTTTAGAGCGCGTCCTAGTGGCTGCAGCTCTGGTGCTTTGAGTCCGCCAGGAGAAAAGCGCTATATAAGTGTTTGTCTTTGAATGCTAAATTGCAGGCCTAAAGTGCTTTAAAACATCTTGAATGTGTATACATCAATCAGGGAGTGTAATTAGAGTTCTGCTTCACACTGACGCACCAAACTCACTGTGTAACGCACCGCAAACAGCTTTTTGCGTAGTGACGGCCGTGCTGGACTGGTGCGCACCGTGGCGAGACTGTAGGCCGTGGCGGTTTTTTAAGCCCATACGGTCGCCGGACTGTGGTAGCTCAATGATAGAACAACAGTGACTGTCCAGCTGATCAAATTTGGTCTGACCACAATGAAGCAATGACCTTATTATCTTTTGTGTCCCACCCCCACCCGAAACACTCAAATAGCCGGCGGTCATTGCTTCATTGTGATACGCAAGCCCCTTCACCGCGGCAAGGTAATGATCATGGAGGGTGATGGGCACATGTACATGCCTTTTGTTTTTTTGTTGCAGCCGCCCGCAGTGCAGCCAGAAAAATTAGGCAGGCATGTACACGCACCAGAAAAATTAGTGTAGCGGCCGCTGCTAGCAGCAGCCTTAAAAATTCAGGAATCTGCCTAGAGTCCTGGACCCTGTTGGTGGTGGCGGAGAAGGCAAGCAGCCTGCAGGCAGAGATGCTGTGTGTGGGGACTGACTTAGTCTGCGGCCATGCAGTAGCCCTCCGTGATCCATTCCTCATTCATTTTGATAAAGGTCAGGTACTGAACACTGTCGTGACTTAGGCGACTTCTCTTCTCAGTGACTATGCCTCCAGCTGCACTGAAGGTCCTTTCTGACAGGACGCTTGCGGCAAGGCAAGAGAGAAGTTGTATGGCAAATTGGGACAGCTCTGGCCACAGGTCAAGCCTGCGCAACCAGTAGTCCAAGGGTTCATCGTCGTTTTTCTCAGTGTCTACATCCACACTCAAGGCCAGGTAGTCAGCTACCTGCCGGTCCAGGCGTTGGTGGAGGGTGGATCTGGAAGGACTATGGCGAGGAGTTGGACTAAAGAATGTCCGCATGTCTGACATCACCCTGAAATCACTGGAGCGTCCTGTCCTTGCCTGTGTGGACTTGGGAGGAGGAGGGTTACTGCCAGCGATACCTTGATTGCGTTGTGCAGCTACATCACCCTTAAACGCATTGTAAAGCATCATCAACAGCTTGTTCTGCAAGTGCTGCAGCCTTTCCACCTTCTGTTGAGTTGGTAACAGGTCCGCCACTTTGTGCCTGTACCGAGGGTCTAGTAGCGTGGCCACCCAGTACAGGTCATTCGTCTTGAGTTTTTTGATACAGGGATCCCTCAACAGGCAGGCTCTTCCTCCCCCCAGCCACAAACAATACCACGGGAATGTGGAGCAGCAGAAGCCCCCTGTGACGGCTGCCGCGGTTGTTCTTCTTCCGCCGACTCTTCCTCCTCTACAGAAACACCTTCCTCATCCCCATCATCAGAGTCTGACTCCTCTCCTTCCCCACACGACTCCTCTTCTTCCTCCTCCCCCCTCTGTGCTGCCGCAGGTGTTGTAGAAACATCGGGTTTGGATGTAAATCGCTCCCACGACTCCTGCTGCCGTAACTGTTCTCGTTCACGCTCCTCCACAGCTGTATCCACCACTCTATGCGTGGCATGCTCCAGGAAGTAGGCGTAGGGGATCATGTCGCTGATAGTGCCCTCAGCGCGACTCACCAGTTTGGTCACCTCCTCAAAGGGCTCCATGACCCTGCAAGCATTTCGCATCAGTGTCCAGTTGTTGGGCCACAACATCCCCATCCTCCCAGATTGTGTCCTTGTACTGTAATGATACAGGTACTGGGTGACGGCTTTCTCCTGGTCTAGCAGGTGAGAGAACATCAGCAGGGTGGAATTCCAGCGAGTCAGGCTATCGCAAATCAGGCGTCTCACCGGCAAGTTGTTTCTACGCTGAATGTCCGCAAAGCGTGCCATGGCTGTGTAAGAGCGCCTGAAATGCCCACACAACTTCCTAGCCTGCTTCAGGACGTCCTCTAAGCCTGGGTACTTGGACACAAATCTTTGCACGACCAGATTCAGCACATGTGCCATGCAGGGTACATGTGTCAGCTTTCCCAAATTCAACGCAGAAATGAGATTGCTGCCGTTATCATACACCACGTTGCCAATCTCAAGCTTGTGTGGGGTCAGCCATTGCTGCACCTGTTTGTTAAGAGCAGCCAGGAGAGCTGCTCCAGTGTGACTCTCAGCTTTCAGGCAAGACATGTCTAACACTGCGTGACACCATCATACCTGGCATGCAGCATAGGCCCTGGGGTGCGGGGGCTGTGTAGCTAGAGAGGAGATCGCGGCACCAGCCAAGGAGGAGGATGATGATGACAGTTAAGAGGTGGTAGCAGGCGGAGAGGAGGTGGCTGGAGGCCTGCCTGCAAGCCGTGGAGATGTGACAAGTCGGTCTGCTGCGCAGCAACGTACTCCCTGCTTGCTGCCATCAGTCACCAGGTTGACCCAATGGGCTGTGTAAGTAATGTAGCAGCCCTGCCCGTGCTTGGCAGACCAGGCATCCGTGGTCAGGTGGACCCTTGACCCAACGCTCTTCGCAATAGATGACACCACTTGCCTCTCAACTGCACGGTACAGTTTGGGTATGGCCTTTTGTGAAAAATAATTGCGGCCTGGTATCTTCCACTGCGGTGTACTGATGGCCACAAACTTACGGAAAGCCTCTGACTCCACCAGCTTGTATGGTAATATCTGGCGAGCTAATAGTTCCGCTACGCCAGCTGTCAGACGCCAGGCAAGAGGTTGACTGGCAGGGAAGAGGCGGTGTGGAGGAGGGTGGCTGTGAAGGTGCAAGGGAGAAAGCGGATGAAGACGATGCACCTGAAGGAGGAAGAGGAGAAGGAGGGTGGCTTGTCTTTTGGGTGCTGCTTTTCCTCAGGTGTTCTTGCCATAGCTGTTTGTGCCTTCTCTCCAGGTGCCTTTGTAAGGCACTTGTCCCTACATGAGTGTTGGCCTTTCCACGGCTCAATTTTTGCTGGCAGAGAGAACATATGGCTTTGCTACGATCTGAGACACACATGTTAAAAAATTTCCAAATGCTGAGCCCCCCTGGGGTGATGGCGCTACGATGGCATCAGCAGCTGACGTTGAAAGGCATGTTGGCTGGCTGTCAATAGCTGGCGATACATGGCGCCGGACACTGCCCTCAGCTGTTTCTGAGGACGAGCTCCCTCTGCTTCTATCATGGAGTCGTTTCCTCCTACTCCTCTCTGACTCCCCCTCTGAATTGTCCCCCTGGTCATCTCCTCTACTGGGAACATACGTGGCATCCGTATTATCGTCATCATAATCCTCCTGCCCAGCTTCGCTTTCCTCAGACACCTCCTCAACTGCACCAACTTCAGGTGGTTCATCATCCCCCTCCTCACACGTTACGTCCATACTATCGCCACCTAACTCAGACGTATGAGGTGGTGTACCTGCGCCTTCTTCTTGTTGTTGCAGTAGTGGCTATGAATCAGTGATTTCACCACCACCAAATAACTCTTGCGACGTGTCAAATGCAGCAGATGTGGTGCTTGTACTAGCGCTGGTGGCACTGGCTGCGTTACATGAGGTCTTCTATATTAAATACTCAACCACGTCCTCACAATTTTGGGAAGTGATGGCACGTGTCTTCTTCTGAGCACTGTATTTTGGGAGAGGTCCACATGAAATCACAGCAACACCACCTCGCACAGACCTGCCGGTGCCTGGTGGCCTTCCTCTGGGTCTGCCTCTACCTCTTCCTGTACCTGGTTTGTCCATTTTGTCCATCTGAGGGGAATGCTAGGTATATGCAGTGAGCTGGGTTCACTCAACACAACAGGTAGTTATATGCAGTGAGGTGGGTTCACTGAACAGTAAAGGTAGTTAGATGCAGTGAGGTGGGTTCACTAAACAGTAAACTTAGTTATATATGCAGTGAGCTGGGTTCACTCAACACAACAAGTAGTTAGATGCAATGAGGTGGGTTCACTCAACAATAAAGGTAGTTATATGCAGTGAGGTGGTTTCACTGAACAGTAAAGGTAGTTAGATGCAGTGAGCTGGGTTCCCTGAACAGTAAAGGTACTTAGATGCAGTGAGGTGGGTTCACTCAACACAACAGGTAGTTAGTTGCAGTGAGGTGCATTCACTGAACAGTAAAGGTACTTAGATGCAGCGAGGTGGGTTCACTCAACACAACAGGTAGTGAGATGCAGTGAGGTGGGTTCACTGAACAGTAAAGGTACTTAGATGCAGTGAGGTGGGTTCACTCAACACAACAGGTAGTTAGATGCAGTGAGGTGGGTTCACTGAGCAGTAAAGGTACTTAGATGCAGTGAGGTGGGTTCACTCAACACACAGGTAGTTAGATGCAGTGAGGTGGGTTCACTGAACAGTAAAGGTACTTAGATGCAGTGAGCTGGGTTCACTCAACACAAAGCTGGGTATATGCAGTGATGAGGTGGGTTAAGTAAACACAACAGGTACTGGGTATATGCAGTACTGGATAGTACAATGTGCAGCTCACTGTCACACACACAGGTAGTCACTGAATGTGCTGGACTGCTGTCAGTGGCACACACAATATGAATTAGCAAGGCTGTGCATGCAACAAAAGTGTGAGTTTGACACACACAAAAAAAAAGTACAGGATGAGCTCTGAAAAGAGCTGTTGAGGGGTGCTATAAAAGCAATAATAATCAGCCAGGAGCAAGCTAAGCAGTCAAGAACCTATTTAATCTGTCCCTAGAAGAACAAGTCTGCAGCAGCTGTCCCTAGTCTGTCTCTAGCAGGCACACAAATTAGGCTAATGGCCGCCGGAGCCTGCCTTATTTAAGGGGGGTGGGGCTCCAAGGCTTAGTGTAGCCTGAATGGCTACAATGTGCCTGCTGACTGTGATGCAGAGGGTCAAAGTTGACCCTCATAGTGCATTATGGGGTGAATCGAACTTCCGCAAAAGTTCGCTTGGTCCAGGTGAACGCGAACCACCAAAGTTCGCCTGGAACCGTTCGCCGGCGAACCATTCGCTACATCTCTAGTGGCTTACGGCTGCACACAAATAAGCATCCAGGGAGTAAATGAAAGTAAACCTATACACCCTTTCAGATGAAAAAAATGGTTTCCTCACTGGTGACCATTCATGTTAACTATGTTAAATGGATTGGTAAATATAATTATTAATACCTATTAAGCATTTATCCTTACTCTTTCCCTGGTGTCAGGAATGCTTCTCACAGCCACACAGAAATGTATAACCTCCTATTAAGCACTAGTGACCTTAGCCCATTTAAGAACGGCTGTAGGTTTGTCACCGGTGCATGCGCCCGCTGCGTGCACCAGTCTTGCGCGCACACTCCCACTGCATGCTCAAATGCCTGCCGCTCCTGGCCCTGTCCGCATGTTATTCCCCCAGCTCAGTGTCTCTGCATCCCTGCAAATGCGCACAACAAAAAAAACACACACATTGGGACATGGGACCCAGAGGTACTTGCCTATTATTAGCTAGGATCAGTAAAATAATGGGCAGTGATTAGTCACACTCAATTCAACTGGAGAAAGACTGGGATTTATGGAGGTTATGATCCCTGACACCCAAAAATAACAAAAAAAAGAAAGCTGGTAAGCTGTAGGATAAGTACTTTACACTCATATTTATCTCATCATGTTACCTTGTACTTCAGGGTCATTTTGATCATGAAAATGAAAACATATACTGTAGTATAGGCTTGTAAAGCTCACACTGACAAGTAAACATCTTTGCATGTCCTGCTGCTATCACCTATAAACAAGAAAATCCATGATAAGATAAAAATAAGTTATTCTATGCTTGCCATAAGCTCTTTGCTATGCACAGCCCTTGCCAATTTTCTCTGTTAAACTGTAAAAGTCTAAAATACAATTCGAAAACAAATGTCTCCACTCCGAATTACAGTCTTGAGAGTTACTGTTATGTATGTATTTTTTCTATCTATTCTATTTTTAGCATTTAGGGCCATGTAGAAGTTGCTCTAGGGCCTCACTGTAACAATTTCTGTTGCTTCTCTAGAGGACCGGAGACTGGAGGAAAATACTGTATACCATTGTACCAAATGTTGCACCTTGTTTCCACCCATAGGTATTGCATTTCCCAAAATAGTTTGCAGCCATAATATTTTGCAGCTTAAGATCTTACAATTAGGATGGTTATATTTTGTGAAATAGACTTGTGGTTTACTCAGAAACTCATATTAAACCTATAATGTAGAAAGATTCACAAAGTAAATAATTAAAGCTATGTACTCTGTAAAAAGTAGTGACAGCTGTCATATTTGATTTAGTCACCTGTATAGAGTAATGGCATATTACATATGTGTCATTTATCCCTGGGCTCCATCTCATCTGCACTGTGAGGTTTACCCTAAATGACGTGGCTCTGTTACTAGCTAACCACGACTATTGAACTGAATGGTAACAGACGTTTAGGCTGTTTCCATGTGGTTAGAAAGAGGTTTGCAATAGCCTTATAAAAGTTTTCACAACCATTTTATAAATGTCTAGAAATACAGACAAGTCATAACATTTATATCATGCTTTTCTCCTGGCAGACTCAAAGTCCGTCAGGGCTGCAGCCAGTAAGGTTGTGTTCCACGGTCGACCAAGGAGCCATGCCCAAAGACTCCTTACCATTTTATAAACTGGCTTGAGCTGGGATTCGAACCCTGGTCAAAGGCTCAAAATTCTACATCAAAGGCACCACTCTTAACTAGTCCTTAACCTTAACCAGTACACTGAGAAACCAAACTTGTGTTAAAGGAAACCTGAGATGGTTTCACTGCATACGCAGAAGAACGTGACTAGCCAAACTGAAGAAAATACCGGAGGCCACCACGGGACAACGGAGCAGCCAGGGAGAAGGACAAGGGAGCCCACAGACCACATGTGGCTGGAGGAAGCTCCAGGTAAGTATAAATACAGCAGCCTGTACTGTCTCAGGTACACTTTAAATAGTTTCACTGGTGCATATGATACTACGATACTATGATACTATGTTCTGAAATGAAACCTGTATATAGAGATGTACCGAACTGTTTGCCGGCGAACGGTTCCAGGCGAACTTTGGTGGTTTGCGTTCGCCTGGACCAGGCAAACTTTTGCGGAAGTTCGATTCGCCCAATAATGCACTATGAGGGTCAACTTTGACCCTCTGCATCACAGTCAGTAGGCACATTGTAGCCATTCAGGCTACACTAAGCCCTGGAGCCCCACCACCCCTTATATAAGGCAGCCTCCGACGGCCATTAGAGTCACTCGTCTGCCTGCTATTAGACAGACTAGGGCGAGCTGCTGCAGATTGTTCTCCTAGGGACAGATTAGTTAGGTTCTTGGCTGCTTAGTTTGCTCCTGGCTGATTATTATTGCTTTTATAGCACCCCTCAACAGCTCTCATCAGAGCTAATCCTGTATTTTTTTGTGTGTGTCAAACTGACACTTTTGTTGCAGACACAGGCTTGCTATTTCATACTGTGTGTGCCACTGCCAGCAGCCCAGCACATTCAGTGACTACCTGTGTGTGTGACAGTGAACTGCACATTGTACTACCCAGTACTGCATATACCCAGTACCTGTTGTGTTTACTTAACCCACCTCATCTCTGCATATACCCAGCTTTGTGTTGAGTGAACCCAGCTCACTGCATCTAGCTACCTGTTGTGTTGAGTGAACCCACCTCACTGCATCTAACTACCTTTACTGTTCAGTGAACCCACCTCACTGCATATAACTACCTTGTCAGGATCGGTGTCAGCAAACAGAGAAAATCTGATTATTGGTGATCTGCAGTATTACCAATAATACAGATATCACCTGATTATTGATGATCTGCAGAATCACCAATAATACAAGTGAAACTAACCTCCGGACACCTAACACAGTAATAATAATAAAGATAGCAATAATACACAATATCGTGGAAATATCCACCACACGGCAATTGCTCAGAGGTGTGGTTACCTCTGAATGGGAACCCCGTGTGTGAGATCCTCAAATCCGGCAAATAGAGGAATCTCTGCCAATGGCAGTAATCGTCTGCTGGGGCAGGCGTCTCGGAGAGGCAAGCCTCAGAGATAACCCAACAGTGGGAGATGTTCCACTGAAGGGAGAAAGGTCAGACAAGCGGAGGTTCGGCAACAGAGAAGGCGGCAGCAGTACAGAAATGGAAGGCTGATTCAGAGTCGGTAAACAGGCAGGGTCGGCAACTTGAATCAGATAGGCAGAAGTACAATAGCGATTTAGAGTAAAGAGTAGTCAGGGATAGCCAGAGTCAAAACACAGGTAAATATACAAATACAATCCTAATCTAAGGTGTGACGTCCTTGGTATCAACACCTAGGAAACTGAACTAAGGTCTGAGCGCTAACACGGATGTATTCACGACAGCAGACAACTTGCTACTGACAAGCAAGTCCTATATGTATCCAAAGAGGTGCCCAGCGCCACCCCAGAGCCCCAGCCAATCCGCAGAGCAGCTGAAGTCAGCTGACCAGGCCTGGTCAGCTGACTCCCCATCTAGAGGCATAAAGATCCTGCCTACTCGCGAGCGCGCCATGTGGCGAATGAGGGCCGGCGAAGGGGACCCCACAGGAAGAAACTGCACGGCGGAGTCCGCCGAGCATGCAGACTCCGCCGTCCGCACTGCCCCGTTTGGCGGCATGCCAGTGTTGAGAGCCTGGGAAGCAGGCTCTCACCACTGGCATGCATGTGGGCTGCCACATGCATACTGGCAGTGGGTCCGCTATCCCTTACAGTACCCCCGCCTTGAGGAATGGACTCCGGACACTTCCCACCTGGTTTCTCAGGATGTAACTGATGAAACCTCTTTCTCAATCTCTCCGCATGCATGCGACCCTCTGGTACCCAAGATCTATCCTCCACACCATACCCCTTCCAAAGGACCAGATAATGCACAGAATTCTGTACCATCCGAGAATCCAAAATCTTTTCCACGTCATATTCTGTCTGGCCCTCCACTACCACTAGGGGGGGGGGAGGAGGGGGAGAGGAATCCACATACACTGCCGGCTTCAACAAAGAGACGTGGAATTATCTCCCACTTTTCATGCTGGCTGGGAGGTCAATCACATAAGAAACGTCATTGATCTTTTTGGCCACCGGATAAGGCCCTATAAACCTGGGACCCAACTTGGTGGACGGTTGTCTGAGTGCCAAATGTCTGGTCGACACCCACACCATGGGCTTGATTCACAAAGCGGTGCTAACTGTTAGCACGCCTGTGAAAACCCCCTTAGCACGTCTAAACAAGCTTTTAGCGCATAAAACTTTACGCGCGCAAAACTTTATGCGCGTAAAACTTTGCGCGCGCAAAGTTAGTGCGCGATCTGATTGAGAAATCCGGTGCTAACCAGTACTTAGCACCCTGATTAGCGCGTCTAAAGACTTTAGACGTGCTAAGTAGGTTAGCACCGCTTTGTGAATCAAGCCCCATGTCCCCCGGGGTAAAGTGCCATTCAACAGATCGCCTCTTGTCTGCCTGTTTCTTCTGATTTTGAAAGGCTATCCCCTAAACTCTTTTCCACCTGTGCCCAAAGCTCCTTTAAAACCTTCTGCCACTCTTCCAGGGCTGGGAAGGGAGAGGAACACACCGGTAAAGGGGAAAATTTAGGAGACCTTCCTGATACAACCTGAAAAGGGGACAACCCCGTAGAGGAGCTTTTTAGGTTGTTGTGCGCAAATTCCACAAAGGGCAAAAACTGAACCCATTCAGTTTGCGCATCAGCCACATAACATCTGAGAAATTGTTCTAGTGCTGATTAACCCTTTCGGTCTGTCTGTTGGTCTGTGGATGGTACCCAGACGAAAAGGACAAATTCATACCCAAACTACGGCAAAAAGCCCTCCAAAATTTAGACACAAATTGGACTCCTCTATCGGAAACCACATCCGGAATCCCATGCAAGCGGAAAATGTGTTGTATAAAGAGATCTGCCAACTCTTAATCTCAGGGTCGTGGGTTCGTGCCCCACGTTGGGCAACACTCCTCAAAGGCCAACTTAATGGCCAACAGTTCCCGATTACAATGTCGTAGTTTCTTTCCGCCGGAGAGAATTTACGGGAAAAGAAGGCACATGGGTGCAGTTTACCCTGAAGTCCTGAATGCTGAGACAGCACAAATCCAACACCGATCTCTGATGCATCTACCTCCAAGATGAAAGGAAGGGTAACATCTACCTGTCTCAGAATGGGTGCAGAACAAAATAACTTTTTTAGGGTATCGAAGGCTGCCTGGGCCTCCGATGTCCAATGATATGGATCAGCCCCCTTCTTGGTAAGACTGGTAAGGGGGGCAACTACTGAGGAAAACCCCTTGATAAACTTCCGGTAGTAGTTGGCAAAACCAAGAAATCTCTGTAGTGCCTTCAAGCCTACCGGTTGGGGCCACCCCAAGACTGCGGAGACCTTTTCTGGGTCCATAGAGAGACCTGAAGTGGAAATAATGTAACCCAGAAAAGGAATCTGAGTGACTTCAAAGAGACACTTCTCTAGTTTTGCATACAGCGAATTCTGTCTCAATTTCTTTAATACGAATTTGACGTGTTTACGATGTTCAACAAGATTTGGGGAGAAAATCAATATATCATCTAGATACACAAGTACAAACTTTCCCAGCACTTCCCTGAAAACTTCGTTGATCAACTCCTGGAAGACGGCCGGGGCATTACACAGCCCGAAGGGCATAACTAGGTACTCGTAATGCCCGTCGGGCGTGTTGAAGGCCGTCTTCCACTCGTCACCGTCCCTGATGCGTACCAGGTTGTATGCCCCACGTAAGTCCAATTTTGAAAAAATACTGGCACTAGTTATCTGAGAGAAAAGATCGTCTTTCAAGGGCAAAGGGTAGCGATTATTTATGGTGATCTTGTTTAGACCATGATAATCAATACAAGGTCTAAGACCACCGTCTTTTTTTTTGCACAAAAAAAAACCCTGCCCCGGCCGGTGACCGGGAAGGACGGATGAAACCCTTTGCCAGATGTTCTGTAATGTATTCCTGCATTGCCAGCTTCTCAGGCCCTGACAAATTATAGAGATGACCTCTAGGGGGCATACAACCAGATCTCAAGTCAATGGGGCAGTCGAAACTCCAATGAGGTGGGAGTTTATCAGCAGACCTAGGACAGAACACGTCAGCAAATTCAGTGTATTGTGTTGGCACCCCTTTAACCTCCACCTTGGTGGTACAAATAGCTATTTTCGCCAAACAATGATTATGACAGTACGGTGACCAACTGAGTAACTGGCCTGACGCCCAGTCAATCTGCGGGGAGTGGAGCTGCAACCAGGGCATACCAAGGATAATGGTGGAGGTTGTCATGCCAAGCACTAGAAACTGTAATTTCTCTTTGTGTAAAACCCCTATCGTGCATGACAACAGCGGGGTCTAAGAGAGAGGTTGTCTGTATTGCAATGAAGAGTCATCTACTGCAGTGACTACTAGTTGACGGTTTAATGAATGTAACGGAACTCCCAATCTTTTTACAAACTCGTAGTCAATAAAATTGGCCGCTGAACCAGAGTCCACGAAGGCCTCAGTGAGTGTACGCGGCCCAGCCTTCCCAAGATATAGAACAAGGTAAGAGTAAACGATTATTGTTCAGAGGTAACATCTGCTCGCCTAGGGTGCTACCTCCAACTACTCCTAGGCGGCAGAGTTTCCCAACTTCTTGGGGCAATTTTTTGCAAAGTGACCCTCCTCTGAACAATACAGACAAAGCTTCTCAGACCTCCGGCGATCCCTCTCCGCTTGTGTCAAGCGGGAATGTCCGATCTGCATCGGTTCATCTGTGGGTAGGGTAGGTGATGAGGAAGCATAGGAGAGTGATCTTAGTGCACTTTTCCCTCTTGACTGACACTGATAGCATAACCGGCGGTCCACTCGGACGGCCAACGAAATCTCGCCATCAATAGACTTAGGCCCAGGATGACCCAACATTAGCTCGGAGACCGCGTCTGACAGACCTGAAAGGAAGCGGTCCAACAATGCATATGACCCCCACCTAGCCGACACAGCCCATTTTCGAGACCCTGTTTAAGATCTTTAAGCTTTCTCTCAGCAGTGATGGAAGCGTCCGGATCATCATATATTATAGCCATTGCTTTAAAAAATTCCTGGACTGAGGTTAATGCCGCATCTTGCGGCGGTAGACCGTATGCCCAGGTTTGTGAGTCTCCGGTTAATAAGGTCTTTATAAACGTCCCCTTTTGAAGCTCAGAACCTGATAAATTTGGCCTTAATTCAAAATAGGACAATACTCGATTGCAGAAATACTGGAAGTCAGACCTATGCCCTGAAAACTTCTCAGGTACTGCCATACGAAGATCTGTGACCGAAGGGGATTGCATTGTGATAACAGTCGTTTGAAGGACCTGCACAGACCCAGTCAGTTGATTGATCTGGGTCTGTTGCGTATTAACCACGATGAGGTTATTTACCGAGGTGGTCAAAGCCTCAACCTGGCTACGTAATGCATCCAAAATGTGGTCTGCTGTTCTGTCAGGATCGGTGTCAGCAAACAGAGAAAATCTGATTATTGGTGATCTGCAGTATCACCAATAATACAGATATCACCTGATTATTGATGATCTGCAGAATCACCAATAATACAAGTGAAACTAACCTCCGGACACCTAACACATTAATAATAATAACGATAGCAATAATACACAATGTCGTGGAAATATCCACCACACGGCAATTCCTCAGAGGTGTGGTTACCTCTGAATGGGAACCCCGTGTGTGAGATCCTCAAATCCGGCAAATAGAGGAATCTCTGCCCCTGGCAGTAATCGTCTGCTTGGCAGGCGTCTCGGAGAGGCAAGCCTCAGAGATAACCCAACAGTGGGAGACGTTCCACTGAAGGGAGAAAGGTCAGACAAGCGGAGGTTCGGCAACAGAGAAGGCGGCAGCAGTACAGAAACGGAAGGCTGATTCAGAGTCGGTAAACAGGCAGGGTCGGCAACTTGAATCAGATAGGCAGAAGTACAATAGCGATTTAGAGTAAAGAGTAGTCAGGGATAGCCAGAGTCAAAACACAGGTAAATATACAAATACAATCCTAATCTAAGGTGTGACGTCCTTGGTATCAACACCTAGGAAACTGAACTAAGGTCTGAGCGCTAACACAGATGTATTCACGACAGCAGACAACTTGCTACTAACAAGCAAGTCCTATATGTATCCAAAGAGGTGCCCAGCGCCATCCCAGAGCCCCAGCCAATCCGCATAGCAGCTGGAGTCAGCTGACCAGGCCGGTCAGCTGACTCCCCGTCTAGAGGCATAAAGATCCTGCCTCCTCTCGCGCGTGCGCGCGTCATGCGGCTAGTGAGGGCCGGCGAAGAGGACCCCACAGGAAGCAACTGCGCGGCGGAGTCCGCCAAGCATGCGGACTCCGCCGTCCGCACTGCCCCGCTCTGCGGCACGCCAGCGGTGAGAGCCTGGGAAGCGGAGCAGCATACTGGCAGCGGGTTCGCTATCCCTTACATACCTTAATTGTTGTGTGAACCCAACTCACTGCATCTAACTAGTGATGCTCAAATACCCATTTTTAAAATTCGAGTTTGGTCGAATTCGAATAGTAAATTATTCGAGGTCAGTCGAATATTCGAGTCGAATAATTTTTACTATTCGATTCGACCTCGGACTTCGAGCTCACTATTCGAGTCGGTATTCGAGCTAACTATTCGAGCTGACTATTCGAATTGGCCTTAAATAGCTTCCAACACTTGTTTTGAGGGTGAATGATGCAAGAAACCTCTTTTTTTCCAAGTAACAACAGCAAGTGATTATGTGGGGATGTTCCTTTAAAAAAAAATGTGGAAAGAGAAGTTGTGTCCTTAATTTTGTTCAGTAGTGTTACTGTATATTCTCCTCCTCCTCCTCCTCCTCCTCCTCCTCCTCCTCCTCCTCCTCCTCCTCCTCCTCCTCCTCCTCCTCCTCCTCCTCCTCCTCCTCCTCCTCCTCCTCCTCCTCCTCCTCCTCCTCCTCCTCCTCCTCCTCCTCCTCCTCCTCCTCTTCTTCTTCTTCTCCTTCTTCTTCTTCTTCTTCTTCTTCTTCTTCTTCTTCCGCATGTTGGAAGCGCCATTGTATGTGCTCCCTGGCAGTGGAAACACAAAGACAGCAGGAGGTAAATTCAGCAGCAGGAGGAGGAGGATGAGTGTGTGGCAGCAGGCAGTCAATGAGGCAGGCAGCTCGCCGTGACATAATAGCCCTGGTACCTAGCGGTGATACCAGGGCTGTAAATAAACACAACAGGAGGTCCCAGACAGCGGTCGTGCAGCCCACATTGTGTCCAATACACAACTGGGACAACACAGTTTTCAACCCGGGCACCTCAGAAAAATTAAACCTTTTTTTTTTTTTATGGTTTGTTTGGTTTTGGTTTTGCAACCAATATAGCTATTGTTTGACGTAATAGCTGGTGGCAGAGTGGCAGCAGAAGTTAATTCTGTGTACCCTGGCAGTGGGAAACACAGACAGACAGCAGCAGCAGGAGGAGGAATGGAGGAGTAGGCGAGCAGCTATTGTTTGACGTAATAGCTGGTGGCAGAGTGGCAGCAGAAGGTAAATCATCTGTGTACCCTGGCAGTGGGAAACACAGACAGACAGCAGCAGCAGGAGGAGGAATGGAGGAGTAGGCGAGCAGCTATTGTTTGACGTAATAGCTGGTGGCAGAGTGGCAGCAGAAGGTAAATCATCTGTGTACCCTGGCAGTGGGAAACACAGACAGACAGACAGCAGCAGCAGCAGCAGGAGGAGGTATGGAGGAGCAGTGTGAGTGTGGCAGCAGGTAGGCAGCGTGACATAATAGCCCTGGTACCTAGCGGTGATACCAGGGCTGTAAATAAACACAACAGGAGGTCCCAGACAGCGGTCGTGCAGCCCACATTGTGTCCAATACACAACTGGGACAACACAGTTTTCAACCCGGGCACCTCAGAAAAATTAAACCTTTTTTTTTTTTTTAATGGTTTGTTTGGTTTTGGTTTTGCAACCAATATAGCTATTGTTTGACGTAATAGCTGGTGGCAGAGTGGCAGCAGAAGAAGGTAATTCTGTGTACCCTGGCAGTGGGAAACACAGACAGACAGCAGAAGGGCAGTACACAGCAGCCCACTGTAGGTGTAAAATGTGTGGCTGCAGGCGACGTAATAGTCAAAGTGAACCAGGCTGGCTTAGTGAGCAGGAGCCAGGAGGTGGTAAAGGGTGGTAAGGCACATTAACGATGGTTCCGGCAGCCAGTTCATGTCCCCCTCTCGCCGACAACAGGGGCCAGGAACTCGCCTTCCACCCACGCCTGGTTCATCTTGAGAAACGTCAGTCTGTCCACAGACTTGTGAGACAGACGTGAGCGTTTCTCGGTGACCACGCCACCAGCTGCACTGAAGCAGCGCTCGGACAGCACGCTGGAAGGGGGGCAGGACAGCACTTCCAGGGCGTACTGCGCCAGCTCGCTCCAGATCTCCATGCGCTTGACCCAATACTCCATGGGATCAACAGGGGCATCGCTGTCAAGCCCGCTGTACGACCCCATGTAGTCAGCCACCATGCGGGTCAGGCGCTGGCTGTGACCGGAGGAGGATGCTGCTGCATGCATCTCCTCTCTAGTCACTGCTGCCGGAGCCTCTACAGTCCTGTAGAGCTCGTGGCTGAGAGACAGCAGGTCTGTGGGGCGCTTGCTGCTGCTGGATGCAGGCACCTGCTGCTGCCTCTGTGCTGGCTGCTGGACAGTGGGGGTGGAAGGCTGGGGGAAGGCTTCCTCCAAGCGCTCAACAAGGGCCTGCTGCAAGCTCCTTATTTGTTGCGCTGGGTCTCCTCCTGCAGGCGGCAGGAACTGGCTCAACTTCCCCTTGAGGCGTGGGTCCAACATCATGCTGATCCAGATGTCCTCCCTCTGCTTCATCTGGATCACCCTGGGGTCCCTGCGCAGGCACGTCAGCATGTGCGCTGCCATTGGGAAGAGGCGGGCCACGTCTGCTGGCACATCGACGTCAGTGCTGTCCTCATCCTCCTCCTCTGCCGCCTCATCCTCTCTCCACCCCCGCACCAACTCAGCTGCGCTGTGCTGATCCCCCTCATCAGCAGCCAGGTCAGGGACCTCCACCAAGTCCTCCTCCTCCTCCCCCTCAGAGGTGGACTGCGCAGCTGGTTGCCGCTCCTGCTGGTCCAAGGCTGCCGCTCCCTGTTCCAGCAAAGCATCGAGGGCCCTGTTCAGCAGAGAAACCAGGGGCACCCACTCGCAGACCATAGCATGGTCCCTGCTCACCATGTTTGTGGCCTGCAGGAAGGGAGCCAGCACTAAGCACACCTGCTGCATGTGCCTCCAGTCATCATCGGGGACGATGGACGGGAAGTTGCTGGTCTTGTCCCTTCTCTGAGCTGCGGAAACAGTGGCCAGGGCAAGGTACTGTTTGACAGCGCGCCTCTGTTCAACCAGACGCTCCAACATCGCCAGGGTGGAGTTCCAGCGAGTCGGAACGTCAAGGATCAGCCGATGGCGTGGCAGATCCAGCTCCTTTTGCACGTCTTCCAGGCTCGCACAGGCTGCAGCCGAGCGCCGGAAGTGACGCACAACATTCCTTGCCGTTTCCAGCAGTTCGCCCATCCCCTGGTAGGTGCGCAGGAACTTCTGCACCACCAGGTTCAGCACGTGGGCAAGACAGGGGATGTGGGTCAGGTTTCCCCTGTCTATTGCGGCAACCAGATTGGCCCCATTGTCGGCCACCACCTCTCCGACTCTGAGGCCTCTGGGGGTCAGCCAAATCCTCTCCTGCTCCTGGAGTTTGGCCAACACATGGGTTGCCGTCAGCTTGGTCTTCCCAAGGCTGACCAAGTGCAGCAGCGCTTGGCAGTGGCGGGCCTTCACGCTGCTGCTGAGGCGGGGGGTTTGGCCAGGTGTGCCGGAGGATGGCAGAGGATCGGAGGAACCTGCTGCAGTTCCCCTGAGCCTGCGGGGTGGCACCACCCACTGTGTTGCTGCTGCTGCTGTGCCCGCTGCTGCTCTCCCATCCTCACCCCCTTCCACCAAGCTGACCCAGTGGACAGTGAAGGACAGGTAGCGGCCTGTCCCGAAGCGGCTGCTCCAGGAGTCCATGGTGACGTGGACCCTTTCACCAACCGCGTGCTCCAGCCCTCGCTCCACATTGGCCATCACAAAGCGGTGCAGTGCAGGAATGGCCTTGCGGGCAAAGAAGTGTCTGCTGGGGAGCTGCCAGTCTGGGGCTGCGCAAGCAAGCAGCGCACGAATGTCGCTCCCCTCCTGCACGAGCGTGTACGGCAGGAGTTGGGAGCACATGGCCCGTGCCAGCAAGCCGTTCAGCTGCCGCACGCGACGGCTGCTGGGAGGCAGAGCCCTAACCACCCCCTGGAAGGACTCGCTCAAAAGGCTCTGGCGTGGCCTTTTGCTGACACGGGAATCAGCAGACACAGCAGAGGAGGCCACTGAGGACTGGCTGCCAGAACAGGCCTCAGTGTCGGCGGCAGGAGTTGCAGAGGGGGGAGGAGCAGTGCGTTTCCGCACTCCTGCTGGTGCTGCTGGAGGAGCAGGAGGGCGGGTGGCTGCTGTTGCTGCTGCTGCTGCTGAAGGCTGTGCAGTGATGGGTGTGGTGCCACTGCCAGCAGCAGATGCCTTCAGCCTCTGGAACTCCTCATGCTGGTGGAAATGTTTAGCCGCAAGGTGGTTGATGAGCGAGCTGGTGCTGAACTTTAAGGGGTCTGCACCTCTGCTCAACTTCCGCTGACAGTGGTTGCAAGTGGCGTACTTGCTGTACACAGTGGGCATGGTGAAAAACCGCCAGATTGGTGACAGAAACTTCCCCCTACGGCATGGAAGCGCTGCTGCCTGTCTCCCTGTGGTGGTTGGGGGGGGGGCTTGGGTGCGGCTGGGGGTGGTACTGGCTGATGCTGCTGCTGCTGCTGCTGAGCCTGAGACACCAGCAGGCTGTGGGACGCTGCCAATGCTTGCAATGATGCGCCTCCTTGCAAGGCCCACAAGCGCATCCTCCTCCTCCTCCTCAGAGCTGCTGAGGACGACATCCCCTGGAGGTGGTGGCACCCAGTCTCTGTCTGTCACCGGGTCATCATCATCCTCCCCCTCCTGAGACATGTCCTGCTGGGATGAGGACCCCCCAAACTCCTCTCCTGATGCATGGATGGGCTGCTTGACTGTCGCCACAGTCTTGCTGTCCAATCCCTCATCCCCCAAAGTGCCCATCAGCATCTCCTCCTCAAGATCGCCAACAACAGCAGACAATTTACTCATGATGCCTGGGGTCAAAAGACTGCTGAATGACAGGTCGGCGAGTGAAGGTGAACTGGCCTCCTCCCCAGACCCTGCTGGGCGGCTGCTGCGAACAGGGGTGGTGGTGGTGGTGAGGGTGGAGGCCTCGGATGCAGAGCTGATGGCGGGCTGCTCATCCTCCGTCATGAGTTGCACCACAGTGTCTGCATCCTTTTCCTCAATGGGACGTTTCCGACCCGGCTGGAGGAAAATGGGAGCAGGTGCTACACGCTGCTGCTGCTGTGTCTCTGCAGCGTGAGTTGCAGATGCTCCTGCTGGGCGGCGCCCAAGGCGTCCACGGCCAGTGGCTATGGGAGGAATGTTAGCCACTGACGCTGCTGCTGCTGCTGCGGAACTGTGCATGGTGGCGCGCCCGCGGCCGCGGCTTGCCACAATGCTGCTCCCTCTCCTCCTGATTCCCTTGCTGCCCTTCCCCTTGCCCAAACCGCGCTGGCTGCCACTTCCAGACATCTTAAATGTTTTGGGCGTATAGACAAAAGTTTTGTAAAAGGGCGGGTGAAAAGTGGGGTACTTTAATGGAGTGGGTTGGTTGGTGAGGTGACTGAGTGAGTGTCCCCTAGTACAGTAAGTAAGTAGTAACAGTCAGGAAGTACAACTAGCAGTTACAATAATCAGTAGTAATCACAAGTAAATTTAGTGTGTGTACACTCAGACAGTGAGTGCACGCACGCAGGAGCTAGTAGCCTATGAACACAGTGACTGAGTGTCCTAGACTCCTAGTACAGTAAGAGTAAGTAGTAACAGTAAGTAGAACTAACTAATTACAATAATCAATCAGCGATCAGAAGGAAATGGAGTGTGGGTGTGTGTACACTCAGACAGTGAGTGCACGCACGCAGGAGCTAGTAGCCTATGAACACAGTGACTGAGTGTCCTAGACTCCTAGTACAGTAAGAGTAAGTAGTAACAGTAAGTAGAACTAACTAATTACAATAATCAATCAGCGATCAGAAGGAAATGGAGTGTGGGTGTGTGTACACTCAGACAGTGAGTGCACGCACGCAGGAGCTAGTAGCCTATGAACACAGTGACTGAGTGTCCTAGACTCCTAGTACAGTAAGAGTAAGTAGTAACAGTAAGTAGAACTACCTAATTACTATAATCAATCAACGATCAGAAGGAAATGGAGTGTGGGTGTGTGTACACTCAGACAGTGAGTGCACGCACGCAGGAGCTAGTAGCCTATGAACACAGTGACTGAGTGTCCTAGACTCCTAGTACAGTAAGAGTAAGTAGTAACAGTAAGTAGAACTAACTAATTACAATAATCAATCAGCGATCAGAAGGAAATGGAGTGTGGGTGTGTGTACACTCAGACAGTGAGTGCACGCACGCAGGAGCTAGTAGCCTATGAACACAGTGACTGAGTGTCCTAGACTCCTAGTACAGTAAGAGTAAGTAGTAACAGTAAGTACAACTAACTAATTACGATAATCAATCAGCGATCAGAAGGAAATGGAGTGTGGGTGTGTGTACACTCAGACAGTGAGTGCACGCACGCAGGAGCTAGTAGCCTATGGACAGTGACTGAGTGTCCTAGACTCCTAGTACAGTAAGAGTAAGTAGTAACAGTAAGTAGAACTAACTAATTACAATAATCAATCAGCGATCAGAAGGAAATGGAGTGTGGGTGTGTGTACACTCAGACAGTGAGTGCACGCACGCAGGAGCTAGTAGCCTATGAACACAGTGACTGAGTGTCCTAGACTCCTAGTACAGTAAGAGTAAGTAGTAACAGTAAGTAGAACTAACTAATTACAATAATCAATCAGCGATCAGAAGGAAATGGAGTGTGGGTGTGTGTACACTCAGACAGTGAGTGCACGCACGCAGGAGCTAGTAGCCTATGGACAGTGACTGAGTGTCCTAGACTCCTAGTACAGTAAGAGTAAGTAGTAACAGTAAGTAGAACTAACTAATTACGATAATCAATCAGCGATCAGAAGGAAATAGAGTGTGTGTTGTGTGTGTACACTCAGACAGTGAGTGCAGTGCGCACACGCAGGAGCTAGTAGCCTATATGAACAGTGACAGTGAGTGTCCCTACGGGTACAGTAAGAGTAAGTAGTAAGTAAGTACAACTAACTAACAATAATCTATCAGTAATCAGAAGGAAATAGAGTGTGTGTACACACAGACAGTGAGTGAGTGCACACACGCAGGAGCTAGCTAGTAGCCTATAAACAGTGACAGTCAGTGAGTGTCCTACTCCTAGTACAGTATAACTACAATACTATTAGTAAAGGACAGCAGAAATACTGGTATAGATGAGAGAAATAAACAGAGGACAGCTGCCCACAGAGGCAAGGCCCCCCTGAGGCCTAAACCTGTAAGCTTGCAGCAGCTGCCTGTCTCTAATGTAACACACAAGCTACTAACTAAAATACAATGTCTATCTAACTAACAACAATATAGGTGTATATGGCAGGTGTAGGTGAGCAAAAACGCTAGGTAAATGATCACAATAGAGCACTTGCTAAGCCAAAGCACAAAGGAGCAACTCTCTCTCTGTACAAGTCTCAGGCAAGCATGGAGAAACGGAACATGGCGGCCGCTATTTATAGGGTAGGGGCTGGCCAGGGTCCCCCTCTGTGATTGGCTGCCGTCAGAGGGCCTGGGAGCCCTCTGATTGGCTCTAAGGACATCAATCTGGGCTATGACGCTATTCGAGCTCGGTACCGAGCTCGAATAGCGCCGAGTTGCTCGAATAGCTCGAATAGTGAATGGGCTATTCGAGTGTACTCGGATAGCCCATTCGAATAGCTCCAGCTATTCGGAGCTCGAATACCGAGCTCGAATAGCTGAAAAAGAGCTTGAATATTCGAGCTACTCGAATATTCGAGCTCTGCTGAGCACCACTGCATCTAACTACCTGTTGTGTTGAGTGAACCCAGCTCACTGCTTCTAACTACCTTTACTGTTCAGTGAACCCACCTCACTGGCTGCATCTAACTACCTGTTGTGTTGAGTGAACCCACCTCACTGCATCTAACTACCTTGACTGTTCAGTGAACCCACCTCACTGCATATAACTACCTTTATTGTTCAGTGAACCCACCTCACTGCATCTAACTACCTTTACTGTTCAGTGAACCCAGCTCACTGCATCTAACTACCTTTACTGTTCAGTAAACCCACCTCACTGCATCTAACTACCTGTTGTGTTGAGTGAACCCCCCTCACTGCATCTAACTACCTTTACTGTTCAGTGAACCCAGCTTACTGCATCTAACTACCTTTACTGTTCAGTGAACCCACCTCACTGCATCTAACTACCTGTTGAGTTGAGTGAACCCACCTCACTCTATCTAACTACCTTTACTGTTCAGTGAACCCAGCTAACTGCATCTAACTACCTATACTGTTCAGTGAACCCACCTCACTGCAACTAAATACCTGTTGTGTTGAGTGAACCCACCTCACTGCATCTAACTGCCTTTACTGTTCAGTGAACCCACCTCACTGCATATAACTACCTTTTGTAACGATTGTGGGATATCTCCGTGGTCAGCGCACAAGATGTGCGCTGACGCCGCGGAAGTCCTCCACAAGCGTGTCAAGATACTAGAACCCAGCTTTTGGTGCAAGCACCAATAGAGGGGAATTTCTACCGGCAGATGGAGCTGTGGAGTGCAGAGGAATAAACCCTCTGCGCTGCCACAAATGCCAGATGGAAATTGTACGAAGAGAAGCAACACAAGGCAAGATAGCCCCAAAAGAGAGAGAGCAAAGAGACAGAATCAATGTGTGTCCACCAAACTAGTCGCCACCCAGCAACGGTGAACACACAACGGCGGAAACGAAGTGGGAACACAATCGCAAGAATGGTGATTGCCAAATAGTGACACCAGACTGAGCAGGACAGAGCACGAGAGTAGCAAAGGCACAGCAAACAACAATAAAAAATAAGGAAAATAACAAACGCTAGCTAAACGCGAACACCACACTCATTCGCAACAGCAAATGCGTTTACAGCGCGGTCTCCGCACGAAAAGTGCAACAGAGACAAGCACGCCACCCTCACTAGCCACAAGTAACACAAATGAGCACAAACAGACAAGACAGAAGAATGAGGTAGCCAGTAGCAACCGCTGCTCCAGCTTACACTCCATTAACTCAGATCAGAAGGATCCACAGCCGCTACCGCTAGAGGCTAGTGTGATCCAGACAGACAGATGAGGTAGCCAGTAGCAACCGCTGCTCCAGCTTACACTTCAGGAACTCAGATCAGAAGGATCCACAGCCACTAGAGGCTAGTGCGATCCAAACAAGACAGAGCGATTCGCTATCAACCGCCGCTGGCGACAGCGCAATCGCGTCAGACAAGACAGGACAGAATAGGCAGTACAAATATACACAAACTGACTGCACTAACTAGGAATGCAAGGAGCACTCCCCAAGAAATAACTATACTAAGATAGCAGTGGCTGACACTCCAGGTGAGTCCAGCACTAACAAACATCTATGAGCAGCAAAGGACTCTGGGATCACATGGCATTTATACTGCAAGTCTTCAAAGGAGGCAGCTAGGCCGTTTGCATGACAAGTGTATGCAAATTGCCCAGCAGCAGAGCAGGTCTGAAACTTGCAAAGCACAGGCAGGTCTTTTTTTCCAGAGACCTGCAGCCCTCAGACTTAAGTAATGGACAAACAGCCGTCTGCCCGTGCAGACAGCTGAGCAGACCGTTACACCTTTATTTTTGAGTGAACACACCTCACTGCATCTAACTACCTTTACTGTTCAGTGAACCCACCTCACTGCATATAACTACCTGTTGTGTTGAGTGAACCCAGCTCACTGCATATATAACTACCTTTACTGTTCAGTGAACCCACCTCACTGCCTCTAACTACCTTTACTGTTCAGTGAACCCACCTCACTGCATCTAACTACCTGTTGTGTTGAGTGAACCCACCTCACTGTCTATACCTAGCATCCCCCCGAGATGGACAAAATGGAAAAACCAGGTAGAGGAAGAGGTAGAGGCAGACCCAGAGGAAGGCCACATGGCACCGGCAGGTCTGTGCGAGGTGGTGTTGCTGTGATTTCGTGTGGACCTGGCCAATATCTATTTCCTAACTGTGCTAAACCTATTCACTTCTATCAGTCTCTTATGACACTGTTACTCAAACTTAGTTTTGTTTATTTTCCAGCATTGGTCTTCATTTTTTGTCTACTCTGTTATTTCACTGCTTGTAGCACTATGCACCTTACTGATTGTTGAGCCATTACTCTTATGTATTATGCACGCTTATGCACTTTATAAAATTATGTCATGTATTGCTATATGATTGATGGATTCAATATTGTTAGCACTTTATTTTTATACTAGCATCAGTCTGGATTTTTTGTAGGTACAGCACCTTGCCTCATGTACACTAGTGCGTTCCTCTCTATGCATAGTGTGACTCAGTGTTCAATTTGATTATTCAAATTGTACCACTACTATATACTGAGCCGACACCTTCGCACTGTGTTTTTGAGAGAAACGCACTATTTGGAAATTGCTGTATAATCTTTTTGAGCATACATTTGCTATACCCCTTATTGTGTGAGACCAAAAATCCAAAAAGGTCCGCACACTCCAGGAATCAAATTCCAGACTTTTATTCAGCCAATGTGACACAATTCCATTCCATTACACCAACGGATCGTTTCGGGGCCCCGTGGGGTCCCCTTTGTCAAGGCAATACAGACAGAATGGTAACGCCTTGACAAAGGGGACCCCACGGGGCCCCGAAACGATCCGTTGGTGTAATGGAATGGAATTGTGTCACATTGGCTGAATAAAAGTCTGGAATTTGATTCCTGGAGTGTGCGGACCTTTTTGGATTTTTGGTTGCACTACTACTGGTCCTTGCACCTCGCTAATGGTGTGCGATCCCACATCTACTTGTACACTTATTGTGTGAGAGGCTCACCGTATTATTGTAATTATTGGGGGCCTTCTATAGGCATGGATACGGCTTGCTTTGTTTTAGATGTTTTTAATTCTTAAAATTTGGCTTTAATAAATATATATATTACACCTTTCTTATATCCTGGTCCAATTAGTGCTCATTATTATTTTGTATATAGAGGGGTTGTTTTTCTCTTTTTTGTTTACAGGAGGATTATGGTGACGATTATACGGATGCCACGTATGTTCCAAGTAGAGGAGATGACCAGGGGGACAGTTCAGAGGGGGAGTCAGAGAGGAGAAGGAGGAGACGACTCCATGATAGAAGCAGAGGGAGCTCGTCCTCAGAAACAGCTGGGGGCAGTGTCCGGCCCCTTGTATCGCCAGCTATGGACACCCAGCCAACATGCCCTTTAACGTCAGCTGCTGATGCCACCGTAGCGCCATCACCCCAGGGGGGCTCAGCGGTTTGGAAATTTTTTAACATGTGTCTCAGATCGTAGCAAAGCCATATGTTCTCTCTGCCAGCAAAAATTGAGCCGCGGAAAGGCCAACTCTCACGTAGAGACAAGTGCCTTATGAAGGCACCTGAAGAAAAGGCACAAACAGCTATGGCAAGAACACCTGAGGAAAAGCAGCACCCAAAAGACAAGCCACCCTCCTTCTCCTCTTCCTCCTTCCGGTGCATCGTCTTCATCCGCTTTCTCCCTTGCACCTTCACAGCCACCCTCCTCCACACCGCCTATGCCCTTGAGCGGTTCCTTCTCCTCTGCCCACAGCAGTACCCAGCTGTCCGTAAAGGAAGTATTTGAGCGTAAGAAGCAAATGTCTGCCAGTCACCCTCTTGCCCGGCGTCTGACAGCTGGTGTGGCGGAACTATTAGCTCACAAGCTATTACCATACAAGCTGGTAGAGTCAGAGGCTTTCCGTAAGTTTGTGGCCATTGGTACACTGCAGTGGAAGATACCAGGCCGCAATTATTTTTCACAAAAGGCCATACCCAAATTGTACCGTGCAGTTGAGAGGCAAGTGGTGTTATCTATTGCGAAGAGCGTTGGGTCAAGGCTCCACCTGACCACGGATGCCTGGTCTGCCCGGACCGACTTGTCGTCACACCTCTACGGCTTGCAGGCAGGCCTCCTGCCACCTCCTCTCCACCTGCTACATCCTCTTTGCTGTCATCATCCTCCTCCTCCTCCTTGGCTGGTGCTGTGATCTCCTCTCCAGCTACACTGCCCCCGCACCCCAGGGCCTATGCTGCATGCCAGGTA
Organism: Hyperolius riggenbachi; assembly: GCF_040937935.1. NCBI lineage: Eukaryota > Metazoa > Chordata > Amphibia > Anura > Hyperoliidae > Hyperolius > Hyperolius riggenbachi. The sequence continues at coordinate 292,551,287 of NC_090649.1, forward strand.
TGATGGTGTCACGCAGTCTTAGACATGTCTTGCCTCAAAGCGAAGAGTCACACTGGAGCAGCTCTCCTGGCTGCTCTTAACAAACAGATGGAGCAATGGCTGACCCCGCACAAGCTGGAGATCGGCAACGTGGTGTTTGACAACGGCAGCAACCTCATTTCCACGTTAAATTTGGGAAAGCTGACACACGTACCCTGCATGGCACATGTGCTGAATCTGGTCATGCAAAGATTTGTGTCCAAGTACCCAGGCTTAGAGGACGTCCTGAAGCAGGCCAGGAAGTTGTGTGGGCATTTCAGGCAATCTTACACGGCCATGGCACGCTTTGCGGACATTCAGCGTAGAAACAACTTGCCGGTGAGATGCCTGATTTGCAATAGCCCGACTCGCAGGAATTTCACCCTGCTCATGTTCTCTCGCCTGCTAGACCAGGAGAAAGCCGTCACCCAGTACCTGTATAATTACAGTACAAGGACACAATCTGGGAAGATGGGGATGTTGTGGCCCAACAACTGGACACTGATGCGAAATGCATGCAGGGTCATGGAGCCCTTTGAGGAGGTGACCAAACTGGTGAGTTGCGCTGAGGGCACCATCAGCGAATTGATCCCCTACGCTTACTTCCTGGAGCGTGCCATGTGTAGAGTGGTGGATACAGCTGTGGAGGAGCGTGAACGAGAACAGTTACGGCAGGAGAAGTCGTGGGAGCGATTTTCATCTGAACCAGAGGTTTCCCCAACACCTGCGGCAGCATAGAGGGGGGAGGAGGAGGAAGAAGAGGAGTCGTGTGGGGAAGGAGAGGAGTCAGACTCTGATGATGATGATGAGGAAGGTGTTTCTGTGGAGGAGGAAGAGGCGGCGGAAGAAGAACAACTGCGGCAGCCGTCACTGGGGGCTTCTGCTGCTCCACGTTCCCGTGGTATTGTTCGTCGCTGGGGGGAGGAAGAGGAGTTGTGTGCCGTCACTGAGGAAGAGCAAGAGGAGATGGAGAGTACGTCTGCATCCAGCTTTGTGCAGATGGCCTCTTTCATGTTGTCCAGCCTGTTGAAGGACCCCCGTATCAAAAAACTCAAGGCGAATGACCTGTACTGGGTGGCCACTAGACCCTCGGTACAGGCACAAAGTGGCGGACCTGTTACCAACTCAAAACAAGGCGGAAAGGATGCAGCACTTGCAGAACAAGCTGTCAATGATGCTTTAAATGCGTTTAAGGGTGATGTGGCAGCACTCAATCAATGTACCACTGGCAGTAACCCTCCTCCTCCCAAGTCCACGCAGGCAAGGACAGGACGCTCCAGCGATCTCAGGGTGATGTGGGACAAGCGGACATTCTTTAGTCCAACTCCTTGCCATAGTCCTTCCGGATCCTTTTGGATCCACCCTCCACCAACGCCTGGACCGGCAGGTAGCCGACTACCTGGCCTTGAGTGTGGATGTAGACACTGCGAACAGCAACAATGAACCCTTGGACTACTGGTTGCGTAGGCTTGACCTGTGGCCAGAGCTGTCCCAATTTGCCATACAACTTCTCTCTTGCCCTGCCGCAAGCATCCTGTCAGAAAGGACCTTCAGTGCGTGCGGCTGGAGGCATTGTCACTGAGAAGAGAAGTCGCCTAAGTCACGACAGTGTTCAGTACCTGACCTTTATCAAAATGAATGAGGCATGGATCACGGAGGGCTACTGCACGACCGAAGACTAAGTCAGTCCCCACTCCCCACACACAGCATCTCTGCCTGCAGGCCAGTTGCCTTCTCCGCCACCACCAACAGGGTCCAGGACTCTAGGCGGATTCCTTAATTTTTAACAGCGGCCGCTACACTAATTTTTCTGGTGCGTGTACATGCCCGCCTAATTTTTCTGGCTGTACTGCGGGCGGCTGCAACAAAAAAACAAAAAGCATGTACATGGGCCCATCCCCCTTCGTGATCATTACCTTGCCGCGGTGAAGGGGCTTGCGTATCACAATGAAGCAATGACCGCTGGCTATTTGAGTGTCTCGGGTGGGGGTGGGACACAAAAGATAATAAGGTCGTTGCTTCATTGTGGTCAGACCAAATTTGATCAGCTGAACAGTCACTGTTGTTCTATCATTGAGCTACCACAGCCCGGCGACCATATGGGCTTGAAAACCACCACGGCCTACACTCTCACTACGGTGCGCACCATTCCAGCACGGCCGTCACTACACAAACAGCTGTTTGCGGTGCGTTACACAGTGAGTTTGGTGTGTCAGTGTGAAGCAGTACTCTAATTACACTCCCTGATTGATGTATACACATGCAAGATGTTTTAAAGCACTTTAGGCCTGCAATTTAGCATTCAATGTGATTTCTGCCCTTAAAACGCTCGCATCCAGATTTTTCCCTGGGACTTTGGGCATGTATCCCACTCCTCCATGCCCCCTCCAGGTGTTAGACCCCTTGAAACATCTTTTCCATCATTTTTGTGGCCAGCACAATTTTTTCTATTTTTCAAAGTTCGTATCCCCATTGAAGTCTATTGGAACTTTTCCGCTAACCGAACCTTCCGCGATGGTTCGCGAACCAGAAATCAGAGGTTCGCGACATCACTACCTGTATAATGTCTAATATTGCATGTTGCAAGAAAATGTACTTATACTGATAATTTACAACCTTGCCAGCCATGCAGAAATTGATAAGTACAACTTTGTATTGGTTATGCATACCCATTTAGACTCACCAGCTCTCGGCATTCCAATAATGGGATTTATCTTTAGCTGCACTTCCAGCATCACATCACCATGGTTACAGTGGCATCTGTCATCATATGATGCACCACCAGTTCACATGAACAGTGAAACGCTATAGCCATAGAGACATGGCACATCTGCTACCTATACTGGGGAGGAAGGCTTCTAAATACTGAGGGCATATCTTGGCTATCTATATTGGGGGCATATCTGCTACCTAAACCTGGGACTTGCCTAATACTGGGGGCACATCTAACGTCCTGTACTAGGGCAGCACAACTGCTACCTATACTGTGGCTTTCTAATACTGGTTCACAACTGGCTACCTATAGTGGGGAGCAGGCTACCTAATAGTGAGAGCGCATCTGGCTTCAAATACTAGGGGGGCTACCTATACTGGGGAAAGGGGGAGCTCTGACTCTATACTAGGGAGCTAACTCTGGTTATACTCAGGCTCACCTCTGGCTACCTATACTGAGGGAAAATCTCTGGCTAACTCTACTGGGGGTAGCTACCTAATGCTTTGGGGTCTCTCTGGATATCTGGATGTCTAATACTGGAAGTATGCATATGGCTAATATTTGGTGGTGACTCTAACTACCTATACTTGGGGGATCTCTGAATTCCTTGTACTTGGGCACACTTAACCCCCAGTTACTTAATACAGGGAGTACATCTGACTGCCTAATACTGAAGGGGGCACCTCTGGCTACCTAGAAGCTACCTAAAACTTGAATGTACCTCTTGATAGCAAATACTGGGGGTACCTCTGGCTACCTACACTGGGCAATGGAAGCAGAAAAGAGGTGACAGCTGTGCCATCAAGAAAACTGGTGATGCAGTTTGATGAGCACTCCCATGCGGGTGCGTGCAGTTTATGGCAAAATACATTCTGTGCCTATAGGCTCCTCTGATGTAAGTCCAGGTCTGCATACCTATAAAAGTCACAACAGTTCATACATGATGTTGAATATGTTTTGACACTCTGGACTGTTTTGCACAGCAAATTTAAGAAACTGGATACACAGCACAAGATTAACATATATATATATATATATATATATATATATATATATATATATATATATATATTTCAGTTAATGATATTACTGTATTGAAAGCTTGCTCCTCACTTCATCAAAAGGATGCGCTTTAGTCATCCGATTCCTCATAAATATTCAAGGACAGATACATCTTTAAAATTCTCAGAAAGCACCTCAGGTAACCAGCTAGAGATCTAATATCCCAGACACTATTCAGAATGACGTACCTGACTGTATATTTATTCATCATTCTAGACACTATTAAATATGTCCTCTCGTTCTTCATTGCGAGGCCTTGCCAAGATCATCTAACTGTTCTATCAATTAATGGGATTTTCAAAGCCAAACTAACAGCATTGCAAGAGTAATAGAGGAAATAAATTGAATCTGAAAAGCCTGTAGGTTATGCTTTTTAAACCAGACTGGTGCCTCAATCAAGTGATTACACAGCATCAGTCCAAACGACGAGTGTAAACACAAAATTGTGTTTGTGCTCCTGAGTGAATTTATAAATATATGGACACATATAGATAGATAGATAGATAGATAGATAGATAGATAGATAGATAGATAGATAGATAGGTATAGTGAACAATGGATACAGTTGTTTTTGCTTTGTTGTTGTTATTTTCACAAATAGTATATTGCTTTTTGTAAAAAGTGGCTTGAACACAATTGGGCGTGAGAAACCATATTTTCACAAGCGTGCCTATTCTTGTGAAAATAGCTATGTTCATGAAAATTATCATCATGTGGAAATTTCCTGTATTTTCATAAAAATACTACTCAGGCAAAAAAAAAATCCTCATGGGAAAAAATGTTTTTGTGAATTTCCCCAGCTCATGCATGTACTGCAATACTAAAAGAATGTCCCTGGTTTTTCCCTTGGAAATCTTGTTAGAAAGCAAGTCTGTGACGAGCAGAGGGTGAAAAGACAGTTATGCAGTATTGTGTATGCACATGTTGCCCATCGGGGATCGGGATCCAATCCCCAGGGCGATATCTCTGACCAGCCTGTACATACCCATGTCAACGATGTAGCTGATGATGCGTTCTCTTGAAATGCGGAGAGGCGTATGGACAATGGAGCGGTAGGTGCGTGACATCACATGGTGGGTGGGGGAGCAGCACAGACAATGTGATCTGCCATTGTGGGGGAGAGTTGATCCGCTTGCGTGTTTGAGGTCGTGGGTCGGCAGCCGAAGTACACGCGCCTGACTATCGGCTGAGGCAGTAGTTATCTGCTGCCTTAGTACAGCGTGTGTATGGCCTTAAAATGAAGAGGTCAGATAGGAGTGCAGTCACGTAGAGAAGTGGGTGGGGCAAGAGTAAAACTACTGGATTGACCATTTTGGTACGCAGAAGAATTGCAAGGCAAGGGGGCCGAGCCTAGGAAAAAAGATGATTTATTGAAAGTTTGCATTCATTTTTACTGTACATCTTAACCTGGTACAGTGTTAGTGCCCTAACCACCAGTCTACATACACTGAAACAATACAGATCTGCTTTAAAGTGTACCAGAGACTATTAGATTTAAAAGATTTATGCATAACTGTAGCTTCCTCCAGCCCCCTCCACGCGAATTGCTCCCACGACGTCTTCCTCCGCCTTCTTCTTTTTTTGGTAGAAACCCCATAAGTTTGGCCAGTCGAAGTCAGTCGGTGCATGCGCAGTGAGGCTGCGCGCACCATCCCATCTCACTCCCGAGACTGGGATCGTCCTGCACAGTTGTACTGCGCAAGCGCAGGGCGCTCCCGTGAACTGGAGCATTGCGGGGTGGGCACACGTGGCTAGGCATGTGCAGTGTGCCCCAACTGGCTAAACTTATGGGACCTCCACCGAGGGATGGAAAACGCAGAGAATGATGGTGTGGGAGCGATCCGTGCGGAGGGGGCTGAAGGAAGCCCCAGGTATGTATAAAACTTTTAAATCTAATCATCTCTGGTTTCCTTTAAGGCCTCTGCACTTCACCACTCAGGCCTCGTTCACACATTGAAAAACACATATGAAATTTTACTTGTTTATAGAATAGTGATCTTGCATTTTTACAGACAGGAAACTCTCAATACCTTCTGGGAACGTGAGTTTAAAACGCATGCAAAATCACATTGCGATGGGACTTCACTCATTGATTTCTATGTTAAACATACAACTGCATGCAAAAGGTTGTTACAAAATTTTCGGCTACAGCAACACACAAATGTGAACAAGGTATATTAGAAAGCATTACTTATCTAATGTTCTTGTGGATCACAGACCATTGGCATTGCTAAAAAGTGGACAGCAATGCGTATAGTGTGAATGAGGCCTCGGGAGGATTCCTGCCAATAATAGTGAATGTACATGTCTCAATGTTGATACAGAGTTTACCAGCTTGTTTCTAAAATCTATGCAGCAATGTGTGTGCAGTATTATAAGTCTTATTTTTTTTATTATCATCAGTATTTGCGTTTTGTATAGCATTTACATCTCACACACAGGGGCATAACTACAAATCATGCCCCTCCCCCCCAAAAAAAAACTTTGATGGGGACCCCTTTATGTTCACAACCCTTCCTTTGCCTCCCCTAAGGTCCATCATACAAAGCTCATAAATCGAGTGTGGCCATCAAGATCATCACACCCATAACGTGTGTAGCCACAAAACACCTGATCTGAAGTACCAGAGAAAGGGAAGGTTAGTAGTTGGTGCCCCTTCCCCCCCCCCCCCCCCCCCGCAGTCATTGGGGCTGCCCCCTCCCCCCCTTAGTTACATCCCTGCCTCCACTGCTCTTCACAGAGTACATAGTCATGTTGCTGGAGATGGAGAGCCCAACCTTAGTAACTACAAGATTGAGGAAATAAAGAATCCATCCATCCATAACAGAGTTTGCTAAAATACATAAAATGTACATTCTTCACTTTCACTAGAACTAAAGTCTCACTTCAAATTCTTTCCCTTGTCGTTACATAAAGACAGCTCTAATAGAAGGATGGGGTCAAGGAGGAGCTTTATTCTAAGAGCAGAATAATGAAGTTTCTGTTCCCACCACCACTTAACATATAAGGTCCAACAACTTAAAAATAAATATTTTAAAAGTAACAGAGTGTTAAAGGGTGAAGGTGGCACTCCAGTAAAATGGAATTTTCTGATTTCAGAGTGAAATTATGAAGTGAATATAATACAGGTAAAAGGGACATTGTTTGAAGACTCCTATAGCACAAGACCGAGGTCAGCAAAATCCAAGCAGACTTCAGCAAAAAATCTGATCGTTGGTCAAGCAGAGGTCCATAGCTGTTTGGGCAGTGACAGCGCGCGAGGCAGAGTTCAACCGCTAAATGGGTAGTCAAACAAGCAAAGATTCAGCAGGGGAGCCCCGGACTTGTTTTCTTCTTCATGAGTATCATGTGTGCATAGCAGACCCTTTCTTTCATGATCAGCTGCCACGAGCATCAGTTTCCCTTTTAGATGTGTTACTCACCATTTTCAGCCTACTCGCCATTTTCAGCAACGTCTCTTTCATGTCCAGGTGCCCCCTTGGGCTGCAGCTGCTCAAGGTCTGTGCCTTTGTGGCCTTTTTAGAAATCCAGCCCTTTGTTACTGAGACATTTTGCTCTTTCTTTCTCAGATAAAGCAGTACTTTTCTGTATCATTGTTATTTAAATAGACTAATAAATCTGTATGGTCTAGAACAAATAATTACATATGCGAGAATGAGAATGGCAAAGCTTACTTTATAAATGCAATCTGTGCAAAAGGTTATGAAAACATCAAGATAACTTACTGGAATTCAGCAGCAGAAGCCAAGAACTCTTGTGCTAAAAGAGCAGACTTAATAGCTAGGCAAGTAGGAAATTTGAATTAATTAACCTGGCTGTCACATCTTCTGCCTTAAATGTATCATCTGAGTTAGTGTAAATTCAACTGCATAATTGCACCTAATTTCCTTGTAGTGTTGCTGACACCTATTTAGGTGAGATGATAATATTTCAGGAAATTCAAAATGTCTTGTGCAAGAAAAAAAAGTTTGATCAGACATATATCACAGGAATATCAAAGGTTTAGCATTTCACTTCTGGAATGTAAAAAAGTATGTCTACACAAAACAATATATACGCTTACAGGGAATATTTGGGGTTTTTAAATGTTGGGAGGTATAAAATATTGCAAAAAGAAGAACAGAGGTTGTGTGGCACTTTCCCTTTAAAAAGGTACTTAGGGGTATGGAGAAGGAGTCTGCAGTGGTATAGCCACAAATCTGTGGTACCTGCCTGAGCCAGATGCTCAATAAAAGACGTGTGCTCCGCTGATGTAACAGAAGAAAGGCAGTAGATCATGTGATGAAGAAGCAAAAGAGAGCGTGCACCATCCGTCTATCACTTGTATTTATTGTGAAAAAGCATCATGTAATGGCAAACAGTGGCCACGCTGCGTGACCAAGCGTCCGTTTAAGACGTGAAACGGCCGTCGCTAGGCCCACCGTCATCCCCACTCCCACCTCTCCCACCTGCAGCAAGACCTACACAACATAGGTATGCAAGCACCTTTTGTTGAACACTGTATGCCAATACATGATGCTTTTTCACAATAAATACAAGCGATAGACGGATGGTGCACGCTCTCTTTTGCTTCTTGATCACGAGATATAAAATATTCCAAATAAAACTTGTTTTTTTGGAGCTGCACATTCTGATTTGTAAATGTTAGTGTAACTGGTTCAATGGAATGTAATAGCCCCTAAACCATACATGTCAAAATCTGGCCACTTTGGATTATATTTGGCCCACTCTAGACCACCAGAGAGGCTATACTGGACGTAAAGCCCTAGATCACCAGGGAAGCCATATAGGGTAAGTGAGGTATGAAAACAGTCACTAGGGAACTGTATAGGGGAGGGAGAGGGCTCACTAGACACCAGGGAACTGTATATCATAGGGAGGGAGGGAACTAGATACCAGGGAACTCTATAAGGGATGAAGGGGGCCATTAGACACCAGGGAACTTTATAAGCTAGAGAAGTGGCCACTAGACATTGAGGTTGGCCCATTACTTAGTCCCAGTGTTTAATTTCAGTTCACTTTACACTTAAAGTGAACCTGAACTGAGTAAAATTATTTAAAATAAACACATGATGCACCTGCAAATGAATATTACATACTTACCTCACCATCAGTTCCTCTCAGAAGTTCACCATTTTCTTCTTACAATGATTCCTTCCTGTTCTGACAAGATTTTGTCAGAACTGAAATATATCAGTTGATGTCAGTTATGTGTCAGTTGCTGTCAGTTATATCTGAAAGGACAACTGGTGAGCAAGGTAGTGTCAATGTTTCCATATGGTTCAAGTGGGCGATGTTACAGTTTAACAGTGTGCCGACCAGGAAGCAGATATGGGGTAATGGCCATTTTCAAAATGGAGGATGGAGAATTTAATTGATCACAATGGACAAACAGGACAAACAGGTTTGCTTTAAGTTTTACACCCCTATCCTAAACCCAATTAAAACATAACTTTTATTAGTTACTGAAAATATGAGGCAATCACACACACACACACACACACACACACACACACACACACACACACACACACACACACACACACACACACACACACACACACACACACACACACACACACACACACACACACACACACACACACACACACACACACACACACACACACACACATATAGAGAGATGGCCCAAACAGTTCTGGCGGCGAATAGTTTGCGGCGAACAACGGGTGTTCGCATTCGCCCCCTCAGGTGAACACATGGTGTGTTCAACCCACCCCCTATACATGATAATGGAGCCAAACTTTGACCTCTCACCCCAGAGTCAGCATACACATTGTTATGATCATGTCTGCAGCATGTATTGTTGGCTGCAGTTTGATTGAAGACAAGCAGTTTTTGATGTCATTACATGCATTTGCTTGCATAGTTTGGTTTGCACTCAAACTAGTTGCTGACTCTATCTGCAGTCGCTCTGAAGTTAATGACAGTTTAACCACTTCAGGATTCGGCGTACACTTAACTATGCCCCTGAATCCTGAAGTGGATTGCATGGAAACGGCCGCTCGCATGAGCGGCCGTTCCATGTCAGTTCACGGAGGGTGTCTCCGTGAACACCCTGCGAGCCTCCGATCGTGGCTCGCAGGGTAAATGTAAACACACGGGGAAGATCTTCCCCGGTGTTTACATGTATACGGCGCTGCTGCGCAGCAGCGCCGTGGCGGAGATCGGCAATCCCCGGCCTCTGATTGGCCGGGGACCGCCGGCACCTGATAGGCTGAAGCCTATCCTATCCGGCGCAGGACGGAATTCCGTCCTGCGCCGCTCACAGGGGGAGGTAGAGGGAGGGAAGGGGAAGGCGGCCAGGAAGCGCTGCGGAGGGGGGCTTTGAAGAGAGCCCCCCCCCGCAAGCGCAAGCAGCCGGCGGCGATCAGACCCCCCCAGCAGGACATCCCCCTAGTGGGGAAAAAAGGGGGGAAGTGTGATCGGCCTGGCTGCTAGCTGATCGGTGCTGCGGGCTGGAGAGCCCACGCAGCACCGATCAGCAAAACCACCCGGTATCCGGAAGTGGTTAATATGCTTTTGTGTAAACAAACATTGTCTGCTGCAATGGGGTGGCAATCCCTTTCATGCAGGCTGCATATCATTGTCTGCCTTTTCCTGCTGTCAGCCTGTGATTAATTACCATTCACTTGTGTGGGAATCTGCAGGTCTGCTCCCATTGGATGACCTCAGTATAAAGAACTGCTTCCTGCAATGCTTCATGGGCTACCATAGTCTCAGATTCTGTCTGTTACTCTGTGCGGCTCCGACCTCGTTCCTAGTCCGTGTGGACTGCGCTGACTCCTGCGAAGGGGTCAGCGAGTCCTCCTAGTTCTGCTCTTGTTTCTAGAAGTTGTTACTTTGCTTGTCTTGTGTCATATATTGGTTCATCGCCAATATATACGCATACTTGCACGTTTTGTTATTTTCCTTGTATTCGTGTTACGTTGATACATCAGTGTCGCTGATATATACGTACACGAACTGTTTATATCCTGTGTTCAGTTAGTCAGTTTTCCAGCACGTTTTGGTAGTTTGCGCGTATCGTGATCACCCGTGCTGAGTTAGTATCCTGCTCCTGGTTCTGTTTGTGGATTGCGTTCATCTCTGCGAAGAGATAGCGAATCCTTCTGAGTCCTGTTCCCTGTATTGCTCCAGTTCTAGTCAGTGTTCCTGCTTATGTCATATATCGGTTCATTGCCGATATATACATATGTTAGTCAGACGTTACAAATAGTTTCATTGATAGCTGTAATTGTAATACGCTAGGAAAACATACTTATTGTATATTTGTCTGTGTTACATTCATCTATCTTGATCTCCCTATTTCCTGACTACCCTGTCCTGTCTTTGTGAGGCACGCCATCGCTGCTACGCATTGGCTGCCTCATTCCAGTCTGTCTTGTTGTGGACGCTTGCTGTCACTAAGTAGTGGCTAGTTAAGCAAGCGTTCATTCTGTCAACCTGTCCTGATCTACTCAGTCCTGGTTTATGCGCTCAGCGCTACTTTGCGCTGAGACGTTATCATGAAAGTATTGTTTGTGGCTGTTCGGATCTGCACCGGCTCTGTGCACCACAATCTCCTATTGGAGTCAGTCCTCTCCTCCACTAAACTGGGGATATCCTGATTCCTTGTGCTTGTGTGTGTACCTCCTTCACGTCAGCTTATGTGTTGCATGCTGACTGTGGAGAATACACCTCCAAGCTTAACACACATGGCAGTCAATCAGCTATTCCTCCCACCTGGATGGCCCCCCTTCACCTGTCAGAAAGCCAGCAAGACAGCTATTTTGCAGTCTGTGTTTGGCTTTTGTGCTAGGCAGATCAGGGAGAGTGTGCTGCAGATAGGAAAAGCGTTAGTTAGTCCTGTGTACTGTGTCCCCAGTGGAGTTTCTTGCTGCTACAATACCAATTGCCATCTACATAACCCCAGAGCCCTTCTAAAGGCTCTGTTTTGATCTTGTGATATTGATGTTTAGTGTGTCCACACAGTGCACACATTAGCAGTTGGAGACAGGTCTGCTGGTCCTAGTAGTGCACTGACCATAACCCAATAATCCTTCACCACCACTACTGGCATCTAGTATCCACTACTGCCCCCTGTATAAGGACTCAGTGCAGAATCAGTGTTTTTTGGTCACTTAACTGTCATTGAACTACCTCAGCCCAACCATAGGGGCTGGAAAACCATGATTGCCTGCACTCCTGTGAACGTTTGCACAAGCACGGCAGCCACTACACACCACTATAAAAAGACTGCCACAGAGAGGACTAATATTTAGTCCTGGAGGTGTCAACTGGTAAAAACAATGATTTGTTCACCTAATGTTATCACTAAAGCTCTCTGTGGATGTTTGTGGTGTGTTAAACGCTGTGTTTTGTCTGTCAGTGTGAACCGGACATAACCCTTTATACTACTTAATCGCCATGTACGCACGCCAGACGTTTAAAAGTACTTCATTTCATAAATTTAGGAATGTACTGCAATTTCTGCCCTTTAGAGATTAAAACATGACTCTGCACCACCTATGTAATTTTTGGTGTGACTTTTGCCATAGATCCCTCTCCGGCATGCCACGGCCAGGTGTTAGGCCCCTTGAAACAACTTTGCCATCACTTTTGTGGCCAGAAACAGTCCCTATAGGTTTTAAAATTCAACTGCCCATTGAAGTCTATGGCGGTTCACCAGATTAGCCTGTTCGCGAACTTTTGCAGAAATTTGCATTCGAGGTTTGCAAACCAAAAATTTCATGTTCACTCTCATCACTATATATATATATATATATATATATATATATATATATATATATATATATATATATATATATATATATATATATATATATATATATATATATATATATATTAAAATTGCAGAGTGAGGAGTCGTGCAACCGGTTAGATTGTGGTGCAAATTTATTATGGAACACTGATAACTCTCACTCACAGACAGTAGCTAAATGAGGAGCTCTGACATGGCCTTTTGCTGGCAGTAGACGTTATCTGTGTGTGGGGTAGAGATGGCCCGAACCTCCGATTTTCGGGTGACAAAAAAGAAAAGTGATGGAAAAGATGTTTCAAGGGGTCTAACACCTGGAGGGGGCATGGCGGAGTGGGATAGATGCCAAAAGTCCCGGGGAAAAATCTGGATTTGAAGCAAAGCAGCGTTTTAAAGGATACCACAACTGACATGTGACATAATGAGATAGACATGGGTATGTACAGTGCCTTGCACACAAATAACTATGCTGTGTTCCTTTTTTTCTTTCTCTGCCTGAAAGAGGTAAATATCAGGTATGTAAGTGGCTGACTCAGTCCTGACTCAGACAGGAAGTGACTACAGTGTGACCCTCACTGATAAGAATTTCCCCCTTTTTTATCTTTCTTGCTCTCAGAAGCCATTTTCTTCTAGGAAAGTGTTTTATAGTTGGAATTTCTTATCAGTGAAGGTCACACTGTAGTCACTTCCTGTCTGAGTCAGGACTGAGTCAGCCACTTACATACCTGATATTTACCTATTTCAGGCAGAGAAAGAAAAAAAGGAACACAGCATAGTTATTTGTGTGCTAGGCACTGTACATACCCATGTCTATCTCATTATGCCACATGTCAGTTGTGGTATCCTTTAAGGGCAGAAATCACATTGAATGCTAAATTGGAGGCCTAAAGTGCTTTAAAACATCTTGCATGTGTATACATCAATCAGGAAGTGTAAGTAGAGTACTGCTTCACACTGACACACCAAACTCACTGTGTAACACACTGCAAACAGCTGTTTGTGTAGTTACGGCCCTGCTGGACTGGTGCGCACCATGGCCAGAGTGCAGGCCGTGGCAGTTTTCAAGCCCATATGGTCACCGGGCTGTGGTAGCTCAATGATAGAACAACAGTGACTGTCCAGCTGATCAAATTTGGTCTGTCCACAATGAAGCAACAACCTTATTATCTTTGGTGTGCCACCCCCCGAGACACTCATATAGCCGGCGGTCATCATTGCTTCATTGTGATACGCAAGCCCCTTCAATCACCACGGCAAGGTAATGATCACGAAGGGAAATGGGCACATGTACATGCCTTTAGTTTTGTTGTTGCAGCTGCACTGCAGCCAGAAAAATTAGGCAGGTATGTACACGCACTAGAAAAATTATTATAGCGGCCACTGCTAGCAGCGGCCTTAAAAATTCAGGAATCCGCCTGGAGTCCTGGACCCTGTTGGTGGTGGCGGAGAAGGCAGTCAAGCGGCCAGTCGTCAGAGATGCTGTGTGGGGAGCGACTTAGTCTTGGGGCAGGCAGCTAGTCACACGGCGTGCAGGCAGAGATGCTGTGTGAGGGGACTGACTTAGTCGTCAGGCGGGCAGTAGCCCTCCGGGATCCATGCCTCATTCATTTTGATAAAGGCGAGGTACTGAACACTATTGTGACGTAGGTGACTTCTCTTGTCTGTGAAAATGCCTCCAGCTGCACTGGAGGTCCTTTCCGACAGGACGCTTGAGGCAGGGCAAGACAGATGGCAAATTGGGACAGCTCTGGCCACAGGTCAAGCCTGTGTACTTAGTAGTCCAAGGGTTCATCTCTGCTCACAGTGTCTACATCCCCACTTAAGGCCAGGTAGTCAACTACCTGCCAGTCCAGGCATTGGTGGAGGGTGAATCCGGAAGCGCTAAGGCGAGGCGTTGGACTAAATAATGTCTGCATGTCCGACATCACCATGAGATCGCTGTAGAGCCCTGTCCTTGCCTGCATGGACATGGGAGAAGGATTACTGGCAGTGGTACCTTTATTGCGTTGTCCTGTGACATCACCCTTAAACTCATTGTAAAGCATAGTTGCCAACTTGTTCTGTATGTGCTGCATCCTTTCTGCCTTCTGGTGAGTTGGTAACATGTCCGCCACTTTGTGCCTATACCGAGGGTCTAGTAGCGTGGCCACCCAGTAAAGCTCATTCCCCTTGAGTTTTTTTTTTTTATACGGAGTCCCTCAACAGGCTGGACAGCATGAAAGACGCCATCTGAACAAAGTTGGATGCAGATGTACTATCCATCTCCTCTTGTGACGTCAGGTAAGTCCTCCTCCTCCCCCCAGCCACGAACAATACCACGGGAACATCGAGCAGCACAAGCCCCCTGCGATGCCTGCTGTGGTTGTTCTTCTGCCGCCTCCTCCTCCTCCAAAGAAACACCCTCCTCATCATCCGAGTCTGACTCCTCTTCCCCACACGACTCTTCTTCCTCCTCCCCCCTCTGTGATGCCACAGGTGTTGAGGAAACATCTGATTCTGATGAAAATTGCTCCCACAACTGTTCCTGCCGTAAATGTTCCTGTTCACGCTCCTCCACAGCTTAATCCACCACTCTACGCACGGCACGCTCCAGGAAGTAAGCGTACGGGATCAAGTCACTGATGGTGCCTTTACTGCAACTCACCAGGTTGGTCACCTCCTCAAACAGCCGCATGAGCCTGCATGCATTTCGCATCAGTGTCCAGTTGTTGGGCCAGAACATCCTCATCTCCCCAGATTGTGTCCTTTTACTGTAATTGTACAGGTACTGGGTGAAGGGTTTCTCCTGTTCTAGCAGGCGAGAGAACATGACCATGGTCGAATTCCAGTGAGTCGGGCTTTCACATATCAAGCGTCTCACCGGCAAGTTGTTTCTCTGCTGAATGACCGCAAAGCGTGCCATGGCCGTGTAAGACTGCCTGAAATGCCCACACAACTTCCTGGCCTGCTTCAGGACGTCCTCTAAGCCTGGGTACTTTGACACAAATCTTTGAATGACTAGATGGAGCACATGTGCCATGCAGGGTACATGTGTCAGCTTTCCCAAATTCAATGCAGAAAGGAGATTGCTGCCATTGTCACACACCACGTTGCCGATCTCCAGCTGGTGCGGGGTCAGCCACTGATCCACCTGTTTGTTAAGAGCAGCCAGGAGAGCTGCTCCAGTGTGACTCTCCGCTTTGAGGCAAGACATGTCTAAGATGGCGTGACACTGTCCTACCGGGCATGCAGCATAGGCCCTGGGGAGATGGGGCTGTGTAGCTGGAGAGGAGATTGCAGCACAAGTAGAGTTGAACTGCCACTCAGCCAAGGAAGAGGAGGAGGATGACAGCGAAGAGGATGTAGCAGGAGGAGAGGAGGTGGCAGATGGCCTGCCTGCAAGCCGTGTCACAAGTTGGCCCGCTGCACATCCACATACTCCCTGCTTACCATCAGTCACCAGGTTGACCCAATGGGCTGTGTAAGTAATGTAGCGGCCCTGACCGTGCTTGGCAGACTAGGCATCCATGGTCAGGTGGACCCTTGACCCAACGCTGTTTGCCAGAGATGACACCACTTGCCTCTCCACTTCATGGTACAGTTTGAGTATCGCCTTTTTAGAGAAATAATTGCGGCCTGGTATCTTCCACTGTGGTGTCCCAATGGCCACACATTTACGGAAGGCCTCAGAGTCCACCAGCTGGTATGGTATGGCGAGCTAATAGTTCCGCCACGCCAGCTGTCAGACACCGGGCAAGGGGGTGACTGGCAGAAATTGGCTTCTTCCGCTCAAAGATTTCCTTCATGGACATCTGGCTGCTGTGGGCAGAGGAACAGGAACCGCTCAAGGGCAGAGGCAGAGTGGAGGAGGGTGGCTGTGAAGGTGCAAGGGAGAAAGCAACTGAAGATGCTGCACCTGAAGGAGGAAGAGGAGAAGGAGGGTGGCTTTTCTTTTGTGTGCTGCTTTTGCTCAGGTACTCTTCCCATTGCAGTTTGTGCCTTTTCTCCATGTGCCTTTGTAAGGCACTTGTCCCTACGTGAGTGTTGGCTTTTCCACGGCTCCATTTTTGGAGGCAGAGAGAACAGATGACATTGCTCCGATCTCGACACTGCCACCAGCTGTTTCTGAGGACGAGTTCCCCCTGCTTCTTTCAGGAACTCATCTCCTCCTACTCCTCTCTGACTCTCCCTCTGAACTGTCCCCTTGGTCATCTTGTCTCTTATGAACCCATGTGGGATCCGTATCATCATAATCATCCTGCCCAGCTTCGCTTGCCTCAGACATCTCCAAAAATGCACCAACAGCAGGTACTTCATCCTCCTCCTTCTTACACGTAACGTCCATAGTGTCGGTGCCTAATTCAAACATATGAGGTGGTGTAACTTGCTTATCGCCTTCATCTGGTTGTAACAATAATGGTTGTAAATCAGTTAATTCCCCACCAATTAACTCATGCGAAGTGTGAAATGCAGTGGATGTGGTGTTTGTAGTAGCGCTGGGAAGATGAGGTTTCTGTGTTAAATAGTCAACCACGTCCTGACAATCTTGGGAGTTGATGGGACGTGCCTTCTTGAGATGTCGTGAACCTCCGATTTTCGGTTTGCGAACCCCGTTCGTGAACCTTCGCGGAAGGTTCGGTTCGCGTAAAAGTTCGCAAACCGCAATAGACTTTAATGGGGAGGCGAACTTTGAAAAATAGAAAAAATGATGCTGGCCACAAAAGTGATGGAAAAGATGTTTCAAGAGGTCTAACACCTGGAGGGGGGCATGACGGAGTGGGATACATGCCCAAAGTCCCAGGGAAAAATCTGGATTTGACGCAAAGCAGCGTTTTAAAGGATACCACAGCTGAAAAAAAAGAAATCTTCACTGTGTGGGGGGTTAAAAGTAAATACTATGACCTCCTCCTGCCCCCTCCATCTGCCGCTGTTCGTCCACTATTCATGCCGGTGTCCCGCGACTTGCTTGACCCTTGACCTGGATATAAATCTTCCTCTCTTCACTTCTGGCCGGCGCTTAGCGATCGGCTCAGAAGCACGCTGTCCCCTGCCTCTACTCTGGGCTGCATGTGCACTCCATTACACCAAGCGTCACATGATTATCGTGTGACGCTTGGTGTAATGGAGTGCACACGCAGCCCAGAGTAGAGGCAGGGGACAGCGTGCTTCTGAGCCGATCGCTATGCGCCGGCCAGAAGTGGAGAGGAAGATTTATATCCAGGTCAAGGGTCAAGCAAGTCGCCGGGACACCGGCATGAATAGTGGACGAACGGCGGCAGATGGAGGGGGCAGGAGGAGGTCACAGTGTTTACTTTCAACTCCCCACACACTGGAGCTTTCTGTTTTTTCAGCTGTGGTATCCTTTAAGGGCAGAAATCACATTGAATGCTAAATTGCAGGCCTAAAGTGCTTTCAAACATCTTGCATGGGTATACATCAATCAGGGAGGGTAATTAGAGTTCTGCTTCACACTGACACACCAAACTCACTGTGTAATGCACCGTAAACAGCTGTTTGCGTAGTGACGACCGCGCTGGACTGGTGCGCACCGGGGCCAGAGTGTAGGCCGTGGTGTTTTTCAAGCCCATATGGTCGCCGGGCTGTGGTAGCTCAATGATAGAACAACAGTGACTGTCCAGCTGATCAAATTTGGTCTTACCACAATGAAGCAACGACCTTATTATGTTTTGTGTGCCACCCCCACCCGAGACACTCAAAGAGCCGGCGGTCATTGCTTCATTGTGATACGCAAGCCCTTTCACGGCGGCAAGGTAATGATCACGAAGGAGGATGGGCACATGTACATGCCTTTTTGTTTTTTTGTTGCAGCCGCCCGCAGTGCAGCCAGAAAAATTAGGCAGGCATGTACACGCACCAGAAAAATTAGTGTAGCGGCCGCGGCTAGCAGCGGCCTTAAAAATTCAGGAATCTGCCTAGAGTCCTGGACCCTGTTGGTGGTGGCGGAGAAGGCAAGCGGCCTGCAGGCAGAGATGCTGTGTGTGGAGACTGACTTAGTCTTCAGTCATGCAGTAGCCCTCCAGGATCCATTCCTCATTCATTTTGATATAGGTCAGGTACTGAACACTGTCGTCACTTAGGCGACTTCTCTTCTCAGTAACTATGCCTCCAGCTGCACTGAAGGTCCTTTCTGACAGGACGCTTGCGGCAGGGCAAGAGAGAAGTTGTATGGCAAATTGGGACAGCTCTGGCCACAGGTCAAGCCTGCACAACCAGTAGTTTAAGGGTTCATCGTCGCTTTTCGCAGTGTCTACATCCACACTCAAGGCCAGGTAGTCGGCTACCTGCCGGTCCAGGCATTGGTGGAGGGTGGATCCGGAAGGACTATGGTGAGGAGTTGGACTAAAGAATGTCCGCATGTCCGACATCACCCTGAGATCGCTGGAGCGTCCTGTCCTTGCCTGCGTGGACTTGGGAGGAGGAGGGTTACTGCCAGTGGTACCTTGATTGCGTTGTGCAGCCACATCACCCTTAAACGCATTGAAAAGCATCATCGACAGCTTGTTCTGCAAGTGCGGCATCCTTTCCGTCTTCTGTTGAGTTGTTAACAGGTCCGCCACTTTGTGCTTGTACCGAGGGTCTAGTAACGTGGCCACCCAGTACAGGTCATTCACCTTGAGTCTTTTGATACGGGGGTCCCTCAACAGGCTGGACAACATGAAAGAGGTCATCTGCACAAAGCTGGATGCAGACGTACTCTCCATCTCCTCTTGCTCTTCCTCAGTGACGGGACGCAACTTCTCTTCCTCCCCCCAGCCACGAACAATACCACGGGAACATGGAGCAGCAGAAGCCCCCTGTGACGGCTGCCGCGGTTGTTCTTCTTCCGCCGCCTCTTCCTCCTCCACAGAAACACCTTCCTCATCATCACCATCATCAGAGTCTGACTCCTCTCCTTCCCCACACGACTCCTCTTCTTCCTCCTCCTCCTCCCCCCTCTGTGCTGCCGCAGGTGTTGTGGGAACATCGGGTTCGGGTGTAAATGGCTCCCATGACTCCTGCTGCCGTAACTCCTCTCGTTCACGCTCCTCCACAGCTGTATCCACCACTCTACGCACGGCACGCTCCAGGAAGTAGGCGTAGGGGATCAAGTTGCTGATGGTGCCCTCATCGCGACTCACCAGTTTGGTCACCTCCTCATAGGGCTCCATGACCCTGCATGCATTTCGCATCAGTGTCCAGTTGTTGGGCCACAACATCCCCATCCTCCCAGATTGTGTCCTTGTACTGTAATGATACAGGTACTGGGTGACGGCTTTCTCCTGGTCTAGCAGGCGAGAGAACATCAGCAGGGTGGAATTCCAGCGAGTCGGGCTATCGCAAATCAGGCATCTCATCGGCAAGTTGTTTCTACGCTGAATGTCCGCAAAGCGTGCCATGGCCTTGTAAGAGCGCCTGAAATGCCCACACAATTTCCTGGCCTGCTTCAGGACGTCCTCTAAGCCTGGGTACTTGGACACAAATCTTTGCACGACCAGATTCAGCACATGTGCCATGCAGGGTATGTGTGTCAGCTTTCCCAAATTCAACGCAGCAATGAGATTGCTGCCGTTGTCACACACCACGTTGCCGATCTCCAGCTTGTGCGGGGTCAGCCATTGCTCCACCTGTTTGTTAAGAGCAGCCAGGAGAGCTGCTCCAGTGTGACTCTCCGCTTTGAGGCAAGACATGTCTAAGACTGCGTGACACCATCGTACCTGGCATGCAGCATAGGCCCTGGGGTGCTGGGGCTGTGTAGCTGGAGAGGAGATCGCGGCACCAGCCAAGGAGGAGGAGGATGACGACAGCGAAGCGGTGGTAGCAGGTAGAGAGGAGGTGGCTGGAGGCCTTCCTGCAAGCCGTGGAGGTGTGACAAGTCGGTCCGCTGCGCAGCCACGTACTCCCTGCTTGCTGCCATCGGTCACCAGGTTGACCCAATGGGCTGTGTATGTAATGTAGTGGCCCTGCCCGTGCTTGGCAGACCAGGCATCCGTGGTCAGGTGGACCCTTGACCCAACGCTGTGTGCCAGAGATGACACCACTTGCCTCTCAACTGCACGGTACAGTTTGGGTATGGCCTTTTGTGAAAAATAATTGCGGCCTGGTATCTTTCACTGCGGTGTACCAATGGCCACAAACTTACGGAAAGCCTCCGACTCCACCAGCTTGTATGGTAATAGCTGGCGAGCTAATAGTTCCGCCACGCCAGCTGTCAGATGCCGGGCAAGAGGGTGACTGGCAGACATTTGCTTCTTATGCTCAAATACTTCCTTCACGGACAGCTGGGTACTGCTGTGGGCAGAGGAGAAGGAACCGCTGAAGGGAAGAGGAGGTGTGGAGGAGGGTGGCTGTGAAGGTGCAAGGGAGAAAGTGGATGAAGTCGATACACCTGAAGGAGGAAGAGGAGATGGAGGGTGGCTTGTCTTTTGAGGGCTGCTGCTTTTCCTCAGGTGTTCTTGCCATAGCTGTTTGTGCCGTCTCTCCAGGTGCCTTCGTGCCTTGTCCCTACGTGAGAGTTGGCCTTTCCACGGCTCAATTTTTGCTGGCAGAGACAACAGATGGCTTTGCTCCGATCTGAGACACACACGTGAAAAAATTTCCAAACCGCTGAGCCCCCCTGGGGTGATGTTGCCACGGTGGCATCAGCAGCTGACGTTGAAGGGCATGTTGGCTGGCTGGCCATAGCTGGCGATACATGGCGCCGGACACTGCCCCCAGCTGTTTCTGAGGACGAGCTCCCTCTGCTTCTATCATGGAGTCGTCTCCTCCTACTCCTCTCTGACTCCTGCTCTGAACTGTCCCCCTGGTCATCTCCTCTACCGGGAACATATGTGGTATCCGTATAATCGTCATCATAATCCTCCTGGCCAGCTGCGCTTTCCTCAGACACCTCCTCAACTTCACCAACTTCAGATGGTCCATCATCCCCATCCCCACACGTTACATCCATACTATCGCCACCTAACTCAGACGTATGAGGTGGTGTACCTGCGCCTTCTTGTTGTTGTTGCAGTAGTGGCTGGGAATCAGTGATTTCACCACCACCACCAAATAACTCCTGCAAAGTGTCAAATGCAGCGGATGTGGTGCTTGTTGTAGCGCTGGTGGCTGCGGGAGATGAGGTGTTCTGTGTTAAATACTCAAGCACCTCCTCACGATTTTGGGAAATGATAGCACGTGCCTTCTTCTGAGCACTGTATTTTGGGCCAGGTCAGCACGAAATCACAGCAACACCCCCTCGCACAGACCTGACGGTGCCTGGTGGTCTTCCTCTGGGTCTGCCTCTACCTCTTCCTCTACCTGGTTTGTCCATTTTGTCCATCTCGGGGGGATGCTAGGTATATGCAGTGAGGTGGGTTCACTCAACACAACAGGTAGTTAGATGCAGTGAGGTGGCCAGGTGGGTTCACTCAACACAACAGGTAGTTAGATGCAGTGAGGTGGCCAGGTGGGTTCACTCAACACAACAGTAAGTTAGATGCAGTGAGCTGGGTTCACTCAACACAAAGCTAGGTATATGCAGTAATGAGGTGGGTTAAGTAAACACAACAGGTACTGGGTAGTTAGATGCAGTGAGCTCGATTCACTGAACAGTGAAGGTACTTAAGATGCAGTGAGGTGGGTTCTCACTCAACACAACAGGTAGTTAGATGCAGTGAGCTGCGTTCACTGAACAGTAAAGGTACTTAAAATGCAGTGAGGTCAGTGAGGTGGGTTCTCACTCAACACAACAGGTAGTTAGATGCAGTGAGCTGGGTTCACTGAACAGTGAAGGTACTTAAGATGCAGTGAGGTGGGTTCTCACTCAACACAACAGGTAGTAAGATGCAGTGAGCTGCGTTCACTGAACAGTAAAGGTACTTAAGATGCAGTGAGGTGGGTTCTCACTCAACACAACAGGTAATTAGATGCAGTGAGCTGGGTTCACTCAACACAAAGCTAGGTATATGCAGTGAGAAAGATTGAATTTTTCAGCAAAATTTTAATTTCAGACCAATCACAAGACTGATTTTCCATTTTTACGATTTCCATTTTTCAAATTTCCATTTTTCTATTTTTTTTTTATTTTTGCATATTCTGTTGCAAAAAATGACTAATAAAATACTCCCCCAAAATCGGAAATCAGAAAATTGGAAAACCAAAAATTAAAAAAAATGTAAAAATCGGAAATCGGAAAAGCAGAAAATCAGAAATTGAAATTTCCTCGGAATCAGAAATATGCATTTCCGACCATCCCTACTTCTAAGGACAGGTTATGGCAGGACTCATCCAAGACTTGTCAAGTTACAAGGTATGTCATGGCAAATGGCATGCAAGAAATTCAGGTGAAAAGATAGACCAGGGTTGCTGTTAAACTGCCAAGCAGAAAGAAGCCAAACGGGGTTCACTAATGATACAATCTTGGTTGTACAATCTTACCACTTCTGTGTAATATAAGTGACTACTTCATGTATGCTTTCAATGTATGTTCACTCAGTTTACCCATTTAATACACAGATTTGGTAAGATTGTACAAAATTGCATAATTAATGGGTAACTTCATACGAAGGACTATCTAAAGAATCCATTCAAAGTATATTAAGTCATTTTACCTTTCTACTACATAAATCTAGTAAGATTGTACAATCAAGATTCTATCTCTGATTAGCACTTTTAGGGCCATTTTTAACTGAATTAAGCAGAAACTTTCAACCTGAATGTCAGTAAGTTCTTTTGAAGCTTCTCCCAAGCAAGCAATACAGCTTAGTACTGAATCTCTATGAAATAATGTAAAATCCCCCACTCTACAGAAGTAGAAGTGTTTGATTATTGGACTCATGTTAAGAAAGAATAAATGTTTGAACAACCCTGTGAACTAAAATTAAGAAAGTATTTTAACATCTAGAAGCAAAATTGCAAAACCTGTCAAGAAAGATCCATGGTCCAAAAATAATAAGCAAAAGTTGATTATGAGGTCAAAACAGGTTCGAGGAAAAAAAAGAAAGAAAGTTGGGTGAACTAAATTTTTTTAATTTAATTATTATGTGCCTGTATATCCCATCGTACTTAACAATAAAGTAATTGTACATATCTATGCTAATCAGAGACATTGGCTAACCAAGGAAATTCTAAAGAGTTATATTGAATTATCAAAATCGTATGTAAGAAGGCCTTAAAAAGATTTTTTCTTGTTAAAAGTAAACCTAAATAGCTTCCAACTGCAAGAAAAGCAGTTGGAAGCTATGGCCAGAATTTGTTTGCAAATATAAAGGCTGCAATTTATTAATCAATTAATTAAAAGTAATGAAGATTCTGGTTTCCCACTGTTCACCTTAGGTGTAGATAGCATAAGTTCTCATTTTGTTAAAGATGAGCTATCATCACTCAGAAAACAAAACTTTGACCAGCACCATCCATAAATTCAAATACCTGTAGATGGTGTGTGTAATCAAGTTAAAACACAATCAGTAAAACTACAAAAAAGAAAACGTAAAAAGGTTGCATCACCTCATGTAATAAAGGACTATACAAAAAAAGTTGATTTGGCTGTAATAAAGACCACAGATTAACAATAAAACCAATTAAAACAGGAGACATGGCACTTCAATTTATATTAATACGTACATAATACCTACTTATTATATAATATAAATTGCTGTGCAGCAACTCCTAAGACAAAATAAACTTTTCGTCTAGCTCTTTATCACATGATGTGGTAGAACCTTTGGTGTTTTTTTTTTGTTTTTGTTTTTTTTGGGGGGGGGGAGGTGGTGGGGGGGGTGTTGACTAACTATCAGCTAATAGCTGAAAACTCCTCTACAAAAAGATCTGCAATGAAACAGGTGAAAATAAATTGCATGCAGACTGGAGGAAAAGGCTGAAACATTTAATAAGGGAAAAATACTGATTTTATCAATTGAAGAGGAATAACTCTTCTTTCAGTGCTAGGAAAAGGTTTCTCAATGTTGTTTCTAAATCACTTTAAGGACTCTATTGAAAGAAAAGGTTGGAAAGGACATGCAGGATTTTGAAAACATCATATCTGTGTGGATATGATAAATGTACTGTGCATAATACTGTAAAAAAGTGAACTGGCAGAGTAAATGATATCTTACTTTTGTCTACTTTGAAATAAAACACTTGACTCTGCACATGGAACAGGATATTGTGAATATCTAAGGAATATAAAATCACAGTAAAGATCATAAATATTGTTCAAGAAACGTATAAAGGCTTTGAATGTTAACTCCCACATGAAAGAGAGCTTAGTGGTCCATCTACTGTAAACTCAAGGGTTTGACAGGGCTGTATTTACCAACATTATTTTTCCTACTGTTAGATTATGTTGTTAAATGAGTGCTGAGAGGAGGGAAGAGTAAGTTGCAGTGAGGATTGCAATGGGAGCTGAACGGCAGGCTCAAAGTTTTGGACTTTGTAGATGACATTAGTGTGTTTGCACAATGGTTCAAAGAAAGGCAATATACAGTTCTAACATTTACAGTAATTCATGTCTAAAGTAGTTATTATTTTTATTTATATAGACCCAACATATTCTGTAGCCCTGAACAACGTTCAAAAACATACACGAATGGGGAACATAGATACATGAGCAGTTCAACATACTATACAATTAGGACAACCAGTGACACAAATACAGATACTTGCAATTGATATGTAGTAGTTAAATATTGATTCCAGAAAGACAAAGAAGATGAAGATATGCATATAAACATTAGCCTGAAATTGGCAGGTAAGGAGCTAGAGAGTGTGGGATTCTTTACATACTTGGAGTTTGTGGCAACGAAAAGAGAAGGAGCTGCAGGAGTCAGGAGATGGCAAAGCTATAATAAAATAACCATATGAGGATTTTGTTTAACTTTGTATAGCATGTTTGTTTTGCAAACATGACATGTGTAAGCTCCTTGAAGTACAGATTGCCTAGAATTTTCCCTCTTCCTGTATGACTAATCAGCTGCTCAAAACATGAGCCCTTTTCCTTTTTCCCACACCTGCACTAATTGAGAAAGATTGATATTTCATTATGTCAGTCTCTGTTAAGAACACTGCTGCATGACCATGCTTCTTTTACACAAAAAGCAAGATAAACAAGGTGAACAAAGATCAATCTATGCAATGTACAGAGATGAACTGAACGAATTGCATTTTTTCCCAGCAAACATAAAGTTTCACTTTAAAGGGAATATGGAGGCTGCCAGCTTTGTTCCTTTGAAGTGAATGTGATGCTGCTCTTTTGGCCTCAGTAATACCCTACTCAAACATGTAACAAGCATGCAGTCCGTGAAGTCTGTCAGGAGTCAGAGTACCTTGTCTGCTTATGTGCTCTGTGTCAATGGCTCAGAAAATAATATTGGTATGAGGGCAACAGCCAGGCAAGTAGCATTTTTTTAAATGGCATGAAGATGTCAGCCCTAATATGGTACTTGTTACAAGGTTCCTTTTAAATACCTGCTAAACAAATCAGCAGGTGATGTGCCATAGAATTCTCAATTACATATTTCATATGTTCTTGTTCAAAGTAAAATGGAATAAATATTTGCTATCTTTAGTTTAATACTTTAACTTAGAAATAAACTTATAGTTAAAACATAACTGATAAAGCTGCACTGCATTCCATATAGGCAGTAGAGAGCAATTATGATCAAGTGTACATAAAGTATATTACTTATGTATAACTTGCAATTTGATCAGGCATAAAGTATGAGCAGATGCACACCGAGGACTACATTTAAAATTCCATTTATATTAAAATACTAATATTTCAGGAGCATGAGATCCCTTAATAGCTATTAAACAGAAGCCAAACGTATACTTACAGTAAGCATTTTTCTATTTCAGGCATAATTAAGTAAACTCAGGTTAGCGAGAAAAAGAGGTTTTTAAGTCATCTAATTTAACTTACCATATGAAAGCTGGGCCTCATTCACTGAAGTTCTCATGGACTGAAGGTCCAAGGAGAGCATAAGTAATCCAGCAAATCTGGCCTGCATTGGTGAAGAACTGATGAAAGGCTTGTGAATAAGGATGATTGAGCAGATAAATCAGTCTCACCTGAGATGAAAACTGAAACTGAGCGGTGGTTTATGCGGGGGTAAATCAACTTAGTCTCTGCCTCTGGCAGCAGAGCTCCACTCCTCTCTATAGGAAAGTATAATGGTTAAGGGCTCTGCCTCTGACACAGGAGACCAGGGTTCGAATCTCGGCTCTGCCTGTTCAGTAAGCCAGCACCTATTCAGTAGGAGACCTTGGGCAAGACTCCCTAACACTGCTACTGCCTATAGAGCGCGTCCTAGTGGCTGCAGCTCTGGCGCTTTGAGTCCGCCAGGAGAAAAGCGCGATATAAATGTTCTGTGTGTGTCTGTGTGTACATCCTCCTGATACTTCCTTCTTCATACTGGGAAGTATTAGTAGGATGTAGAGGGACATGGAGTCCTCCAGCCAGAGGCAGAGACCAAGGTGAGTTAACTCCCACTGCAGCAATATACATATACCAATACGCAGTTTCAGTTACACTTTAAGCGAATCTGAATTTTGTGTTTGCTCGCTCATCCTCACTAGTGAATTCACTACTGTGCAATTGTGATGTATGCATGCATCCACAACTAGAGCTTTTTTTTTTAATACGTCCTATTGAAAAAAAAAAGTTTTCACTACATGTGCCTACATGAGTTTGCAGTCATACAACCAACCATTTAACCAATTAGGAATTCTTGCTAAGGCCCACTATGAAATAGTGCTAAATCAGGACCATCTTGTCACTGAAAAGATAAAGGAATGCTCTTTTGTTCATGGATAAAAAAGTATTAGGAATAAGAACTCAGCAGGGTCCCTGTGAGCACACACTCATACTATTATATTATGTTCTTCATTGAACTGTTAGACCAAGAGCTATTAGGATTGCAGCAAGCTTACCTATTTCTGACTAGGTAATTATTTGTCAGGTGAGCCTGCTTTGCTTGGCAGTTGGTTTTCAGTCATTTTCCTTCTAGTTCACTCTGGGCTTATTAATGTCCTGGTGAGTCTGGTTTGTATTGCTCTGTTTGTGTATTGACCTGGGATTGCTTGACCTTCCCAGTTTGATGTCTGTAATGAACTGGAGATGAGACAGGATTGTGGTTCATACAAAGCGTACCAGCCACGCTCCTGTCTCATCCCCTTGGTTTATACGCCTGTCTGCTTGATCCTTCGTGTATGACCGCAGGCTGGTTCCTAAGTAAGAGTTTGCTTACCCTCCGATAAGTAAGTCACCTGACCACCTAGGGTGAACATTGTGGTGGAGATTGGGGTATTGGATCTGAAAGGTAGCTTGTGATCACCTGAATTCTTTACGAGATCAGCAAAGAATGTGAATACTTTACAAATGAGCAATCAGCTGAATAAACATGCCTGTACCTTACAAGATGCTAGTAGTAAACAATGAGCACTACAGCCGTTTCGCGCTGTCACCGCTCTTGGAGCACATGATCAAGCTCTGTGACAGTGTGAAACAGCTGTAGTGCCCGCCCTGCTTCTCCCTGGTACTCCCACCCCCTTCCACCTGTGCACATGCAATAACACTAAGGTTTGATGGAAACTTTATATGCATTTGTCAGTTATGCTGGTTGACATGTATGGGAATAAACACCCATGAGGAGACAGTGCCCAGTCTGCATCTTTTTTACAGTATTTATTAAGAACTTTTATTTCCTCCCTTTGCCATAAAAAAGATGCTGCTCTTTGTGGAATGGTTTCTATAAGATGATGGAAACATTTATTTGACATGTTCAGATTATATTATTGATAATGTAACTAGCAGCTAATGGGTAGATTGGCTGAATTTCAAATCACAGAAAATTGCATGCAAAGTCAAATTTCAAGCTCCTTAAGAAAAACAGCCATCCTCTACATACAGGGCAAGTAGGGCCCATGCTATTTATGCAAAATTCTGGCACAACTATCTCTGTGATAAGAAAGTTTATCAGAATGGACAATGTTTTTCTAGTCCTTAACCTCCTTGCCGGTTATCCCGATCTCAGCTCGGGGTAACCTGCGCAGGAGGATTTCTCAGGCTCCGCTGGGCCGATTTGCATAATTTTTTTTCCTACACGCAGCTAGCACTGTGCTAGCTGCGTGTAGTACGCGATCGCCGCCGCTCGCCGCCGATTCACCGCTACCCGCTGAGCCGCCCCCCCCCCCAGACCCCTGTGCAGCCTGGCCAATCAGTGCCAGGCAGCGCTGAGGGGCGGTTCGGGATTCCCTGTGACGTCCCGACGTCCATGACGACCGGGGAAGCCCTGCAGGAAATCCCATTCTCAACGGGATTTCCTGCATACTCTGATCACCGAAGGCGATTGGAGTGGGTGGGGGGATGCCGCCGCTCAGCGGCTATAATGTAGCGAGCCCTACAAATAAAAAAATTAAAAAAAGTGCGGCGCTGCCTCCTTGCCGGATTTTTTAGACCCAGGCAGACAGAGAGGGGGGGGGGGGGGGGGTCACCAGACTGAAGGGAACAACACAATGCTGAGGGTGTACTTGCAAGGCATCAGCATGAGAAAGATGGAGGTGCTACTTCAGATATAAATGTGTGTCTGTTCTATCCACCATGATGTACCCGATGTAAACTTATATGTACATCTAACTGTACACAGTGCCTAGACTACATATATGTATTGCCATTCAAACTTTTTTTGGCCGGAGGTAGCCTTTAACTGTTCATTTTTTGTGTGACTGCACAGACAGCAGCCTAAGCATTTTTGTACTTGGCTAAAAGGAGTGAAACATGATGTGCATTCTCAAACGCTTTACTGTTTACCAAAGTTTGAAAGGATGGCAGTAAGTGCATGTCAAATGTTCAAGGCTTTAGACAAATTATGTAATGTGTTACATTATTTCACAGCTTGCATCATACTTGCAATGCCTACATTGCTTGTGTAGTAGGAAACAAAGGCATTGTATGTATCACACAAGTTTTATGCAAATTATCTAATATGTTGCATAGAGAATATACCTCAAAATCTAGGGAGCTCAGCAGTTAAAGAAATACCCAAATCCACCCATCTGGAACCAACAATCATGCAATAATTATTACAATTATTAAAATCACATTTTTCTCAATCTGATGTTTGATATAAACATTAACTGAAGCTCCTGACCTGTATCTGTATTATTATAAGCATTGTACTGCTGCTACATGCTTGACTTATTAGATAACTATGTGAATAAACAGGTGTGCAGGTGTTCCTAATGAAATGTTCAATGAGTGTATATAATCATTATGTTTGAGGGAAAAAAACAAACAATTGAATGTAATTGCTGAAAGAAGTGTAATTTAAATAGCAGCAGTCTGCGTGGTAAGATTGTGCCAGATATTTTTTAATTTTCAGGAGGCAGCAGCACTGGTATAACTATCGGAATATGTATATAAATAGACATAGAAGCAGGCAACAAGGTTTCCTTATGTAGACATGTTATTTATTTATTATGCCGCACGGTATATAGAGCAGCTTCCCCATGCTATTGCATCTATCTATATTGTGAAAGGAGCTTTGCCACAGATGACAAGTAATTGTCATAGGATAGTGACATCCATGCAGGGGCAGAGGGGTTAATAATATATATGTGTGACTTTGAGAGAAAAACAATCTGCACCTGGAACGGGCAGGCCTTGGAGGGATGGAGTAATGAGAGGATACAATTGACTCTCTCTCCCAGGGATGAGCTGTCAGTCTGGGAACTGACAGTCTATGGAGCAGTCTGTTGGCTAAAACATTTTCTTTGTTTTCCAGAAAATTGAAAATTGTCCAGCAGTCAGTGAGTGCGGCTGTTAGCACTCTCGTTAAGGTCTGACAATTTTGAAGCTAATGCATTATATTTTCATTGTTAGCTTGTAAAGTGGCTGACAAATTATGCAGCATGTAATTATAGCGTATTGAAGTTATGTATTAATGAGTACTTACAATGCACATATGGTAAACATATTTAGACTGTTTTCACAATCTGTTGAATATAAACTACAGTGGAAGCCACATCTGGAGAGTCTCAAGTCTGCTATTGCATAATGATCTTTGGGAATCTTGCAGGAGAAGGCTACATGTGCCAAGCTACATGCCCTAGGTGTGTCCTAAGGCCAATTTTAGTTTCAGAGCTGTTAAATGTTTTTTCAGCGGAAATGTTTCAACTGGGTTATTTTCACCAGTAGCTTTGTTTCATATAGGAAAGGAGATGTATTCAATATTAATGCATCTGCTGGGATCTACCATGATTGTGCCTCATCCACATGGGCTTCAAAAAATTAGTTCTCGGCACATGTTGTTTATGCTCATATAGCATTCCCTAACTAGCACGTCCAAAACAATGCACTGTCCCAAACGGCTCATTACACAAAAGCAGCTGGGCAAAGACTCTGCATTATTTTGCAGAGCCATGACTCACAATTATGACAAAAAATGGCTCTTAGAGCAATGAATAGGGATAATTGGAAATGCTGATTTTTAATGCCACAGAAATTCCGTTTTCCACCTATGCCAAAAAAACGATTCTGCAGATTTTATCTGAGGAGTTTTTTTGTGATTTTTTTTTGTTTTTTGCATCCTCTGATTGGCCAAATACTTCCGAGTTGACTCAGAAGTATTGGCTTAATCAGAGAATGCAGAATTTTACTGTAATAATCGGAAAACTGCAGAAATGTAGGGCCTATCACAAGAATCAGGAATATTCAATAGTATCCGAGTCTTGTGATTGGTCTAAAATTACCACAGCAATCCGATTTTTGTGGAAACATTCTGCATTCTCTGATTGGTCCAATGCTTTCGAGAACTGTGATTGGGCTAAAATTACCAGGTTGCGGGAAATCGGATTTCCCATTACAAATCAAAAATGTTGAATTCTAATCGGAAATCCGAGTGAGCATCCGTAGCAATAAAATAAACTCAATTAGCAATGTATTTTGTCAGTTCAGATGATCAAACTGACATCTAGTTTGAAGAACAAATCTTCAAAGTGATCAAAACTTTGACTGGAAATTCAGTATCTGACCATTCTAAGCAAATTGTACTGAATTCTATAGGAAATTCAGGCTTGCAATGCATTATAGTCAATTGAATGAGAATTATTCTTTTGATATAGATTGTTTGCTAAAGAAAATAAAATCATAATACATTTGACATCGGTTGAAAACAAACACAAGGCCCTATCCAGTTAATTTCAACTATTCAGTTGAATTACAGAGAATATAAAGTCTATTTGCAGGAGAAATTAAAAGATCAAGTGTCAGTAGGGCTACATATTTAGAGCAAACCTTCATGCCGTCCAGTAGGATTAAACAGGAGATTTGCTGTTTTTTTGCAGGAGAATTATGCAAAATACAGGTTAAAGCAGGGTTAGATATAGCTTTATCCAGAGGACCATAAGATACAGGCTAAGTTCACAGTGGGACATTAAAGTCGCGCGTTAAAACAGCATTTAACGCAGAATAACTCACTGCAATGAAAAATCAATGCCCTGTTCACAGTGCACACGTTGCGTTGGTGTCTAACGCTGCACGTTAAGTAAAAGTACTGCATGCAGTGCGTTATACACGTTATTAGCTGCGTTGGACTGTTTGCACATGCTCAGTAATGACTTGGAAGCATACTTTTCCTTGCCTGTATTTTTTACTGTATCTGCTGTATGTGACGGTAACGCTGCGTTGCCACTTTTTGGGCGCGTTGCGTTGTAAGCTTGCGGTGCGACTTTAACGTGGCATCAAAACGCAACGTCCCACTGTGAATCTAGCCACATTTTAAATGAATTAAGTTTTAAATGAATGTTTAAGTGGAAGTGTAGATATCCAGCAATATCATGCATAGTTTATTGCCAGCATCACAGTGAAATAGTGCATAACTTGGCTTCACATACATCTGGTAAGACAAGTGTAAACGTCATGTTGTATTTATTGTAGCTGGCAGCTGGTTGTCATGCGGTGGGGTGGGAGAGGTCCACAGTGGGCGCCTAGATGTGCACATGGCCTAACAACCATTTTGCACATGAATGCACATAAATAATGACCTAAATGGCCTCTGGAAAAGTTAGAGGTCCCCTGCAAAATGGTTGTTAGGCTGAGTGCACCTCTAGGTGCACACTGTGGACTTCTCCCTAATTCTCACACGAACCCTTCCCTATCTGCACCTAACACTAGTAACCACTCCCACCTACTCCTAACATTAACCCTCTCCCATCTATGCCTAACACTAATCACCCCCCTCAAAGTCTGAGGTTTGGCTATAATGTAGTTAAACTGTGGTGCACCTGATAAATAAGAATCCTGGAGATTGGCTACTGTTTAGCCAAACTCTGGTGCACTACTGGTCCCAGTGAGCAGCTGTATAGGCACTCAGAATCTTATGATTGCCACTGTCCATCGCCACAATTAGTAAAACATCAAATTTGGGCACCAATGGTGCCCAAGAAAGATAGCAGCTACAAACAGTGGATGTCGCTGGCTGCTGCTATTTGTAGCTGCTGTTTTATAGCAGGCACCTCTGTGGGCGAGACCAAACTTCCTGTTCACCACGGGAACCCAAATTTCCTGCTTCCAAGAATTTGAAACTTGATATTACTTAATATTTTTTGTCTATATTATACAGCAATTGGTATGTGTGTCTACATAAGCAGATCATTGGCAATCTGTTAGCTGTGAGGAGAGTTTCTGCTGCTTTCTGTAAATTGGGATAATAAAATAGTGTACAGAACATAAACTACATCTACAGTCAAGTTTTTCACACAATTATCTTATATTCAGAATCATTATTTATGGAGCCTCTAAGGGAGCTGCCTTAGGTCACAAAATGTGTGTCAGGCACATCTGTAAGCACTGTTTATTTAACGCTACATGAACTGATGCTATAATGATATACATAGACATATATTCATGATTTTATGGAACTGGCATGGCATTTCAGCCTAATGAATACCAAAACAATATTCTAACAGCACTCCAGACCACACCAAAATGTTTGGGAGCTGTGAGATATTTTGCAATCACCTTTAAGATGTATTTTTTTTTTTAGTCTGGTTTGACCTTCCCCATGCATTTGACGCTATTGTTGTTGCTATGATGTTATTTGACAATTTAAGGTCATAGAGATCCGTGTCGAGGTCAACATATTTTTCTAATTTTAAAAGCATGAAAATATAAAGAAAAAAATAAATAATTAGAGGGATAAAAATACTTTTCAGTGTGAAAATGGTGCATGCAATATGTGCCCATCATTTACAATGTAGTGTCATGTTGCAATGTTGTGCATAGTTTCTACTCTCTGGTGATTGTCTACTCATATTGGCAGAGCTTAAAGAACAAGTGACACCCATGCTAACCTAGAAATCAAAAGCACATATTTAAGTAGATAAATACTACTTCTACTTACATAACAGATGTATTGTGCTATCCACATAATGATTCCTGTGAATTTTAGAAAGGAAAAGCAGAAAATCCTATTCTAGGCAGTGGCCATTTTACCAAGCTAATGCTGACATCATATCCTCCCTGACTCTTGTTTCCACCCTCCCTTCTCTTGCTCATTGTGTATTCATTAGCTTCCCTCCTCCCAGTCTTCAGACACTCCAACTGAGGTGTATACTAGGAACTGCACTGTCTTTTTTTTTCTTTTCTCCTCCAATGGCTGAGTCACCTCAGCCTTGCTTGTAAACACTAGTGAGCAGAGGTGTTTCAGATAAGAAGCTAGGCAGAGAAATACATGGAAGAGGAGGAATATATTATAGATAAAAAGAACTCCCAGCATTCAACTGTTTGGCACTGACTACAAAAAAGCTAGTGCTCCTAAAGTATGTGATAACTCCAAATCATAACAGACAAAACATTTTTGCAAGTTTTGAATGCAGGATTAGCATCTTTATCACTTAATGCACTCAGACAGGTTGCTGTTGAAATTTGAGTTTTATGGTGACAATACCACTTTAAGAATTCATCTATTATAATTAGCAGAAAATGTATTCCCATAACAACAGTTGACTGCTTTTTTGAATAGGTTTGTGTAGCCGTCATTTTATAAGAACTATATGAGCCACAGCATACAGCCAAAAGTGCAAACTGTCTATCACCTTTTGGAGCCATGGCTGACACATGTAACTATATCACTGTAACTATTGAACGAGCATGCACTGTGAATTACCACACAGTCCTCACCAGTCATTTGCCATGCATGCATGTGGCCTACTTTTTTCAAAATTGGGCATATACCAGTGTTTGGAGTACTCTATAGGTATTGACCTTATTTAAAAAAAACATCTATAGGATAGAACCTGTGGGAACCTTCCAGTGGGAAGAGCCTGGGAATGACTATAAATGATGGATTCTTGCAAAATAAGATAAGACAGGGAACAGTGGGAGGAATAAAGCTGGAGGGGTATATGACAAAAATACAATGGAATCAGCTTTAAGTGTTTGTGTCATGACTTGTAATGCTAGCACATCAGCTGATTACCTTCAGAGGCTCATCATCACTGATTACATTATAGCCGTAAAGAAAGGATAAAAGTGAATGGGACAATGATATCAACATTCTGAACTTCCCTTGTTAAAAAATTACATTTACAGTGTGCAGTGACAAGCCAACTAATAAAAAGCAAAACCATAGTCTGAAGGTACATGTAGCTCTCAAAATGCAGTAAGTGAAACTCAATCCAAAATGTTCTTTTTCATTTAGAGTGCGAACATTTTGACTCTGTGTCTTCTTCCTCTCGCTTCCCAATGTGTGTGTGTGTGTGTGTGTGTGTGTGTGTGTGTGTGTGTGTGTGTGTGTGTGTGTGTGTGTGTGTGTGTGTGTGTGTGTGTGTGTGTGTGTGTGTGTGTGTGTGTGTGTGTGTGTGTGTGTGTGTGTGAGTGTGTGTGTGTGTGTGTGTGTGTGTGTGATGTTTCTCGTGTGGCTAAAAACAGTAATCAAAATACTTTTGTTATAGTGGAATAATAATAGACCTTATGCTGGGTCCAGTAGTTTTTTGTTACCCTGTTAAGAACTATTTTTACACTCATTGATGATCGTAAACAGCTAATCATGATTATGCAAAATGTTGCGTACATTTTCACAATTACACCTATACGTAATTACAAATTGTTAAATCAATTGATTTTGTATAATCATCGGTAATTTCTGCTGATTTTGGTGGTTAATAGCAAAGCCCCTATACAAGAATATGTTAAGAAGAATAGTGGATACAAGTAAAAAAAATAGATTTTCAAAAAGACCTTGCAGTTTTTGAGAAAATTGATTTTAAAAATGTAAATAAAAATGGCTTTAAAACTCACAGTTTTAAACTGATGGTTTAAAAATCATTTTTCTTGCTTTTTTTATTATCAATTTTCTCAAAAACTACAAAGTATTTTTGAAAAATTATTTTGTACCCGATCCTATTCTCCTTAACTATTGGGTAGCAATATATGCTATTGACCACTAACATCAGCACAAAATTCTGTGAACATTATGCAGAATTACAAATGATTACAATTACATATAGAATGAATTATGATTTTCCCTGAAATTCTGCATTACGATTACGATGCGTAATTGTGAATTAAGATGGGTAATTAGGCATAGGCGTAATTTCTGCTCATCACTAGATACACGCTCTGTCCCACTGACAGGTGTTAATAAGCACAGAAAATGTGAGAAAATAGCACCAGTGAAAACCTGGACTGCAATAAAACACTTTTTGATATTATTTCCTTTTCCCACTCTATCACTCTATCCAAAAAGCAAGTTTTGGCTCGATTTCCTCTAAATGGTGGTTCAAGCATTCAAAAAAAAAAAACTGCCAACAAATAGTCAGTGCCCCAAAAATATATAAATGTGTAAAATAAATGAAAACCTCTTTTTTTTATAAAACGGGTCCCCCAGTTGAACTGTGCAGTGCCAGCAAGATTACATCAAAAGTTAGCGCAGGTTTAAAAAGCCGTTGTTTGTAGGGAATGAAAAATGTGTCACCACAATTCATCAAATGCTCAGAGGTAGGTATCCGCCAAACATCAAAACAAGAACAACCCACATTATAAGGTTGTAAAATGGCTCAGGTCACAGATAACGTCCAGGGAATATCAGACGTCGTGAAGATCCAGTTGACATCCGTATGGAGGTAAAGTTTCAGGAATTTACATAGGAAAACAAAAACGGCAATATCTAAGCGTAACCCATTTATTTAGATAAAATTTCTTTAAAAAGCAGAAGATATAAAAACAATAACTCACATACAGGGCCCATAAACTGGGAACCCCGGAAGATTAGCGCGCATGTAATGGTCAATCGTAGATCAATAGACAATGGTGCCACCTGTTACCTTCCCAGCAAGATTGCAGGAAGTTTTTCTCAGTGTACAAATAGCAGAAAGCTTCCTATTCCAGATAAAATATAAGCACTATGACCAGAAGCTAATTGAATCCCCCCTCCCCCCGCCTTTAAGAATTAACAGTGATGTAAGCCTCTTGTCTAGGTGCAGTAACAGTAAGCTGTGGCAGTAGGGAGGGACAACAAAAGCAATGGGATGGGTAAACTAGATATTATTGTTGTTGTTTTTTTTTACAGTTTACATGAAGTTTCTTCCCACGTTAAAGAGAAAACTCATAGTTCAAGCAATACAAGTATTTCACAAATATACAAAAAAGTAACTAGTTTATGAATACATGTATGCTTTTAAAGTATATCTCTAATTACAATAATAAGGTTGTATGCCCATACTGTGAAAATACAATCCTATATAATAAAAGTCCTATGTCCCTGCGTACACCTGTCTCTGTGTAGAGTTGTCCGTGCTTTTTGCTACTGTGCATGTGCGCAGCACGGACCCAGCCTCACAGAGACAGGAGGATGGGGACGGGGCCAGGGAGCCGAGCGGGCGGCGGGTGAGCGGGCTGCCGGGTGTCCGGCGTGTGAGCGAGCGGCCGGGTGTGTGCAGTGGGTGCGCGCATAGCCTTCGCGCGCAGCAGCGGATGGCGGGCGGGTGCGCGCCCAGAAAAACAGACCTAGAGCCTGTTTTTAAACAGGCTTAGGTCTACTAGTAGCCTATAATTACATGTATCTGTTTCAATTAGATCCTGGAATGTTTGTCTGACATACTGCTGACAGATGCTATGTTTTCTGCCACCAAAATACAGCAGCCCCATGTAACCCCTGACAAACACCTGGATGTGCTTTAATTAGGGTGAACATAAGGTGGTTTTACCTCCCTGTTCTGACCTGCCCTGGAAAACACCAAAAAAGGTGAATTAAATAATAGCATTTAACAATGAGTGAGGATATTTAAAGATGTTTCTACTGAGCTGATGCTAAGACCTTTTTTAGACAGGCAAGGGTCATGAGACCAGTGTTTGAAGGTCAGCAGATAGGTATTTGGGCCTTATTTATTTGGAAAATGTTGGTTATTTATGTTGTACATGTGGTGAGTAGTGATAAGTAGGTACAATTTGCAAAGCCAGCTTTGTGGAAAATCTGTCTGAATTTCATCAAATTTTTTTGTAAATTTTCCTTAGAAACTACAAGGTCTTTAAAAGAAAATAACATTCTCATTATTGGCCCTGACAAACATAACATCTTTGGTGATTATAGCATATATGCGGGCTTTGTATTTATCTGTGAAAGTTCCATAGTTACATGATTAATTTGGTTGAAAAAAAGACATCCATCCATCATGTTCAATCAGGAAAAAAAAGAAAAACACCATCCTGAACCTGTTCATATCCTATTTGATCCAGGGGAAGGCGAAAAACCTTACAAGGTCTGTGCCAATCAGCCTTAAAAACGAAAGCGTTATCATTGACAGACCCGTACAGGCAAGTCAGCAACATCGGCAGGTGAGATTATGAGATTACTCCACGGAGAGGCTTGTCATCACTTGGTTATAGAAATTGAGTGTGCTCTTTCTCATTTAGTTTATCCCCACCCCTACCCTGTCTATAGAGAGTCTTCACAACCATATGCAGTGGTAACCGCGGAGCAGCACCACAGATCTATATCTGCATCGGTCTTTACTGACTTTATCGCTGCAAATTCAGATCGCTCCTCCTATATCTATAGGAGTATAATGGTGGCCATACACAGTACAATAAAAACATTCGATTTTCCCGTTTATTCGATCTAAATGATCGAATTGAATGAAAGTTGAAAATATATTTTTTTTCGATCAAGAAATTCGAACGATTATCCCGTTTTTTCTGGAAAAATGATCGGACATGCTGGAAAAATCTTTATATTCGATCTAATGGAATAATCGAACTAAATTATCTAATTGAAAAATTGTACCATGTATGGCCACCTTAAGATATACCACGCAGTATACAGGATCTTTCTCATCCAATAATTACCAAATTTGATGAAGATACAATTTATGGAGATGCTGCAATTAACCACAAAAATTGGCGCCATAGAGTTCAATAATTTGGTAGTTGTTGGATGAGAAAGATCCTGTATCTAAGTTTTCTTGTATCACTTTTAAAAAATACACAGTAATTTCAGTACAAAAAAATTGCAAAGTTTTTTGAAATCTACTTCATTTTAACAAATAATTATTTGTTAAAATGAAGTAGATTTGCAAAAAACTTTGCAATTTTTTTGTACTGAAATTACTGTGTATTTTTTAAAAGTGATACAAGAAAACTTAGAACAAGTGGAGCAGATTCTTTGCAAGCAGGATTCAGCCATTAAAAGAAGAAATGTGATTGGCTGTTCTGGGAACCTGCTACACTTCTGCTACAGCCTTCTATCCCTCTATTTTAAAACACCTTCCCCTGTGGTCATACATAGTTACATAGTCATATAATTACCAATTCACAAACCACTTGATGATTCTTTGTTGAAATAGCATTCAATGCTTTTTTTCCCCTTATTTATTTATCTTTTTTTTTAATGAATCTGTTTGATTAAATGTGGCTGTAGGCTATTATCATTTTATTAATTACACATGATTTTTAAGCCATGACTACACTATTATAAAATAACCCCCTTAAAGAGACTCTGTAACAAAATTTTGAGCCTTATTTCTTCTATCCGATAAGTTCATATACCTGTTCTAATGTGCTCTGGCATACTGCAGCCTTTTCTAGTTGCACTGTCTCTGTAATAAATCTTATCTTCTTTCCTCTGTTGGCTCTGTCGGGCTCAGGCTGGAATGTGTGGAATGTGCAGCACTGCTTGTGATAGGCAGAAGCTTTACACACCCTCTCCAAGCTCTCCTCTCAGTCTATCACACTCTGGTTAGCAGCCATGTCTTTTGTTTGTAAACACTGCCTAAAACTGGCAATTACAAGCCAGGATTGCAGCAGGGAGTGGCAGAAACAGCACAGAGGGGCCCGGGAGAACATTATGAATAGAATGGTATGTGTTTTATTGTAAGAATTTTAGAGTACAGATTCTCTTTAATATTTTTCTTCTGCACCTTCTGTCTACCTTTTTAATGCTATATTTAATTCCTAAAAGTTATTTAGAAATATAATTTCTCTCTTTTATTAAATAGTAATTTGTTCTATATTCTTAAAAAAGTTTCTTGAAATGCATGTTATTTTCAAAGATAATATTTGTGGTCCTTAATTCTAAATGTAACGCATTTTAACAGGATATAATTATTTAACTATTCTTAGCTTCTACACATGCATCCTAAGCTTTGGAATGAGAAAATAATTCCTACATCTATACATTGCTGTATATTGGTATGTAGCCCTGCCCTCCCAGTGATGTCACAGCCTTGGCTGTTTAGCTATCTGGAATTCTTCTCCCAGAGCATCCTGTAAGACCAGTTATTGTTTCTACTGGCTTTGGAACAGGGAGCAAACAAACATTCTGCAGTGATGCAACTGACAGCATTATGGATGCCGCCACCTTCAAGTTCAGAATTTAAATCAGGGAGCGGAAATGGTGAGGAGAGATATTACACAGGGCAGATACTGTCTAAATAGTTTATAAGTCAATATTGTAAAAAAAAATAAGCAACTTTATTCAGTATCTTATGTTCACTACAGTTCATCTTTCATGTTTTAATAGTAGGAACTTTACTTAAGTAAGACATTGGTGATGTCAACAATACTACACAAATGTTCAAATATCTAAAAATAAAGTAGCTTTTATTGGAGATATTTTTTTATGTTTTAGGAGATCTTTTATCTATCCAGTGAAGTGACCTCTTAAGTTCCAAAGGCATCACTTGGCAGGAGTGAATAGAGCTTCTAGAAAATAAAGTGTACTGACATCTCTTCTTTTGGATAAACCTTGACCTGGATATGAACCTTCACAGAAATTATATAAGGATGTTTTCTTTAATAATACAGCCACTGATTGCGTTTTATTTTTGCCTCATCAAACAAACCCAATGTCCCACTGAATAATTCCAGCTTGCATAAAAATGTAATACAGTACCCATCCGTAACAGCCTTCCCCTATGCTTACTCCTTACATTGTTAATTTAGTTGAAAGGATAACATAGCTCATATTTTACTCAAGAGAGAGGGGTGCCCAGCCAAAATGTCCTCTTTTTTTCCTCTCATCTTTCTTTTTCAGCCCTATATCTATTCTCTTAATTTTTCCTTTTGACCAACTAGGTAATGATATTTTAGATATTTCTGTCTCCTATATCATTGCCTCTCTGTATGCATCCATGATGTGGGGCATGCTTGTCCCAGGTCTTCCTTTTCACAATTATTATTGGTGTACTGGGATGTATGATCCCTTTGGGCTCCCAGTTACCCAATGGCTTCCTCCTCCACGTTAGTTGAAAAACGTAGACCATGAGTCTAACATTACCCCTTGCCATGGCCTACTGTATGCATACGAAGTCTACCAGGTCAAATGTATGTCTATTACATGCAGTGCTGTTTTGCTGTAAAACATTGCACATTGTCTTTGTATCTTTATTTCACTTTTCCTACCTAAAACCTTGTTGTGATATTATATTATCTTGTGTATTGTACTTTTTATCTTTGTTATATACATTTAAATAAAGAATTTACAAAAAAAATGTAATACAAAATGTGCGCAGCTTGGAATGGGCCAATCAAAATCAACAGGAAGTGCATTTAATTGGCCAGAATCAAAACTGCATATAAATTACCTTAAACTAGCATTCTCCTAATAATTAAACAAATTAGGAAATGTGTATTTCACTGTATGGCTAATCATTATATAGCGAGAAAACTACAGTGGATAGTCATAATTTATTACAACACATAAAAAGCCTTATTTTTTTTACTGGAACAAAATACAATGTACATTTGAATTAAAATTCATTGTTTTTGTTAATGTGTATTTTGATATTTCCAATTGCTATTTGAATTTTACAACATTATTTAGAGATGAGACTTGTTAGTAAGAAACCCTGACCTCTGAGCTGCCCCTATCCTGGGCAAGCCTTTTGGTTGGGCACTTAGAATGAATTTGCCAGTGCAAAGACAGGGAAATACTTAAAGGTTTAATATTTCTGTGAACTCTGTCCTTGCCTTCTCTCTCCTACTCAAAATTACCTCATGTAAGTTTAAAGACTGCAATATTTCTGTAAATGTAAGCTATCCTTTGCATACAGAATCATGAAACTCTAGCCTAAAAAAAGCTTCTTCTAATTGGTAATGCTATACACATTAAAAACTGAGACTATGAAATGAGTGAATGATCAGGACATGTACCAGAATTTCATCAGAAGACATTAACAGTAAGCTATAAAAAGAAGAATAAAAAAGGAGCTCCAACATTATACCTAGAGTTAAAGGACACAGAACTCAAGCAAAACTAATGTTTATTAATGAAGGTGATCAGCAATTTTGAAGAAAAAAGTGTTTATTATATTATTTTTGTGAAAACTAACATTTTGCAATCAATTGGTCAAAAAGCAAGAGCATTCCCCTGTTCCTTAAATACATACAGAAGAGGCACTGTGTTCTGAATGTGACCTCAGAAGCCCCTTCTAGCTCAAGCTGTGATTGGGCAATAGCTCTAAGCAGTCAGGGTTCTCTCATCAATAGTGGTCAGTGAATGGCAATGGACCTTATTGACTAAGGGTTTCCAAGGTAAAGGACCAACAGAGAACATAAATAATCATACAAAACTGACCTGTATTATATTTAAAAAATGTGTCCACTCTTGGGTGGCCACACACCATACTATTCAAAGAACCAATTTTACACCAATTCGATAAATAGGAGTGGTTGTACAAAAAAATCGAAAGCTTTTTTTTTTAATCATGAAATCTAATCGAATTTCCCATTTTCCAACTGTCCTGATCACCCCTCCCAGCTGTGCGTGCTAGGCTTTAAATCTCAAATTTAAAAAAAAAAATTGCGCCAAAACAGCAGCAGGAGGACAACAACCTCAGAAATCCCATCATGCTTTGCACAGCATCAGGGCAAGAATGCGCGGGCAGTTTTCTTCTGTGCAGCTAAAATGAGGGTTGGGTAAAAAAAAAAAAGTTCTGATGCTGTGAAACTGTTAAAGAAACACCAAGTCTTTTCAGTGCTGCTGAGTAGATTTTTAGTCTGGAGGCTCACTTTAACTGCTGCTCAGGATTAGACAACAACAGAAAATGTAAACCTGAAGGGCAGAGACGGGACAAGGTCCTCCAGCACCCAAGGCTGAGACACCGAAGTGCGCCCCTCCATCCCTCTCACCCCAGCTGTCACACACTGTTTGCTATTAGACTAAGAGGCGCCCCACGGCCCCCAACCTCCGCAGCACCTTAATCTCTAGTTATCTGGCTTGCAGTCGCTGTCATCTATCCCCTTATCTTATTTCTCTCTGCTTCAAACACAATAGGGTAATGATAGGTAAATGAGTTGTGCGCCCCTTCTACACTGCGCCCTGAGGCTGGAGCCTCTCTCGCCTCTGCCTCGGCCCAGCCCTGCTGAAGGGTATGGTTTATTTCAATATTCTACAAACTGTAATTGTACAAAAGTTGAAAATGAGCCGCAAACCACCCACTGTTTAGTCACCGGAGTATGATTATTGAAAATAACAGAAACTGCTAACTGAATGTAGTCTTTCCTCCTCTTTAAACACC
The DNA here is from genome assembly GCF_040937935.1 of Hyperolius riggenbachi. Classification (NCBI taxonomy): domain Eukaryota; kingdom Metazoa; phylum Chordata; class Amphibia; order Anura; family Hyperoliidae; genus Hyperolius; species Hyperolius riggenbachi. Next base: position 292,594,831 of record NC_090649.1, read on the forward strand.
TCTATACTCATTTAGACCCCCCAAAAGTTCCATGATATCATACTACTATCACACTGAGGCTTCTGTGCAAGTTTCTGTCAGCTTCTGTAGGTGGGCCACCTTACCATCACAGCAGCCTAGCCCCCCCCCTGTGGCATAAGATGAAGCACCCTGTGCCTCTATTTTACACTATTTGGAAGGAAGGTGAGTCCAGTCAGATTGTGAGGACATGAGACTGCAACGTTTTAGATAATGAGAGGTTAGTATAGGGAGAGGTTTTCCACAGTAGGATGCACAAATAGATTATTTTGACGAGGAGATGGAAGGCATAGCTAAAAAGAAAGTAATGTAATTGGGTTTTAAAGAAAACCAGTAATGAGAAGTTTGACCTCTTTATTTGTTTTATGTAAATACTGATTTGGCCCCAGTAGTGAACTGAATCACGTACCACAAAACAAGCATGAAACCAGAAGAGTCAGATCTGAGTCAGAAAACCTGATATTAATGCTCATTACGCCTCATTGAGTGTGTCAAATTGATGGCAGAGGATCAGGCAAGTAGATTTTTGTAATTGGCACCACTCTCATTACAGCCCATTTTAAACAGTCAAAGTAAATTACAGATAAAAGCCATACAGTTTATATTAAAAATAAATGATTGTACTTGTTTTAAGCGAATCATTCAATCCATAATACATAAGCAATCAACATAATTTAACCATCAATCATCCTTTTATTGAAAGCTATTAATAATGAGATGTCCATCTCTCAGAAAGCAACACAATATACTAAAGCCCTCCCAGTGGCACTTCATCATGTCCACTGCTCAAAAAACAAACAATCATATAATTTCTTGAGCCAGTGTTATATGTTATGAGGATATTTTTCTGTTACAGAGATCTTTTGAAATTACAGACTACATAGCTGCAGTGTTCATGCTAGAACTAAACTGCCATGCATTGAGAATAATCTTATGGTGGCCACTAATGATCCAATCTCTTTCATCCAATCTTACCAAATCTATGTAGTATAAGGGTAAACTGAGTGAATATACTGAATGGATACTTCAGGCAGTTACCTTATATTACATAGAAATGGTAAGATTGGATGAAAAAGATTGGATCATTAGTGGCCAGCTTTAGAATGCAGAACATTTACGCAATGTCAAAGCATAAATGTTGTTTTTATGTGGTTAATAAGAGACATTTATAGAGATATGTGCATCAACATTGTATATGCAGTATATTAGCTGATTCATAGCATATATAAAAGAGACTATTTATTGGGGTCACAGCAGGAATTCATATCTGTAAATATAATTTTTAAAAACTTATGCTTATCCACACATAACTTCAGCTTACTGCACACTTTTTAAAGCTGATTTGCCTCATGATTTCCAAACTATAACTGCTCTCTGCACTTTGACTGTCCTCCGGAATATCTTCCAGGTTTTGCGCGCTTAGAGGTACTGAACTATGATCACACCCTACTATGCATAGTGCAAGCAGCTTGTATTGGGTAAATCAAATGTACTTTCTGTCAGTTGTGACTGGCCAATTTATAAGTTGTGTACAATTATCATAACATTTAGAATTATTATTATTATTTGCATATCATTGACCATATCTAGTCCTAAGAAAAAGGGGATCAGGATATGTATAGCTATTTGGCAAAAGGCACTGCTTATATTCTATGCCTTTCATTTGTAAGGGTAAAAGTTGGGGGTCATGTGATCCTCCCAGTTTCTTGGTCTCCATTAACAGTGTGCTTGAGACATGTCCCAATTATGTGGAGTGATGTACAACAATTCTTTTAAACTGCATATTTCCACTGACTCAGGAAGAGCGAGAAACTGGGTGAGTCAAACCATACAGCTGCCATTATTTAGCTTGCAGTTAGCTATTAACCCACGGCTAGAGGGTTTAACCTTTTACCAACCAAATAAACAAATCTTTAATTGGCCGCAGGGCCAAATTTTTCCTGCAGCTGGGGAATTGTGTCTCCCCCAGCCTGCAGGCTAGGCAGGGTATGCAGAGCTTTCATAGTAACCTGCTCCAGACACTGGACCGGCTTCCTCTCTTCATCCACCCACAGGGTTGTAACAACATGTGATTGGAAGTCAGAAGAGGTTGCCGGGAATGCAGTGCCATGGGTGGATGAAGAGGAAAAGCCAATTCAGCTCCCAGTACAGGTATGTACAAAAATGCTACCTGCGCTATTCTACATGACCTCATTAGACAGAACAAGTTTTCTTGGCTGAGAGTAAAATGAGTGTGCATCTTCAATTTTTTTTTCTTTTTTTTTTTCTTGAAAATAATGTAAAATTTGACTTCCAAGTGATGATGCCAACGAAAATCATTTTGTAATAAGTTTGTGATTTTTCAAATTTTTTGCAAATTTTTCATGCTAATTTAAAACGATTGTTCGCACTTTTTGCAAAAGTTTATGGTAAAAAAAAATGTGTTTCCTTTGACCATATTGCAAAAATGGAATGTATTTTTGCAAATATTTTCTCGATATTTAAAATAGCTTTTTCAATGTTAAAATTACTTTAGCGGAAATTTGCATGGTAGGAAAATGTTTCATTTCACTAATCATTTGAAACAAGGAGGAAAGATACTCATTTAACCATTATAAATCTCTTTTAAATTGTATATTAGTTTTGGGAAGTGTAAGGGAAATGTGAGGGAGCAGGCTAGTGTTGTACTTTGTTTTCTAGTTAGACTCGATGAACATATGTCTTTTTTCAAACCGAATAATTATGTAACTATGTAAGTGTTTGAGGTAGGGTGTGTTTTATATCTGTCCCTAGAATTCATTTTAAATTGTTTCTTATCAATGATGCAAACATTACATTTTACATTCAGCCTCCATACTGGCTGCAAGAAAGCAGTTGTTAGCATGCTGACAGATATCTTCCTTATTATGCACAAAGTTCAAAATACATAAAAATGTAATGGGTGAAAGTATAGGTCTGCAGGAGAATTAGAGGGTGTCATTCGTGTTTTGGCTACAAAAAGGTCTCAGATAAAGAAGCAGTCTGATAAGGCTATCATTTCCCATCAGTTCACACTGACAAATCATATATTTACGGGACAGGGGAAGGAGAAGAGATTGACATTTGGTGCCAGGTAAGCCAACACTATCATTGCATCCGTCAGATTTTCCTAGCCATGAAGGACGATATGAATATTTGATGGCATATGCTTCCCAGAACTGCACTTGTTATTTAGCTTTACTTGCTGTGAATTATTTTCGCCTTTTTGTATGCGCCTTATTATATATCACAGTTGTTTTTTTCCTGAAAGAGCCACAAGCCTTTGCTGTGTTAGATTTCCCTTTCTCCCCTGAGCAAGCTGCAATTGTAATTCATAGTCATGATAGAATGATATAATGTCAGATTCAATCTTTTGAGGTTTTACTCACTAAACATCTGTCATGATGCATCTTGCTGGGTGACAGCTCAGACAGCTGAGTCATGACTAGGTCTATTGTAAACACATTGCAAAGTAGTTACCAGGTTTCACATTGTAGGTATGTCAAGCTTTTACAAAATCACCTTTCCATCTCTTGTGTATTATCTATAATGTAAAAATAAATCATCAGCCTAATTACTACTGTTATTATCATTAGCCATTTTATGGAAGTAATAAAATTGGAATTGTTTCCGTGATTGTTTTGTGTTTTACAGTCTGTTGTATTGGTTGACTCTTCTTCCATCTTGTCAGGAATCTTGCAATGCCTTTCTTCACTCTTTAGTAAGTACTGCTTATAAATGGAATACTGACAAAGCAAGTATAGTTATACTCACAAGCAAGCGTTACCTCTCGGGCAACCACTGTAAATGCTGGTGGGGAGATTAAACCTGACCCCTCTCAGGATTCAGAAGTCGCTCTCCGTAGATCACAAAAAAGGGAGTAACACCCCTCCACCAAGGGTGGACTCATTAATCTTGTTCATGTAAGCAGAGGCACCAAAAGGATAAAAGTAGCTAAAAAGTTTAAAAATAGAGGAGGCAGTGGTGGAATTACCTCCTCCAAGTAGACACAAGATAATATTGATGTTGTTTCAACAAAATAATTTTATTTACATACTCCAGGGTTCAGTACAATGCGTTTCACAGGATTAACCCTGCTTCATCAGGCAATAAGACGAAGCATATAACAATTGCAGGTGTAAGTCAAAGCCAAGCACATCTGTCACAGTCCGTGACAGAGGCGCTTGGCTTTCACTTAGACCTGCATTTGTTATATGCTCTGTCTTATTGCCTGATTAAGCAGGGTCAGTCATGCGAAATGTGTTGTACTGAACTCTGGAGTATGTAAATAAAATTGCTTTGTTGAAACAACATCAATATTATCTTAAAGGAATACTGTAAGGGGGTCGAGGAAAAATGAGTTGAGCTTACCCGGGGCTTCTAATGGTCCCCCGCAGACATCCTGTGCCCACGCAGCGACTCACAGATGTGACGGCCCCGACTCCGGTTCACTTCTGGAATTTCAGACTTTAAAGTCTGAAGACACTGCGCCTGCAAGGCCATGTCCTCGCTCCCGCTGATGTCACCAGGAGCATACTGTGCAGGCCCAGTATGGTCTGTGCCTGCGCAGTACGCTCCTGGTGACATCAGCGGAAGCGAGGACACGGCAACGCAGTCGCATTGGTTTTCAGACTTTTAAGTCTGAAATTCCAGAAGTGAACTGGAGGCGGGCCGGAGCATTGGTGAGTGGCTGCATGGGCACAGGATGTCTGCGGTGGACCATTAGAAGCCCCAGGTAAGTTCAACTCATTTTCCCCTGACCCCTCTAGAGTAGTCCTTTAAATCTAAGCACAGAACTTCCTCTCTGCTCTGAAAGACTAGCCACAGCAGATACCTTTATAAGAAAAAATATTCATTACAATTCACGGAAATCCTAAAACAAAACACTGAAGTTCTAACTTGGCTTCACTTTGCAGGGAAGACTAAAAGAGTTAAGCCTCAGTGTTTACTGTATGAGGAGAAACCCAGTATGTGCTCCTGCCCTCTATTCACAGCTGCGGATACAAATTAGTGAGACACTTTGATCTGGCTAAACAAAAATAGAACACAGACCAGTTAATTTCTACACCAGCTATTTGTGGAATAAAGACTTTTCATTGTGTGCTGTGCAAGGATTTCGGTCCGCTTGAATTTCATTTTTGAGCACACATCCTCAGTCATCTGCTTACTACCTGTGAGGCCTGTAACATCTTTCCCAATTATTCTGTGCTTTTATATCTTGTGCCTGCCTCACTAGTTTTGGTTAGTGTTAAGGTGGCCACACATGACACAATAAAATGATCCGATTTTACGGCAATTCAATAAGTATGATTGGATCTCACGAAAAATGTGAAAGCTTTTTTTTCATTAGACTTAAAAATCCAATCGGATTTCCTGTGTTTTTTTTTTTTTTTTCAATTTTAATCGAATCTATGTGTGTCAATTTATTAATATACACACCCTAGAAATTTTCTCAGAATTTCCAATCATTTTTTATCATAACTGGGGAACAATTGAACATAGGTGTGTGGTACAGTGGTCATATTTTTGAAATGTTACAATCAGATATTTAAAAAATTGTATGGTGTGTGGCCACCTTTAGACAAACATAGGGGAGCACTGAATGTCAGGCAAATTACTTTTATGTAGAGATCACTGGGTACTTAAAGGTTCAGAAAACTTTGATATACTAATGTTTTTATTCTTAAACATTTATATAATGCTGACATTTTGTATACATCATTTTATGGAGTACTATGAATAGTTTATGGCACTCTATAGCAATTATAATAGTCTTTTTCCACCAAGGCAATATGCTTTATGCTCAGACAATATTACAGTTACAGTTACAATAAAGCAATGAACAGCGATAAGAAATGCGACTTTAGAAATGTAAGCAAAAACACTGTGATCTCAATTCATTTAAAGAGATTAAAAGCAGTTTAAAACCGAGAAAGGTCGGAGGTTGCTTACCTCAAGGACGACAAATCTTTGTAGGGACAAAAGATTTTATTGGTAGCACAGGCAACGCGTTTCACGGGTCTGAGCCCGCTTCCTCAGGCCAATAGCAGTGCCTATATTAGTAAACATGAGACTCCTAAGTATACTAGTATTAAAGATATACATACATTTAAAGCATGCTGTAAATGTATGTGTATCTTTAATACTAGTATACTTAGGAGTCTCATGTTTACTAATATAGGCACTGCTATTGGCCTGAGGAAGCGGGCTCAGACCCGTGAAACGCGTTGCCTGTGCTACCAATAAAATCTTTTGTCCCTACAAAGATTTGTCGTCCTTGAGGTAAGCAACCTCCAACCATTCTCGGTTTTAAACTGCTTTTAAACGCTTTTATATACCACCAGGGCACCTCTTTAAACCATTTAGTGCATCCCTAACCCCCATACGATACCCGTGTGAGGGGTGGAGGCAGAACATATGTGCTTTACACCACGGTGGACATCTGCCTCCCTTCTTTTTTCCAAGGAGAGCGACCGCATCCAGGTCCTTAGTGACCTCCCCGAGTGGAGTCGGGTTAATTGTCTCCACCTGCTTCCTGTGGTCGGTTGCCCCCTTGCAACCCACTCTTGTGAGTAGATTCTTATCTTCTACATTGACAATTTTGACTAAACATATTACACTATTGGGCTCCCGTGTTTTTTGTTTCCTGTGCCTTTTCCCCAGAAGGTGTCCTGACACCAATCATCCACTACATTTAAAGAGATACTTAAAGTGGACCCAAATTAAAAATACAAGATTTCAGAAATAAAATCTATGTTCTAAATTATAAAAATAAATAGCAGCCTTTTTTTCAGCTGCGTGATGACAAATATAAAATATTTTACATTTATTGGAGGAACCCCTCCCTTCCTTTCATATTGCCGGGACAGAATCCGGCAGACTGGTGGAGTAAGTGGTGTCCAGCAAAGGAGGAGTTGCTAATGGCTGCCACCTGTATAACCCTAGTTATGAAAAGAGAAGGGTGAAAAGCATGCACTGAAATGCTCATAGGCTTGAAGGAGTGTTTATTTATCTTTGTATGTGTCAGAGTGGTGCAACTACATATTTTGAATTAAAAAAAGCTTTGGTTTGGGTCTGCTTTAAGCCATCTGAAAAAAAATAAAGAGTTTCACTTACCTGGGGCTTCTACCAGCCCCCTTCAGCAATCCTGTGCCCGCGTCGGTCCTCTACGATCCTCCATTCTCCCATTCCTCTATTCTCCCACTGCAGCTTAGTTTCATTTTCGCCAACTCAATACCGGTGAGCCACTGTACCTGCGGATCCCTGGCACCGAGTATCCTTGCTTGCGTTACTGTCCGCAATAGCATACTGCGCAGGTGACAATTAAGCTGCAGAGGATCGTAAATGACCAACGTGGGCAATTTGTGCAGTGTGTGTTATAACAGTAATGCATGCATTGTGTAGAAAAATGCTGGTTGCGCTGTGTACGCAACATAGATTATATTACTTGTGAATTAACCCCATTGTCCTAAGGCAAATAACTATTTTGTGATCCCAAAGCTTAGTAAATTATGTCCAAAGTCAGGTTTATTATAAAATTAAGACATAGATCTATATTGGCAGGGTACTATTATTATTATTATTATTATTAATAATAATAATAATTAATATGTATGTATATGCTGTTGACATCATCTGCTGCACTTTTATAGAGTATATAGTCTTGTCTCTAACTGTCCCTTAGAGGAGCGCTCAATCTAATACCTACCATAGTCATATATGCTTCGTGGTCTAGGGACAATTCAGGGGAAAGCCAGTTAACTTATCTGTATGGTTTTTGGATGTGAAAGAAAACTGGAGTGCCTGGAGGACACCCATGCAAACACAGGGAGCGCATACAAGCCCAATGTGATAATACTCTGGACAGTGTTGTTTTCTTTATGGGCAGGATGAAGTCCGATTTCCTTTTGATTGTTACAAAATGTTTTCATTACATTGCTTCTAAAGGAATGCGCTCTTACCTCCATTGTCACCCTGAAACTCCTGCTTTGAAGCAATGTCAGAAATCTCTAGATTCTCTACCGAGTGTTACCCTGGTTGTATTCTCTTTTTTCCCTGTTCTGGGTGGCACATGGGATGTATGTGGCTCTGCTGTGCAACTGTCCCATGCCATGCCAAATGCACCCCTTCTAAGCTTCTTTTTACAGTCATGCCCAAGGTTGTCACCTCTCCTGCCTCTGCCTGCATGGCCCTAGGTGATCAATATGGAGAGAAGTCGGGCATTGGAGAATGGAGAGGGTTCTGGATACACCAAGATTAAGATTAGCTGATGTTTTTATCAATAAAAATCAAAATGTATTTTTTTTAAAAACACCCTAAATATGACATGAATAACATGTATATAATATAAGCTGTATATATGATACAATCAAAGTAAACAATAATTAAAACATTTCAAATGAATGTAAGCCATGTAAAGTTTAAAAACCTATTAAAACTTAGATATATCACAAAGCTATGAACATAGAGTGTAAGAGTGCATATAGGCAAGCTGAGCTGCTTTTTTTCTGTGAAATTTACATTATGACTATGACTATAATACTGCTAAAAAGGGGAACATATTCTATTAATATTCAAATATGACATTATATGACATTATAAACACATGGTTATTTCCAGTGGTACCTTTCTTTGATCTGTGTGGTCCATGTGTATATGAGAACTACAGAAAGCAGTGCGTCTTCAAATGTTTTGAAGCTCTGCTATGGTAAATGAAGAAATTAACACTGTAACACACTGAGGTTATGTGGTATGTAAACTGTGATAAGCCATTATACCTTGCTCCTTATCTTTCACTCAACACCTGCATACGTTTAGAGAGGAAGAGGAGAAGAGAGAAAACTTGGAATAGATGAAATGTGAAAGCTTTTGTATTCATTTGTTCCAAAAAACCCCTAAGGGCCAGAAGCAGAACATGTTATGTGATGGAACCATCTCACTAAATGATGAGCACAGCTGTCTACTTAGCACCTCCGCTTTGCTGTGATTTTTAAGGAAATTTGTATCTCTTTTATATTACATGCAAATTTAACATTAGCAAATTACATCAAATATGTTATCTTGGAGGAATGCAAACTCCTGCTAAGCTCACACTTTTTGTTTTTTGAATTGGCAGTTTTGTGAATAATATTTTATGAATGTATTGATAGACTGTTTTTCTGATGCTGATATGACCTTATGGACTTACTAGGCTTGAATTGACTTAACCACTTCAGGACCACAGGCTTATGCCCCCCTTGTGACCAGGCCATTGTTCACAAATGAGTGTTGTGCAGCTTTGACAGCTTGTGGTAAGGCCATACAACTTAGCACAGAAATGAGTCTTACCTCCTTTTCTTGTCCTTAACAGGACATTATTTTGAAGGTCTCTGATCGATGCTGCGGGGTTTTTTTTTTTTTTGTTTTTTTTTTAACATTTCATTTTCCCTCTCCCTCCCTCCCCCCTTCCTTGTCCGAAATTGACATAGGACGGCCATACGTCCTCTTCCCTGCCTCTCATAGGCATCAGCCTATGAGAGGGCTTTCAATGCGAGCCACTCTGAGGGACAGCCAAGTGTCCCCTGTACAGCACTGCACTAGATCGCAGCACTGTACAAATGTAAACAAAGGGGTTTTGTTTCCCCTGTTGTTTACTAACAGCCTGCTAGCTGCAAGCGTGGCTAGCAGGCTGATCACAGAGCTCCACGACTCGTCAGGGAATGACAGGACTTGACGCCTATTGGCGTTAGGCAGTCCTGGGGCTGCCACCTTGCTACCGCCCATTGGTGTTAGGCAGTTGTAAGGTGGTTAACATTGTTGAAACGGTTATAGCCGGGTAAGTAGCTAGGTTTGGCATTGCCAAACTCATGACAGGTAGAGAGACAGCTAGGCCTTTGCTGGCTTGTCATTGCTAAGGTGGTAATATAACCAATGGGATACCAAGGCTTGGCATCCTTGAACTGATAATAGACAAGGTTATAGCTAGGCTTGTGGTGGCTTGGCATTGCTATGGTGGTGATAGATAGGGTGATAGCTAGGCTTATGCTGGCTTGACATTGCTGATTGTGTGTTAGGGTGAAAGCTAAACTTATGATGGTGGTAACTGCCTTTTGATAGCCAGGCTTGTGTTGGCTTGGGAAAGCTGAAGGTAGGCATGGTGAGAGTAATAGTTAGACTATTGTTACCTTGGCATTGCTAAACCGGTTATAGCAAGTTGTTTATTGCAATCACTAAAAAACCCCTTTTTAGTGTTTCACAGTATAAGCTGTGTATTATGGAGTTAAAACATGGCTGTTGGTTTTCACATTCTGTTGTATCAGCTTCATCTTAACTCTGCCCCATTTGAAGTATGCTATAGCATGAGAATGAAAAAGCTTGAATATAAGTTAAATTGCTAGATAGATCCCCCCTTCCCCCCTGCCCCCCCCCCCCCCCCCAACTATATAGATATGGTGAAATTGCCTAAAAACTGTTCCACCAAACTTCCACTTAAAGGTTACCTAAACTGAGTAAAATTATTTAAAATAAACACATGATTTAGCTGCAAATACATATTACATACTTACCTCGCCATCAGTTCCTCTCAGAAATTCACCATTTTTCTTCTTACAGTGATCCCTTCCAGTTCTGACAATATTTTGTCAGAACTTAAATATACCAGTTGCTGTCAGTTATATATCAGCTGCTGTCAGTTACAACTGAATGTGCAAGGTAATGTCCATGTTTTCCTATGGCTCAAGTGAGTGATGTTACAGTTTAACAGTGTGCTGACCAGGAAGCTGTTAGGGGTAATGGCCATTTTCAAAATGGAGGACAGAGAATTCCATTGATCACAGTGGACAAATTGGACGCAGGAGAAAGAGATTGGTAAGTAGACTACACAGGAGGTAAAAATGACGTGTGTATGTTTATTTTGACTTTTAATTTTCACATCTATTTGAAAAGGGCGCCTGGAAAAAAGGGCGCCTGGTGTAGCCCATATATGCCAAATTCAGCTACAAAAATGGCGCCTGGTGTAGCCCATATACCAACTTTGGCCACAAAGGGCACCTGGTGTAGCCCATATATTCCAAATTTGGCTACAAAGGGTGCCTGGTGTAGCCCATATACCAACTTTGGCTTCAAAGGGTACCTGGTATAGCCCATATATTTCAAATTCTGCTACAAAGGGCACCTGGTGTAGCCCATATATGCCAAATTAGGCTACAAAGGTGGCCTGGTGTAGCCCATATATGCCAAATTAGGCTACAAAGGGCGCCTGGTGTAGCCCATATATGCCAAATTCAGCTACAAAGGGCACCTAGTGTAGCCTATGTATATGTCAAATTTGGCTACAAATGGCGCCTGTTGCAGCCCATATGTGCCATATACAGTGGGTTGCAAAAGTATTCGGCCCCCTTGAAGTTTTCCACATTTTGTCACATTATTTCCACAAACATGCATCAATTTTTTTGGAATTCCACATGAAAGATCAATACAAAGTGGTGTACATGTGAGAAGTGGATTGAAAATCATGCATCATTCCAAACATTTTTTACAAATAAATAATTGCAAAGTGGGGTGTGCATAGTTATTCGGCCCCCTGAGTCAATACTTTGTAGAACCACCTTTTGCTGCAATTACAGCTGCCAGTCTTTTAGGGTATGTCTCTACCAGCTTTGCATCTAGAGACTGAAATCCTTGCCCATTCTTCTTTGCAAAACAGCTCCAGCTTAGTCAGATTAGATGGACAACGTTTGTGAACAGCAGTTTTCAGATCTTGCCACAGATTCTCAATTGGATTTAGATCTGGACTTTGACTGGGCCATTCTAACACATAGATATGTTTTGTTTTAAACCATTCCATTGTTGCCCTGGCTTTATGTTTAGGATCATTGTCCTGCTGGAAGGTGAACCTCCGCCCAGTCTCAAGTCTTTTGCAGTCTCCAAGAGGTTTTCTTCCACGTTTGCCCTGTATTTGGCTCCATCCATCTTCCCATCAACTCTGACCAGCTTCCCTGCCCCTGCTGAAGAGATGCACCGCCCGAGCATGATGCTGCCACCACCATATTTGACAGTGGGGATGGTGTGTTCAGAGTAATGTGCAGTGTTAGTTTTCGGCCACACATAGCGTTTTGCATTTTGGCCAACAAGTTCCATTTTGGTCTTATCTGACCAGAGCACCTTCTTCTACATGTTTGCTGTGTCCCCCACATGACTTGTGGCAAACTGCAAACGGGACTTCTTATGCTTTCTATTAACAATGCCTTTCTTCTTGCCACTCTTCCATAAAGGCCAACTTTGTACAGTGCATGACTAATAGTTGTCCCATGGACAGAGTCTCCCACCTGAGCTGTAGATCTCTGTAGCTCGTCCAGAGTCACCATGGGCCTCTTAACTGCATTTCTGATCAGCACTCTCCTTGTTCGGCCTGTGAGTTTAGGTGGATGGCCTTGTCTTGGTAGGTTTACAGTTGTGCCATACTCCTTCCATTTCTGAATGATCGCTTGAACAGTGCTCCTTGGGATGTTCAAGGCTTTGGAAATCTTTTTGTAGCCTAAGCCTGCTTTACATTGCTCAATAACTTGATCCCTGACCTGTCTTTGACCTGTCTTGTGTGTTCTTTGGATTTCACGGTGTTGTTGCTCCCAATGTTCTCTTAGACAACCTCTGAGGACCTCACAGAGCAGCTGTATTTGTACTGACATTAGATTACACACAGGTGCACTCTATTTAGTCATTAGCACTCTTCAGGCAATGTCTATAGACAACTGACTGCACTCAGATCAAAGGGGGCTGCATAATTACACACACACCACTTTGCAGTTATTTATTTGTAAAAAAAAATGTTTGGAATCATGTATGATTTTCGTTCCACTTCTCATGTGTACACCACTTTGTGTTGGTCTTTCATGTGGAATTCCAATAAAATAGATTCATGTTTGTGGCAGTATTGTGACAAAATGTAGAAAACTTCAAGGGGGCCGAATACTTTTGCAACCCACTGTAGTTTTAGTTTATAAAAAGGATGCTGTTATAGGCAACATTTGTTGAGCTATAAGGGCTCTAGATAAAGCTGAGAAAAGTGATTACTATGACCTAACTTATCCCTACTCTCACATTGATGGTGCCTAACCCTAACCCCCCTGGTGGTGCCTAACCCTAACCCCTCCCTGGTGGTGCCTAAGCCCTCCCTGGTGGTGCTTAACCCTAAGACAGCCCCTGGTGGTTACTATAACCTAACTTCTCTCTACTCTCACACAGAACCCTCCCCTAAACCTTACCCCCCGGTGGTGCCTAACCCTAAGAACCCCAGGTGGTGCCTACCCTAAGACTCCCCTGGTGGTGCCTAACCCTAAGACCCCCCAGGTGGTGCCTAACCCTAAGGCTCCCCTGATGGTGCCTAACCCTAAGACCCCCCGGGTGGTGCCTAACCCTAAGACTCCCTAGGTGGTGCATAACCCTAAGACCCCCCAGGTAGTGCATAACCCTAAGACCCCCCTGGTGGTGCCTAACCCGTAAAACTCCCCTGGTGGTGCCTAACCCTAAGACTCCCCTGGTGGTGCCTAACCCTAAGACCCCCCAGGTGGTGCCTAACACTAGGACCCCCAGGTGGCGCCTAACCCTAAAACCCCCCAGGTGGTGCCTAGCCCTAAGACCTCCCAGGTGGTGCCTAACCTTAAGACCCCCAGGTGGTGCCTGTCCTTTTGTAGCAGGATCAAACACCTTGTAGCCAAAAACCTTGTAGCTGAATAAAAAATATGGGCTACAAAGGGGCGTCCTTTTGTAGCAGAATCATAACCCTTGTAGCCTAATAAAAACTATGGGCTACAAAGGGAGTGCCCTACTGTAGCCGAAAAAATATGGGCTACAAAGGGGTGCCCTACTGTACCCGAAAACCTTGTAGCCTGAAAAAATATGGGCTACAAATGGCCACCTTACTGTAGCCGAAAACCTTGTAGCCAAAAAAATGTGGGCTACAAAGGGTTGCCCTACTGTAGCTGTAAACCTTGTAGCCAAAAAGATATGAGCTACAAAGGGGTGCCCTACTGTAGCCGTAAACCTTGTAGCCGAAAAAAAATATGGTCTACAAAGGGGCGCCCGCTTGTAGCCTATATCAAAACTCGGGTGCCCCTTTTCACCACCTTGTAGCCCATATTTGCAGAAATAACATTGATGTCTATGGAGGCGCCCTTTTCATACAGACAGCTCAGGTGCCCTTTTCAACAGATCCCTAATTTTCAGTTCAGGTTCTCTTTAAGTGAGCATCATTAAAGATGTTCTGCTACTCTCCCCTCTTCAGAAGAGAAGTCACCACAGTGCTGCAGTGCTAGATACACCCATACACTATTTTAATCTAAATTCTTATAACACATGAGACCTTGTGCATAAAGAACTCCCTGTTCTCTTCTCCGCACCATCACCATTTTTAGTATTTATATCCCATTCCACACCATAGCTCAGTGAAGAGACACTTTCTGCTCTGTAAAGCTTTCAGCTGTGAGGGCAGCAAATTGAAACCGAAGGTTCCAAAACCCCATCAGTACCATGAAAGTAAAACAATATGTACTACATCATTATTCTACAAGACAAAAATCACTAATAGGTTGCCGAGGCTACTGAAAATGGAAATGTGAAATACATTTCTGCAAGAAATATGCCTAGCTCATACTTGGGGAAGAAAAATAAATGTACACAATAGCAAATGGATGTTTCTATTAGATGCAGTCTATCTTTCAACTTGAAAATATGGGGCTAGGAAGGATTTTTTTTTCATCTTTTCAGTAAATATGACTCTAACTTGTCTACTTGATTACCTGGGGCTTAGGGGAGAAAAGAGATTGTGATGTGTGCAGTGGCTCCAGAGATCTCCAAATATCGCATAAGTGGTCCAGCAAACATAGACTCATTTTTTATAATGTGCGTGATGTTATATGTTAAACAAATGCTGCAATTATTTAGATCATATTAAAACATAGTTGTGATTGCTGAAAGGCTAAAAAAATAAATGAAGTTTGGCTGGCCTAGATTTAAAAAAATCTGCTCGTAGAAGTTTGGGAGACCATTTCCATTAACTTTGCCTTGGATGCAAGCGATCAGGATACAAATTTTAAAACTATATTAAAAATTTATATTGAAAAACTAAATAAAAATTGCAGTTTTTGATAACAGTAGGAGGCACCAACACTATAAAATAATTACTGTAAAAACAGTGTAAAAAAGAGGAGGGGGTGATGATTTACCGCTTCCAAAGGACTATATCACAATGGGCTGGATTCACTAAAGCGTGCTAAGTGTTAGCACGCTAGTGAAAAGCCCATTAGCACGTGCAAAGTGTTGTTGCACACAGTAATATGCGTGCAAAAGTTTGCATGCGCAAACGTTAGCGCTGCGCGGTGCAAGCGAAACGTCACACCAGTGCACGTGAAACGTTGCACCGTCCGCTTGCAAAATAGCCTGATATGCGTACTTTGCTTGCGGACAGTGCGATGTTTTACACGCACCGGTGCACCGTTTAGCGCGCACCAAATAGCAAATGATCAGTAACAGTTTTGCCCGTGCAAACTACTTAGCACCCTAGTTTGCACGTGCAAAGCTTTTAGGCGTGCTAACTGTGCTAGCACGATTTAGTGAATCAAGCCCAATCGGAACACAACTGCTTTATTATCACAGGAAAATGTTTTGCACCCACTATTTGTAGCTGCAGTGTGCGAAGCAGGCGGTCCCAGCACACATTCAATTATCAGATGATATGGGCACCCACATTCCTCCCTAATTGCAGATAATAACATAGGCACCTGTGGGAAGCCCAAACTTCAGTGGCTCCTGATATTTTTTGTGTGCAGCTTCAAAAGCGGTCCAGATATTGTCAGGTTTGTGGGGGGGGGGGGGTTAGGGCTTAGCATTGGTGGGGGTTGGTTCGGGTTTGGAATTAGTGGGGGATTGGTTAGTGTTAGGCATCGATGTGGAGGGGTTGTCAGTTAGGCATCAGTAGAGGGAGGGCTTATGTGAGAATAGGGCTAGGTTTAGTGATAATTAAATATCAGTAAAATGTATCAATACTTTACTATCAGAATTACCACTGCACTATAGTAGAATATCGGTAATTCTACCAGTGCCCATATTTCCGTTGTTCCCATTTTGCATGTATGTCCCTGAAAACACCTATCTAAAGGTAAGTCACTGGGCAGAATCTTGTACATTTTCCTGGGGTGTAAGGAGTGGGATGGTGCGGTATATGGGGTAAAGGAGAGATGTAAAGGAGAGGGGCAGGAGAGAGATAACTGCAAGATTCATAATCTACATAGTCAGGTAAAGTAAGCTTCCCTATAGGGTTTACATTTTGCATAAATTACCAGTCTGTTGTCTTACCTTTTTAAGATTTATCCACAAGCTTTGCATGGTTCACGTAGAATATTCATAGGCAATATGTTGTTTTTTGTCTGATTGAAAATAAATAAGTGGAGAATTTTGTTGTGTTGGCCTTTATTCACCTTAAAATATCACTTCTCTGCAGTGGTTAGATGTTTTTTGATTATTGTGAATAATCTGCAAAACTTAACTGATGCTTTATGGAAGATGGAAAATGGTCTAGTTAATATACTAGTCTACTTAATATTCTATGTTTTAGTATTTGTTTTAAACCTGAAATACAGATGTGACAGTCTTCAAAAGAATTAAGAAAAAAAAAACATACCAATTAGAATGCAAGTAAAAGCTACTGTAAGTGCTGATGATGGCTGATTGTCATAGAGTTTATGGAGCAGCCTAAATTAGATCATCTACAAAGCCCTTCTGCAGTTCTGTTTTCTCATTTACATATTGCATGCAGACACTGCTTGTAACAAGCAAATCAGTGAATGTTAAACACAGTTAATGGTTTACAGCTTTGCTGTTTACGTTTGATCCAGTAGTTCCAGCTCGGCTAATTTGCTTACTGTGAAAATAAGATTACAGTTTGTTAAGGGAGAAAAATTCCATATAACTCTCCTCTATTAGTTTACTCAATATTTCCATGTACTTAGTGCATGCTGTTGTTTTCTATAGCTTCCTTGGTGAATTTGTTATGCTAGAAATGACAATGGGCCGCCACTCACTTACTATACAAATTCTTTATTGCATCAAGGTATACAAAACCATAATTCCCCCGTTCCCCCCACCCTATTTAAAATCCCCAAACCCGTGCTGAACCAATCTAGGAGCACTCCTGGACACCAACATACGCATTCATACCACACTCATCAATCGTGGATTGATCAATCCCTACCAACTGATTGAGATGAAGCATGTACAGCGACTTCACTACTAGCAACCGTTTCTAATCTTAAATAAACTTCCGGAGTATTAGCCAGTAGTAGTCTGTCAACATGCAGCGTGTCCAACACCTCTAGCAAATCAGAGTGAATTCTTCACTTGACTTGCACTTATATCTTCACCCACTGCGTAATGATGGCAGACTCCGCTTGGGCCTTAGACAACTCCTTTGACAGACTCAAATTACAACTTCAGTACACCAAACCAGCCTCCTGCATTGCACATCTCTGTCCCGGCTAGGCAACTCTTGTGCGCTTGTTCCAGGAACCACTCAGCAGGATTTAGAATACTGTATTACTTCCTTATGACGACTCCACTGGATTCATGCATGTTGCCTTGTCAGTTATGTAGAAGGTATTGAAGCCAAAGAAATAGCATTATAATCTAGATCTATTATAAAATAGATCTGTTTTTAACCACTTAACGACCGTCCTGCGCATTACGGGTGAAGAGGGAGAGGGAGGTGAGCGGAGGGAGGGCGGAAATGGCTTCGGAGGGGGGCTTTGAGGAGCCCCTCCCACCGAACGAACAGAGCCGGCGGCGATCAAACCCCGCCCAGCAGCACATCCCCCACATTCCTGATCGGTGCTGCGGGCTGTAGATCCCACGCAGGACCGATCATTAGAAAAACCCAGATTTCAGCCTGAAACCGATCACAATCTGTGCAGCTGCCGCTGCTGCCGCCCCCCCCCCCCCCCCTGCATACATTACCTGTTCCGGCCGGCCCGAGTCCCCCGGTCCACCTATGTCTTCTTCTCCGCCTGGTCCCGGCATCTTCTTCGCATCTGCTCCAGGCTGGCATCTTCTCCCATCGGCATCCGCGTATAACTTTCTGTCACTCCAGTGACAGCGGAAGTTCAAATAGAGCGCCCTCTATTTGTACTTCCGCTGTCACTGCAGTGACGCAGGAAGTTATACACTGATGCCGTGATGCGGAAGGTGATGGGAGAAGATGCCAGCCGGGAGTCGGGAGGTGACAGCGGTGACTCGCGCCGGCGGAGCAGGTAATGTATCTCCGCTGTATTGCGTCGGTCGTCGGGCATTCGAGCGCCGCTATCGACGCACTCCCGACCCGCGAAAAATCTTCCGCACTAATGGATCGACGGGAGTCGACGGGAACGATGGATTTAGGATGAAAATCCATCGTTATATCAGCGGTGTGCGGGGCGATTTCACGGCCATATTTCGGCGGGAAAATCGTTAGGTGTATGGGCCCCTTAATAGAGGTCCCAATATTTTTTCAAATGCACTTTTTTTTCCCATGTCAAATGGTATTATCTAATCAACGTACGATTTTTTGATTATAAAAAGATTTGGAATGTGGATAGTTGTATCCCCAATCGCAATTCAAACAACAATGGTTAGCAGAAGCTGGCAGTTCAGCAGCCGCAGAAAGAATATAGTGATAATTCAACTGCAATACATGTTACTGAGCCTTCATAGTCAAAACTAGCGGGGCAAACACAGTATAGATGTGTCCACACTTAGGTACATTGCCAAATGACATGCGTCGGGTGCCATTCAGATAAATGCTGCAACACCCTGAGATGGATTAGTAAGGAGCAGTATAAACTGGCACACACAGATATATTATTCTGAGAACTGCATTACTAACGCTTTTTTACAAAATTACAAACAGTAGAAAACGCAGGCAGCCCCGGAATTGTAAAGACCTAGACTGGACAGCATCACAGGGCACACAGTGAGCTGGAGACTATGCCATCCTGGCTGATGTTCTGTCCCTGTGTCCTGCATTATCTTCTGCATATCAAAAGTCAGCGCACTTCAGCACTTTTCCACATGTTCTTACATTTCCCTCCCTCTAGATGGAAAAGAAGCACCCTCTCTCATCTGAAGGATGGGTCAGTAGAACTCCTAATGCATGCACTGCTACAGCTGGAGGATTACTGTGCGCTCACTTGTGGAGGGGCAGGGCCACACTCCATACATAGCAGGAAGAATAGGGAGAAGGGAGGCAGGGAGGTGTCATTGCTCCTATGTCAAGAGCAGTGGCACCCCTGAGACTCTACGGCACTCCAGGGACAGATTCCACTGTAGTGTAAACCTATTCTGCATGTATTGAGAAGAAGTAAAGAATATAATAGACAAGACAACAGATTAAAAAATACAATAATAGTCTGACTTTTTTTTACTTCTTTCATACCTTAATCGTTTGACATTTATTCTATCAGCCTATCAACCATCTCCTCCTGGATGTCCGCTAGGTTCCTGAAGCCAAACCTGGACAAAATGGAATTTATGATCTTCCCACCCTGACCCTCCCAGATGTGAACGTCACTGTTAATTCGCCCTACCTCTCAAGCCCGCTGTCTGGGTGTCACCCTGGACTCCGCACTCCTACACTCTCCCTCACCCCCCATATCCAAAACCTCACAAAGTCCTGCAATTTTCACCGCCGTGACATCTGGGAGATCCAGCCTTTCTTGACCTTCTTTGTCACCACCAAACTCCTCATCCATGCCCTCATGATTTCCCGCCTTGACTACTGCAATGCCCTTCTGTCTGGTCTCCCTATGACCTGAATTTCCCCATTGTAGTCTGTCATGAATGCGGCAGCCAGAATTATCCACTCCTCCCATTGCTCCACCACGGCGGCTCACCTCTGTGAATCCCTCCACTGGCTTCCTATCCAGTCCAGAATCAGATTCAAGATACTGTGTCTGGGCTACAAATCTTTCCACAAAACCTGCCCAACTTACACTTCCAATCTTACCCAGAGGTACACACCTAGCCGCTCACTCCGCTCCCCAAATACATTTTGCCTGACTGCCCCCTGCATCACCCAATCCCATGCACACCTCCAGAACTTCTCCAAGAGCTTCCCCAACACTATGGAACTCCCTACCTCCCCCCATTAGGGTTTCACCCTCCTTCAACATCTTCAAGAAGACCCTCAAAACGCATCTCTTCTCTCTGGCCTGCCCCCCCCCCCCCCCCCCCCACACACACACACACATACACCCACACTAGTGCTTTAAACCCGCAGCTGAACTGTGGTCCCCTACCTTCTTTCCTTTGGTGTCCCTACCTCTCCCTCTAGATTGTAAGCCTTCGGCAGGGTCCTCCTTCTTGTGTCTCCTACCTGTTCATGCACCTCCATTACCATTTCACCCATCCTATGGATCTGAGTGAACTAGTCTTGAGTGAGCTTGACTTGTATAATCACCATGCTCCCATCCAATGACTGACTAAGCATTACCTTGTACTCATATTGTGCTGCGTGATCTAGTTTTTCTTGTATTCCGGTATTGTCTTATTGCTGTATGTCACCCCTAAATATTATCTGTAACCTTAACTAATGTCCAGCACTGCGTAGTATGTTGGCACTTTATAAATACAATAAATAATAATACATTTCTTCCCCAGTTAATTTATTATTATTGCGTATTTACAGTGCCTACATCTTCTGCGGTGGTTTTACTTAGTGTATAAAGTCATGTCACTGACTGCCCATAGAAGCTCGCAATTTAACCTCTACCATAGTCAGTCATTGTCATATGGTCCTTAGTAGGTGGGCAGCTTGTAAACGAACACATGCCTGAAACAGTGGGCTGTAGCAGCCTCACAGCATTGATCCATGTTCTATTTTTAAACTTCTTCAGTAAACTACATGCTTTTATCTGAAGTGGTGCAGATTGAAGATTTTTTAAAACTACTTGGACCCTGTTGGTACACTGGGCAGATCTTTGCACACTTCATTTGTTTTTTTTTCATGAGTGCTGTTTTACCCTCTTAAGTACGCTGAACAACTAGTTGTAATGGAACACTGTGCTAAAATTTAACCAGAAAACTCTTTCTGGTGCATACATATATATTCCATCCGTTAAATATGTTAAACGTCCAGTGAAAAATAGAGAGTGCTGAATGTTGCAGATCAAATTAATAAAAAAGATTCATAAGACAATATGCTTGTCTCCTTTTTCTTCCAGCAAAGCTCTTCAAAGGTTGGAATTCAGCCAGCTGTTTTATCATGCAAATATAAATAAGCAAATGTACCATTTTGACTTCTCAGGTTAAAATAACTGTGCATAGCACATTGAGATTGTGATTCCCCAGGCTCACACAGTGGGCGATGCAGTAACTGCCAGGACCAAAGCCTTAATGTGGTTTTAAATGCTGCCTAAAGGGATGGAGGTTCTTTATGACTCATTGGATGATTGCCTTCCTGGTATAACAGCTTGCTACATCCTTTTCTATTTCAGAAAATCACATTTTACTTTTAATGGATGTGGAAAACAATCTTTTGTCAACTGATGTGATCTGATTTTACTTCAATGCATGTGAACTATAGATTTAAAGGGAAACAATTGATCCTTAATGAGAGTAAATAGTATAGCTTGGATAGGACCTCTGCAATATTGTGGGTGTGTGAATGTTTTACGGGATAGGTTATATTTTATATGAAACCCCTTTTTTTATTTTTGCACTTGCGGATTTGAAATAAAGATATGTTTTATGGGCCATTGTACAGGGCAGCATGGTGGCATAGTGATTAGCGCTTAGCCCATGCTGCATGCATGTTGCCAACTTGCCATGTCAGTGATGTAGAAGGTACTGAAGCCAAAGAAATATCATTATAATCTAGGGAGGAGCTGTTTTAAATATGTCAGTAATGGAGGCTTCACTATATATCCAAACACATTTTTCTTTAAAGTAATCTACCCCGTGACTAGCTGCACTGTTATGGGGCCTGTTCATTCATAGATTGATTAACCTCTTACTGCCTGACTCAACAACACTCTTTTTAGGTCCTACATGAAATTACGAACTACAGAAAGAAATATCCACACTCACTACACAACCTGAAGCTTGCAAATGAACTGAATACATTTTATTGCAGGTTTGACACTAGCAACAAAAGCCAAACACACCAAGTCAGTTCGCATAATTTGCATCTGTGCAACAGGCAAACTGAGCACTCCTCCAGCCAGCCAAAATCTCCACCCCCTGTGGTGCCTCAGTATCTACACAACACAGGAGGCCAGACACAATCTGCTAACCTGTCCCCAGATGTGCATGCCCTACCAATATGCCAAACAGATGTAAACAGACTCTTCAAAAGACAAAACACTAGGAAAGCAATGGGGCCAGACACTGTCTCTGTGAAATGCTTGAAACTCTGTGTTAATCAATTAGCGCCTGTATTCACAGACATATTCAAAGCATCTATGGAACTCTCAATTGTTCAATTGTTCCTGCCTGTTTTAAAAGCTCAACTATTGTACCAATTCCCCAAAAATCAAAACCTACATGCTTAAATGATTACAGGCCTGTTGCCCTGACATCATTGGTTATGAAAGCATTTGAAAAACTCATAATGGCTTATCTGAAGTCTATCACAGATCCCCTGCTGGACTCTTTGCAATTTGCCTACAGGCCTAATAGATCCGCAGAGGATGCCGTGAACATGTGTATGCATTATGTACTACAACATCTAGACACCCCAGGAACCTACACCAGGATTTTATTTATAGATTTCAGCTCTGAATTTAATACCATAATTCCATCACTGCTACACAGTAAGCTCTCCCAGCTACACATACCTGAATCCATCTGCAAATGGATAACCGATTTCTTAACCGACAGGAGACAGCAGGTCAGACTTGGGGAAACAAACATCAAGCTCTCTGACAGTCAGTACCGGTGCACCCCAGGGCTGTGTGCTTTCCCCACTGCTCTACTCACTTAACACCAATGACTGCATCTCCACAGATCCATCTGTTAGGGTTCTGAAGTTTGCAGATGACACAACAGTAGTTGGTCTCATACAAAACGGGGATGAGTCTGCATACAGGCATGTAGTGGAACAGCTTTCCTCCTGGTGCAGCAGCAACAACTTGGAACTAAATGCTCTCAAAACCATGGAGATGATAATAGACTCTAGGAGATCTCCCCCCCCCCCCAGCACCTACCCTTAACTATAAATGGAGCTACAATAACCCAGGTAGAGTCTTTCAAGTTTCTTGGGTCCACAATCTCTTACAACCTAAAATGGGACAACAACACTGCCACTATTGTCAAGAAAGCGCAACAGAGGATGTACCATCTATGGCAGCTGAGAAAGTTTAGCCTACCTCAAAATCTAATGGTGCAGTTCTACACTGCAATCATCGAATCCACCATAACGTATTTTATGACTGTACGGTTCGGCTCCTGCTCAGCATTAGAAAAGGGGAGGCTGCAGCGCATCATCCGAACAGCGGAAAGGATAATTGGCTGTAGCTTGCCTTCCCTGCAGGATCTTTACACTAGCAGGTGCAGAAAGAGAGCAACCAAAATTGCCTCTGACCCCTCTCACCCAGCTCACTCCATCTTCCAGCGCATGCCTTCAGGAGTAAGATACCGGTCAATCGCTACCAAAACCCCCAGACACAGGAACAGCTTTTTTCCTCAAGCGGTAGCCATACTTAATGCTGAACCACATTAGAGCTGCTAGGACTTGATAGTAATAAGCACAGAACTGAAAAAATTCTCACATTGCTTACTGCCACAAGACTCGCATAATGTCCTTGACTTGTAATATACACACTGTCTGTCCTTGTATTGTTTTTGTTTGTGTTTGTTAAGCAACTGCCAAGACAAATTCCTTGTAGGTGCAAACTTACTTGGCGAAAATAAATTGATTCTGATTCTGATAACCACACATGCAGCAGAAATGGCGTCACTTAATCAATAACCACATATACACCGATTACTAGTGACATCAATCATGGATACCACTATCAATACCCACTTATACACCAATCACTGGTGACATCAATCGTGATGTGGATACCACTGTTGAAAACAAAACACCGGCGGGTGTGTGTTTGGGAGATAGTATGTGTGAGGAGAAGTGTGGGCATGGAGTTGTCTTAAGCAGAATTATTTCTGCTCTATTTAAGTGTTTAATGGTTGTTTGCACCTTATACCACTTGATTGAATGAAGTTGTGTTTTTCATATTGGTACTCATTAGTCATGTCGCTGGTAACTGATGTGCCTGTTCATTTATAGCTATTTTTATGTGGAGTTACTATTGCGCTTTATCTTCTACCATATGATAAATTAAAGTGTGAACGATCATTTAAGTTACAAATCTAGGCAATCCAAACTTAAATCCTTTAGTAAAAACATACCTAACCTCTGCAAATGTTCAACAAACCTACATTTATATACAGCAGTAGTTCTAGAAATATTGCTTACTGAAACAATATGTAAATTTTGACATTAACCAAAGTCTCACCCCTACTTCTTCCCAAACATCCTTGTTGCTCATTAATGTGATGGTGGCTTCAGTTACTATTAAGACATTTGTAGGCAAATCCTTGATCCTTGCACCAGCTATATTTGGTACCAGGCCATTGATTGCTGTGAGCAGCAGCATTGAAATCTGCCGTTATGTGGTTTTAGGGGTCCTGTGACACTTATACTACACCATCCCCTCTTCACCTTGTAACCTAAAAAATAACCTGTTATTCTATTCCATGCCTAGCCCTAACCAGTTCACATTGTAAGTTTTCATAACTATTTTATACAGTGTGATTAAGTAGAGCCTGTTTTCCTTAATTACTTGGATGGGTAATGGGCCTGGGTGCCTCCTCTAGCAGGGGAGTAACCAGATCCCACCACAAGCTGGGGTAGTTAAAAAAGGTGCAGACAGCCTCTTGTTTACAGGGGTGTCTACTATGCAAATTGTGGTTACAAATAGCGGGCACTTGCTATTCTGTACTATTTTAAACAGGTGCCTTTTTTAAATGTATGCCCATAAGCCCATTTGTCACTCAAGAGCGGGACAACATTTCTTTGAGAAAGGGAGAGTTTTTTATTCCCAACGAACCCCCTCTTCTCTCAAAAGTTGAAGTCATGTGAAGATAAGCAAAGGGGTAGGGCACAAACTCATGTACCCCTTTTCTGCTCCTCCCAACTTGCTTGAATACAGAATCCCGAAGCAGAGATGACACATTTCTTTCTACTTATGATACAAATTGCATTAATTAGAGGTTGCAGTGATGTTTTATTAACATTTCTTTTTGACAAAATCAATGGCTATAAAACAACATCTTTTGCTATTTTCTGGCAATTACTGCAGCCATCGCCTGGGGCATAGTAATGGTCAGTGAATGGTAAATTAATCTATGATGTGACATTGCGGACAGGCCTGATCCAGTGCACTATGAACTTTGTTGTATAAGATTGCTGCTTATTGCATCTCCACTATTTACCAATCACAATACCCCTTCAGGCATTCTCCATTCCTGAAACGATACAACTCATTATACAATCTCATTCTCCTGAGTATATGAATGCACAGGTAGTGGAAGGATTGCAAAGAGTCAAATGGGTTGGGGACACAGAAAGAAAAAATGTGTCACATGGTGGGATAGAATACAGAAAGCTATACAGTATATGCAGTGTTGTGAGGGATCTTCTGGAAACAGGCTAGACAACAGCCTCCAATAGTGGCACCTGCAGGAATGACCATACTGTGCCTATTGAAAAATCAGCTCTATATAGCTCACATTTAAACAACATGAAAGGTTTGAGATGATAGTTTTGATTATGCAATAAGCAGTAATTAGACAAGTGCTATGATCAATGTCCAATTTTGTTAATTGCTTAATGAATAAAGAGGCTTTAAAATCATGTTGTAGAGAAAAGCAAAGTACCAAAGCAATAATAAGCTAATGATATCTCGTGCATAGATGTCTAAAGGACTTGCATATAAGGAATTCAGATTATAACTGTGAAGAATGGGCATTTGGGATAGACATAATCCCCATATTCAGATTAATCTCATATAGTGAAAGTGAAATAGAATCTGACAGCTGCCTTCATTAACAATACTGGACGCAGCTGATTAAAATCTACACCCTGTTTGGAGACTCATCCCTGCCAGTGCATAGATTTCAAGCTCCCTTTGACACACGTTCCTGCCACCATCACCACTCCAACACTGCTCCATTCAATCAGGAGACAATTTCATTAAATTGTTGAAAAATAAGTTACTATTTGGAAGACAGAAGAAAATACTTAAACTATTTAGGCATTCAAATATGTATTTATTGATGCATATTTTGTGGCAGGCTATTTGCTGAATATCAATACAACCATTTGCAGTCACGCAGCACATTTACAGAGATTTCACTGCAGTTCTCCATTCAGACAGGTTTATTAAAGAGAACCCAAGGTGGTTTTTTGGAGGGCAGATGCGACACAGAGGCATGTTCTCTGCCCCATGACATGCCTCTGTGTCCCCACATTGCCGATCTCTGCCCCCTACCACCACCGCAGTGCTATAGCCCCTCAAGGTATCTCAGAGGTACACATGTGGGAGAGGAATTCCCTGTTCAAAACGCCTGCCAGGGCGTTCCTGCAAGGTTTCCCGAGCTGCCCTAGGGCAGCTCTCTCTCTCCCTGGCCACGCCCCTGCCGCACCCCTGTCTCCCTGCACGCTATGAATGGGAGAATGAATCTTTCATTCCAGCAATGGGACCCAGAGGTCATTGCGGCCCACAGGAGCAGCAGGGAGTGGCAGTTTTGGAGGCTACCTAATCTGCTCAGCCCCCTGGATCAGGTAGCCTAGTTTTTTTTATGTCATGAGCCCGGCTCTCTTTAAGCTTTGGTTTCTGCCAGGAACTGAATTTATATAGAAATTACAACTCATATCAAATACTGGAGCTCACAAAACATGCCCAAAAATATACACTTTTCTAAAGACATTTATAAATAGGGCTGAATTTCTGGTGACTGGAGCATTATAAATCTGTCTTAATCTCTGTACCAAATTGCACTGAAAGCTTTGTAAATTTGTGACAGAAGCTGAGTCTGCAGGTTTATAAATCTGCCCCTACAGATTTTAGCTAATTGTTCAAATGTTTACAACATTCTGAAAACGCAAACAAAGCAAGGGGACGCGAGGAACACTTTCAGAAATCATAGGGTTTTTTGGGGGGCTGATTCAGCATGAACTGTGGCTGGGGAAAAAAAATCCCCTTGTGCAGCTATCTTTTACACAGCACTGCCAGGTTGTACAACATATATCATGGCATAATGTAAAAAAAGACTGCAAAAAGTGTTTTCTTTTAATTTATTGGATACCAGTTTACTTTTACATGTTTCTGCTTGTAGTTTTTCAAGAAGAAAAAAAATGTAAAAATATTCAAAGACAAGAGAGAGAGAGAGAGAGAGAGAGAGAGAGAGAGAGAGAGAGAGAGAGATAGAGAGAGAGAGAGAGAGATAGAGAGAGAGAGAGAGATAGAGAGAGAGAGATAGAGAGAGAGAGAGAGAGAGAGAGAGAGAGAGAGAGAGAGAGAGAGAGAGAGAGAGAGAGAGAGAGAGAGAGAGAGAGAGATCTTCTCTGGCTAGAAATGGCATAGTACACAAGACTAAGAAGTCAAAGGCAGACAGATCTGAAACAAAGAATTGAGTGCTGTCTACAATACCACATACACAAAATATGGTTGTATCTTTTCCAAGATAACAAGTGGTCTGGAGGGGTTTTCTGGAACCTCAAACTGATGCCTTTGACTTTGATATATGACTGCACGTAGAGCAAGACTGTAGATTAGCTAGAATTTCTTTGCAACCACTAAGCCCTTTCCTAGTTAGGAATCGGGATGTGTATATCGTTTCCTTTTCCAACTTCTAATTGTCCATCATTAACATCTGACTGACAGGTGGCAAGCAGGAGATGGGGTTCTGCCTATTATAGAATAAAAATTATACAGTCGTTTTTAATTTCCGTCTCACAGTCTTACCCTATGTCTTTCTCTGTTTTTCTTATTTTTTTTAAGCTAGTAACATTTTCTTTCCCTCTCAGACCCTTTAAAGCTTGTACACTCTAGGGATCATTCTTCCAAATATTTTACACAAAATTCAGGTTTGATTGCAAGGTTTTAGGGAGCAAACAACAATAGCTACTTGACTCTCATAAAAAACGGCAGTGAAGGTCAGTAGCACATTTGTCAGTACTGAGTTTTGCCAACTCATGTTACCCCTGGGCTGCTCACAAATGACTTCATTATATTTCTTCATTTGATGAAAACAGGAATGTTTGTGCGCCTGTAGTTTTTTCCCTGCCAAATTGTAAGCTAGGGTTGAAAGCAAATGGATGACTGGCTTTATCTGCCAGAAAGGCATAATTAGCAGTCCAACTGCTTTATGGAAAGTGGCAAGGGGTGGCAAAGCTTTCCTAATGCCACAGCTGGTTTAGAAAAAAAAAGTTTTCAATAGTTCTCTATTGTAAGGTAGCTGAGTGCAGATTTATTTGTGAAAACAATGTTTGTAGTATTGTGCAGTAGCTGCTCATAGCACAGACTCTGAGTAAACAGAGCACAGCATGCCCAACTAACCATCAGCAAGCATGGAAACTTTTAAATGAGAGCATCTAATGAGCAATGCACTGGCACAATAAATGCTATGCTCAACTGTAGGGATGTTATTGATTGCTAAAACAGTTTATTCAAATATGAAAAAAACAAGCATTTTAAAAGTAAATTAATATGTCAGCTAAAATATTTGCTAAATAAATATGCTGTCATTTGAAGTGTTAGTGTACATTTATTTACTGTAAATGTGCCTAAAAGAGTGGCTCTGATCAATAAAACAAAGCACTTTAATTGCTGATTTTTCCTCTGTTTTAAAATGCAAACACATTGATTACATTATCAAACGACTCATCTCACTGTGTTTTAAGCTTAGATCCCTGCATATTCCACCCTTTTCCATGGAAAAAAGACTGTATTGTGGGTTTTCATACCATGCTGACTGTAAGCACACTTTCCTTACATTTACCTGCAATAATGAGTGATATTGGATGTAAATTGCTTGATGTACACAACTGTATATGCCTTACCTACTGACAACTGTATATGTACCTTCTATGTTATTCTCTGCATACTTCAGTACAGCCTATTTTGGTTTAAAAGAAAAAACAATAAATCACATATTAACAGACCTGAATCAGTGTTTTAGATAATTAGTTTGAAAAAGCACATTTATGGGTGATGTTACCCATTATAGTAGTTACTTGTCAAACATTAGACCCCATACAATTCACTTTTTCTCCTGAGTTTTCTCCTAGGTGATATTTTCACATTTTGTCAATAAAATGCCTTTGAAGAGGACATCAGCAAGCAAGAAAATATTCAAAATTATTTTGGTAATACTCTCATGTAAATTAACTTCATTGGTATGTATTGGAAAAATTGCAATCTGAAAAATTCTGTACAAAACATGTACAAAAATGCAACATTGCTGAGAAAAAAACAAAAACAAAGGATAGAACAGCAAAACACACAATTGAGTGTGCATAAAAACGCAAAAAAACACAGAAATTTTCATGGATGTGTGAATGAATACAATATAGAGGTTGCCTTGGGGAAGAACTATTTGAGCATAAAACACTATTTTTGCTCTGTGTTGGTTTGACTATCAATAACTTTTTTTTTTATTTCAAATGACAGAAAAACTATATTTGCACAGTTTTTTGGGGGGCACCATAGATACATACAGTATATAGACATCTATAGACCCCCCTCTCTTCTTTTTCTATCAAGAACTCAGTTGTATACATTGAAATATTTATTTGCCACATCTGGAAGGATCAGGAACAATGGGGTTGTGAATGTTTATTCAGATTCATAAATTAAATGTTCACCTTGAGGACCATGGGCTTAAACCCCCCCCCCCCCCACCCCCCCCCCCAGTGGCCAGGCTATTTTTCAGTAATTAGGCCACTGCAGCATTAAGACTTCGCCGCAGGGCCGTACAACCCAGCACACAAGTGCCCCCCCCCACCCCTTTTCACCCCACCAACAGAGCTTTCTGTTGGTGGGCTCTGATCGCTCCCAGGATGTTTATTTTTTGTAAATGTTTATTTTTTTACTAAATAAACCTGTTTTACTATTATTTTTATAACCCTCCCCATGCCAGCCAGCCTATGACAGCAATCGGATGTCATAGGCATCAGCCTATGACAGCGGATCGCTTCTCTGCCGCCCATGGGGACAGCCATGTCACACAGTGATCGCAGCACTGTACAGAGTCAACAGAGGGCACCTAACAGTCTCCTAGCGGTGATCACCGCTGGGAGACTGATGGCAGAGCGGAGCTCCGTCATCCAAGTGGAGATTGCACTCACATCTGCGTGCAATCTCCTGCAAAACCCTACCCTAGGACTTGACGCCAATTGGCTTTAGGCGGTCCTGAGGCTGCCACCACTTTCATGCCCATTGGCGTTAGGCGGTCTTTAGGTAGTTGGGCTTCGAGGGCTGGTGGCTACATGAAAAAGGTGTGCCACTTTCAGTGAGGTGTCAGAATAAAGGTGTTCTATTAATTCTAACAGATGGCCTTAGTCCTGGATTTGTTATCATATCTAAAAAAGATATTCCCATTAATCAACATAAAAAAAAACAATAAAATTGTTGCTTTTTTTTAAAACCTTCTTTGCTTTTTATAGAATTTATTTCACTTTCACCTTGATACAGTCCTTGAGGATGATATTGATATTTTTACACTTGAATTTATTCACCCCTAACGTGAAAGTCTAGCTACACCAAAACAAGTTAAAAGGCATTTTATTATTAAAAATGTATCAATTTTATCCAAAAATGTTGTTGCAGAAATGTATTGAGTTGTATTTTGAGATTCATGTCTGAGTGTTACCCTTTGTCTAAATAATTGTCTATGCAAATGTATTCCCGTTCTTATGAAAACAAAAAACAAACAAGACAAATTCAAATGATGTTGTCTGTTCCTTATTTATAACAGTCACAATACTATAGGTCTACATTAAACCAGTGAACCAGTAAAATCACTTAAACATCAAATCACGCTTTACCCTTTACATATGCCCCTCACTTATTTAATGCATGTCAAATATCTGGTACCCCTTTAAATAGTTTGTATACAGTTGTTGGTTTATGATATGCGTACAGAATTTCTTAAGAATCAAATTCTCTCCTTAATGGCATCCAATATTGCAGTAAATGACCCACCAACTGTGAGGAAACGCGGAAGAGCCGCCATCTCTCATAGTGAGGCGGCTGTTTCCGTGCCCAGCAGGGCGTCACAACGCGGAAAAAACGCCGCATGCCGCTTAGGCAGAGTGGCGGAATCCGCATTGGGAACGGCGGAATCCGCATTGGGAATGGCGGAATCCGCGTTGAGAACGGCGGAATCTGCATTGGAGGCGGCCTCCGCAAGCAGTTCACAAAATACATTGCTGGACGGTGCTGGTGTGGCTGGGACTGATAGTCCACCAGGGCTCAGAGTGACACGCGCGCGCGCTCAGAGGCTGAGTTTAAATAACAGCCAGAAGTGAGTCAGCTGACCAGGCGGGTCAGCTGACATTTTCCACAACTCTCATTGGTCCAGCAATTAGGGAGGTCCTGGAGAGGTCCTTGTGTATATATACTGCTGGCTGTTCACTTGCTCTTTGTCTGGCATTGCGATCACATATGTGGGAGCACCCAGATCCGTAGTCAGATCCGCAAGTGTGCCGGGACCAGCTGGAGCTGTAATCCTACACTTAGCTAGATTCTGTTGATAGCTAAAGTACTAGTTTGATTGTGATTATCTGTTATGACTTTTGCCTGCCTTGACTACCCTCCTGAACTCTGATCTTGTACCTCGATATTTCTGATACTCTGTTGCCGATCCCCGCCTCGTTCCTAGACTCCGCCTCAGCCTCCTGATTCTGTACCTCTATATTTCTGATACCCCGTTGCCGAACCCTGCCTGTACTTAGACTCCGCCTTTGTCTCCTGATCTTGTACTGTATCTGTCCGTGTGTGTACGCCCTGGCTTGTCCGACTTCGAGAACCGACCTTACCGTTAGAGGCGGTTCCTCGCTCTGTTAGCGACCCTTCTTCTGAGGGTCACTTTCAGACATCCTTCCTACTGTCAGTCTGACTCCTCCCATCTTGGAGAGCTCAGGTCTGTGGAAGGAATCTGTGCAGTACTCCTTGCTGCACTGAGGCCTAGTCCTCAAAGTGTTACTGTCACACCAAACACTACACTCTACTCAGGTGAACAGAGGTTAGCTAGTATATCGGTTTATCGGTGATACTGCAGATCACTTATAATCTGGTATATATCTGTATTCCCAGTGATACTGCAGATCACCGGTAATCAGATACTCTCTGTGCTCACCGATCATTACAGAACGCCAGACCAATTAATTATGGACGCACGCGCTGACCCTCTAACTGTGCTTGCCACTTCGGTGGATACTATCCAGCAAGCACTGGGCCAGCACAAAGCTTTAATTGATGCCCTTACAGGCTCTGTGCAAACCCTTCAGACGTCAGTTGATTCAGTGCGATCCCCTCCTAGTGATGACATACGGATGCCCGTACCAGATAAATTTTCCGGCCACAAGTCTGACTTCCGGAATTTTAAGAGTAGAGTGTTGTCATACTTCAAGTTGAGACCCCGATCCTCGGGGACTGAGACCCAACGGGTCGTCTTTATTAAAACATTGTTAACTGGTGACTCCCAGACCTGGGCATACAATCTGCCTCCCACTGATACAGCTCTGACCTCGGTAGAGGAATTTTTTAAGGCCATGGCCGTGATATACGACAACCCTGACCTTGCGGCAACCTCTGAGCGCAAGCTCAAACTTCTGCGACAAGGCAGAGGCTCAGTCGAGGATTACGCGGCAGAGTTTCGCAGATAGTCAGTCACCGCCAGGTTTGACAATTTTGCCCTGATGGATTACTTCTTGTCTGGGTTGTCAGAGGAGGTCTCCGATCTAATGTTAACTTTGCCCGAGCCCAGGACAGTCGATGAGGCCATCACATCGGCCATTCGAGTCGACCGTCGATTACGCCATCAGAGGCAGATTCGGGGCAGTCACCGTGTCAGGGTGACATCCTATGCGGCACCCTCCGCCGCACCTTTAGTAACGCCATCTCCGTCTGTCTCATCCCCTCCGGCCTTGCCTCCACCTGAACCAATGCAGATTGGTCGATCAAAATTGACCCAGGTGGAGCGAAGGCGGAGAATGACGGAACAACTATGCCTATACTGTGCAGAAGCAGGGCATAGGGTGCGAAACTGCCCGAACAAGTCGGGAAACGAGTTTGCCTAGGAGTAGTGGGGGGTGACACCCTAGGCACACCATTTTCACCCCTTTAAGAAAAGAAATTGCTTCTCCCCTGTACTATTACATGGGAGAATAAATCTGTGGCCACTGAGGCTTTTATTGATTCGGGCTCAGCGGCCAATTTTATGAACTTTGAGTTTGCTCAGGAGTTGGGTATTCCTCTCACCCCTGTGAGACCCCCCATTCAGGTCACGGCAGTAGACGATTCCCCTCTGCAATGGAATCGTGCTCTGTCACAGACCCCGGAGGTGAAGGTCACCATAGGGGTATTGCATGGGGAACAATTATCGTTTTTTGCATTGCACATGTCTACCTCCACTATTATCCTAGGCATGCCGTGGTTACAACTCCATTCACCTCAAATAGACTGGGCCACGGGTCAGTTAATTACTTGGTCACCTCGTTGTTTTCAGCGGTGTTTGGGGAAGTTGACCTTAGGGCAAACCAGAATTCAGGTGGGAGGGGTACCAGACCAGTACTCTGAATTTTCCGACGTGTTCTGTCCCAAGGCAGCAGACAAATTGCCCCTACATCGCCATTTCGATTGTCCCATTGATCTCCGTTCAGGTTGTGTACCCCCCCCCCCCCCCCCCGGGGCCATTTGTACAATCTGTCAGGGCCCAAAAAATTGGCCATGCAGGAGTACATCCGTGAAAGTTTGGCCAAGGGTTTCATTCGCCCGTCCCGGTCGCCTGCTGGAGCAGGTTTCTTTTTTGTTAAAAAGAAGGACGGAGGCCTGCGACCCTGCATCGACTATCGCGGTCTTAACAAGATTACAGTAAAAAATCGCTATCCGCTGCCACTGATAGACGATTTTTTCACTCAGATTACAGACGCTAAGATCTTTTCTAAGCTAGATTTGCGGGGCGCGTACAATCTGATACGCATAAGAAAGGGCGATGAGTGGAAAACAGCCTTTAATACACCAGACGGGCATTATGAGTACCTGGTGATGCCCTTCGGGCTATGTAATGCTCCGGCCGTTTTCCAGGAACTCATTAACGAGGTATTCAGAGAGGTGTTGGGGAGATTCGTTCTAGTTTATCTAGATGATATCCATATCTTCTCCAACAATCTCTCTGAACATAGAAACCATGTGAGGTTTGTTCGAGACATATGTTTTTTCCAGAGTAAAATGAGCCATAAATTACTTTTATCCTATGTTGCTGTCACTTCCGGTAAGTAGTGAAATCTGACAGAACTGACAGACAGTTTGAACTAGTCCATCTCTTCATGGGGGATTATCAACAAGGCTTTTATTTTTTATAAAGACATTCCCTAAAAAGGATTTATACAATGATGCCAGCCAGCCTCACTACACACTTCTTTCGCAGTTGGACAGAGCAACTGCCATTTGCTAAGACCTTTGAAACTAAACAAAACCATGAGAATCCCCCATGAGGAGATGGGCTAGTCCAAAACCTGTCTGTAATGTCAGATTTCTACTACTTACTATAAGTGACAGCAGCATAGGAGAAAAGTATTTTATGGCTTATTTTACCCTGGAAGAAACATACTTCTTATTTGTATGTGTTTACATGCATTTAACGTTTACGATTTTCACGATAGTGATCCTTTAATTAGGTAGGCTTTGTAAACAGCAAAAAAATTAATAGAAGAGGGAAGATGTGCTCCTAGAGCACTGGAAAAGACCAAAGAAACTTTGGGGCTTTTTTTTTACTGGGACCCGTGGCCATTTCCGATTCAGCCTCAGCTCCCATTCTGCTCCCATGCATGGCTAGGGATTCGGCTGTGTGATGCATAAATCTGCAGCATGCCATCCAGATTCACACCAAAGTGAGATCTGGACAGCAAGCCATCTTACAGATAGGCAGCAATTCCCCATGCAGCTCGCAAGCAGGGAAACACTGCAAATCTGTACTTAGAGAGGTCAGGCAGTTACGACTTTGAGCAACATAAAAAGTATGTAGATCTGTTTGTATAACCCTCATGTCCCCTTCGCATGATAAAGGAAGAAGATTTTGATTACACTTTAATCATCATTTTTTGAAGAAAGATAAATAATTTATTTGTCAGTATTTTCCCTTTAAGTAAATGAGCATGGTTTCTGTTATAGTAGCAATACTTCTTAGACTGCCTTGAAGAAAAAAAGAATAATCTCTTTGTATTTCAGTGCATTTGCTAGATTAGAACAAAGATTGCTATTGAGTGAATGCTTCCACATTCGATCAAGGTCTTCTGCCTGGAAAGTATATTGAAGATGAAGGTTGTGCTTTGTGCCTATTAACGTGAAAGAGTGGAGAGATGATTTGCTTTGTCTTTGCAAAACTAACTGTTTGATCTATTTTTCTGATACGCTGCATTAAGACCCTTAGCTCTGCCTGTCTGACCTTTGTGCAATGAATATGTTAACCTGTGTTCTCAGTATTCTCTGGAGTATAGCGGTCTGTTCTTCAGATCTCATTGCTTATTTATTGCGCTCAATTGGACAAATTTGCAATGTGGTGTAGGTCAGAAGTGAAACTGCAAAAAAAGAAACAAGGTTGGCACAGATAACTACAGAAGGAAAATATGTGTTAAGAAAGAAAAAAGAACATATGATTAATGTAATGAATAATGACTGGGAAGTAAAAAGATCTTGGACTATCTACAGTTACAGCCATGCAGTAAACCATGGGTAAACAGTTGTAAATTGTTATCAGATGTTTATTCAGCTGAGATAGAGAAAAATAACTGTTTGCTATCTTGCTGAGAGTGTTTTGAATGAAATGTATGAACTTGGGAATGTTTAAAAACAACACCTTTCTAAGACTACAGGGCATTTGGGATGGCAATAGCATATGTGGCTTACAGGGTTACAGCATTGCAGTTATATGAATACCAATCTGTACTAGATTTAATAGAAAGATGTAGCAGAACAACATATATGTCGCTTTAATTTGTAATGTGTGGTTAGAATTGCCAAAGACTGAAAATACTGTAAGTTAATTAGATTGAACAGATTTCTCAGGCTGGTGAATTAACTATGACTTCAGCATAGTTCGGCATGTATAAGAAGGGATGGTGGGAGTTGCCAATGTTAACGAAATTCTGAAACTTTTTATGCAGTTTCCAATTGATTTCAATTTGTGTGAATTCCAAGTTTGCACAGTGTGAATTTGCTAACATATGTTCACAATAGGTGACAATTTCAATAAGAATTTTCACATTTTTGCAGAGAATTTTTACATGGCATTTTCTCTTTAGTTTTGCAAAATCAATTAACCTTTTGCATACTCTCTTGCAAATACTCACTGCGGACTAACCATCTAGGAACCACTATTATCCCTACAGCTAAGTTAAAAGCAGAGGTCTTCTTTTGCAAAAAAAAATGCATTATTTGGTGTAGTTGCATACACCGCACCACCTAAAGGCTTCCCTGAATGTGTCCTAAATCTGGCCCTATAACATGGAGAATACAATATGCAAGCATACAGTGCATCAACCTATGAAAAGATTAGGAGCACATATCCTTACATCCTTTCTTGAGACATGAATGTCCTCTCTTGAGACCGATAGTGCTTTGAACTAATCAGGGTGCTACAATAGACATCCATATGCCCTGGTGGGGATTTATATTAAAGTGCCCCCACGGTCTCGAGAAAGCCCTCATTGAGGGGCAAAATGATCATCGACCATCCTCCACACCATCCTATACTGCCTCCTGAATGTTTTTTGTCTTTTACCACTTTATGATTTTATGAAAGAAACACATTAAAAATTGAAGTTTTATTGAAGTGTAATATGGCGAGTTGCTCCTGGATTCTTTACTCTCCCTAAATGCTACTGTAATTGACACTTGTTTACATCTGGAAGTTGTTTGAAAGTGGATAAAGATTATAAGACATAGGTGTGCACTCGCTCTTTTCTCTCTCCTGATCTACGTTATGTATAAGACAATGTATTGCATAAACAACTTTGCTACTGAGAGTCCAAAGGATCAACTCCATACAATACACCACTGTTAGCACTATTAACCTCCTTGGCGGTAACCCCGTGTGTGACACGGGGTAAGCCGCCGGAGGGTGCCGCTCAGGCCCTGCTGGGCCGATTTACTTAATTTTTTTTTTGCTGGACGCAGCTAGCACTTTGCTAGCTGCGCCAGCACCCCGATCGCCGCCGCCGCGCGCCCGATCGCCGCTATCCGGTGCGGCGCGCGCCCCCCCCCCCCCCCAGACCCCGAGCGCTGCCTGGCCAATCAGTGCCAGGCAGCGCCGAGGGGTGGATCGGGTCTCCCAATGACGTCCCGACGTCGCTGACGTCGGTGACGTCATCCCGCCCCGTCGCCATGGCGACGGGGGAAGCCCTCCAGGAAATCCCGTTCTTTGAACGGGATTTCCTGATCGCCTATCGCCGGAGGCGATCGGCGGGGCTGGGGGGATGCCGCTGAGCAGCGGCTATCATGTAGCGAGCCCTCGGCTCGCTACATGATAAAAAAAAAAAAAAATTTTTAAAAACTGTTGCGCTTCCCCCTGGCGGTATTTTTCATACCGCCAAGGGGGTTAAGAGGTGGTACATGTGCACTGGACGGGTGTTGCTATATCATAAAGCAATGCATTGGGACATTACACCACCCTGTATCATATGTGTCAGCAATTGCCAGTGGAAACTAAACAATCAATACATCAGCTGTTTTTTCCAGCACCTGCTTGCCTTTGTTTTAGGGTTGCTCGTCGGATTCCACGGAATTGATATTTCCGCGATTCCGGACGAAAATTGGCAGTTCCGTTCCATTGAGACGGAACATCTATAGCGGTAATTGGTAAATAGCAGAATTTCTATGCGGAATTTCGTCGGAATTTAGATCCATCGGAAATTAAAAGTCAATCAGAAGCGTGTAAAAGCTGCATTTACTGTTAGGCAGAATTTTTAAGCCAATCAGAAGTATAGGAAGGGATAGACCCATCACAGAAGCTTAAAACACGCTGATTTCTGCATTAAAATCAGAATTTCTGCACCAATTAGAGTCTTAACAAAAACCAACCAATCCTACGTTAGCAACCAGCTCCTAGCTACCTATCATCATCTATTCCACCCATTTTGTATATAAGAGAGGTGTGACAGTCACCAAGCTTGTGGGTTTCAGTCTGGTGTTTTGAAGAGAGGAGAGACAGACCCATGTTAGTTGTTTCAATATAAAACAATAGTCTTTTTAAAGACTGTATATAAAACAAAAGTCTTTGTAAAGACTGTGAGAGAGAATTAGACTGAGTGTGAGCTATTAGTAGTAGTAGCTAGGTGTATTTGTGAGAGAGTGACAGTAGATTGTTAGTTTAATTGATAGATTGTAGTGTAGTGTACTAGTAGTTGCTGTGTGGAGAGGATTAGAGAGAGCCAGACAGGCCGCAGGCTTAGTGTTTGAGTGAGAGAGTTTGGTGATTGATTAGTTGAGTGTAGTGCAAGTTTTTTTTCGTTGTTGTTTTCTAAGTTTATTCTTTTTTTTATTTTGTATTTGATTTATTTTCTTTATTTCACCCCCTTCTTTTCTTAACTGTTTTTTAGTTCAAGTTAGATGGATTTATTTTACTTTGGTTCTGTTGCTCATACCGCTTCCCCAATAAACTTTTTTGGCCCCAAAACAATGGAGCGAGAGCAGCAGCAATTTCCGGCCACTCCTAAAAAAAAATGGAGTGATGGTGGTGTTGGTGGATCACGTCAAGTACGTGCTCAGATTGAGGGTGGCAGCAGCAGCAGGAAGCGTTCCCCCCTTATCAGAGATGTCTTCCCTGTGTTCACAGGCAGGAAAATTTTGACAGAGCAGCAGGCGAACAAAGTTGTTGATTATTTTGATCAGGAACCATCTATCCAGTCTGAGGAACTTGAAGCTAGTTGCAGCAGCACCAGTAATGGCCAGGTTCCTCATGACCAGAACCCAACCGCAGCTGCTTATCTTGATGAGGTTGCTTCCTCCCAGTACTCTCCTCCAGATTTAAAGCACACCTATGTCGATGAGAGAGATGTGCAGAAGGTTTGGGATGAGGCATTGGAGGAGACCATGGGACCAAGCTCCAAAGAAGTGGTGGGTTCTGTGGTGACAGAAATGGCCCCTGTGTTTTCTTCATCCAGTAATCCATCACAACTGGGAGCTTGTGTCACCACCAATCAACATCACCACCAGTCAACTACAGAGGTGTTTCGTGGCCAGGTGGAGGGTCCAGAAGAGTCACTTATGGGTTCCAGAGCTTTGGTTGAACTGGATGATGTTTTGGATGATGAGGTGGCTGATCCAACGTGCTCACCAACTGGTAGGTTAAGCACTAGCAGGCATGAGCAGCATGGAGAAACAGAGCAGACGGTTGGCCAGCAGCCTGCAAGTGATTTCCCTCTGTCAGTACCCACCAGTCCAATGCTGAGCATTGAAGTGCTAGAACAGGTCGCACCACTGCTCCACGTGCACGCAGGTCCCCATCATGGAATTATATTACTGTTCTGGAAGAGGATGAATCCAGGGCAGTCTGTTCTGCGTGCCATAAACCGGTGAGCAGAGGCAAATCCGGCAGCGGGTTCAGCACTTCAGGGCTGATAAGCCATCTGCGCCACCACGGGAGTTCGAATATGTAAAGAATTACAATAAGATGCGTGGAGGAAAAGCAGCAGCAACAGGCCTCTCCTCTTCTTTTTCTAGTCGTCCTGTCCCTATCCAACCTGCTCAATCCCATTCTACTTCAAATCCCTCTGCATGCCAGGCTGGAAGAGGGCTCCAGACTTCGGCAAGCACCTCATCATCACCCTTGTTGGTTTCCTCTGAATCACCAGTGTTCCAGCATCAGGCCTCTGTGCCAGAATTGTTGCAGAGGAAGCGGATGCTCCCTGCAACTGATCCGTTTGTTGTCAAAAATAATAATCTCCTTGCAAGGCTGTTGGGCCAACAGCTGCTGCCCTACCAGTTTGTGGACTGTGCCCCCTTCCGCAGACTGATGAACAGTGTTGCTCCACAATGGTGGATCCCCAGCCCCCATTATTTTGACAGGAATGCTATCCCTGCCCTTAACCAGCACATTGTGGAGTGTGTCGGCCGGTCTCTGGATCACAGAGTCGGTGGCAAGGTGCACTTCCTTATAAATGGCTGGAGCAGCAGGCATGGGCAGGGAAAGTATCTAACTCTTACCGCCCATTGGGTCACCCTCCATGGTGCTGCTGAGCAGGGTGCAAGATCTGGGGCATCTCAGCTGGTGGTGCTGCCACGTGGGTTGAAGGGGAGGCCTGTTCTACTTCCCTCTGCTACCTGTTCTGTCCAAGGCCAGTCCGCCATTGCTGAGCCTCTCAGCAAGTGGTCCCGCTCCTACACTGGTCTGCAGCACCATCGATGCCAAGCAGTGGTGAAACTCTAATCCATGGACGAGAACAGGCAAACCAGATCTGTAATCCTTGCAGCCTTACAGAATCAGATTCAGCAGTGGCTGTCCCCCCGAAAACTGGAGACAGGTGTAGTGGTGTCTGATAATGGTGCCAAAATGCTGGCCGCTATTTCTGAAGGTGGCAGCACTCACTTACCTTGCTTGGCCCATGTCTTCAACCTTGTAGTCCAGAAGTTCTTACGCACTTTTGATGGGATGAAGGATGCTGTGGCCTCAGCACGAAAGGTGTCCGCAACCGCCACCGCGTCCTTAAAACTGCTGCAGCGCCGCCATAGCCTCCCACAGCACAGGCTTATTTCTGATTGTCTGACGCGTCGGAACTCCACCCTCCACATGCTGGAGAGGTTGTGGGAGCAGCGAATGGCGAACAGGCTATACCTGTCTCAGACATCTTCCTCCAGAACAGGGCCACTGGACTACATTACTGGGGACCAGTGGCAGCTGATTGGACAGGTGTGTAAAGTCTTGGAGCCATTTGAGCAGGCAACAAAATTGGTCAGTGAGGAGCACCACAGCATATCAGAAGTGCTCCCTATTGTCTTCATGCTGGACAAGGCTCTTGACAAAGTGCTCGGACAGGGGGAGGAAGCCCTATTGAACAGTAGTCAGTCAAGTGGGGGAGTGAGTGAGCATGCTCAAGTCCTGGATGAGGAGGCAGAGCTTGTGGAAGCATTGTCCGGGGATGGGAAGAAAATTCTGATGTGGAGCTGGAGCATGATGACAGTTCTGATAGCCAAGAAGAGGTGATTAATGGCAAACATCTCTTCCCTATGGCTACGAATATGCTTCAGTGCCTCCGTAAGGACCCCCGGATTAAAACTTTAAAATCAAGACTCGACATGTGGGTGGCCACCATCTTAGATCCCCGGTGCAAGGGGAAAACGCGGCAGTTCATACCCCCCTCCCAAACAGACGCCAGGATGAGCCACATCCGGGATGCCCTTCTTCATTGGGTAGAAGATGCATTTCCTGAACCTGTATCCCGGGCCCAAGCTACCAAGACTCATCATACTCAGCAAAGGTCTGGTAGTCCCACTCCCAGCAGCAGCACCATTAGCTGTGAACCTACTGAGTATGTTTAAGGAATTTTATCAGCCAATGCCAGATACTCCTTTTAGCAGCAGCACCACCAGCGGGCAAAGTAGTCACCGCCACTGGCTGGCCTGTATGGTGAATCATTTCTTGGGGTTGGCCAGTGCTCCAGACAATATGGAGAGTAATACTAATGATGACCCCATGGAGTATTGGACAAAATAACTGGATACCTGGCCTGAACTCGCTCAGTATGCACTGGAGGTTCTTGCATGCCCCGCCACCAGTGTTCTTTCTGAGCGAGTATTTAGTGCTGCAGGTGGAGTGGTCACCGACCAACGGACCCGTCTGTCCACAGACAATGTGGACATACTAGTATCCCAACCCTATGCTTTTGGCCTACAACTTCTCCTGTTGCTCCAAAAAAATGTAATGACTGCTGTGAAACCACCTCTAGGTCCCATGGCCTACGACAACTCCTGCTGCTCCAAACAAAAATTGTAATGACTGCCGTGGAACCACCTCTAGGTCCCATGGCCTACGACAACTCCTGCTGCACACAAAAAAAAATTGTAATGACTGCTGTGAAACCCCCTCTAGGTCCTATGGCCTACGACAACTGCTGCTGCTCCAAAAAAAATGTATAATGACTGCTGTGAAACCACCTCTAGGTCCCATGGCCTACAACTTCTCCTGCTGCTCCAAAAAAAATGTAATGACTGCTGTAAAACCACCTCTAGGTCCTATGGCCTACGACAACTCCTGCTGCTCCCCCCAAAAATTTTAATGACTGCTGTGGAACAACCTCCAGGCCCCATGGCCTACAACAACTCCTGCTGGTACAAAAAAAAATTGTGATAACCGCCGTGGAACAACCTCTAGGTCCCATGGCCTACGATGTTTCAAAAATGATGTTTCAAATGAGCCGGTGAGTAATACCGCGGAAATTTACAAAAATCCTTTTAAAGGGAACCTAAACTGAGAAGGA
Organism: Hyperolius riggenbachi; assembly: GCF_040937935.1. Lineage (NCBI taxonomy): Eukaryota > Metazoa > Chordata > Amphibia > Anura > Hyperoliidae > Hyperolius > Hyperolius riggenbachi. The sequence continues at coordinate 292,637,606 of NC_090649.1, forward strand.
TGTGGATTTTTCCTTTTAAAATAATACCAGTTGCCTGACTCTCCTGCTGATCCTGTGTCTCTAATACTTTTTGCCACAGCCCCTCAACAAGCATGCAGATCAGGTGCTCTGACTGAAGTCAGACTGGATTAGCTGCATGCTTGTTTCAGGATTGTGATTCAGCCACCACTAAAGCCAAAGTTATCAGCAGGACTGCCAGGGAACTGGTATTTGTTTAAAAGCAAACATCCATTAGGTTCCCTTTAACATTGTGGAAATTGTTCCGCCGGAATGCGGAATTCCGTGGAATACCGCGGGAAACCGCCGGAATGTAGCGGTAGTGGAATTTCATTATAGCGGGAGGCGGAATTACTGTGATATCGAAAATTGCCTGTTCCGATCATCCATACTTCCTTTACTCTAATATAATTTGGTTTGCAACTTTGGCCACACAAATAAAAACGTGGCTTGTCTTGCTATCTTCTCTAGTGAGTATCGTTATAAGTATATCGTTATAAGTCTCATTTTGCTTTCAGCAACACATAAGTGTTACAGATTGATATGTGTTGCTGAAAAGTGGACAGAAGTGCACTGTGATCATGCCCTTAGAGTTACAGCTATCATTGTGGCTATACAAGGATATATTTCCCCCTGTTTCTACTTTCTGAGTAGCGATGAGCAAGTGAGATTTGTACGTTTTTTATGTTAAATCCCACAGTGGATAGGGCATTTCTCGCTTACCAACATTCTTCACAGGAAAAGCTCATTGATTTGCCCTGCCCGAGTACGGGCAAAACTAGGGTGTGGTACAACACCAACATTTTGGTGGGAAGCTCAGAATAGGCCCCTGCTCAGTGACTCGTTTGCTCCCATTATGCACAGCAAGGCCCAGCAACAAATAAAAAGAGATCCAACCGCAGGCAGATATCAACCACTTCAGCCTATCTGGACAACTATGGTTGTCCAGATAGGCACCGCTTAAAGTAAACCAGAGCTTTCACTATACTAAGATTCAATACTTACCCGGGGCTTTCAAGCCAGAAAAGCACGTGTGAGTCCCTCACCGTCCTCCTGTGGTCTAGTGTTTAGCCATGATCAGCCTCAGTAACTGGTAACACTGGAGGAAGCCCTGGTTAAGTATCAAATCTTAATATAGTGACAGCTCTGGTACACTGTAAGTCAAACTCAACGTATACACGTCCAGTGTTTGAGCAGGAGGTGCGAGAGCGTATTTCCATGTCAGCGGTTGGGGAAGGGTAGCAAGGCTTCCCCAAACCAATCGCATTGTCTCTTAATGAATGGACACAACCCCCATCAGGGACCATGTCCAGTCATAAAAACGAAAGAAACTAAAGTTAAAAAAAAAAATGAAACATTGCCTGATAAATCAGGATTGTTTTTCTAGTGCCATCTAGTGGTGAAAAGTTAAATTGCAGACATAACACATTCATTAAAAGAAATAATAAAAATAATCCGTTCCAAAGCCCCCTCCCCCACCCCAGTAACCAAGCAAACACATTTAAGAAAAAAAAAAAAAAAAAAAAAAAAAAAACATAAATAGTTGCCTTAGGGGCTCAGCTTATTTAATATGTATGCCATGAATGTATATTACTGTTTTAATATATAAGGGCTTGCGAAACAAAATCCCAAAACCAGAAAAAATACACCTTTACTTCCAACTAATATATCAGCACCATACATTGTACAAGGGACATAATTGAAATGTTGTGATAATCGGCGCTAATGGTCAAATAAAATGGGTTTATTTATAGTAGCATTGTTTATTTTAAAACTATAGGGGGTGAAATTGGAGAAATAGTGTATGTTTTCATTTTCTTCTTGCATTTGCCTTAAAAATGCATATAAAATAAAGCAATTAGTAAAAACAAGTATTGCCCACAAAAAGCTTAATTTGTGGTGAAAAGGATCATTCAAGTGTGAGACACAGTGATAAAGTTATGGCCAAATGAATGAGGGGAGCATAAACAGGTAAAAATGGCTTTTGCATTAAGGTAATATGGCCTTTCGTCCAAAGTGGTTAAGGGAGTGGTTGAAGGGGTGTGTCACCTTATCTTGCATTCTGTGGCCTCAATTCACGGAGCATTATCAAACATTTATCAAACACTTTATCAAACGTTTGATAATTTACCTCATGGGTAAAATCTCATTTTGAATTCACTAAGGTGTTATATATTTGTTGAACGTTTTATCGGTAAAACATTCGACAAATATATAGCACCTTAGTGAATTTAAAATGAGATTTTACCCATCAGGTAAATTATCAAACGTTTGATAAAGTGTTTGATAAACGTTTGATAATGCTCCGTGAATTAAGGCCTTTTGTGTGATAGCAGCTATAGAGACAGACAGGAAGAGAAATTAATGCTTCAGGGAGTGATTACTTATAGTTGGGTCTGTTTTACCAACTTTCAACTGGAAGCAGTTAGGTAGAAGTGTGTATAGTTACACTACTTACACATATTTGTTAGCTATCAAAACTGTATTGCCAGCTCCAGAAAAAACTATAGCCAAGGATTTATTCAGTGCAGATTTACATAGGTTAGAACTGTGTGGACAACACATTACTGGTAGTTCTCTAGAGTCCAGCTTGTTTGTTTCTTGCTGTACTGCACCTAGTGCTAAGAGAAGAACTGTCAGCTGTAGCATTTCTTTAGTAATGACTCTGTAACTTGGGTAGTACAGTGTGTTAAACTCAGTAGATGCTGTAGTAGTACAGCAGGGTCACAATGTCCCTAAACTATCTGCATTGTGCTACAAACATCAAGAGTTGTGATAACAAAGAGTGAATGTATGGTGCTTTAGTTCTTATTTAGTTACTGTACAAGTTCAACCAAGTAGTTGTGTTATACTGTGTCCCTTTCCCACCCCAATAAATATTATCTTAATTTCAATCTATTTTGACATCACTTAGGGTAACTGACTGTAACACTTTCTGTATGCAGTACATCGCCCAAAATTCCAATTTGCTGTCACTTTAATTGTGATTTTCTGTAAAACCACAAGGTCTTGTTTTCTTCCCATGTTGTCACTGTTCTCCTACACATACCTGGCAAATCTGGTGGTTCTAAAATATATAGGGGCTTTACTAAAAACCTTTAACCAGTTAATGTATTGACAACAGTATATTTACGCTCCCAGAGACTTCATATTAGCTCCAGAGGCATAGATAAATGTACCTTGACACAACTGCCGCTGTGCGTGTTCCCACACACTCCTGCATGCATTCACGTTGCCGCCAGTTAGTAGACTGATCAGTAAATGGGAAAGCATATTACCATTCACTGATCAAAGTGCATGTGATCATTGATCACCGGTATCAATGAATTGCTGGTGGTCATTGAGAAAGTGAAAGTAAAAACATACACTTACTATTTCCTGTGTACTGGGGGGGGGATCTAGCGACCAAATAGTAAAGCTACACCCTAGTGCATTAGATTAAATAAAAATAAATAAATCCCCAATTAACTAACCCTAACCTCCCCCACTCTTCCATAGTTACCAAAAATAAATAAAACATTTGCATATATATATATATATATATATATATATATATATATATATATATATATATATATATATATATATATATATGGCAATTTAAAAATACATAAATAGTTACCTTAGAGACTCAATATTTTTAATATGTATGTGATAAGGATATGCTACTGTTATTGTTGAAAAAAAAAAAGGCGCAAAACTGAAAGAATACACCTTTATTTCCAAATAAAATGTTGTCACCATACATTTTAATACAGACATATTTTAAACATTGTAATAACTGGGTTAAGTGGCAAATAAAATTTGTGGGTTTTATTCACAGTAGCACATGTTATTTTAAAACTATAATGGTCGAAAACTGAGGAATAATGATTTTTTCCCGTATTATTATTCCTATTAAAATGCATTTAGAATGAAATAATTCTTAGCAAAACGTACCACCCAAACAAAGCCTAATTGATGGCGAAATAAACAAGATATAGACATTTTGTTGTGATAAATAGCGATAAAGTTATTGGTGAATGAATGGGAGTAGTGCTGAAAGGTGAAAATTTATTTGGTCCATAAGGGACTCTTAGTGGTGAACTGGTTAAAGTCGGCACATTGACTTAATGAACTTTGCAGAGACTGCCATAGGTGTTACTGCTCATCCCTACTACTGAGATGTTTTGGAATCAGTATTCCATTCTAGATTCATACATTACTTATAGAATACATATCTTAATACAGTATTTAATTTGTAAGGTTATAACAGAATTAGAATGGCTTACTGAGTCAATTTATTGCAATTCTACAGCGCTGTTCACTAGTCATTATTTGTTGTGCACTTTAAAATGACCTAAATCTGCAGTTTTCTTTAGATAGTTGAGATCTGGGGAAAATCAGATATTGTCTTGTTCTGGCATGTATGATCTATGCTTCCATATTTGCATTTTCCCCAAAAGAAGAGAGAAAGACACATTAATGTTTTATTACTTGTGGGATGTATGTGTCAGAGAAGTGTTGCTGCCTCCCATTACTAATAATGGTGTCACATAGATTTCTCCAAATACTTTGTCTTAATAATCCTTTGGCTCTACTGGTGAAAAGATTACAGAACTGTAATTTTCTGACTGACAGCCTCTTTCCTTCGGATTAATGACATCACATCTGTGCTGTAGTAGTTTTGGCACTATGCTGGATGAGAAACTAAGTCAAGATGTAGACTATAATCTTTTCATTAATAAGTACACATGGGTACATACCATCTGGTCAAAATGTCGCAGTATGAAAGTGCCTTATTTAAATCTTAACAAATGTTCATTATGTCTAAACTACATATAAACCAAATCAAACTCTGGAGCTATTAATATGATTTGTCATACAGGACATTGATTTGGCATATGTACAGATTGGCTATAAGGGTGAGTTTTGCTAAATGCCAGGTTAAGTTGGTATGGCTTTACTGCTTGTCACTGAGGAGAAAGCTACACTTCATACAACATTTAACACAACTAGGTGATGCATACACAACTCAATAGTATTTATAATGAATTATTCCTGAAATTTGGGCTATACTCATAATTAGAGAATGCTGTGTATTTCACTGTTGAAAGTTAAACTTTAAAAAAAATCTTTTACTGCTTTACTGCTAAGATTTGCTGGTTAGAAAAACTTAAGCAACTCTAAATTCAATTTTAAAATGGCATCATTTTAAATGCTGGCATTGTAATCACAGGGCATATTGCTTTGTAAAAGCTTTCACATGTCGGGTCCTATCAGATGTCTTCCTAGACATACAAATCATTTATTTGAATAGAGGAGAGCCATTTTTGTTTTATCCTTATACACTGCATCCATATTTTTTATGACAAGCCTTACCCAAGGATTTGAAACAAAATCCCTTTTTCACAATTTTTTATTATTATTTATTTTTTATATGAGTTGCACTTTTATTTGAAATTAACTTGAACCACACCTTGATGATGTGCACATGATATGCATAATATGCACAGGTAGACAGAGCATTGGTGTAAAAGAGGTGATTTGACACACTTTAACCACTTTCGAACTAGACAGGTATGCCCCCTTTCAGACCAGAGCTGTCCTTTCCCTATTTCCTATCGTGATTTCTGTGATTGGCTCACAGACCTTTGCATTTTTATTGCCACACATGATCTAGTTTGCTTGAATCCATAGAGCACAGCAGTGCTAGCCCCTGAGAGACTAGTGGCATCTGTCTGCACATTATCGGACTGAGCTGCAATATAATGGGTTAAGATGGCCCTCCTAATTCTAAGGTACCCATAAATGGCTCAATGAGTCACTGTGCCTATCCAATCAATCACGTTGTTTCATGGTTCTGGACCCCAAGCTTTGCTTGCTAAACATTGTACCCCCAGGTCCAAGGGGCAAATATACAAAGCTCCTCTTGTTACACTCTCTTCACATTGAATATATGCTCCTTACAAAGCACTGGATACAACCCACAGTACCCTCTTTAACTGACTGGATTATTATAGGTCCTCTTGTTATCTTTCACTTCAATAAAGCTGGCATGTTAAGCCAAAAAAAAACTTTTAATAATACTATATGTGTTTTCTTGATTTGTGAAAATGCATCATACCAAAAGCCTTTCAAGCCACATTTTACCCGTATATACTCGAATATAAGTCAACCTCATGTTTAAGTCAACTCCAGTATTGATCCTCTTAAGCTGGAATTTTTTATTGACTCAAGTATAAGTCTACCCAGCAAAGTTAAGGGCTGCACTTGGGGACCAGGAGGGGTTAAAGACTGCACTGCATACAGTATTGCAGCCATTAATCACTCCTGTCCCTTAAGTGCAGCCATTATCCACTCCTCTCCTTAGTAAGAACTGCAGCCCACTTTCTTTCCACCTACCCTTTCATAGTTTTCTTGGCATTTCTTTTTATTATGAAAGTGTCACTTACCAGGTAAGTGACACATTTTACCACTGGGTAAATTTGTGCAAATGGGAATGTCACTAATAGTACACACATTACTCAGTGTGCTCAGTTGTGGAGCCATTGGTTGGTAAAATTGTCAGTGTCTCACAGACAATGGATGCTATACAAGCTATGCAAAGTATTGCTTGTGGTGGTGGGTGGAGCATTATAAAGCCTGTTGGCTGCTGCGGCTCCCCCTGCAAAGGTTATGAGTCAGAAATGTAGATCTGTCTTGAGTACAAGTCGACCCCTATACTTTTATTTAGTGAGTAAGACTTACATTTCTGGACTTATAGTCGAGGATATACAGTAATCTATGAATACTAACCTAAAATGCAAAATAAATTATGTCCCAATTTGCTGGTGTTGCTCATTTCTGCATTCTGCCTACCAACCTAAGATCTTTACATGCCCACTGACCACCAGTTTCCTAGTTAAGTTCCTGAATTAGTTGGGTTCAAAGGCTCAGATATCTCAAGTCACTGAGCAATCAAAATGCGGTTCAGGGCTAATAATACTAGCCAATCAGAAAGTTTATATAAAGCTATACCATTGCAACAGCCCAAAAATTGAGAGAAAGAAGTCTCTTCTATCTAGTATTAAACAAGTGTTTAATACTAGATAGTACTATGCATCAGTAAGGAGTCTGATGACTGATAATAACAGAGTAACGGTCTGATATAGTAAAGTACAGGTTTAGGCAGTTACTTAAAAAAATGAATTTTACAAACTCAAAAGTTACTTATTCATACAAATGACTATTTTTATTCCAAAATATATCTATAGTTTTTATATAATGGTCATCCAAAGAACACTGCTGTGCTTTTCACATTTTCTTTTGGAAAATTCATATAGTACCATTGTATGTTTTACAATAGAATGTCTAAGTATAAGGCATTTAAATGCAATAAGTTTATGAAGCGATCTAACTTTTTCAGTCTTTGAATATATTAAATATAATAGGTTCTTTCATGTGAAGTTTCTTGCTGCAAACAGACAACTTAAAAGTAGCTTTTCGAACTGAACCTATTATCTCTGGAAATCATAGTGATGAGGTACTTTCTTCATATATTAATGAAAACAGGAGACTTCAAACAAAGTAAAAACCTTTCTGCGGTACCTCCGATTCTAAGTGATGTCTTCATTGAATTTTGCTGCTGCCTGGAAACCAATTACTTTGCAAAAGTATAATACTGTCTTTAAAGATACACTTCCACTTGTACCTAAGATTTAATGTGATACATGCACAGTATGTATATACATTTGACTAAAATATTAATAATAAGGTAAATGTAAAGTAACAAAAAGAGTAAAATTGTGTTAGGCTTCATCCTCTACTCTTACTCTGATTCCTAATCATCTTATTTTCCAAAATGGAATACATCTGATTCTCTACAGCCCTCAAACATCTGAATACTTCTAAACCATTAGCACCATCCTCTGCATTAGGTGATTATCATCATACCCTACCCTCTGCATTGTTGCCAAAGCCATAGTATGACATGAATCTCTATGCCCTGGCCTCCTCAATATTGAACTTAGTTATGGGAGCTTAAAGAGGACCTCCAGTGAAAATAATGTAATAAAAAAGTGCTTCATTTTTACAATAATTAATGTATAAATGATGTAGTCAGTGTTTGCCCATTGTAAAATATTTCCTCTCCCTGATTTACATTCTGGCATTTATCACATGGCAAAATTTTTACTGCTGGCAGGGGGTGTCTGTGGATGGAGATGCTGCTTGCTTTTTTGGCAGTTGGAAACAGCTGTAAACAGCTGTTATTTCCCACAATGCAACAAGGCTCCCACAGTGTGATGTCAGAACCATGGTTCTGACATCACACTTTGGAAGGGGTTCTGACCACAATATCAGCCATACAGAGCCCCCTGATGATCCGTTTGTGAAAAGGAAAAGATTTCTTATGGGAATGGGAGTATCAGCTACTGATTGGGATAAAGTTCAATTCTTAGTTATCTTTTCTCTTTCATCTTTCAAAAATGTATGAACACATAGCTAATTCTATGTGCCACCAGCAAGTCTTGCAGTGTGGTGCTGCAACAGTTCACAAAGTAGACATATCTTCATACTTCATGAATCACCTAAGTTTAAAAATTATTATAAAGGCAAATTATTATTATTTATTTTATAGCACCAGAATCTTCTGTAGCACTGCACATAGAACAAAACAAATAGTGGGGAGCATAGATACATGAGAAGTTCAAAACTCTGTACAATCAAGACATCCAGCAATACAAATGCAAATATATACTGTACATAGTTGAAGTGTAGTTTGAGACTTCACCAGTACTGGTAAATGTTCATATGATAAATGACAGCAGAATAAGAAACACTAGGAGGAGGTCCCTGCCCTTAATAGCTTTCAATCTAGAGGGTAGTGGGGTGGAGACACTAGTGGAGGCGACACAGAGGTTAGTGGATAAAGCTGTGAGTAGTGATGGGCGAACACCTGGATGTTCGGGTTCGGGAAAGTTCGCCGAACATGGCCGAGATGTTCGGCATGTTCGGGCCGAACCCCGAACTTTCCGAACATCCAGCTTTTGGGGGCCATATGGGGTCGCAGGCATAAGGGGGGAGCATGCCCCGATCGCGGGGGGGGGTCGGAAATTCCCCCCACCCCCTCCGCTAGCGCTCCCCCCTCTGCCCGCTTCCCCATTCAAAAGTTTAAGCAAAGTACCTGTAGTGGATGGCCTGGCAGTGGGCGGCACTGTGGAGTGAGGAGGAGGAGTCCGGAGAGTGACGAGTTGAGGGAGGCCGGGCAGCGGGCGGTTCAGCGGAAGTACCCTTGTGGTACTTCCGCTCTTTCTCTGACCTCACGCCCGCTGCCCGGCCTCCCTCAACTTGTCACTCTCCGGACTCCTCCTCCTCACTCCACAGTGCCGCCCACTGCCAGGCCATCCACTACAGGTACTTTGCTTAAACTTTTGAATGGGGAAGCGGGCAGAGGGGGGAGCGCTAGCGGAGGGGGTGGGGGGAATTTCCGACCCCCCCCGCGATCGGGGCATGCTCCCCCCTTATGCCTGCGACCCCATAGGGGGGCAGTATTCGGCCGAACAGGGCCCTGTTCGGCCGAACAGGGGCCCTGTTCGGCCCTGTTCGGCGGCCATTAGAAGTTCGGGGCGAACCCGAACTTAAAAGGCCGAACACCATCAGGTGTTCGGCCGAACGCGAACATCACCCGAACAGGGTGATGTTCTGCAGAACCCCGAACAGTGGCGAACACTGTTCGCCCAACACTAGCTGTGAGCCTCCAATGCTACATATAGCAAATTATAGGCTTGTCTGAAAAGTTGTGTTTTGAGAGTACGTTTGAAGGTTTCCAGGCTTGAAGCATGATGAAATAGCTTTGAGAGAGAGTTCCAAAGGTGAGGTGATGCTTGTGAAAAACCCTGGAAGCGGTAATGAGAGGAGGTGGTCACCAAGATAGAGGTCAAAAGTCTCTCATGGGAGAAGAAAAGGTTCTGGGTGGGGTGGTATCTTGAGATTGAGGAAATGTATGGAGGTGACAACTTATGTAGAGCTTTGTAAGATTAGGGTTAGGAGTTTGAACTAGATCCTTTGGATAATTGGTAGCATATGGAGAGATTGGCAGAGAGAAGCTGCATCAGACAAGCAGAAGGAGAAATGAAGACGGGATTTGATTAGAGCATATACAAGCATTTTAATGGCCTCCTGTGAAAGGAAGAGTCACATTTTGGAAGTGTTTTTTGAGATAAAAGTAGCAGGAGGTAGTAAATTTGTTAATATGTGGTAATTAGAGTTCAGAGTAAAGGTGGCCACACACCATACAATTTTTTAAATATCTGTTCAATTTAAGAATTGCAATCAATTTTGCTGACTGATTAAAACATTTCAAAAATCTGACCAATGTACCACACACCTATGTTCAATTTTTTCCTCAATTATGATGAAAATGATTGTAAACTCAGAGAAAATTGCTAGGGTGTGTATATTAATAAATTAGCAATCCAACACACACCATACAATCTTTAGTAGAAAGATATAATCTTTAGTAGAAATTGAAGAGAAATATCTGGCATTCCAGATCGATTTAAATCGAAAAAAACAGGAAATCCGATCGGATTTTTCAGTCGAATGAAAAAAAAGCTTTCCATTTTTTCGAGAGATACGATCGTTTTGATCGAATTACTGTAAAATCGGATCATTTTATTGTATCGTGTGTGGCCACCTTTAGTGTTATCCCCAGATAGCGAGCTTTAGTAGCTATGGTTACTGGGGTGTTTTCTACATTGATTGTAACTATGGGTGGGGGAGAAGAGAGAGAGACAGTACTAAAGATTTGTACTAGTCCCAAAATTATGCAAATATCTTTTTTGTTCTTTTTTTACTAAAAAAGGGGGTATTAATGGTTTATGTTGTTTATCTTATTGGATAGATTTTCCCTCACTTCCTGTGCCTAAGCTCTTTATGAAGCTATGTGGTTTTAAGATGCAGAGTTCCAGAGTAGAGGAACAAAAATAAGAACTACTGTGATTGGGAAAGCTAAATGTTTCCCATTCTGCAACATATGTTTTTTTAGGGCCAATGAAAGCCTATGGGCCTGTTTCCACTAAACGCAATTTTTCTGATGCAGATTTTCCCATAGGCATTCATTGGAGTCAGTTTTTCTGCATCTATTCTGCATCCAATCTGCGTGTAGTAGAAAAAGGCCCTTACTGATGTGTTGTATACAATAATGTTGCTGTCAATGTCAATCTTGCAGAGATTTCCATACTTTCTCTTTAGACATTAAGTGATGGGCTTTCTTACAGGTGGGTACAGAGGACAGCAATAAGAATCCCAAAAGGTTCTAATTACTTTACACTCTATCCAAAGAATCAATACTTTTTCTTGAAATTGGAATAAAAAATGTATCAGTGTCCAACTACTTATGGTGAGAGGTGCCAATTTGAGTCCAATGTCTGCCTGCCCTTTTCCACTGACCAGCTGTCACCATCTCTAGTTATGTAATATAGGTACCACATAACAGATTTAGGGGGGGGGGGGGAAGCTAACAATTGAATAAATGCAATATATAGATTACTGCACACCTTGCTTTTAAAAATCTAGTAATCTAGGAAACGAATCTCCACAATTTTGTGGGTACTTTAGCAATGTATGCCATTTTTCGTGTTGTAAAAATTTGGCCCTGCATTCCAAAATTCCAGGCTTATTTGAAGAAGTGTCTAGCCTCTGCAAGAAATCATCAAATAAGAGATTGTGTTGGGATGAATGCTTCTTTAATCAAGTCTGTATTCAGGGAATGAAAGTACAGATTTGGCAAAGTTGGGGTCACTAATAAATATCATTACTACACTGCAAGAGCTATGTACTCTGCAACTTTATGCCTTCCTTAGAAAGTGTCAGGTATGCTTTAAAGATGACCATAGATGGTTAAATGTTTCATCAAAGGCAACATGCTGTAAGGTGTGTCCCTGTCTTTCTGCACATTACTGGAGAGTGAGGCCCATCGTGCTATAAGTCCTGAGAAGTGTAAATAAAGTAGTAGTGATGCAGTGGAAGTCCTATTGCCTTTAGTAACCGGAAGAAATCCGTCAGTACTAGGCTGCATGGATAGTTTTGAAAATGATGGCAATTTGTGTTTGTAATAATTGGCACTTCTGAGCAATTAGCGGCTTAAATTGTACACTTAGCCATTTCCTGCAAGCATGTTCATGGAAATATATTTTCTAATCAAGATCTTTTGGCAGTCAAATTCTGACAGACATCTAATGCCTTTAGATAGCTTTCCTCAGCTGATTTATTTATTTTCTTTGTAATCATACAGAGTACATGGAACCATTCCCATCTGTCCCTGCACTTACATTTCCTGTTCAGACACAGGCATTCATACTCAAGGGCCAACATAGTCAGATGCCAATTAACTAACCATTATGTTTTTTATTATTATTTTTAATACATAGTCTGACCACCTAGAGGAATTTTGTGCTGAAACAAATAGAACAAGTAAACTCTATGAAGGTATTGCAGACACTTGAAATTAATCCGACAAAAGTAGGATCCTTGCACTGCCAGGCAGAGGTGCTAACTGCTGATCATCTTCTATATTAATATATTAACTTACTTTCTTTTCTCACAGACCTCTGCCTCATTTGTAGACAATTTAAGTCCGTTTGTACTTATAATTGTACTCTTAACACAGAAAGCACATCCATTATATTTCCATCAAACGCTTATTTAATAGCAACTTTATTTCTCGCACTGTCATTTATGACAGCTGCTATGAAAATAGTAGTTTGTGTTCAGTGGCAGGCAACTGTCAGAAGTCACATCTATGCTAAGAAAACGTAGAATTAGTATGTGTTTTAGTCTTGCTGTCACATCTAATATGCAATCGCCACCGAAGTCATGTAAAAGAACTCTTCTGGTTTTGTGACTTTTCCGTGTAAAAAGGTTGTGTCGTTAATGTCAGTATGGAGTAATCCACCTTCCATTATTAAGGAATGAGTCACCCTGTGTATTCCTCAGCTGTCATCTTATAAAGCACCTATCATGTCATAAAGCATAACGCCTGCATGAAAATAGAGCTTCTGTCACTTAGATTGACCCCATCCTGAGGAAATGCTCTGTCTGTAGAATTAACAGATTCTTACCAATAAATGTCTGCTGTGCACAGCATGAAGGTCAGGAAACAGACTGTTTTCCTACAACTCAGTTTACTCTGTGTCTCCCAAGGTGCTGACAGTGTATGTAAGTCCCTTAGGGCTCGTTTCCATATGCAACGCAGAGCCATGTGGCTGATTCCACGAGGGGCAACACTTGCAATCCCATTCATTATAATGAATCAGATCGCGGGTGCAAACGGGCCAAAAAGCAGGCAACCATGCTTTGTGATTCAGTGGTAAATCACAGGACATGTAAGCCCCTGCAATCGCGTTTCCATAAGTGCGGCTGAAAGCACATATATGGAAACGAGCAGTTACGCAACAAGTTGCAGGAGTCAGTAGGAGTATGTCTTTATCTGTGAATGTAAAGACTGCGGATTAATGAATGGTGGTAAAACCCCTCCCACAGTGTAATGTCAGCACCAGAGTGCTGACATCACACTGTGGGGAACTTGTTGCATTGTGGGAAATAACAGCTTTTTCTAACTGCCAAAAATGCATCATCTCTTTCCACAGACATCACCTGCCAGCAGTAAAGATTTTGGCATGTAATACATTTCAGAATGTAAATACTGACTAAGTAATTCAATAATTTATACATAATTATTGTAAAAATTAAGCACTTTTTTCATTACATTATTTTCATTGGAGTTCCTCTTTAAAGAGGTGCATGCAGGCAACCTACAAACTCTGTCCTTCTATGCCATTCAAAAAGTGGAGAAGAATTAGAGGGGAGGAGACTATCTGCAAAATATGTCAAGATGTGAGACACACACAGTGGATATATATCCTTAACACGTTAGTGCCGCTGGGACTCAAGCTATAGAACGTTATGCCTTCAACTGTTTTTTGGATTTTTTTTGCCATACAGCAGGCATGGAATAGAAATCTGATCTATTTGCCTTTGACTGATCTGTAACAGACACCGAGCATGCAAGAGAAAAAATAGCGATCTGTTTTTAATTGATGTTTTAACAAGTATGCAATGGACATATGAGGTTTTTAATTAATACTGTAATTGGACTTTGAATAGTCAGCAAATGCACAAGAGAAGCAAGAATGAAAGAGAAGAGGGCGGAGCTTGAAACATAGTATGGAGCCAACCAGCTATCTATACTACAGCCATCCACACATCTTGACAGCTACTTGGGATGAGTAGAAAAGAAAGAGTGGGTAGAGTTTGAGGGGTTTAACAGATAGAGAGTCACCCAATAGGACGTGGCCTGATGAAGACAGGTGTTCCCTGTTGAAACATGCCAGTTGTGATTTGCTAGTTGCAGAAAGTGACATCACCTCCAGATTTCCGGTGTTGCACTGGTAACTTTTGGATGCTATTGACAACTGCTCCAGACCTTGTATAGTTACAGGCCAGGACTACGGGTCTGGTAAATGATTTCTGAAGATACCCGCTTCGCCCCACTAAAATTGTACCAAGTACCAAGCAAGTGATCTGCTAATGCCAGTTTATGGAGTGCTCATACCGATCACAGCCACTTGGAACTTTAAAATTTTCCTGAATTTAAGCAGGAGTTGTATTACAATTATTCACCCACTGAGCCCTTTTGTTGAGTGCTTGCAAGTGCTGCAAGGATTCATACCTCTGCAGCCAGTGATTGTTGCTATGACAAAATCTTTTTCACGCAGAAACGGATTTGTATTGCAATCATTCCCAAACTGTGCATCTTTGATGCACGTTTGTTGAGTGCTTGCAAGTGTTACAAACCTCTGCAGCCAGTGACTGTTGCCATCACAAGATCCTGTGCATGCAGAAACGGACTGCACCATAATAGGGTGGATTGGGAACACTGGCATAACAATAGGGCCTGCAGCCCCTGCTTCCGCAGGGGGGGGCGTTTTGTGGGGGTTGGAGGGGATGCAGCATGAGGGGAAAGACATGGCCACATTCAACGGGGAGGCCCCCCCCCTCCCTCACCTCAGGGCTCTCCCCTCTGGGCTCCCCTCCACTTTAAATTAGAGTCCGGGTAGCGTTGGACAGCGGACAGATACATACCTTCCGTGCGCTCCAGTGTGCGTTCCTCTCTCTAGTCTCTGACGCGACTTCCTGTATAAACAGGAAGTCGTGTCGGAGACTAGAGAGCGGAACGTACGCTGGAGCGCACAGAAGGTATGTATCTGTCTGCTGCCCACCGCTGCCCGGACTCTAATTTAAGCTGGAGGGGAGCGCAGAGGGGAGAGCCCCGAGGTGAGGGAGTAGGGGGAACGTCCCCTCTTCCCGCTGAATGTGGCCATGGCCTTCTCCTCCCCCCAAAATGGCCCCGAGCGGACCCCAGGGGGGGCGCTCAGAAATTCTGCAGGTGGGCCCGGTGAGGCCTAGTTACGCCCCTAATTGGGAATAGGTTAATTAGCATTCCACTCGGTGTCTAGGTGTGATTGTTACTGTCTGTGAGATTGCGGGTTGCTGTGGCAACTATGTTCTTTGGCCAGAGTTGTATTGATATAAAAGTGAAGTTCTAACCAATTCTTTTATGTGTTTTATTGAATTAATTTGCTTTATTCATTAAATATTTTGCATACTATTTTCAACAACACAGGAGTTTAATCGTTTTACATTTTAGAAGGTAAATCAGGGAGAGGAAAGATTTTACAAGGGATAAACATTGATTACATAATTTATAAATGAATATTGTAAAAAAAAATGTATTGCGTAATGCGTTACTTTCACTGCAGTTCATCTTTAAGTAAGACATCATTAAAATGATAACATACGCTTCCCTATCACCAAGTATTATTTAAATATTTCATAGAGTTTTTTTGTTTTTATAACTGCTACTTTAGGAGCCCAAAGTGTAAAAGTGAATGGTAATGGAACTAAAAGCTTAGGCTAATGATCAAATAAGAGTTGATTAAAAGGAGCTCACAGATTAAGAGGTGCTGACTAACCTGTCCTGCCTAAAGGCCAGGTTGCTCTGCTCATCAGCATGTGTAACATTACCAAAAGGTCAATCTTAACTGTGGCTATAGCTCTTCGTTTTCTTTCAAATCTACGCTGCACAGTTACTGTATGTTGGAGGTGATTCATACGTATTAAAATGAAAGACTTTATCGGGTAGGGAATGAAAATTAGTGCCCTATGCCATCCCATTCTAATAAAACCATTTGCATGTTTGCCTTAATCCTTTTGGAACTCGGGTCCCTTTAAGAGGGAATCTTAAAATTTAAAACATATACAAATAAGAAGTACATTTCTTCCAGAGTAAAATGAGCCATAAATGACTTTTCTCCTATGTTACTGTCACTTACAGTAGGTAGTAGAAATCTGACATTACCAACAGGTTTTGGGTTAGTCCATCTTTTCATGGGGGATTCTCAGCATAGACTTTATTCTTTATAAATATATTCCCTGAAAAAGATTTATACAATGATGCTGGACAGCCTCCCTGCTAACTGTACACAGTGGGTTGCAAAAGTATTCGGCCCCCTTGAAGTTTTCCCCATTTTGTCACATTACTGCCACAAACATGCATCAATTTTATTGGAATTCCACGTGAAAGACCAATACAAAGTGGTGTACATGTGAGAAGTGGATCAAAAATCATACATGATTCCAAACATTTTTTACAAATAAATAACTGCAAAGTGGGGTGTGCGTAATTATTCGGCCCCCTGAGTCAATACTTTGTAGAACCACCTTTTACTGCAATTACAGCTGCCAGTCTTTTAGGGTATGTCTCTACCAGCTTTGCACATCTAGAGACTGAAATCCTTGCTCATTCTTCTTTGCAAAACATTATATAAGAGAGAACAGAGGCGCCGAAAGGATAAAAGGGGTTTTAAAGGAGCTTAAAAGCGAAAACTTGGTAATTAGAGGAGGCAGTGGTGGACTTACCCCCTCCAAGCAGACACAACACGACTGTACATTCAGTCTATTTATTAACGAACTCCAGATAAAACAAAGCAACGCGTTTCACGGGTCAGCGCCCGCTTCCTCAGGCAATAGAAAAAGGAGTTACAGCATCTAGCAAAACAAACGACACTCAGCGCCTCTGTCGTTTGTTTTGCTAGATGCTGTAACTCCTTTTTCTATTGCCTAAGGAAGCGGACGCTGACGCGTGAAACGCGTTGCTTTGTTTTATCTGGAGTTCGTTAATAAATAGACTGAATGTACAGTCGTGTTGTGTCTGCTTGGAGGGGGTAAGTCCACCACTGCCTCCCCTAATTACCAAGTTTTAGCTTTTAAGCTCCTTTAAAACCCCTTTTATCCTTTCGGCGCCTCTGTTCTCTCTTATATAATATTGTATCCACCCTTGGTGGAGGGTTGCGACCCTTTCTACTATCTACAGAGAGCGACTTCTTATTCCTGAGTGGGGTCAGGATAATCTCCCCACCTGCCTTTACAGTGGTTGCCTATTGGTGACCCATGTTTGTAAGTATAACAACTATTACTCTTTGTCATTACCCCCTTTGTCAATACATACTACACTATTGGGGCTCTTGGTGTTCCTCTGTTTATCTCGTTTTCTTTGCAAAACAGCTCCAGCTCAGTCAGATTAGATGGACAGCGTTTGTGAACAGCAGTTTTCAGATTTTGCCACAGATTTTCGATTGGATTTAGATCTGGACATTGACTGGGCCATTCTAACACATAGATATGTTTTGTTTTAAACCATTCCATTGTTGCCCTGGCTTTATGTTTAGGGTCATTGTCCTGCTGGAAGGTGAACCTCCGCCCCAGTCTTAAGTCTCACCACCATATTTGACAGTGGGGATGGTGTGTTCAGAGTGATGTGCAGTGTTAGTTTTCCGCCACACATAGCGTTTTGCATTTTGGCCAAAAAGTTCAATTTTGGTCTCATCTGACCAGAGCACCTTCTTCCACATGGTTGCTGTGTCCCCCACATGGCTTGTGGAAAACTGCAAACGGGACTTCTTATGCTTTCTGTTAACAATGCCTTTCTTCTTGCCACTCTTCCATAAAGGCCAACTTTGTACAGTGCATGACGAATAGTTGTCCTATAGACAGAGTCTCCCACCTGAGCTGTAGATCTCTGAAGCTCATCCAGAGTCACCATGGGCCTCTTGACTGCATTTCTGATCAGCGCTCTCCTTGTTCGGCCTGTGAGTTTAGGTGTATGGCCTTGTCTTGGAAGGTTTACAGTTGTGCCATACTCCTTCCATTTCTGAATGATCACTTGAACAGTGCTCCGTGGGATGTTCAAGGCTTTGGAAATCTTTTTGTAGCCTAAGCCTGCTTTAAATTTCTCAATAACTTGATCCCTGACCTGTCTGGTGTGTTCTTTGGACTTCACGGTGTTGTTGCTCCCAATATTCTCTTAGACAACCTCTGAATCCGTCACAGAGCAGCTGTATTTGTACTGACATTAGATTACACACAGGTGCACTCTATTTAGTCATTAGCACTCATCAGGCAATGTCTATAGGCAACTGACTGCACTCAGATCAAAGGGGACCGAATAATTATGCACACACCACTTTGCAGTTATTTATTTGTAAAAAACAAAAATGTTTAATATCATGTATGATTTTCGTTCCACTTCTCATGTGTACACCACTTTGTATTGGTCTTTCATGTGGAATTCCAATAAAATTGATTCATGTTTGTGGCAGTAATATGACAAAATGTGGAAAACTTCAAGGGTGCTGAATACTTTTGCAACACACTGTATTTGGCAGTTGGATGGAGCAACTGCCATTCACTAAGTGCTTTTAAAAAATAAAGAAAATCCTAAGACCCCCCTATGAGAAGATGGGCTAGTCCAAAATCTGTCCAAAAATAGGAGAAAAGTAATTTATGGCTCATTTAACTCCGGAAGAAACATACTTCTTATTTGTATATGTTAACATGTATTTCAAGTTTTAAAATTTACGCGACAGAGGTCCTTTAAGGACCAAAGTCTTTTTTTTTCTATTTTAAAACTGTGATCTCTGTTATTGGTTCACAGTTATTACAGGGTTAGGAGCAAACAAAATCATCTCCTGATTGGCACATATGCAGACCGCTTAGCAAGTAATGGGCAGCGGCAACAGAGTGACGAGAGTGGCAATTACGGCGGTTGTTCATGACTGGAACAGGAGATTTCTGTTTCCTGTCAGAGGCTAACAGCCACTAACAGGATGTAGATTTGACCTATGTCTATCCTGAAAGGGTTAAATAACACAGTAAACATCTGACCATTAATGCCTCTACAAGCTGAAGAACACATTTTTAATAACGCTTTCATTAGTCTGGAAGGAAATGGGCAATCTTCACTGCTAACCAGGATTGGGATTTCGGTGAAGCACAGAATCGGTTATTACCTGGGTCTCCTCTGTCAATATAATACTCATCACAGCACATTTAATGTGCTATTAACCTGATATATAATTATAAGGATCCATAATTACTGTCAACAGTAAAAACTGCATAACCATAAACTTTATAATCTTAGTATCCAGAAATTTTACAGCCAAATGAAATAGTTTCCCTTGGATATAGATTACATACACAGCAAAAAATAATTATTTAAAAAAAATTACAGTTTTACTCTTTTGTTTGGTCTCAGAATTGCTTTCACAGTCTCTCTTCCTTATTCTTGTCAACTGACCTTTTGTTGTATTTCAAGTACTCTCATATGTGGAAGGAACAAGTGATTCTGTTACAGTAATTCACTCTAGCGAACAAATTTATACTGGAAAATGAACCTTATTCAAAAAAAGTATACCATGAGACTATGAAAATATTCAATGCACTGAATGTTAACGATATTCTCTGTAAGTCTGGAGTATTCTATTGCAATACTCAAGACAAATTAGAGAAATGAAGGGATTAGTATATCATTTTACAACAAAAAAGGCAAGTTTCCCTAACTCATTTACAGTGTACTAAAGTTTATAAATCATACGGGAATATGTGTATCTTATGTCACTTTCCCAACAATATAATTAATTTTGTGATTTACTTACAGTACAGCTAAGGACTAATATCAGAGATTTCTGCATAAGAATTATAAACATCTTTCTTTATGATATCGTTGCCTCTATAGGTTACAGAGTACCCAGCAAGAACTCCTTGGAGTGCATAAGGGGCTACAATGGACCAAAAAGCCTTCTTACTTAAATTATATTGAAAACAAAAGTTTGCTTTCTTAACTACCTAAAGACCGGGTCACTCCCATGGGCGTGACGGCAGTGGCAGCAGCACTAGCACCGCCTAAAACCAATTGGCGTCAAGTCCTGGGGCCCGCTACGGCAGGAGATTGCGCGCAGGATGCGCGCGCATCTCCTGCTTGGGAGGCAGAGCTCCACCCCTCATTCAGTCTCTAAGTGGCGATTGCCGCTCGGGAGACTGTTAGTTAAATGGCGAAACCGCTGTCTTTTTACTAAGTACAGCGCTATGATCTGCAGCAGCGCTGTACTGGGGACAGCCATGTGACACGGCTGTCCCTCTGGGGCACGAGAGAGTGATCGGCTCTCATAGGCTGAAGCCTATGACAGCTGATCGCCATGATTGGCTGGCGGAGGGTGGGCGGGAGGTTGAGGGAGAACAGGATACAAAAAATAAGTTTATTTATTAAAAATAAATTGCATATAATATTATGTAAATTACATATAATACATATAATATTATAAAAAATATTTGTCAAAAAAAAATAAACAACTGGGGGCAACCAGACCCCACCAACAGAAAGCTCTATTTGTGGGGAGAAAAGGGGGAGGAATCACTAGTGTGCTGTGTGTTTAAAGGGGGCTTAGATGCTTCCTTGCGTTGAAAGACATCCATAGCTACAATTACTTGGTAATGCCTAATGATGTTGATCCAGGGATTTTATCTGACTGCCATCTGGAGTCGGGAAGGAATTTTTTCCCTTTTGGGGATAATTGGACTATGCCTTGTAAGGATTTTTTCAACAGGGATATGTGAGGGAGCAGGCTGGTGTTGTATTTTGTTCTCTGCTTGAACTCGATGGGTGTATGTCTTTTTTCAACCCAAATAACTATATAACTATGTAACTATGTGTTGTGCAGCCCTGCAGCTTGCATTAAAGCTGCCGTGGCCTATTTTGAAAGAAATAGCCTGGTCTTTAGGGGGGGTTTAGCACTGTGGTCCTGAAGTGGTTAAAACAGAAAGTATTTGCAATAATTCAGGTTGGAGTGAGCTCCGAGATGTTTTCCAGTACAACACTGCTGAAATATGCAAATCACCCATTGTTGTCCTTGTAAGCTAAACACACCTCCAGATCCCCTGGCATGCAATGATGTGTCAGCTTGTTAAATATACATAGCTATAATATTCCAACATGCCTACAGGCTGTTTTAGATTAGTTAATCCTCCTCAGTACATAGCATGGATGAATAGGGTAGGACATCAAGTTTCGCACACCATTGCTAGGGTTAATAAATGTATTGTCCCATATTGTACATACACTGCCAAGGATCATTTCAGGGCCACACAGGGTCCCCCTTTATCAAGGTTATATCTTCTATCTGAGATACCTTGATAAGGGGGGATCCCGTGTGACCCTGAAATGGTCATCAGGTGACAAGGTTTGTATGTGTATATATACACTGTACAGCGCTGCGTAATATGTCGGCGCTATATAAATACTAAATAATAATAATAAAAAAATAATAATGTGTATGTGCATTATGGGATAATAAATATAATGGTCGTAGCAACGGTGTGTGAAACTTCTTCTTTACCTTCGTATTCACTCATTGGTTCCAGCACATAACCAGTGTTTTAACCTCTTGGCGACTGCATCACACCGATGGGTGTGGACACAGTGGCAGCACCAGGACTGCCTAATGCCAATCAGCATGAGGTCCTTGGGGTTGGGGGGATTGCAGGAGATCGCACGTGCATATCTGCATGAATGATGGAGCGGAGATCCACCATCAGTCTCCCAGCAGTCCCAGGGAGACTGATAGACAGCGAGACTGCTGTCTAATAAACCTGTATAGTGCTGCCATCTAAGGCAGCACTGTACTGTAGACAGCTGCGTGACACACCTCTCCCCTCCAATGGCTCAGGGGTGATCTGTTGTCATAGGCTGACGGGGGAGGGAGGGGCCACTGGAAAAAAATACGCCATTTTATTTAAAAATAAAACAAATATTTATAAAAAAAATTGGGGGAGCGGTCAGACCCCACCAACAGAGAGCTCTGTCGGTGGGGAGAAAAGGAAGGGAGGAATCACTTGTGTGCTGAGTTGTACAGCCCTGCAGCGAGGCCTTAATGCTGCAGTGGCTCTTTTTGTGAAAAATGGCCTGGTCTTTAGGGGGGTTTAACACTGCGGTCCTCAAGTGGTTAAGGTGGGCAATCTCTCTGACCTAACTCCTAAGGAACCTGGCAACAGAAGAGCTTATTGGGCACCTGGAAAAAAAATGAAGATAAAAAGACCAATAAATGTTTAAAAATAATACTAGAAATGTTTGTTTCATTAAAATGCACTTAACACTTGAAGTTGATGTTTTTAATTAAACAAACACACAGCTAATGAGTTGATTAGGGCTCTATAAAAGAGCCCTTTGACCAGACAGATAGCACATAACCCATATCCCAATGTCCACTATGAACCCGCAGGCTACTGTGATGTTAAAAGTCCCAGTGCCCACTAGCACTAGTCGCTGTTGCTTTGTGATGGTTTCTCCATTTGGATCGGGGACTGCAAGCTTACCATCATCTTCAAATTGGAAACATGAAAAAAACACTTTTAACAAAATGTTTTCACATGACAAATCTCAGGGGGGAAAAAAACGTGCCTTAATATTTTCCATTGACAATAGTTAACCTCGAGAAAAGCCAAAACTATGAACACTTTGAAAAAAAAAAAGAGAGAGAGAGACAAAAACTGTGTTGAATTTCCTCCATCAAATCCATAGTTAGAGTTAAAGCTATTAGAAGACCTGTGTTAGGGGAAAAAAGAGAAATTAACATCTTGCTAAATAGGACACTAGGGGGCATATTACCAACTCAATATACTGTGCAAAGCTGACAGGGCATTTTTTTTCATCCACTCAGTTTTTATACAGTATATCACATACTGCTACATATCTTATGGATACTACAAGTTCCAATATAAAATAGCATTGGTATCACTGCTTGGAGTTTGCCAATGATATGCTACCGCAGTGAATATCAATAATGTATTCAATGACCTTTAAAATCTGACAACATTTTTTTTGTATTGTCCATCAAATGTACTAAGCTGTTAATATCAACCCACTGTATGCCAAACTCTGGAAACTTTTTAAAGTCTAAATCCCTGGATCATTCATGTCCACAATTTCTTAGCTACAGCCGTGAGCAATGATCCTCCTAGTTTATGTAATAGTGTACTTTTCAGATAACATGGACAAGTATTTAAATAGAGAATAAATATTTAAATAATAGGGTTAAGTTAATTGAAGATTTCAGACAGAAATCCCCACTGTAAACACGGCAAGATTTTTTTTTACGCATACTATGCATTTCCCTATTTTTATGCATTTCCTTATAGCAATCTTTTACAATCATTGAAGTTTGCAATTGTGGTGCTGTCTTTTTCCAATTTGTAGCATCATTTCCCAAGGAATATTCAGAATGGCAGGTAACATTGTCAGCTGCTGTGCAATAGGAATCATCTTCCCCCTAGAGGAAGAGAATGATTCACCAAGAAAGAAAGAAATTGTAGAGGCTTGTAAGAAAAACATAAAACATTTGCAATTCACAGCCATTTTTCTGCCACATTCTCTTAAATCCATACTTTCCTCCATGCATTTTGCTTACTGTGCATCCATTTTAAACCTCTGCTATCAATAAACACTCAATTGTACAGATTAGGCTGCTATTAATGTCTCCAGCTCTGTTACATAAACTTCTTCTTTTACTGACTATAAAATCACTGCTATTCAGCTTGCTGGTTCTTTTTAGGAGGCAACTTCCCTACTAAAACATGTATTGGTGCTGGCATCTCGGGTGATTATTACTTTGGTAAGGAAAGCTACAAAAATATTCCTCAGTTCCCAGAAAAAGTATGACTAATGCAGTATACATCAAAATGATGACTATCTTCTCACTCCTCTGTATGAGTCACCAAACCACTAAGCTTTAGAATTATAATGAGGGGAAGAAATAATGGACTCCTAGAATTTAATGAGATAGTTTATTTAAAGTCTTCTATCGGCTCATTTCAACCTGTGAGCCAGTATAAAGTGCCCCTTTAACAATCATGTACCCAGGTGGTATAAAGTGCTGTAATTAAATTAGGCCATAGCCACCCAGTGTAAGCTGGTTAGTTCGTGATTTTCTAATTATAGTGTCAATATATGTATGATCAAACAGCATCACATACTACAAATACAGCTATTGATTTCATTTGAACAGTTTGTAGCATTTTCTGTCCCCAGTAAAAGCCTTGTTGTTTTTCTAAAGATATTTTTCTAATGCAGAGCAATGTGAGTCAGCGTATGTCAGTTCTGTTATGAATGTTTTTGAACTTGGGTGCTGTGGAAATCTTACATGATTAGAAAATAATGTTCAAATTTATAAATAAATGTCCTCCCACCCATTGCTTTGAATAGACTGCCAAGAGCTATTGTCAGGGAAGCCTAAGTAAATCACACTGGCTAAGTAATACCCAACTGCTTTCCTAACATGCCAAATAAAGGAACTGCAATCTGTGCTGGCAGATTCCATCATCGAGATTTTTATTTGTTTATTTATTTATTTGCGAAATCTAGACAATAATTTAACTTTAACGACATTATTTGCATCTTAACAGAAATGGCTTTCAGGGATCTGGCTTTATCTACGTGGTATACCAACTTAGTTGGCAGATGACAATGTAAGTAATGCTATAAATAGTGAAGAAGTATTAATTTTCTCTCTCGTAAAATTGAATGAAATTGATAGTAAATCATTTTTTGCTACTAAATTTGTGGATAGAGGATGAGCCAGAATGTTGAGAAAAGATGAGTTTGCTTATTTCAAACTGACGGACAACATTTTAATAAAAAGTAAAATTTAAAGTAGAAATCCTTCCTAAACTTTTTTTTTCATTCTGATAAAATAGGACCTCGATTACACAAAACCCTAGAGAGGTTCTAAGCCTTCCCCCCTGAGCTAAAAACAATATAATTGTATTTCAATTTGTATCCTTTTCTTTCTTTCTGTTCTCAGTACCAAAAGTTGGTGTGAGAGAGAGGGGAAATCTTCATAACAAGGACCACATAGAAATACAAATCTTATATTTGTTCTAACCCTCCCCTGCTCTATCCAAAGCTACAAAAATATTTACCTAGAGTACTGCTTTTAACCATTTTCTCCTTTTCAACTAACTGCATGCCCAGAAGTTAAAGAAGCAACTAAGTGTAGTTCTAGAGGTGTAATAGACTGCAAATGCAGTGTACTATATCGGCAGAATGTTCAGAGGCACACAAAGCCAGAAAGCTCCCCCTGATCCTAATATACCTCCTCTATCAAAGAGCTCAGAAACACCTCAATAAACTCAGTGTGGATTCTGTGTACTTTAAAGAGACTCTGAAGCGAGAATAAATCTCGCTTCAGAGCTCATAGTTAGCAGGGGCATGTGTGCCCCTGCTAAACCGCCGCTATTGCGCCGCTAAACAGGAGTCCCTTCACCCCCAAACCCACCCCCGCAAGACTTGGTCACAGACTTGGTCGTTCCTGGAGGCAGGGCTAATAGCTGCAGCCCTGCCTCCAGTCGCGTCTATCAGCGGCGCATCGCTGCCTCTCCCCCGCCCCTCTCAGTGAAGGAAGACTGAGAGGGGCGGGGGAGAGGCGGAGATACGCGCTGACAGACGCGCGTGGGGCAGGGCTGCGGCGGTTAGCCCTGCCCCAACCAGGAAGCGCTCCCCCGCTGCACCGAGGGGATTTGGGGGTGAAGGGACCCCCGTTTAGCGGCGCGATAGCGGCGGTTTAGCAGGGGCACAAACGATACTTGAAGGACTAGTGTGCTCTTTGCTACTATGAGCCTTTGGTCCTTTTACTATTTTCCTTTTACTATTTACCAGTTTCTTTGAGGGTCAAAGAATTATACTTAAAAAGAAGCATAGTCTTTTATTTAGATAGGTATTGTGATATTTTATTCAGGGAATCTGCAATCATTTTCACACAGCATAGGCAGGCTCACAGTGCAACATGTATTTAATTTGCAACTCAAGCCAGGTCGTCTGCCAGAAATCAAACAGAAAAAAAATGCAGCTTCCTTCAGCGAAGGAAAATACACACTTCAACTTTGCATTGCAAACCAAACCAAAGTCCTGCTTTTCTTCAGCAACCAAGAACTGAACCTTAAGGTCTTTACATGCATCCATCTCGTACATAATCCAGCTATTGACGCACCTCAGGGTTTTTGTTTAAACAAAAGGTTACCTTCCCCGTAGCACTGGGAAATCCAGCCAGTAGCCTTGCACACACGATCTGGAAGCTTGTCTCCACAGCTCAGCAGCAACACACCTGCTCAGAAATCACACCTCTTCCTTCCCAAAGCTAAGTGAAGTGTATACATCTACAGCAGGTGACGTTAACCTCTGATGTGTCAGTGATCTGCTTGGCTATAGCTGTCCTCAGACAGGTTTTGGGGCGGAACAGGAAGGTGCACCTATCAATGCCTTTCCATTCTAGAGTTCAGGAGTCTTCAAACACTTAAACAAAGTGTGCAAATCAGTTGTCACATTATCCTGAACTCCTTTCCTAACAGTTTGTCAATTTAGCACTGAAGCCAAACATGTAAGACCCTAAAGGACCAGAGACCACTGGTTCAAAAAATGGGGCCTACTGACATCACGCTGCATGGACCTGCCACTGCCACCGCTCTCCCGTCGCTGAAGCTCACTCGCTCATCCGTCGCTGTGACGACAGAGCTCTGTGAGCCGGTCAGGAGCTGATTCCATTGGCTCCTGACCCTGTGATCATTGTTCACTGTACATTATTTGCAGGGTATTCAAATTTAGGTATGGCAAGAGTTATCCGGTAGGTCAGCATTATAAACCACTGTTACTGTTCAGTATTCTATGTGCTGCATCTGTGCACTGTATTATACAGCATATTACAAATGCATTAAACTTTTAATGTTCATTGCTTCATGGGAGGCTTATTATATTACATTTATTGTGTATTCATCCATGCATTGTAAACCAGTGCTACATAATCTGAACAGTACCCCCTTATCCATTGTTACCATTTATTTCTATGAATGGTAACAATGGATACGACCAGGCAGTCATCAGTAATGGTGCATGGTCTGCAGGTACAGTAGTATTATAAATTTATATTTCTGTTAATTACTGCTCCCCTTGGATTATCCTATATAATGTTATAAATCACCTTTAGATCCGGCACCAGCAACTTCTTATAGTTGCGTCTCACAGACTGTGAGATAACTTGACTCTCAACACAGCAAGCAGGAGATAGACTTTTCTCAGGCTTCTTCAGTATTTAAGGAGTTTATTCACTACACAGATATACAGAAACAGTTCATCATATCCTGGCAAAGCAGATCCTCATGTTTAAGTTCTTGGCGTTACAGCTCTTGACTAACTTTCCTCCTGAATGTTAGTCAGTTACCTTCTTTCTAGACTACGTTACTCTAGACTACCTATGTACAGCATACATTAGATCAGATTCCATAAAGAATGAAGATACTTAGAGGTAGAGGCCTGCAGTGGGTCGGGTACCCGCGGGTATCCGCGGGTAACCTGAATTGCGGGTCGGGTGCGGATACCCGAATTGATTTAAGCTGCGGGTGCGGGTCGGTGCGGGTAGCGAGTTGCGGGTGCGTGTAGGGTTGTGGGTAGCCATCTGCGGGTGCGGGTCACGGGTAGTGAAAGCAAACATGTTAATTCTGACTGTGTCTTTTGCTTACTTTACTTTAAATGTTACTTTAAATGTGCACTTTAGAAGAAAATGTAAAAAAGCGGGTTGCGGGTAGCGGGTCGGGTAGTTATCCTGCGGGTCGCGGGTCGGGTGCGGGTAGCGGTTCTGCGGGTGCGGGTCGGGTTGCAGGTATCAAATTCACCAGAAAGCGGGTCGCGGGTCGGGTGCGGGTAGTGGGTCGCGGGTGCGGGTCGGGTGCGGGTATGAGAAAGTGGACCCGCGCAGGCCTCTACTTAGAGGTCCCAGTCAGCATCTAGTTAGCATGAAAGTAGGAAGCAGAGCAGGCATCAGAGTCAGAATGAGCTCCTTCAGCTCGTCCAGCTCTTTAATACCGACTAGGAAAGAGTTAAATGTGACCTCATCTTCGCCATCCCCCAGACCGGACTATTGGCTTAGACCCCTCGTGGTGTCACGATACCCACCTACTCGATTAATATTTAATGATGTTTTTGCCTTACTTACAAGAATTTGGTATTTTGGTAAACATGGCCTATGTTGATTGTTCTTGTGGTGTACATGTTGAGGTCAGTGTAGGCCTGTGGCCTTCTTTCAGGAACATGTTCTCAGTATCTGCGTGTATCATCTGCTTCACGCAGACACTCAGATGCTTCTGCCTGCATCACAAGAAACTCTATTTATTTTAAAGACATACTCTGCTGACAAGCTTTTTACATAAAACTCAGGCCAAATAACTGAGGCCTACTTAAATTATAACATATAATACTTATGCCATAGAACTAGCGGATAGATTGTCTGATTAGTTTTGTAGATAAATGTAATTCAGAGGCATATCTAGGGAAAGCAGTGCCTATGGTAAACATTGAATGCACCCTCGGGGGAGGGTGCACCTCCAAACATTTTAACATGTAGTCTCAGTTGAATTGGTTGTGTCCAAGCTGAAGTGAAGCATGGCCTATAAGAGTATTGCAATAGGTCAGCCTATACATATACCCAAATAACAGGCAGCTTGTCCCCCCAAAAAAAAAAAATGTAACAAAGTAGCAGAATGTCCCCAGATAAAAACTAGAATCTGTATGGAAAACAACAAAAATACAATGGAGCAGCACCCCCCAGTAAGAGGCGCCCATGGCACATGCCATACCTGCACCCCTGTAGATACTCCTCTGATGTTATGTTTCTTTGACTTGAAATCACAATGCGATAGTTTTCCACCTTGAAGGAGGCGGCTGTCTTCTTGTGAGTGGGATAAGATGTGAATTTATTTAAATGGTGCCTGCTGTTTGGTCTCCAACATGCCTGACAACGCTAACAAGTAATACCAGTCAGGTAAGGAGACCAATGGCACCTCATTAATATTTCACAGAGCGCAGAACAATTTTTGGATTGGCGTGCCCTGTGTATGGGACCCTTGATGTGAATTCTAACTAATGGCTTATTAGTAGCTGTTAAGTCTCTTTTCATTATTAAGGTGTGGTGGAGTCAAGTGCATAAGGATTTAACAGTGCCGGGATTTCTGTACAATCTGATTCCCATTCTATTCAATGGGAATGTGTCAATCCTAGCGGTTATTTGTTACAGCTGTAGCTGTATCAGTAGCAAGAGATCCCCTCCCCTCGCCCCCACACACAATATAGTGCCTCCAGGGCCCCCTCCCTTCCCACCATCAATATAATGCAGCCAGAACCCCCCTCCCTGTCTGCACCCCACACACAGTATAGTGCAGCCAGAGCCCCACCTCCCCCCCCCATGCAGAGCACAGTGGAGCAAATACAACATCCTGGCTGGTAGAACGAGGCACCCACGATTCTTCAGTCTATCTCCTGGGCTCCAATAGCTGGACTCCTTTGTGGCGTTGCGTGATGACTGGTGTCCTGCAGCTGCGGGATCATGACCCCAAAGAGGAAGACTGAAGAATTGTGTGTGCTTCGTTCCACAGGCCAGGATGGTGTGTTTGCTCTGCTTCACCCTCTGCATTCACCTCTCCTCCCTCTGTCCCCACTGTTCTCCATTCCGTCACTACGCCACAGGCGATAACCGCCTTGCCCACCACCAAAAAAGGGCCTGGATGGGTATGATAGGAAACTGCGAAGATTGACTCTTTATTCAGCTCTAGAGATGGCTTGAACCTCAGATTTACGAATTTACGATTTACGAATTTTCGTAAAAGTTTGCGAACAGACTATTCGCAGCAGGCACCATAGATCTTAATGGCAGGCAAAAGACCGCCGACTTTAGCGGTTAATAGCAAAGCCCCCTTACATAGTAGAAACACCAAATTTGCAGGGTATGTGGAGGGGGACAGTGACTACAAGAGGAAAAAATAATCAAAAAGACCTTATACTTTTTGAGAAAATCGATTTTAAAATCTCAAAGGAAAATAGTATACATTTAAATGCAGTAAATGACAGTTATTAGGGAAACAATTCCTGCTGACTTTAGCAGTTAATAGCAAAGGCCCCTTACATCCAAGCAACACCAAATTTGCAGGATATGTTAAAAAAATAGCAGGAAACAATATTTAAAAAAATAAATACTTTTTTTTTTTTAATGGGCTGAGTGTGGGAAATAATGATAAGGGGTACCCCCTCCTGAGCCTCTTTAAAGTGAATGGTAAAAAAAGGAAGCAAATACTTACCTAAGGAGAGGGAAGGCTCTGGGTCGTATAGAGCCTTCCGTCTCCTCTCTCGGAGCTCTCTATCCTGTGCTGGCCCCCCCCCCCCCATTTAAATCCCCTGCCAAAAGGGTATTTGGAAGTCTTCGGGAGCCGTGTCCTCCCAAAGACGTGCGGCTCCATACTGCACAGGCGTGAGCATGCAAGAGAGCGTGCTTGCGCAGGCGCAGTACAGGGCTGCCCTTTTTCAGGAGCACTCGGGCTCCCTGAACACTTCTGAAGCCTCCTTCGGCCGGGTAAAGCAGTATTTGACTAATTTTGTCAAATACTGCACTCCGGAACGAGGGGAGCAGGAGAGGAGCCGGAAGGCTCTATAGGACCCAGAGCCTTCCCTTTCCTTGGGTAAGTATCTGTCTCATTTTTTTAAATGCGATTCCCATTCACTTTAACCCTTTGTCCCCCATGCATGCTGGGATAGCCAGAATGTGGAGCCCCGGCCGCATGGGGTTTTGCACCCTGAGCTATACCAGCCCGCATGGTCTATGGTATGGAGAGGCTTCGGAGGGAGCCTTCTCCTCTCCCCCGAGCCCTTGTCCAATGCATAGACAAGGGCTCTTCTAGTGCCCCAGGGGAGGTGGGGGCGACGTCTCCCTGGGGGGGTTCATGGTTGAACCTGGGAGTCCCCTTTAAGAAGGGGACTCCAGATGCCCACCCCCCCTCCCAGGAGAAATGAGTATAGGGGTACAACGTACCCCTTACCCATTTCCATAAAGGGTTAAATCAAATAAAAACGCGAAACGAGATGAGTCCTTTAATGTTCTTAATTAACCAGAGATACTTACCTGTACCTTTAAAAAAATTTCCTACGCCAATATCTTCGGAAAAGGTCCCACGCCAATATCCTCTAGTGTTGCGATCTTCTTAAGTTGATTTTAAACTCATACACTGACAAGAATGTAAGATGATAGGAACATTCTTTTTTCAAATGACTTTGGATGCTTTTAGCTATTGGATATAGCAGCAATGCTGACTTCTGCTGATGGCTTCTGCAGGCAATCTGATTTGCTATGTGAGCTTATGTTCACATGCACTAATCACTGCCAAGCATGTATCTACAGAAATGTGCATGTACACCATGATTTTCAATACAGGACATAGATCCTACTTCTAAGAATCCATGGGGTGGGGGAAGTATAGAATCAAGTTTCAGGAACCTAAATGAAACCTAAGACTAAAGAAAAGAAAAAATGTATACCTACTGTACCTAGGGCTTCCTCCGGCCCTCTTCAGGTTGATTGGTCCCTCGCCATCTTCCCAGGCCACCTGAATCCTCACATGTGCGACCCAGCTCCACGCACATGTCCCATCATGTTCCCATCACCTATGCAGTACTACTGCGCAGGTGCAGAATGGTCCCGTCTACAGAATAGCCAGATTGCACCTGTGCCAACTGGCTTGGGCTGCAAACATTACCTGGCAGGCTAGCGGAGGATCCAGGTAGCCTGGGAAAACAGTGAGGGACCAATACCAGTGTTGCCAACTCATCCCTTTAATTACTGACACATATAAGTTATACAGGTTCTGGGGCTATTTGCACATAATCAGTGCCTTAACTGCATCTACCTGGCCACAAAACCTGTATAATTCATATGTGTCAGTAATTAAAGGGATAAGTTGGCAACACTGACCAATACACCTAAAAGGGGGTTGGAAGAAGCTCCAGGTATGTATACATTTTTTCTTTTACTCATCTCTGGTACACTTTAAAGTGGTTATATAACATTTTTTTCATAGTGATGTTAATGTTTTGTACAAAAAAAAGGTATTTAACCACTTCAGTCTATCTGGACGGTTGCCGCTGCCTGAGGCGCACTTCTGCACGCGCTCTCGCTGCCTGCCATTACCCTCCCAATCAGTGAATGGGAATATAATTCCCATTCACCGATCTAAGTCCCCCGCAAAAAAAGTTTCCCAACCTCCTTGTAGTTCCTGGAAGCGTGATCGTACGCTTCCAGGACTTTTTTGAATGTGGCCACCTTGTGGCCAAATAGTAAACTACACCCACATAAATTTTTTATATTACATTACATTATTTTACATTTAAAATTATCTGTTTCTCTCCCACACCAAAAATTACCCAAATACATTTTTTTTATAAAAAAAATACATAAATAAAAAAAATTACAATAAAAAAAAAAACAACAACAACATAAATAGATACGTAAGGGTCTGAACTTTTTAAATATACATGTCAAGAGAGTGTCTTATTATATTTTTTTTAAATTATAAGCTTGTAAATAGTGATGGACGCAAATTGAAAAAATGCACCTTTATTTCTAAATAAAATATCTGCGCCATAAATTGTAATAGGGACAAAATTTAAATGGTGTAATAACCGGGACAAATGGGCAAATAAGATACATGAGTTTTATTTACGGTAGCATGTATTAATTTTAAACTAAAATGGCCAAAAACTGAGAAATAATGCATTTTTTCCATTTCTTTCTTAATATTCCTGTTAAAATGGATTTAGAAAAAAATAATTCTTAGCAAAATGTACTACCCAAAGAAAGCCTAATTAGTGGCGGAAAAAACAATATATAGATCAATTAATTGTGATAAGTAGCGATGAAGTTATTGGCAAATGAATGGGAGGTGACCGTTGGTCGGATGCATACGATTTTCAACACTGTAGATTGAAGTGGTTAAATAGATGTTTCAAAATACAGAACAAAGTATGTGCAACTTAAGGTGTCATTGCTGGGAGTTTTAGAAAGAATCCTTAGTGATTCCACTGCAGTGTATGCAGGATTGAAGGGAACCTAAACTGAAAGGGATATGGATGTTTCCTCTTAAACAATACCAGTTGCTTGTCAGTCCTGCTGAACTCTTTGACTGCAGCAGTGACACACCTGAAACAAGCATGCAGCTAATCCAGTCTGACTTCAGTCAGAGCACCTGATCTGCATGCTTGTTCAGGGGCTGTGAATGAAAGTATTAGAAACATGGAATCAGCAGGAGGCATTATTTTAAAAGGAAAAATGCATATCTGTCATGCTGGGGGGGGGGGGGCATACTTTCTGACCACCCAGCACAGCAAGGCTAAGAGCTGGATAATGGAAGAGGCTACACAGGCTGCCCAAAGCAACTGCAGCTCTGGGCTTCTGATAAGATGCAATGGCAGCGCAGTGTGATGTTGCACTGCTCTTGCAATAGCAAACATTCAGACAGATACTAGACAGACTGGAGTAAGGTAGCCAATAGCAACCACAGCAATGGCTACCTTGCAAGGACAGGACTAGGAGGACAGGGCTGACAGAATGAATGCTTGCTAATCTAGTCACTGCCTCAGTGACAGCAAGCATTCACAAAGACAAGAGTGAGGTAACCAATAGCAACAGCAGCAATGGCCACCTCGCAAGGATAGGACAGAATCGTCAGACAATAGCAGAGTCAAAAGGCAGGCAAAAGTAATACACAGACAAATATACAATAGATCTGATTTCCTAGTGAATTACAATTTACAGCTATCAATGAAACTACAGACGACTGACTAACATATGTATATATCAGCGATGAACCAATATATAACATAAGCAAGGAATACTGGGTAGGATCTGGAGTAATACAGCGAACAAGACTAGACAATACAAATTCTCGATACTAGAAGGAGTACGTATATATGTCCCCGTGGGAAATATATAATCGTAGCTCCACAGGATAACTGAACTAAGACAAGGAATATATTTTACAATATCAAGGGACCCAGTAACAGCCTAGACAGAGCTGAAACTATGATGGGTCGGGGTCTAACAGGAGAGGCAGGCTTTTATGCTGGCATCAGCCAATGGATGCAAGCATGCAAATCTCCACACAGCTGAATGGTAATCATTCAATCCTGAGCTGGCTTGAATACTATTTGCTAGCTGAAAGACTATCTGTACCAATGCATGCAGTCCTATGCAACAACATGCATGCAGGAAATCCAGGGCTATCTGGCTGCAGTTCAGCTGTAGTAAGCCATTGGTGGAATGATGACAGCATCCTGAGCTGCCCAGAACTGCAGAGCAATTGCAAATGACAATGTGACTCACTGCAAATGCACAACCGAATGCATACTGACAAGTCGTAACTGTCCATTTGTGGCTCCACCTGCAATGGACAGAACACGCCACAGGAGGAATCCTAACAATATCCTTCTCAGTTTAGGTTCCCTTTAAGGGAAAACGTAAAGGATTTGCATCTTTCCCATGTTGTCCTAACAGCCATATAAATTGGACCCCTCGCCACTGCTGCACAGTCAGACATGTAGTGAGCATTTCCGTTTTAGTGCAGTTTTCCGCAGTATTTGCCCTGTAGGGGGTTGCCACCAACATACTTTTTCCCCAGTGACCTCAATGGTTTTCAGATTTGATGCACTTAATTTCCAAGCCTTGTGATCTGTTTGACCAAACTGACTGTAACTTAAACAGAGTCATGTTGAAACAACGCTGTTATTGAATGCCAACTTAGTTATGTGCCCTGTGGTAGTGAAATGCATTTGCAATTTTATTAATCAAGAATTACTTGGACCTGTCAGTTGAAATACATAAATCTATTCAAAGTTATGTAAACTGTGACATGAAAGGAAAATGCTAAAGGCTTATTCAAAAATGTAATAGCGTTTAAAATGAGCCTGTGGGGATAGATAAACAGGAGTTGTCATAGTAATTTTGTAGAAGATATGCGTTAATTTTTACTTAATCCAACCATATAAGCATGTATTGACAGAGCAAAAACCTTTTTGAAATGCAACATTATTGAAAATTATCTTTCATTTTCAGATTACGGGCAGTTATGAATGTCCAAACGCGAAGTTAAGCTTGATTGCAGTTCTTTATTGTATTTGTATCCCATGTGAAGTATGGAGTAGAGTTGTCCCGAACATTTCGGCCGCGAAACTATTCGCACGAACATTGGTAGTTCGCGCTCTTGTCGAAACGCGAACTTTATGGCGAGTTCGACCTGCCTCTATACTACATCATTGTGCTAAACTTTGACCCTCTACATCACAGTCAGCAGACACATGACAGCCAATCAGGCTGCACTCCCTCCTGGAGCCCCCCCAGCTGCGTCGGCCATTATCTCACTCAGTGTGGCTGCAATAGTTAGAGAAGGGATAGGAACCTGCTGTAGACATAGGGAAAGCTTAGTTAGGCTCTTGTAGCTTGCTCCTAGCTGATATTTGTTGTTGAAAAGAACCACAAAAAGAGCTCTTTTCAGAGCTAATGTTCTTGTGAAGTTTTTTTTTTGTGTGTGCCACTGACACTACATTATACAGCCCTGTGTGTCGCAGCTGGCCCTTGCTAATTGCTATACTGTGCAAGGCCCAGCACATTCAGTGCCTACCTTTTCACTGCACCTGTGTGTGTGACAAACAGCTGCACATTTGTAATACCAGTCTGACCGTGCATATCTTCATGTGCGTGACCGCACGCAGTGTTATATAGTATACCAGTCACTGCATAACTGTTCATTGCACCTGTGTGTGTCTAATACCAGTCCGCGCATACCTGTAACTCCACCTGTGACTGACCGCACATTGTATTATATACCAGCAGTCACTGCATACCTTTTACTGCACCTGTGTGTGTGACAGCTGCACATTGTATTGTGTAATACCAGTCTGTGCATACCTGTAACTGCACCTGTGACTGACTGCACATTGTATTATATACCAGCGGTCAGTGCATTCTTTTTTACTGCACCTGTGTGACTGCACATTGTTCTACTAGCAGTTACTGCAACATTTTCACTGCACCTGTGTGAACACACATTGTTGTTCCAGCAGTCACTGCAACCTGTTCACTGCACCTGTGTAACCACACATTTTTGTACCACCAGTCACTGCAACCTGTTCACTGCACCTGTGTAACCGCACATTGTTGTACCAGCAGTCACTGCAACTTGTTCACTGCACCTGTGTAACCACACATTGTTGTACCAGCAGTCACCTTTTCCCTGCACCTATGTAACCGCACATTGTATTAGTCAAGTCAGTGCATACCTTTCACTTCATCCCCCCAATATAGACAAAACAACAGGCAGAGCCAGAGGCAGGCCACCTGGCAGGTCTGTTCGAAGTTGCGCTGTCGTGATTTTGTGCGGCCCTCGACCAAAGTACAGTGTTCAGAAGAATGCACGTGCCATCAACCCCCAATATTGTCAGGACGTAGTTGACTATTTAACACAGAACACCTCATCTTCCTCAGCTTCCACACAGAAGCGTGACATATCTTCCTCCTCCTGCTCTGATTCTGGCACCCCACTTAACACTCCGTCAGCAGCCATACCAAAGTGCCATCAACCTAGGGCTCAGTGGCTGCAACAACAAAACAAAAGGCATGTACCTGTGTCCCTTCCCTTTTGTGATCATTACCTTGCCGTGGTGAAGGGGCGTACGTATCACACTGAAGCAATGACCGGCTAAATGAGTGTTGGGGTTGGGGGGGACATCTGACCCAAGAAGATAGATAATAAGGTCGTTGCTTCATTGTGGATAGACCAAATTTGATCAGCTGGACACTCAGTCACTGTTGTTCTATCATTGAGCTACCTCAGCCCGGCGACCATATGGGCTTGAAAACCACTATCGCCTGCACTCTCGCCATGGTGCGCACCAGTCCAGCATGGCCGTCACTACACAAACAGCTGTTTGTGGTGCGTTACACAGTGAGTTTACTCTGTCAGTGGGAATCAGTACACTAATTACACTACCTGATTGATGTATATGTTACTGCCAGAACCCAAAGTTTGGCCACTTCACGTTCTGGCCGGCCACTTCGGTTTCTGGCCGGTCAATGTGCGAACTGGCCGCTGCGCTGTGGCCAATGTGAGAAATGAAATGATTCCAGTAAAGATTAATGTATGTTCTGGCCGTCTCGCTGCGGCCAAATGTGTCAAAAGTGCGTTCATTTAATGAAATAAAGCCGGCGGCAATGTAACAAATGAAGCCACCTGCTTCAGCTCTCTCTCCTCCCCCCTTCCTTTCTCTCTCTCCTATAGAACACCGGGCAGCCAGCATGCGTGTCCCCGAGAGTCGTTCGTCGCACCAGGGAAGCAGAGCAGGGAGGCTGCAGACATTTCTTCTGCCAGCACCCGCTCTGCAGGAACAAACGGCAGGATTCCCTGCTGCGACGAACGACTCTGGGGGGACACGCATGTCCCCGCCGGCTGCCAGGAGAGAGAGAGAGAGGCGGGGAGAGGAGTGAGAGCTGAAGCCAGCGGCTTCATTTGTGACATTGCCGCCGGCTTTATTTCATTAAATGAACGCACTTTTGACACATTTGGCCGCAGCGAGACGGCCAGAACATACATTAATCTTTACTGGAATAATTTCACTTCTCACATTGGCCACAGCGCAACGGCCAGTTTGCACATTGACCGGCCAGAACGTGAAGTGGCCAAACTTCGGGTTCTGGCCGTAACATATACACATGCAAGATGTTTTAAAGCACTTTAGGCCTCCAGTTTAGCAATAGAATGTGATTTCTGCCCTTAAACCCTGCTGTGCGTAAAATCCAGATTTCCCCCCGGGACTTTTGGCGTGTATCCCACTCCTCCATGCCCCGCTACAGGTGTTAGACCCCTTGAAACATCTTTCCATCACTTTAGTGGCCACAATTAGTGTTTGTAGTTTTGACATTGAAGTCTATGGCCGTTCGAAAAGTTTGCATGTTCGAGAACTTTTTTCGCATGTTGGAGTTCGAGGTTCGCGAACCAAAATCTCCGGTTAGCGACAACTCTAGTATGGAGTGCCTACATTTTGCTGCATAAATCATTATTTTAATAAGGCAGCAACTATTGTTGCTCATTTTCAACACCTGCTCTTATCTAGTGATTAGTACCAGATTCTATCAAACACACTTGTACACTTATACTAGAGGCGTATG
The DNA here is from genome assembly GCF_040937935.1 of Hyperolius riggenbachi. Taxonomy (NCBI): domain Eukaryota; kingdom Metazoa; phylum Chordata; class Amphibia; order Anura; family Hyperoliidae; genus Hyperolius; species Hyperolius riggenbachi. Next base: position 292,676,035 of record NC_090649.1, read on the forward strand.
CCACCCAAAACCCAAGATATTGTATTCCCCCACACCATAATGTCTTCTGTGCCTTTCCCTCCTCCTCTCCAAAAGAAATATAATACTGACATAACCACATATTTGAATTCAGATTACAACAGAAAGATGTTTAGATAATGGTTTAAAGAACAGCTGTTGTGAAACTATTGATATAAGGCTGATGCTTCAGTCTGTAACAAAATCTTTTATAGTACAAAAACAACATCATGCGTCGGAACCTTAAAAGTGTATTGTATAAAAATAAGGCATATTTTGAATTTGATGCCAGCCACACTTTTCAAAAAGGGCAGCAAAGACTGAAATTTTGTATAATGATAAACATATACCTAGTGGGATATCATACAAATAATTAGGAAAATTGGCTATAAGTCTCAGAGAGGCTGAGTAAATGTTATGAGAAAAGATGGGGAGGAGTACACCATTCTGTGAAACACTACATGGATAAAAACAACAACAATAATGTTTCTAACCAAGATTTGCAAAGAAATAGTGGATTACTTTATCTATAGTACATAATATCATTGTAATATGGCCATATATCCAGTGATGTTTGGGATGATTGACCATGAGACAGATCCCAAATCACTAAATCTGATCAGAGATGGATCTATTGCCTGCCCATACAGCACAAACCAATTTCTGATAGATTTCGGCATGAAACCGATATGAAATTGGCATAGCACTGCTGCCTCCACCTCCCTGGTTGCCCCAAGTATAAATATGCCCCTTAGTGCCAATGCTCTGTAAAATCCAACCTCTCTGCCGGTGCAAGTCCTGACCTCCTCTGCCGTGTCTGCCATCACCACAAGCACCTGTACCCCATTGCACCACACGCGCGTTATGACATCACATGCACCTGGTGCTGTGTAGTACAGGTGCTCTCACTGACTGTGGACATGGTGGTGATGGCGGAGGAGGCCAGGAGTTGCGTCGACAGAGAGGTGAGACTTTAAAATGCTTCACGTGGGCACGGGTGGACATTGTACACTTGGAGGAGACGACCGACCAGGGATTGGACTCGGTCGGGTACATCGGTCATCGTGATATTGAACAACATTACCATCATGCAACCAATCAAGCACCTGCAACTGAGATTTTCCAGCGTGTCTGATTGATCCTTCTAAACGATTTTAGCCTGAAATCAATCAAAACATCGATCAGGCAGACATGTTGCAGCACAAATCTTCCTCTGAATCAATAAAATTATGGAATCGGAAAGTCGATCTGCCACAACATCACTTTATGTATGGCAACCTTAAGAGAATCTAAGGAAATCTAAGTACACAAAAGATAAGGCCATAGACCAATATTATATTGGCAAGATCTTTGATTGCTTAGGCAGTAGTGGAAATTACAGGTTGGGCTCAGGAATACATCTGAAAACATTGTTTGTAAACAAAGTTTGTTGCTGAATGAAGAAATAAAAGTTAAAAGCCATGCAAAGGAGAAAAAAAACACTTTACTGCTAGCTAGGGTAAGGAGCCTGTGCCCAATAATAATTCCCAGGGGCCACTGCAGTCACACCCTTCAAGAGCATCAGCTTTACTTAAAGACTCCCGTCAATGACACACAAGCAGTAATTCTCTGCCTGTACAGTGGGATGCGAACGTTTAGACAAACTTGTTCATTCTCATGTTTTTCCTGTATAAATCATTGGTTGTTATGATTCAAAATGTCAGTTAAATATATCATATAGGAGACACACACAGTGATAAGTGAGAAGTGAAATGAAGTTTATTGGATTTACAGAAAGTGTGCAATAATTGTTTAAATAAAATTAGGCAGGTGCATGAATTTAGGAACTGTTGCCATTTTCTTGATTCCAAAACCTTTAGAACTAATTATTGGGACTCAAATTGGCTTTTTAAGCTCAGTGACCCCTGACCTACATGCACAGGTGAATGCAATTATGAGAAAGAGTATTTAAGGGGGTCAATTGAAAGTTTCCATCCTCTTTTAATTTTCTTTGAAGAGTAGCAACATGGGGGTCTCAAAACAACTCTCAAATTACCTGAAGACAAAAATTGTTTACCATCATGGTTTAGGGGAAGGATACAGAAAGCTGTCTCAGAGATTTCAGCTGTCTGTTTCCACAGTTAGAAACATATTGGGGAAATGGAAGTCCAAAGGCTTAGTTTAAGTTAAGGCTCAAAGTGGCAGACCAAAAAGAGTCAACCCACAGACCAGCAGCAAAGACTTACAACATCACCTTGCTGCTGATGGAGTCACTGTGCATTGTTCAACCATTCAGCGCATTTTACAAGGAAATGCTGTATGCGAGAGTATGGCAGAGGAAGCCTTTTCTCTGCCCACAGCACAAACAGAGCTGCTTGAGGTATGCTAAAGCACATTTGGACATACCAGCTTCATTTTGGAATAAGGTGTTGTGGACTGAAGGAACTAGAATTGAGTCATTTGAGCATAACAAGAGGTGTTATGCATGGAGGAAAAACACAGCATTGCAAGAAAAACACCTTCTTCCTACAGTAAAATATGGTGGTGATTCCATTATGCTGTGGGGCTGTGTGCCAGTGCAGGGACTGGGAATCTTGTCAAAGTTGAGGGACGCATGGATTCCACTCAGTATCAGCAAATTCTGGAGACCTTTGTCCAGGAATCAGTGACGCTGAAGCTGAAGCTGCACCGGGGCTGGATCTTTCAACAAGACAACGACCCTAAACACTGCTCAAAATCCACTAAGGCATTCATGCAGAGGAACAAGTACAATGTTCTGGAATGGCCACATCAGTCCCCACACCTTTATATAATTGAAAATCTGTGGTGTGAGTAAAAGAGAGCTGTCCATGCTCGGAAGCCATTAAACCTGAATTAACTAGAGATGTTTTGTAAAGAAGAATGGTCCAAAATACCTTTAACCAGAATCCAGACTCTCATTGGAACCTACAGAAAGCATTTAGAGGCTGTAATTTCTGCAAAAGGAGGCTCTACTAAATATTGATTTCATTTCTTTTTTGTGGTGCCCAAATTTATGCACCTGCTTAATTTTTTAAAACAATTATTGCACACTTTCTGTAAATCCAGTAAACTTCATTTCACTTCTCAAATATCACTGTGTGTATCTCCTATATGATATATTTAACTGACATTTTTATCGTAACAATCAACGATTTATACAGGAAAATCATGACGATTACCAAGGTTGCCCAAACTTTCGCATCCCACTGTAACTCACACTTCCAGGCACAGTTCGATCAATAACTTGATCACCCTTCTCCCACTGCTCAGCTAGTGGAGCTTAGACAGCCAGGGATCTAGTTCAGAGAACTCTTACATACTGCACTAGGTCATGCCTATAGCTGAAATTATGTGATTCAATGAAACCGGTTTCATCACAACAGCTATGTTTTTAGCAATGAAAACACAGCATCATTTTTTGTTACAATTCACGCAGTATCAATACTTTAATATTTTCTTTTACTTAACCTCTTGCTGCCCGCGTCAGGCCGATGGGCGTGGCCGCGGCGGCAGCCCCAGGACCGCCTAACGCCGATTGGCGTAAAGTCCTGGTACTGTAATCTGCATGAGATCGCGCGCACACTGCGCGCGCATCTCATGCATGGAGGGCGGAGCTCCGCCCCCTCTTCAGTCTCCGAGCGGCTATTGCCGCTCGGGAGACTGTTAGACGGCGTGATCGCCGTCTTTTTCTATGTACAGCGCTGTGATCGGCAGCAGCGCTGTACTGGGGACAGCCGTGTCACACGGCTGTCCCCCTGGGGGACAAGAGAGCGATCGGCTCTCATAGGCAGAAGCCTATGACAGCCGATCGCAGTAATTGGCTGGTTGTGGGGAGGGAGGGAGGGAGGGAGGGAATACATTTAAAGAAGCAGCGTTTTTTGTAAAAAAAAAAAACACGGATATAAATATTGATAAAAAAAACAAACATGCGGGGAGCGATCAGACCCCACCAACAGAGAGCTCTGGGGGGGATTACTTGTGTGCTGTACTGTGCGGCCCTGCAGCTTTGCCTTGAAGCTGCAGTGGCCAATTTTTCTAAAAATGGCCTGGTCACTAGGGGGGTTTAGCCCTGCAGTCCTCAAGAGGTTAAAGTAAAGCTTGCATCAAAAGAAACGTTTCAAATAAGAGAAAAGACTGATTGGGCCGAAGTCCAGATAAACATTAGTCAAGGATCAGTGCAGAGTTAAACAGTTCAGTAGGATTTCTAGTTAATTTCTATTTATGATGCTTCCTTTGTATGAACAAAGAAATGACCAGACATTTTTGTGGTACTGTTAGCTGTTTTATATGTGTCTCTCACAAAATAGCATTTTGTAATTGTGTTATATACTGTGTATAGAGCCATTGCGAGCAGGATGGCAGTTCTAAAAACTAGGCAGCAGAAATCAGCTATTGAGAGAGTTAACAATGAAAATCTATTGTAGCGAGCATTCCTGTCATTTTAAACATCAATTAATGTTACATTTATTAAAAGTATTTCTCAAGTAAAAGTTTGCTGTTAGATATTATCTTTTTTATTTTTATGCAGACAAAACTGTTATTTCATCCATTATCCTATGTCTATCCAGAGCCAATCTGTAATGATCTGCTCAGCTGCCTGTGCAGGCAGGCAGCTTTTTGACCATTGTTTAGGTTTGCATGCTGCAGGACTCTGGAAAGGAGACCTTCTGTCAGTTTTGCAGCTTGTGCTTGCTGAGGAATTTGCATACGTTGTCATGCAAATTGCCTGGCCACATTCATTGGAGGCGTGTACTATAAGTACTATGTGTTTCCCACAATGCTTGGCTGGTCATAAGGATTCCTTCCTGTGAAACACTCCTGGAGGAGTGTCAGCTTTACTCTCTGTTTGAAGATCAGCTTAGAGTAATTCCTGGAAACTGCACTAGGCAGGTTTCATTAGTGCAGTTAGGATTGCTTATCTGTTTTGTTTGTTCTGTTGCGATTGTCCTGTCCCAGCGGTGGTCGACAGGAAATCGTTCTAATCTCTGTTCTTGGAATATAGCTGGTGCAGCGGTTGATACCAGCTATCTCTTCTGATCTGTCTCCTTGGATCACACTAGCCTCTTTTTGCTAGTGCTGTGGATCCTTCTGTTCTGCCTCCCTGGATCGCACTAGCATCCTGCGCTAGTACTGTGGATCCTTCTGTTCTGCTACTCTGTACCTGGATCGCACTAGCATCCTGCGCTAGTGCTGTGGATCCTTCTGTTCTGTCCCCCTGGATCGCACTAGCATCCTGCGCTAGTGCTGTGGATCCTTCTGTTCTGCTACTCTGTACCTGGATCGCACTTGCATCCTGCGCTAGTACTGTGGATCCTTCTGTTCTGTCTTCCTGGATCGCGCTAGCCACTTTCGCTAGTGCTGTGGATCCTATCTCTCGCTTGTCCCTGTTTTGGTGTGTCTGTCTTGTCTGCTACGAGCGCTTGCTGGAGGCTCGGTGAGGTAACCGTTAAGCAAGCGCTCGCGTCCTCTGTTACATGTTTGTCTGTCGATGGTTAGTTAGGCGTGCTTGTCTCTATTGTGCTTATCTTGTGGAGACCGCGCATGAACGCGTGCACTGTTGCGAATGAGTGCGGTGTTCACGTTCAGTCAGTTAGCGTTTGTTATTTTCCGTATCTCCTCATTGTATGATTTGCTGTGCCTTTGCTATCCTCGTATTCTGTTCTGATCTGCCTTGTGTCACTTTTGGCAATCGCCTTTCTTGCGGTTGCGTTTCTGTTTCGTATCTGCTGTTGTGTGTGCGCTGTCGCCGGGTGGCGACTAGATTGGCGCACACACATACAACCTGTCCCTTTGCTCGTTCTCATTCGCAATCGCTTCTCTTGCGATTGCGTTCTGCGCTTCGTACAATTCCTGTCTGGCATTTGTGGAGGTACAGAGGATTGGTTCCTCTGCACTCCTCAGCGCCATCTGCCGACAGGAATTTCCCTCTACGGGTGCGTAGCACCTTTTGCTGGGTTCCTGCAATTATACGCTTGTGGAGGATTTCCACCGTATCAGCGCACGCGTTGTGCGCTGATCACGGAGAAAGTTCCGCAATCGTTACACAATCAATGAGAAATTATATCTACTGTATGCAAAGCATTGTGAAGACTTTTTTGCTCTCTTCCTCTTATAGCCCCTTATTTAATTCACTTTTTATCTTAAAGAGGAACTTCAGCCTAAACAAACATACTGTCATAAAGTTACATTAGTTATGTTATTTAAAATAGGTAATATAATCTCTTACCCACCCTGTTTTAAAAGAACAGGCAAATGGTTGTGATTTCATGGGCACAGCCATTTTTTTGGTTGAAAGAAGGTGACAGGGAGCATGAGACACAGTTCCAACTGCCCTGTGTCCTGATCACCCCTCCCAGCTGTGCACGCTAGGGAATGGGAACAACAACATCAGAAATTCCATTATGCTTTGCACAGCATCAGGGGGAAAAAATGGCTAGGAAGATTTCTTTGATGGGGCATAGCTTAGCTTTTGTGCAGCTAAAAATGAGGCTTGGGTAAGAAAAACAAAGTTCTGATGCTGTGAAACTATTAAAGAAACACCAAGCCTTTTCAGTGCTGCTGAGTAGATTTTTAGTCTGGAGGTTCACTTTAAGTTTTGTCCTAGGTTATTTTCACACCTTATCAAGAAAATGGGCTCTATTCACAAAACTTATCACACATGACTATCACTTAATTGATAAAAACCACCTTTCAGCACACTTACAAGCAAAATAAACACTCAAAGCAAGTTGTTCCTGATTAAGTAATTTCAATATTACTTTTCCTACCGTAATTATATAATAATTTTGCTGTTTGTGAGCTTAAAAAAAGTAACATACATAAGGTAAAAACAGGTGAAAAAGCTTTGTGAATCACACCCAGTATCCTTAAAGTCACCAGCAAGCAACAACATATTTAGAAAAATTTTGATTGTACTTTTTCACTTAATTGTTTGTACTTTTGTGCCGAAAAAGTTATTTTAAATGTAGGATGAAAAATTATCTCCTAAGAGAAAACTTTGGAGAAAAAGTGAATTCAATAACGGCCAAGAAATGATACTTTACAGAACTAAGGTGCATCCCTAACCCCCTATGACACTTTAAACCTTGCTACTCTCCTAAATGTCACTCAGAATCAGCATTTTTACCCTGTAGACTTCACAGTATTTCATTGAAAAATATATAACATATTCCAAACTTTTCATGAAAGGAAAAAATAAATTTTCGCTCATCACTAGTGGTGAAATACATTGTTCTTTTTCATTTACGATCAAAAAATGTAAATACCTTCAATGTAAAATACACTGTTTTATTAAACACCAATTCTAACTATTTTAATTTTAAGGGCATGGCTCATACTTAAAAGTAACACATTTTTAATGGGCATAACCATTTACTTGTGTTAATGTTTTATGGTAGTACATTATCTGGAGCCTTAACTGAATAGCGGGAATCAATTTGTCCTCTGAATGTGCCTTACAGCAATGTAATAACAAGTAGTAGATACATTTTGCCGCAGTCATTTTCTGTTTTCCAAATTGATTTGGAGAATAAGCTGCTGTAGATCAAGTTCTAAGCAAGGATGCATTGATTAGTTATGATGTTAATCAAAGATTTATTGTAAGTCTTTTAATTGCTTAGTTGCATTGTTCAATGTTGTTATTGTTAAGTTAAAATATTCTGTCTAAGCAAGTAAGATTGATGCTCAGCATAAAGCAATAAGGATTTCAGAGCAGTGCGCTAGTTTAAGAAATAATACAAATATGGAAAAGTAAAGTAGAATATTAAAGTAGGTGCATATAATAAGCATGGTGTTTGATGTAAGTATGTTTGATGTTTGTTTCATTTAACAAAGAGGACCTACTGTGCATTCTCTGTGTAAGTAGCAAAATGTGTTTCATTCACTTACAACATACTGTACATTCATTTATTGCAGAGTACACACAAGAGGCATGAAGTTTCCTGTCTAAAATTACTTTAAAAAGGCACAGAAAAAATATTATTATTATTATTAAATTATTGTTATTAGCACTTCATCTTCCATGGTACTGTTAAAAGTTAAAATACAAACTTTGGTGCATAATTGGGATGTGGTATATATACAGCATAAACTGAAAACTAATGAAAACTATGTACATGCACTAGCTTGTCAGCTTCCGAACATAGCTGGACTTCCATTGAACAATCAGCTGATACTCAGTTGACTGCTATTGTGCTTCCCAAAGCGGTTGCTTCTTGCTCATCCTTTCCCCCCTCACCTCTCATTAGATCAGAAGAGATTGCTTTGCAGAGAGCCCAGCAGTGCGTCTGAACAAGGATTGTTATTTAGTCGTCACCCAAAATGATCATGAGCAGTTGTATCAGGCAATATTCATGTAGGATGTGTATACTGTATATTTCAGGAAATAACTGGGAAGATAAGCTAAATGAGGGCATTTACATATAAAAGGATATGGAGAAACAAGAGGAAGGGTGATGATGTTAGTAAACTAAGTTACTGTGTCAGACTCTGAAGGAAACAGAGCTGAATAGAAGGTTACCCTGATCTACTGAATTGGTGAGTTTTAATGGAGTACTTTTCTAGGGCTGAAGAATTATGACCGTGTGTTAAAAAAAAGAATTCCAGAAGAGGGGAGACGCTTGTAAGGCATCCTGATTACACAAATGTGGGGAAGTGATTCCACCAGAAGGCAGAAAAAGATTGTGCACAAAGTGAAGATTGGGGTTGGGTATCTGGAAATTGTATCTATGAAGGACCATTATGCTAGGAGGAGGTGGCTCAGCTGACCGGAGGGTCGGCTGACGTCACGCCATGCGCCCGCCGCTCCTGATTGGCCAGGCGCAGGGGGGAGTGCCTCAGGCACTCCTTGGGCTCTTAAGCCCGGAGGATCCATTCCACAGTTGTCTGCTGTTGCGAATACTTTGTGTGAGCACTCAGACCTAGTCAGGTTCCTGCTCATGATAGATGTATATGCAGTGTTTGCAATATACATCTATCTATAGTTAGTTCATTGTGTATTTGATTATCTGTGTATGACTTCTGTCTCTGTTTGACTATCCTCCTGCTCAGTGATTCTGTACTTTAGCCCATCTGATCTTACTGCCGACTCTGCCTGGTTACTGTTTACTTTCTGCCTTCTGATTCTGTACTGTATCTGCCTGCTGTCTGTTGCAAACCCGATTAGTCTGACTACTCTACTCACCAGTGAGCCCTCGTCACTGGTGAGGTGTTCGCTGTACTGACAGTGCCCGCCAGCTCCTCTGGTGAGGTCCTGCCAAAATTGTCAGTACTTACTGTTGCACCAAATCACACAGTGCATTAAAGCTTCACACTTGTTTGTGTACTATAGTTGCATTATTAGTGATTCTGCAGATCACTACATAGTCAGGTATAGCATCTGTATTATTGGTGATACTGCAGATCACCACATTATCAGAGATCTGGTTGTTGCTTACACTGATTGCTACAGTATGGCTATAGTTCAATAGATGATTGAGAAATACGATGTTATATATTGTACAGTAAGTTGCCTGACATATTTTTAATCATTACTCCTATAATGGCCCAGAGTCAATTAGTAAATATGGACTAAAATAAAAGTAAAAATCAAACAACCCAAGAAAGGATAATCATGTGCAGCCATTCCTCCTTTGTAATAAGTTATTTCATTACTAGTAATTAATCACTTGTAAGATGACTTGTTACATTATTTTTGACAGTGCAGGGAAGTGATCTCTATAGAACATATGTACTAAACTCGACCACAGCTATTTTGCCACCATCAAAATTGCTTTATTGGTAAAGATTAGTGTTGGTGTTAGAATTTGGTGTAGTTAATTTGAACACCTAAATACTCCTGACCGCCACTGTTCAGCACCCCAATGGGTGGACAGGGTCAGGAGGAGTTCACTGCCCTGCCTGTCATGTTGCCCTTTATGTGACTCTGATGCTTCCTCCTTCCAAACCGGAAGGAGGAAGTATTGGAGTCACGTGAAGCACAACACGACACTCAGGGCAGTAAACTCCTCCGGACCCTACTTTAGATAACAAAGCTATTACATTATACTTTATAAAGCTCAGTGAAGCTGCCCCACCCCTACAATCATTACAAATAAAAATTATATCACATTTGGTTAGTGCTACATTTGCACTGCAAAAATTAAAATGTGTGCTGCTTTTGTTTTGAAGATAATAGCATTTTCCCCCCCGGACAATGACATCACCCAGGCCAGCCCCCATACAATAGTCTAAGGGCATGAAACTGGAGTGGATGGGTGGGTAGTGCCATGTTTGTGCTCATTTTTGCTTCAAATATGATCATTCTATATTGTATAGATTTTGATATATTCAAGTTTTTATAAAGGTCAAAAGTTAACTCCCCTACAGCATGGAAAAAGGCTGAGTGAACTTTTGATCTTTATAAAAACTTGAATATCTTTAAAGAGACACAGGCCCATATGCAATTCCAGTTTTCTCCTACCTTTTCTCCTAGGAGATAATTTTTCATCTTCGGTTTTCAAAAATTTTCCAGCACTTTTCAACTTAAAAAGTACTGAGAAGTAAGTGCAAAAGTACTATCAAAATTATTTTAAGTATTTTTTTGCTTGCTGGTGGCTTAAAAGGCATTCTATTGAAAAATCTAAAAATATCACCTAGGAGAAAACTCAGGTGAAAAAGTGAATTGCATATGGCCCACTGTAACATCAAAAAGATCCCCTCAGGGGTACTCACCTTGGGTGGGGGAAGCCTCGGGATCCTAATGAGGCTTCCCACGCCGTCCTCTGTCCCACAGGAGTCTCGTTGCAGCCCTTCGAACAACCGGCGACAGACCCGACTCTCAATTCAATATTTACCTCTGCAGGCTGCAGCAGGGGCGCTGTGGCTGCTTTCGGCTCGGAACTAGATGGAAATACCCGATCTCCGTCAGGTCCGCTCTACTGCGCAGGCCCTGGAGACTTGCGCCTGCGCAGTAGAGCAGACCCGACGGCGATCGGGTATTTTTGCCTACTTCGGAGCCGATAGCCACCAGAGCGCCTGCGCAGGAGCCGGGAAGGTAAATATTTACATCGCCGCTGTATGGAGGGCTGCAGCGAGACCCCCGAGGGACAGAGGACGGCATGGGAAGCCTCATTAGGATCCTGAGGCTTCCCCCACCCGAGGTGAGTACCCCCCAGGGGACATTTTGATGTTACAGATTCCCTTTAAAACTATACAATGTAAGGTGATCAATGTTGAAGAGCAAATTAGCACAAACACAGTACTTTCCAATAATACCAATTTCATGTCTAAAGGCTGTTGTACGGGGGCTGAGTGATATTATTATTTGGGGAAAAAAAGTGCTATTATCTTCAAAATGAAAGTGGCGCAAATCTTAATGTTAGCTGCACAAATGGGCACAAATGCAACACTAACCAAACGTGATGCAATTTTTATTTGTGCTGATAGAGGGGGGGGGGGTAGCTTCATGGAGTCTTATCAATGGGATAAACTAATTGTGAAGCCACACTCCATCTTCATACATAGACTGCTAAGTTGGCAATCATCAATTGATTATCTTTGTTCTGATTGCACCAAGTAGACAGAAATGGAGATTTATTTATTTTCTATAAAGAAATGCACTGTATCTCTTATTTTTTACTTACTATTTTAAGCATTAAAAAGTTAAGTTGATTCCTCGTTCTCTAGCTAATATCAGAATTTGGAACTCAAGTCCTGATGTTAGCTTTCTGTGCTGCCATGTGCATTATCACTGCTGGATAATGAGCTGATCCAATGGGACTGTCTCTGGCTGTAGCTGTGCAAGTTGGCAGTGATGTACATGTAGCTACACATCACAGTTCCAGAGGGTGTGTCATTTTCCTGGCTACATCAGCACAGGGAATGCCTTATTAGAGATCTAATGATGGATTGATAGTTTCCCACAGGCTGAGCACACTTTGAAAGTCCCTGAAAGACGTTGAATCAATTAATGTGTACAACGGTCTATGTTCAAGCCAGAACCTTGGCTACAGGAGAGTTTAGTTCTCAATTTACTAGACTACTTGGTGCATAGTTCTGTTTCTTGTTCAATGAGCAGTGAATAAAAGCGTGGCCAAATATGGGCGCAATTGTTATTTATCGTATTATAGATAGCCGTTACACTATTTAGCGTGTGGCTGCGATTACATTTTTATTTATTGTACTATTGTTGGCCATTACGCTATTTAGTAGGCGGACACGATTTAATTATTTATTGTATTATTGTTAACGGGGATTGGGGGGTCGTAAGGTTAGGCACCACCTGGGGGTCTTAGGGTTAGGCACCACCGGGCTTGTTAGGGTTAGGCACCACCTGGGGGTCTTAGAGTTAGGCACCACCAGGGGTGTCCTAGGGTGAGGCACCACCAGGGGGCCTTAGAGTTAAGCACCACCAGGGGGGGTTCTGTGTGAGAGTAGGGAGAGGTTAAGTTATAGTAAAATATTGTCCGATTGCCAATATTTCACAATATAAATCAGGTTGTAAAATATCTATTATTTTTCTACTACCACAATTAAATTGTTATTTGTCATTTGATGCAATTAAATTGTTATTTATCATTTGCGCCTAAAACATCTTGTGACTTTTTTAAATGTATGCTCTTGTTCATGCTGTCTATTAAAATATTAGAAAATGGCAGTGGGTAGTGAAAGAGATGGGAGTTCATACTGACTGCTGTTCAGTTGAAGCAGACCATGCATAGCAAGTCATGGTCTTTCAACGTGCCGGTTAGTGTGCCTTATCACTTAGTGGGCACAAACTACAGCGCTAACCTTATCTGAGGTTAGTGTGCCTTATCTGAGGTTAGTGTGCCTTATCTGAGGTTAGTGAGCCTTATCTGAGTTAGTGTGCCTTGTCTGAGGTTAGTGTGCCTTATCTGAGGTTAGTGTGCCTTATCTGAACTTAGTGCCCCTTAAGTAGCTTTGTGCACACTAAAAGATGCACACAGCTACATCGCGCACTGCACCGCGCACAGTGAAATGCGTCGATCTTTGCGCATGGTGCGACGATAACGTCGCACCCGCTATACTGTATATGATTCGACCATAAGGTCGCATAGGATGCGACGATAACATGCACTGATGCGCTGTTTAGGTCGCATCCTATGTGACCTTAAGGTCGCATCATGTACAGTATAGCGGGTGCAATGTTATCGTGCAGTGTGCGATGTAGCTTTGTCCATCTTTTAGTGTGCACAAAGCTTCTTAAGGGGCACTAAGTTCAGATAAGGCACACTAACCTCAGATAAGGCGCACTAACTCAGATAAGGCACACTACCTCAGATAAGGCACACTAACTCAGATAAGGCACACTAACTCAGATAAGGCACACTAACCTCAGATAAGGCACACTAACTCAGATAAGGCTTAGCGCCGGTTAGTGAATCAAGCCCCTATTCTCTTCTCTTCTTTGCACCAGCAGATGACAGAGAAGGAGGATTCATAGTCTGAAGGGATGAGATACAATCATTTAATATAAATTGTCTGAAGACAACAACACAGTCATTATGGACAATATTAGTAGGAGATGTACTTAGGAAGTTTTAATGTAAATTAAACTAATAAGGGGAAGGGGACTGTGGTTATGAGTCATCGTTTTTCCAAATGTATAATCCATAGTCTGGGCTTTGCTTTTGTGTGCTACACATAATTGGCTACACTATCAAGGAATATGGAGAAAGGTTTTCTGATGTGCAAGCTGGCAAATGTTTTGGAGGTTGATGCAAAAACCTTGCAGTGAGCTTCTGTATCGTGTGTACATATAAGCAGCAGGTACAGTGGTGTAGGGTCCGCGGTCGCATTTGTGGCCGGGCCCGTGGCAGTCAGGGGCCATGCGTGTCTCAATACAGTGAGCTGATGAGTTCTGTGTGTGTGGTTTGGAGTCTCCGGACGCTTGCATCGCATCACGCTGGGAGTGCAGCAAATTAGATCTCACGTTACAGCTGAGCGTACAGAGCATAAATAGTTCCACCTCCACCCCTCTTGTCTGAGATCACAGGGCAGCCTATTACAAAATGCTGGCCTTCTTGTTGGCACCTCCCCTCTGCTGGAGTTTCCTCCCGTCCTCGCCTATCTCCCCATCTCCTGTAATGGCTGCGTGTGTTGGTCCCACAGCATAGCACTAGCAGGGCTGTGTGTGTGCATGCTGGCAGAGTGTCAGGCTCTCCCCCTCAGACCTCCATGTGCTTCCTCTCTCCTCTTCTGCTATTCCCTCTGCCTAGCCGTGTGATCAGTTATGCAGCCTGGTTCTCGGATCTCCCTTGTAAATAGATCCTGAGTGGAAAGAGCTGCTGCTGAATTGTTGTTCGTGATGATCCCTGAGCTGTGTCAGTAAGCTATTTACAAAAAAAGCAGTTTACAGGACCTAGACACTCAGATAACCGGAATTCCTGATCTCTGTAGGTGTCATGTGTCTGCCACAAGCAAGCAATAATGTCAGATAGAGCAGACTGCTAACATCAAGAGGCATCACTCATTGTCTACCATGTGTGCTGTGCGTGTCAGGAAAATGTATCACCGCATAGTATGTGTGCTTAAAGTACCCATAATTTGTTTGATGGCCACTAGATTGATTATCGGATAGATCCTTATTTGATCGAATCTGATCAGAGAGGGATCTTTTGCCTGCCCACACACTGTACAGCGATATCCAATTGATTTCAGCATGAAATCTATTGGAAATCATCCTAGCACCACCGCCACCTGGCTGCCATCCCCCAACCCCGATTGTGTATATGTACCCCCCATCCCCGGGGCCCAGATCAAAATTTTGCATCGAGGCCCTGAGGTCTGTAGCTACGCCACTGAGCAGGTATCACACCTTACTTACTTACTATCTTAAAGGAATACTATCGATTCACATATTTTTTTCAATTGACACAGGAATTGTTTGGGAAGTGCTGCTAAGTACTGGTGTATACATTTTAGTAGCAACTTCTTTGTTTACTGTTAGCAAAATACTTTCAAAGTTTACTGACGCCAAAACTGACGGCTGACTGAGCCATGAGGAGAGGGGAAATTCCCCTCACACTTGATCAGTTAACTCTATGTGTAGCTCTGTGTGTGACAGAGAGAGAGAGAGCTCACAACAGCTGCAGCTCCTGTGTCCTGTATTTCTGACTGAAGTGTCTGAAGAGAGCAGAGGACATGTAACTAATTGTCACAGCTTTTCATACTGTTTTTGCTTTCAGAGTTTGATATGTTTGATATTTGCTTTCTGTAGTCTGATATGCAACTCTGGCTGTGCATTGAAGCAGACACCCCTTCTGCAATTGATTTGTCCCAATATAGCTAATTCCTACCCTCAATAAATTACAGTTTTTGCCTCTGATATTTAACATGAAAAGTAGGAAAATGTTTACACAGCTACTTAGACATTATTTGCACACTGTAATTTTAGAACATTTGGGTATCGATAGTATTCCTTTAACTGTGACCTGGTATGTAATGACTATGCACTGCTCACTATTTGTTCAGAACAGCTTTGTTAACTTGCTCAGCAGCCATAAGGTGGCCATACACTTATACATTTGCAGCAGATTCAACCATCAGATAGATTTCTATCAGATGCCTGTCAAGTCAAATCTGACAGGAATCTATCTGATGTGTGCCACACACTAGGAACAGATTTCCAATAGATTTCAGAAGGAATTGGAAATCAATCTAAATGCATGATTGGACCATTAGATCCAATGCAACTCTATGGGCCATCGATCTGCTGCCAGCAGCAGATTGACCTAGATTTTCCATCCTGTCAGATAGATCAGATCGATTGAAATCAACTGAAATCGGCCGCAAATCAATCAATTGGATAATTCAATAGAATTGATTTCTGATCGATCGATTCTATAGAATTGTTTTTTGGGGAATCCGTACTACTGCGCAAGTGCAAACCATCTGTGTCTGCACAGTAGCATGGACCCAATCAGCTCTCCTATTTCCAGCAAGCAGGATGGTGCTAGTGCACATGCATAAGGAGAACACTCTTTGGGGGTCTCATCACTCAAACAGGTTGACATTCAAGAATGGGGAAGGATGTTTAGGATCCAGAGGCATCCCCATCTGAAGTTAGTATCCGTTACCCACCCATCAGCTGTTCCATCCGTAATGGCCGGTTTCTCTCCCTATCTTACTCTATGAGTTTTCTTCAGGTAGGTTTTTTAAACTCTTATCAATACAAGGCTTTAAAAGCTCCCACCAAGTAAGAAAATATTTAGAATAAGATTGATATTTAGTAATTTCTTCATTGCTAAAAGCTTAAAAAATATGTATTTTTTTTAGGAAAGATGTAATGTTATCTCCTTGGGGGAAACTCAGAAGAAAAGTTAAAAGGATATAGCCCAAAGTGAGTGATAAGGGATTATTTATTTATTGCCATGAATCCTTAAGACCGTCTCATATTTTGGTAGCCAAGATTACAACAGCTGGGATACTCTTCAGATTTATTACAGTGCTTAGGACACTAGTTGTAACCTGTATTATGGCATGGGACACACCCAAGTTATAATTTTCATTCTTTTTTATCTAACTTTTTAGTTAAACAATTTTCGAACAAAAGTGGCATTCCACTTTGAGACGTCACTAACCAGCATCCTATTACTTAAGAAAGTGTTATAGTAAGCAGAACCTTATTTCTATGCAGAAATAGCGTAGGCAAACCTGAAATCACTGTCTAGTTTATATTAAGTAACTAGTATTATTATTATTAATTATTATTGATTTATAAAGCACCAACATATTCTGTGGAGCATTTATGAAAGCAGGTAAAAAGAACATGGGTTGGCACTTGCAATCATACAGTATAAAATAGCTGTATTCTTCCGGCTAATACAGTCTAAAACATTGCAATACAGATGCACTTCATTCCTACCCGATTCCTAGTTGCTGCCCACCACTCCCACCTCACCCCTCAGCAACTAGGAATTGGGTAGGAATGAAGTGCAACTGTATTGCAATGTTTTAGACTGTATTAGCCAGAAGAATTAAGCTATTTTATACCGTATGATTGCAAGTGCCAACCTATGTTCTTTTTACCTGCTTTCATAAATACACCTGTGCTGTCAGGTTTGAGCACGCAATTCAAGGTATAACCAACCCATCCATTGTCTGCATAACATCCATTGTTGTTGCTCTAACAACAACACTGAGAACTGTGGTACCTGTTCTGTTATCTCTTTTATTGATATTCTGTGGAGCTGTACAAAGTGGGAAAACAAATAAGGGGCTCATAATGATACAGAAAATGATATATATCAAATATAGACATTGGTACAAAATACAGAACTGGTGGATACAATGACAGATGTAGCATGATGAATAAAATGTATAACAGAGTGTGAGCTATAAAATGAACAACAACATCCAAGACACATAGGGTTGAGAGAGCCCTACCCTTGTGAGCTTACAATCTAAACCATTAAAGTGACTAGGAGTCAGAGCCACTAGAACATTTTGTAGTAAACCTAAGGGAGGATTCACACTTGGTTCGGGGAAAATTTCTTTGGATTTCGAGACAACTTTTCCTTTTTAAACCAAAATAGGGTAAACAGAGGTGCCAAAAAGAATAAAATACACTAAAAACAGCTTAAAAAAGGAAGGTTGTGGTGGACTTGCCTCCCAATAGATGCATGATTGGTCAAATTTGAGATAAAAACACTTTTTTGGAGAACACTCCAAATGATCTCTGAGGCCTGAGACCCACTGGCAGCACTTTTGCAGTGCATGCCGATAGCCAGCGATTGGCAAGGTGCTGCAACATTGGAACCCTATGGGGGTGTTTACAGTGCAATTGCAGATAACTGCATTGCAGAATTTTGGGAGCAATCCCGAACCAATCACATTAATGACTGCAGAGCCAAATTGCAATCACTCCAGGAATTGCATTTGACATCCCAACACTTCCTTCTAAGTGACGTTAGTGGATCCCTAGCCAAAAACCTTGTAGTGACAAAGTACTGCTTACCTTCTTAAAATAAACGGTATTTGCAATGTACATATCCAAATTACCAAGATGAGCAAGAAGCAATAACAATAATGCTATGCCTGACAATGAGTGGCAGAAAATGATTTTAAAAGAATGACAAGCCACACTGGAATGGGATGGAACTGCTTGAATATACAGCTAGTCCAATAATTCATTAACACTTAACACTGCTTCTCTGATTATCCTAACTCTGGTGGTCTCATTACCATGGTGTGGCCGATGCTATTAATCTATTTATTAAGCTTGTAATGGTTTTGAAATTTGTCTTTGTGAGTGTCTTAACACCTTGGGATTCTTAGGATCCAGAAGAGAAGAAATGTGTCAGTTAGGTAGCCTTAACCAATGAAGAATACAGGCTGAGTACATTAAATGCTTTTGTTTAATCATAAGACAAAGTTTAATTCTATAAGAGGAAGAGGGGTTAGAACCACTGCCTGTTTTTCAGCCATAAGGTTTCCTCTTATTTCCTGGCCTGCCACTCAACTTTCATCCTGTTCTTACCCATTGGAGGGAGGTGTGGCTAAAGGATGGGTCTCTACTCCAGGAAGCCAAAAATACGGAGCAGTGCAGTCCATTTGGAAAGCATTTCACATAACTGTCAAAGTTAATATATTCCATAAACGAGAAGTGTTCCTGAGGTAAAAATCGTTCATCCCTGCAACAGCTAGTAGAAATAACTTATGTGGTTCTAGTGTTTTGAGTCTTTTAAGTGTATCTGACAAGATGATAATTGTATTCATTATATCAGAGGTTCACACTGTACCCATTAACCTTTTCCCCTCCCCAGGGATGAGTATCTACGTCCTTGCAAAACACCACTACACCTTGCAGGGACGTAGATACTTGTCCCTTGCCACTATGCACCCCCATTCACCCCTGTGCTTGTTCTCGCCACCAGTCAATAGAGGGGAGATGAAAGAATGGGAATATAGTTCCCATTCATTAATCTAAGTCCCTGTGTCAATGACCGCCAGCATCAGTGAGATGGTTGCGGTCAAGTAACACAGCCACACATTATTTTCTGTACGCTAATAGGAAATAATGCGCAAGTACATCTTCTGGCCAAATAGTAGACTCACACCTACATACATTTATTTTAATAAAAAGACCCACACTTACATTTAACATTAACTCCTTTCCTCCCCCATAGTATCCAAATAATTTTTTTGCATAAAACAAATAATTTAAAAAAATACATAAATAGTTACCTTAGGGACTGTCATTTTTAATATGTTTGTCATGAGGGTATATTACTGTTATTTTTTAAATGATGGGCTTGCAATTAATGATGGATGCAAAACTGAAGAAATAAACCTTTATTTCCAAATAAAATATTGTTGATATACATTGTACTAGGGAAAGAAAAACATTGCAATAACCGTGACAAATGGGAAAATAAAATGTATGGGTTTTATCAATGGTGAAATATTTTATTGTAGAACTATAATGGCCAAAAACTGATAAATAATGATTTTTTTCCCAATTTTTTCTTATTAGTCCCATTAAAATTCAGCTAGAACAATATAATTCTTAGCAAAAAGTACCACCCAAAGAAAGTCTAATTGGTGGCTAAAAACAATGTATAGATCATTTCAGTGTGATAAGTGCTAATAAAGTTATTGGCAGATGAATGGACGCATCGCTGACATGTGAAATTGCTTTTAAACTGCTGGCTGAAACCCCAGCATACTGTTACATGGGGAGGTGAGTTAGGGAGGCATTTATTGGAGATCTTTATCTCTGCCTCTGTGTTCAGTAAAGCACTATCATGTGGGTGCACGTCATCACTCTGCACTGAGGAGCTGGAGAAGAAGTAAGCATGAGGTAGAGGAGGACAAGCAGCCTGCCGAAACAGGAGCTAAAAGCCACGGGTACATCACATTGTGACAGTGAGTCTGCAAAAACATTCAGGCAGAGAAAGATTCACTGTGCACAGTGCCATGTCATCTGCAACATACCAAAGCCCCCAGCATGACCCTAATAAAGGCAGCTCCCAGAATGCCCCCAGTAAAGGCACTGCAACTCCCAGTATGTCCCCATAGAGGTACCACAGCCCCCAGCATGCCCCTAATAAAAGCACTACAACTCCCAGCATATCCTCCAATAGGGCCAGAATGACAACAGTGGGGGAACGATATGACTTTACTGTGGCAGCACGGTAAAGTAGGAGAACATAGTAATCACATTGAGGGGAAGAGACAGTGGAAGCAGTGGGGAGTTTAGAATGATTGTATTGAGGTACATGGCATGAGTGGAGGAAAATTGTCTCAAAAGGAGAGTGTGGATGCAGCACAAGAAGGGACATAATAACTGCACTGGGGCAGAGTGGCAGGAGTAACATAATGGGCACCCTGAGGCAGATTGGCAAAAGTCCCTGTAAAACCAGGAATGCAACACAATGGCATGAAAAAGTCACAACGCACATTATGTGACCCTTGCATTGCAAACAGAGAAGCATAAAATCAATGAAAAGTATTCTTCAATTCCACTGTTAGGCCTCTTGCACACTGCAAGCAATTCAGATTCAGATTCCGCTTTTTAATCTGTTTTTACTTCAGATTCAGATTCAGATTTGCAGTTGGCTCCTTGCACACTGCAAATCTGAATCTGAATCGGAGGTAAAAACTGATTAAAAAGCGGAATCTGAATCTGAATTTCTTGCAGTGTGCAAGAGGCCTTAATGCATGTGTTATGCGGTTATACACTGCAGGCACTGTGTTGGGATATTGTTGCACACACACATATTATGGTGCTGCCGGTGAGCTGGCTGCAGGGTCAGCCGAATGACATCTCACCCTGCTGCTGCTCAAATCCCCGGCGGCGGTAAATACTATTCCCCCCCCCCCCCCCTTCCCCTCCAAGCTGTAGCAACTCGGTGGGAGGTGTAACTCGTGTTCTGGAAAGATTTCTTTAGCAATTTAAAAACAAATGTGAAGTGCCTCTTTAAAAAGAAGAACTGCACAATTTTAATAGCACAAAAAAAGTAAAAAAAAAAATCTAGCCACATAATTTGTTTGTGGATGAATTCGGAAAATAGATTGGCCAAATTTCCAAATGCGTTGGTTTCCAGTTATTTACACATTTCTAATTATCACCAAAATGCCAGGTAATTAGTCTCATCAAATATTAGCACAGGGGAGACAGCAAAACCTTTGCGTTAGTCTGAAATGATCCAAGTCTCTATGAATTTTCATACAAAACACAGGGAAAAAAGGAAGTCCAGTCAAAGCCCAACCATAATAATAAAAATATTGGCCTGTGATAAAATGATTACAAGAACAATTACAAAAATGATATTTAAACAAAAATACACTTAGCATTTACAGAGATTTAAACTTTATTCAGAAAGGCCATTTAGCTTGACAGTCACCAAAAACTCCCACTATGTCATGTCTGCTGTGTCTGATTGCTAAGGGCTCTTTCACACCAGAGCCCTTTTTCAGCATTTTAACGCAAAGTCTATACTTTGCGTTAACCAAGGTAAAAGGAAAGTCCATAGACTTTCATTTTACCTTTCACACCCGACGCTGCGTTTCGATGCGTTGCGGTACAACGCATCCCGGCGCATTTTATCGTCGGGAATCGGTGTTTCCCCGTCTGGTTAATTGATACTACCACCGCTACTCAGCGTCGCACCGCAGATTCCTGCATGCGTTGTAATGTGTAACCGGCCTAATGTGTTTTGTTTTTTTTCATGTTTGTTTCTAGTATTTATCCAGTGCAGTGGAATGCTGGAACACAAATGAGTGAATATGATAAATAATTACTGATTTGGGGGAGTTCACAGATCCTAAAATATAGCAAGCCATGGTTCTCTGTAACTCAGTAACCACAGCAACAAAAGGTATACTTTATCTGGCATGTGCGTAGATTATTATAGGTGCTTGTTGTAACAATGGAAAGCAATGGTTGTATAAAACAGGCACTCAGCTCTGTATGAATGAAACCTCAGCCTGCAGAAAACTCTAGTATACTAGATGACAAAATAACCACAACCTCAACAGCTCCTAGGACTCCTTGCACACAAGGGTAAATATTTGTAACTGGGACAAATATCACTTTATGTGTAGTGCTTTTAATTAAACACCTAACCTCTTATTTGTTCTTCATACCGTTCAATTTATTTATTTTGATAGCATATTCAATTGAAATAAGTTGTGTATGTTTTTTCGTGGTATTTTTATGTTGCCCTTAATGCTTCAAACCATAGATGGCACTTTGAGTTTTATACAACTTTTTAGCAGTGGCTGATTACAAATTGTCACTTTTCTGTGTGTCATATTATATCATCCCTTCAAGACAGCCATATTTATTTATGGACTATATATATATATTTATATATATATATATATATATATATATATATATATATATATACACAGTATTTAGTTTCCATTCACTTAAAGCACACCTGAAGTCAGAGGGATATGGAGGCTAGAATATTTATTTCCTTTTAAACAATGCAAATTGCTGATCTTCAGCCTCTAATACTTTTATTCTAGGTACACACCATACAATTTTCTGGCAGATTTACTTGTCAGATCGTTTATTTCCAACATGTCCAATCTGAATTTTGATAGATTTGTTTGATTTTCAGATCGTTGTTAAATCTTTTTTGATAATTTTTCATTCGATTTTCATAAAGTTGAACGGAAAAAACAATGAAAACTCGCGCATGCGCAGTATTCTTTGGGAGCCCGAGTGCTCCTGAAGGCTTCCAAAGCGCACCAGCAGCGGAAGAGAGTAGTCTCTGACTGATGGGTCGGAGACTGCTAACTGGGAAGCCAACGCAGGAATGACGGGATGAAGAGAGGAACGGGAAGGTTCTATAGGACCCAGAGCCTTTCCTCTCCTTAGGTGAGTATCTCTTATTTGGGGGGCGGGGGAGTAGGGCTTCAGACTCCCTTTAAATTTACTGTGCAAATGTCACTAGGAGTATTATTTGTACAATGTTTGCCTGTCCTAAAACTAATAAGTGCCTGACTATGACTGTTATAAAGCATTAGATCATGAGGTTTTGGGACAGGAAGCAACCTTTGTCAGCTGTGCAGTCTTGCAGGGATGTTTGACACGTAGTGATGATTGTAATGTGCTAATTTTGTGAAATGTTATGTAATTTACATAATTACAATCGTAATCATGAAAAATTATGTGACATTTCACGTCATTTTGAACATACACTAATTTTCATAATTACGATTATTTTCATAATTACGAATGTTTCCATGACAACATTTATTTTCGAAATTATGAAATTTTTGGGAATTACGTGTATTTTGGGGGACACATTTTTGTGTAATACATGAGATTGCTATTTTGTGTTACCCGTAATTTCTTGTAACTTTCTTGTGTTACAAGAAGTTACAAAAAATATGATTAACACGTAATTAAACATGATGATTTAACGCAAAATTCTGACACAAAATTATGAATTATAAAAATTATGAATTACAAATTGTCTGATAATTATGAATTACATTACCGTGTTGTAATGGCAAATTTTGTGTGGTAATTACGAAAACACAACATTTCGGCTCATCATTAGTGACACTGACTGCTTGAAAAGAATTATAAATCATGAGACTTGTAGAGCATTTAGTTCCTTGCACAGAGATCATCTTAGTAATAGTAAAAATGTGACTAAATGCATGCTTTGAATAACAGTGCTATAAAGAAGCACACACACTAAATAAATAGAACAGTCTAAAAGCTGAAAATGTTTTAGAAATAAATATTTGCATTTTTTTTAGCACTGGTTTGTACACAGTGATGGTGATAAATAGCTCAATGACAGAACAGGCAAATGATGAATATTAGTAACATTATACCATAATGCAATGGCTACACTTCATTATCTCCCTATATTACCTGCACTCATCACTGTGTCAACTCTCTCCTGCTATAGCCTCTGGCTGATATTCTGGCAGACCCCACACTTCCCTCCATATGTGCTGAGATGGTGCTCATTGCGAGAGTTTATATGCATGCTAGAGTTTCACTTCCTGTTGCTAAGTAAATTGAAGCCAATAAGGGGAAATGTGTTATCTCTTTGGTGTAGAATCAATTCAGTTTGTATATTAAGTTAAATGGTCCAGAGATAGAACATACTGATGGAAAAATAAATGCTAAAATTTCATTAAACAGTGAAACAGTAATTTGTCTATATATAAAGCTGCATTAGCGCCCCCCCCCCCCCCCCCCTGTACACATTGCAAAGTAGATTTAAAAATAATTCTTGCATTGCATGAAGGTTTAGACAAAATAAGGTTATTATTAAAGCCAAATGAAGAATGAGATTATGTATTAAAAGAAATAGATTCTAACAAAGTGGTCTTGTTCTCTCTGGCAGCAACGTCTTTGCATATGAATATTCGTATGCAGTTACCTGCCGCAGCCATCATGAGGTGACCTAACCTTCACTGTTGGTTTATGCCTTTTTATTTTTTTGATGCCAATGGTGAATGGTGAATAACAACAAAGGTCATTTCACATTTCAGAATGACATTTGACTACTGAAATTCTTAATTGTGAATTCTAGGCACTAAAATGATTTCACCTTTCGATGGATGGGGTCCAAGACCAACCAGGAAAAAATATATTTAAGGGAAGACTTCTCATATGCTGTGCAGCGTGATCAAGAGCTATAAGTTCGATACGGTGAGCTGTATTAGCCGCTATACAGCTATTGGGATGTCTCCCAACTTTTTCTGATATGTTTTAGGAGCTTTTTACTTGACATTTAAAAAAGGAAGAATTTTAATGAAGCTGTGCTGAACTTTTTTTTTGTAAAAAGAATATACTTACATAGAAGTGGCCTGTACCTTGAATAGCTGAATGTTGAATGTAATGTTTAAATTCATTGTTATCAGTGGACAGCATGGTGGCATAGTGATTAGCACTCTCGCCTTGCAGTTCTGCGTCCTTGGTTTGAATTGCAGCCAGGGCACTATCTTCACAGAGTTTGTATGTTCTTGCCATGTCTGCGGGGGTTTCCTCCTGGCACTCCAGTTTTATTACTGCACCATCATCACAAAAGGAAGAGAGGCACCTAACCAAACTGACTGTTCCTGTTCAGTACATGGCCAGACTTGCCAGGGCTGAGTCTTATTGCTTTCTTATGCCAGGTACACACCATGCATTTCTTTTCTGATCAATTTTGTACAGACGTGATTGGAAAATTTATCAGAAAAAAAATAATCGGAAACTAGATCGGATAAAATTTCAGATCATTTTTCTGATCAATTTTCCAATCACTTCTATGCAAAATTCACCAGAAAAAAAGGTCAGAAATCTGATCTTCATGGTGTGTACTAGGCATTTATTATGTGTGAAAGTATTATTGTCATCTGTGCTGTCTACCCACAATTATATTTTATATTTGTGTTGAAATAATCACTTACTTTACTTAGCAATGGCTGCACAGTACCAGACATGCATAATCAAAACACAGCAACAAACCACACAATTTTTACTGGCCTGAAGTTAATTATTAATTTGCATTACACACAATGTTTAACTCACCCAGAGATTTCTGTGGTATGATGTCATTAGTGTTGCTTGATTGTTTCCTGGGCATTTTCCCAGCATTTGGGATGCCTTTCACACACTCTCTGACTGCTTTCCAACCACTTGTGAAATGCTTTCAGATACAAGCCAAGTTTTCAAAAACTGCTATAGGCATCATTAGAGTAGTTGAACAGAACATCTGTGAGTATTTAGCGCAAGACACCTCCCCCCCCCCCTTTCACCCCCTCCTCTTGCTATGGAAGACTGTGCTCCTTATGTTAATGGTATAATACACTGTAAACATTCGGTGCATCACAATAGAATATTTGGTGGAGAACATGAAGCTATAAACATACCTATGAGAATAGGAATATGATACTATACTTGTACTGCTTGGAGATCCAAATATCACATTTTTGTAATGAACTCAGTTTCACTTCAAAGCAATATTTCAGAGGTGAAACACGGGAAATGTAATTTGGTAAAAAGAAGTAATATAAATTAGTAAAGCATTATTCTATTTTTACCTTAGCTGAAAAGAGAATAGATAATAGCTGATTTATCTTGATTACAGCTATGTTAATATGTAAAAAGTATGCATTATTATGATTTAACATTTAATCTATTTTTTTCTAATACCCCATAATTCAGTTTAGCAGTGATTGATCAGCTTCTGTCTGGAAAAGCTGTGCATTTCCCATATTTATAATACTTTATTATTGTAACGATCGGTGTCAGCACGCAGAGAGAATCTGATTATTGGCGATCTGCAGTATCACCAAGAATGCAGAT
The DNA here is from genome assembly GCF_040937935.1 of Hyperolius riggenbachi. NCBI lineage: Eukaryota > Metazoa > Chordata > Amphibia > Anura > Hyperoliidae > Hyperolius > Hyperolius riggenbachi. Next base: position 292,702,307 of record NC_090649.1, read on the forward strand.
ATATACCTGATTATTGATGATCTGCAGTATCACCGATAATCCGATATACTGCTAACCTCTGGGCACCAGCAAAGGAACACAATAAAGACAGTAATATAAATCACAGAAGTGTGGCAATATCCACCACACGGCAATTCCTCAGAGGTGTGGTTACCTCTGAATGGGAACCCCATGCGTGAGATCCTCTAACCGGGCAGAGTGAGGAATCTCGACCCCTAGCAGTAATCGTCTGCTTGGGGCAGGCGTCTCGGAGAGGCAAGCCTCAGAGATAACCCTCCAGTGGGAGACGTTCCACTGAAGGGAGAAAGGTCAGACAGGCAGAGGTTCAGCAACAGAGATGACGGCAGCAGTACAGGAACGGAAGGCAGAAGAGTAATCGGAAATCAGGCAGAGGTCGGCAACACGAGTCAGATATGCGAGGTACCGAATCAGAAGACAGAGGAGTAGTCAGAAAAGCAATAAGTCATAACAGATATCAAACAATGCCTAGTCTGAGTGCGAGGTCCTTGGTCTCAGCACCCTGGAACTAGTCTGAATAATAGCACAGATTAACAGTACAAGTAAACTGGCTAAGTGTGAATTCCCAGGTCCACCTGGTTCTAACACACTGTAGGATCTGACTAAAGGTCTGAGTGCTTCCACGTAGTGATTGCAACGGCAGACAACCAGCAACTGACAAGCAAGCTGTATATATAGTTGCAGGACTCTGCTGCCCCTGCTAGCACTCAGCCAATCAGGAGTCCAGCAAGAATCAGCTGATCATCTTGATCAGCTGACACATCTCCTGCTGGCATAAAGGTCCTGACTTCTGGCGCGCGTGTGCGTAGCCCTAAACCTGTGTGAACTAACAGGCTCAGTCACACCAGCTGCACGCTGCTGCGTGCAAACTGCCGCACTGGACGCGGAATCAGCCGCCTGACTGTTGTTGCATGCGGCGGCTTTTCCGAGTTCCGCTCTGCCGCCAGACACACGCTTCCGCGTGCAAACCGCCGCACTGCACGCGGAATCAGCCGCCTGCTCAGTAGCACTCGTGGCGGCTTTTCCGCGATCTCTCACAATTATCCCACTGAATTCCATTTTCTTTTTGTAGCATGGAAGTAGGCCATAACCTTCACTTCACTAAGTACTAGATATATCCCTCCCCTCCTGAAGTACGCATAAAATATACAGGGTCAAAATGCACAGACTTTCAAGAACTGAAATATGATTTGATGCTTGTAAAACTGAATTGTACCAGTTGAAAGATTCCCTATCCATAGAGATCCCATCAAAGAGTCTCCTAACTAATGTCTCCAATACCATAATTTCTAGCCAGAGATATGTATATCCATAGGGGTTCTTTTGACCTTTAAAGGAGTACCCTTTTGTATCATATTAACCACTTTGGTCTATCTGGATGGATATATCCATCCAGATAGCCTGCACTGCTGGTCCCGGGGCTGCGCACGCTCCCACCACCTTTCGCTGCCCCTGAGATCAATGAATGGGAATACAGATCCCATTCATTGATCTATGTCCCCCTAAGAAAAAACGACGGCTTTCTCTGGAAAGCCGCCATTTTTCTGTGTCCCACGTCACCCCTTCTGTTCCTGTAAGCGAGAGCTCTCGCTTGCAGGACGAAAAATCAAAAACTCACTGTGGCCATCTTGTGGCCAAATATAAAATATACACAAATATAAAATATACACATTTAAAATTTACACAATCAATTTCATTTAAAATCCTCTGTTCACCTCCCCACTCCAAAAAACCCCAAATAAAAATTTTAATTAAAAAAAATAAACAAATTACAATAAAAAAATTGTTACCTAAGGGTCTGAATTTTTTTAATATGCAAGTCAAGCGAGTATATTACTATACTTTTTTTTTAATTATAAGCTTGTAAACAGTGATAGACGCAAATTGAAAAAAAGCACCTTTATTTCCAAATAAAATATTGGCGCCATACATTGTGATAGGGACATAATTTTAATGGTCTAATAAGCAGGACAAATGGGCAAATAAAATACATGGGTTTAATTATGGTAGCATGTATTATTTTAAAGCTATAATGGCTCAAAACTGAGAAATGATGAATTTTGTCCATGTTTTTCTTAATATTCCTGTTAAAATGCATTTAGAAAAAAAATTCTTAGCAAAATGTACCACCAAAAGAAAGGCGAGTTGGTGGCGGAAAAAACAAGATATAGATCAATTAATTGTGATAGGTAGTGATAAAGTTATTGGTGAATGAATGGGAGGTGAATATTGCTTTGGATAAATAAGGTGGAACGACACTGTAGGCTGAAGTGGTTAAACACATTATGGCCGCTTTGGAGCCTCAGGTCCATCAGTAAGCACAGATCTTATTGAACCAACTGATAGCTTTGTGAGCAGAAAACTCATGGTTAAAACTTTGAGTCATATGATGCGAAAAAGTTGAGTTGAAGAAGATAATATGGATAGTGCTGCTGCTAGTTGGCTTTTTACATTATGGTTTTGCCCACAAAATTTGTCACCATGAACATTACAAATGTTTGGTTCTACATTTTCAAACTCACATCTATGGAAATAAATTTAATGTTAACCTGAACATGAACAGAAACACTTGTATTACATGAGTAGATTAAAGTTCAGAACATCTTTTCTTTAAAGAGAGCTATGGAGACACCCATTTTGACCTTCTTCTGAAAAGTACTAGATCTCTGGCTCCAACGCTGATCTTGCAGCAAGTGTACAGACTACATGGCACGTATTATAATTATATGCCTTATCTGCACAATTCTTCCAGGGCAGGAGAGTTTGGTCACTTAGAATCTACTTTAAGTGAATAATGCCACAGCTAGAAAACTAATATGTTTTATTTAATGCCAACATGATAATGTGATTAGCTCACTAATAAAAACACGTGTTTAAAGCTTGAGCTACATTTTAAGAAACAGAAAACCATGATTACAACCTCTTTGGGGCATTCATTACTGTCATTGTTCTGTTGTAAATACTGTACTATTGCTATTTTTCTGTCTCATTATTATTAGCATTGTTTTTAAGGTGGGGATGAGTTATATTTGAGTTTCTTTTTCTGTTAAGGCCCCTTGCACACTGTCATTGTGAACCTGCATTGCATTACCTTTTTTACTGCAAAGGTGCCGCAAGTGCAATGTAAGTCAATGGAGCCTTGCAGAGTTAATGTGGTGCCTGTGATGCGCCAGAAGCATCCAATCTGATGCAAAGGCTGCAGCATGTTACTGCATGATCCATGCCTATCATTATTATGCATTCATGCAGTAGTTCTGTGCCTGCGCAGTGCGCCATGAACAACGTGGCCATGATTGATAGTGGCGCTTCACGCAGGCACAGTAAGGATGACCTCGAGGTCGGCCTGAACAGCATGCAGGGAGCCTGGGACGGCGGTGGAGAGCGGAGCGGTCAGCGTGGGACAGTCGGCTGCAAGGGGCTGGAGAAAGCCCTAGGTGAGTTAGGCTGATTTTTTTTTATTTTTCCTGATGATTCCTTTAAAGGGAACCTAAACTGAGAGGAATATGGATGTTTCCTTTTAAACAATGCCAGTTGCCTGGCAGTCCTGCTGATCTCTTTGAATGCAGTAGTGGCTGAATCACACACCTGAAACAAGCATGCAGCTAATCCAGTCTGACTTCAGTCTACAGCAGCTGATCTGCATGCTTGTTCAGGGGCTGTGGTTAAAAGTATTAGAGACACAGGATCAGCAGGAGAGTCAGGCAACTGGTATTATTTTAAAAGGAAAAATCTATATCCTTCTCAGTTTAGGTTCCCTTTAAGACATAGACCCTGAACAAGCATGCATATCAGATGTTTCTGACTGAAGTCTGACTGGATTAATCACATGCTTGTTTCAGGTGGATTCAGACACTAATAAAACCAAAGAGATCAGCAGGATGCTAAGCAACTGGTATTATTTAAAAGGAAAGAAATATGACTGCTGCCACCACAACTCTCTCCGTTCAGGTGTACTTTTGTCTCCCTTGCTTCATCCATAAATAAAAAATAATGTTTTGGGGAATGGAGCTTTGCTATAACTGTATTCATAATGTTGTAGCTGCATGTAAAAGCTAATACACAAAATAGTATTGCTTCCATAATTTAAAAACAAAGATCAAGGCTAAGCCATTATCATTTATTCTAGTTTTCAATATATTACATAATCACTGCAGCTGTATACCTATTCTGTAATGTAATATAATATTCAACATGTGAATGAAAATTCTTAAACATAGAATGCTAGTCCAATGGCAAGTTACTATGTCTTTCAGAATCATGTTATCATTGTCATTTGAAGTACAATGAATGCACAATAGAAATTTGGAGAAGTAGATTCTTTAAGAAGTATGAATGTTCAAATTATGTAATTATGTCCTACAACGGTATTACTGGAGGTTATGGAGTGCCTAATGAGATTCTGTTCATGGAAAAAAGTTGCCTAGACTAAAATGTAGACTTACTGAAGTTTAATAAGTCTCTAGAAATTGCTGTCACGGCAAGTAAAGACTAGATAGTCATTAAGAATAGATTTTGTAAGGTATTACAGCTCTTAAGACAAGTGTGCTAGCGTAATTAAGGTCAGCTACAATATAATTTGCAATTCTTTTTTTAAAAGAAGGGCTAAACACACATTTTTTCAACAAATAGTATTACTGTTATTATTTGCCTTGCTTTTTTTTTATTTCAAGAAAAGCCTTTGTATAATGGCTCTACTATGGTATTGATCAGAAATAAAACAAACGCATGATACATTATGAAGCCTTTCTACAGTTAACTTTGCATCTGCCTATAGATTTGTCTGTCTATTTGTCAGTTAGTCTAAATAATCATTTTGTAATATAATTTACAATAGAGCAAATATTTAAAAGCAAAGGACAAACAACATTGATTAACAAGTCATTTGTGCTTAAATAATTTGAGAAGCTGGACTTTAGAAAGCTAAGCACCAGGGGCATAACAACAACCCTCACCTAGTGAGGGGAAGGCAGAAGCTGCCGGGAAGGGGGGAGGGGGGGAGCAGAACGGAATCCATTATACCTTACCTGCTTCCGACGGTGATACAGGTCCTCTTCACTTCCTATCAGGCCAGTTCATAGGCTAAATGCTACCAGGGAGAGAGTGTAAGGATTGCGTCCCCCTCACTGGGCTCAATAATGTTATTTGACATTCGGTATTTAGTTCCCTAGTATAAATGGCCAGGTATAGGTGCCCCAGTATAGCCAACCAGGTATAAGTTTCCCCAGTATAGCTAGCCAGATATACAGTAAGTTTCCCAAGTATACCCAGGTATAAGTGCCCCAGTATAGGTTAGCCAGGTATAAATGCCACAGTATAAATTATCCAGGTATAGTTAGCCAGGTATAAGTGCCCTATTATAAGTTAGTCAGGTATAGTTGCCCCAGTGTAGGTTAGCCAGGTATAGGTGCCCTCCATATAGATAGCCAGGTATAAGTGTCTCCAGTATAGGTAGCCAGGTATAGGTGCCTCAGTATAGGTTGGCATGCTTTCCACATTGCATTCCACATCACTAACATGGTTCCTCCTTAAACCCAGAAAAAGGAAGCATGGGGGTCACGTGGAATGTGAGTGGAGTGCATTGGCAATAGGCGGTGGCAGAGGTGTAGCAATAGCCATAATAGCCATAGCAACATCTCTAGGGCCTTGGAGCAGAGTTGACCAAAGTGGTTATTGATGTGTTCACTATTCATTTTCCTGTGTGTCTCCACCCTCTGACTGTCTGTTCCCATAGACTGTTTGCAGTATACATTGCATAGGTGTAATAAGACGGCGGCCTGACCACATTCAGCAAGCGGAACGCGGAGGTTTGGCCGCGTCCGCATCAGCGGCACCATCCACCACATGGTCGCATGCGGAACGCGGAGAAACATCCGCATCGGCGTTGCGATCCACCGTTCGGTCACAGGCCTCTCGGCGTACTTTACGTCGAGGCTGTGGTCCGGTTCTTCCCTCACAGGCCTCAGGGCCTGCCACACACCAACGCTATCCTCAATCCAGTCTGGACCCCGTAGGGGCTGCGCGCGTGTGCAATAAAGCCTTTTATACTCTTAGAAGGAGAGTCAGCTGACCAGCTGGTCAGCTGACCTCAGTAAGGTCCTTGAACTGTGTTGTGATTGGCTGATTGGCTGGGCGGGCTGGTTGAGCCCAGCACAGTATAAAAGCAGGCATTCTGTCAGTTGCAAGTTGTCTGCAGTAAGCGTTACTTTGTGATAGCCTTCAGACCTTAACTAGATCCGAGAGAGACAGTCCTAGCTGGAGCAAGGCTCCTGTCTCTCATCAGTCAGTCTTTGTTGTTTTCCTGATTATTGTATATTTGTATGTAACCTGATCTCTGTTATAGTCAGCCAGTCAGTTGATCTAATAGTCAGCCAGATAGTGATCTGACAGTCAGTACCATCGTGGGCCAAGTGCGGCTTGCCGTAACTAGCCCACAACAGTCAGATTTGTTATTTTCCTGATCTGCGACATATATTGGTTTTGCCAATATATTCGCAAGCACTATTGTTATCTGTGCCATTTTCTGATCTCCCGTTGCCGAACCTCTGCTTGTCTATTTCACTACGAGTTCGGCTTTCTGACTTTGTACCTCCGCCTATCTGATTTCCGTTACTGACCTTGGCTAGATTTCTGACTCTGCCCCCTTTAGTGGTTCTCCCACTAAAGGGTTTATTCTGCTGAATCCCTCCTTGCGGAGGTCTCAGTGGTTCCCCAGTATATCATTGCTGCTGGGGAACGCGATTCTAGCGTTACGTCATCTAGTCGCAGAATCGCACACACTGCGTTTCTCTTTTAGAGGTACCCAGTCCTCTTAAAGATATCAGTGTGGTGGGTTTTCCACTGTTGTTATACCGGTATCCAGAGTTACAAATAAATATCCGCATTATTGGCGATTCCGCAGATCGCCACATAATCGGATATATCAGCATTATTGGTGATACTGCGGATCACCAACAATCTGAATACTCTGAGTGTGCACCAAACACCACACATTGTTACAGTACTGCAGACCATATTATGAATATGGAAGGTCTGGTGGAACAATTGAATATGCTGTCAGCCACTATTGGAGAACTGTCCAAAACTGTGACCTTACAGCAAGCTCAGATCTCCCAGCTTACAGAGAGAATTAATGCCCTGTCTCCACCAGTAGTTCAACCTTCCCCTCACACAGTCGAGCCCAAGATGCCCCTTCCGGAAAAATTTTTCCGGCTCACGGGCCGACTTTAGTAACTTTAGAAATCGCTGTTTAGCATATTTCCAGATGAAACCTGTGTCGTCCGGTTCAGAGGCACAGAGGGTTACTCTGATTAGGACCCTCTTACAGGGAGATTCCCAGACCTGGGCATTTAGCCTTCCCGAAGGTCATACTGCCTTGTCATCGGTGTCTGAATTCTTTAAAGCGATGGCCATTATCTACGATGATCCCGACATCGCCGGCACAGCCGAGCGCAAGCTCAGGGAACTTAAACAAGGTAGTCGCATGGTTGAGGAGTATGCGGCAGAGTTCAGGAAGTGGGCAGTCTCAGTGAGGTGGGATCAATTCACACTATTAGACACGTTTATGAATGGGTTATCTGATTCCATCTCTGATGTCATCATAAGCCACCCTGAACCGAAAAGTTTAGATGAGGCCATAACACTGTCCATTAAAATTGATAGACGTATTCGATATCATAAGAAGGGCAGATCTTTAGCACTCGCCAGGGTGTCCCATGCGGTTAGTCCTCCTGAGGTCTCGGAGGAGGAACCGATGCAATTGGGGCATGGCCATCTGACAGGGTCTGAGAGAGCTAGGAGAATGAAGGAGGGACTATGCCTATACTGTGGGGAGAAGGGTCACCGAGTGCAGAAGTGCAGCAAGAGGACGGGAAACTTGTCCGCTTAGGGCTGGTTGGAGGTACCGCCCTAAGCGAGCCAACCCTACCTCCATATCACAGTAAGATCTTGCTGCCTTGTTCCCTTCAATGGGAGAATCAAGTTTGTCACACGTCTGCATTCATCGACTCGGGCTCCGCCGCCAATTTCATAGATCGTGATCTAGCTTTGAGGTTCAATATCCCCATTCTCCCCATTCAGAAGCATATCTATGTCACTGCAATCGATGACTCCCCACTGCAAGACAAGTCACCTCTTTGTCAAACTCCATTTCTCACCCTCCAGATTGGGGTTCTTCACACAGAAAACATTCAGTTCTTTGTTTTAAAGATGGCCACCTCATCAGTCATCCTGGGTCTCCCTTGGCTGAGGAAGCATTCTCCCCAGATAAATTGGAGAGAGGGACAACTGTCTGCATGGTCACACTATTGTCAGGAGAATTGTTTAGGGTCTGTATCAGTCTGTTCCTCTGAGGTTCACGTTGAAGGGGTTCCACCTCAGTATTCTGAATTCAGTGACGTGTTTTGTGCCCGGTCTGCGGACAGGCTGCCTCCCCATAGACCCTATGACTGTCCTGTTGAGCTGAGACCAGGTACTATGCCCCCTCGGGGACGGTTGTACAATCTTTCTGGTCCTGAGAAGATCGCGATGAAGGATTATATCAGGGAGAACTTGGAGAAGGGCTTTATCCGTCCTTCCAAGTCCCCTGCGGGAGCGGGGTTCTTCTTTGTTAAGAAGAAAGACGGTGGTCTTCGCCCGTGTATAGATTATAGACAACTTAACAAGATCACCATCAAAAACCGTTACCCTCTCCCACTTATCGACGATCTATTCTCACAAATTACTGATGCCTGTGTTTTTTCCAAGTTGGACCTGAGGGGGGCATATAACCTTATTCGTATCCGAGAAGACGACGAGTGGAAGACCGCGTTTAATACACCTGACGGTCACTATGAGTACCTCGTCATGCCCTTCGGGTTATGCAATGCCCCGGTGGTCTTTCAGGAGTTTGTCAATGATATCTTTAGAGATGTATCAGGCAGATTCTTAGTGGTTTATCTTGACGACATTTTAATTTTTTCGAAAGACTTGCAGCAGCATAGGCAGCATGTTAGGTTTGTCCTCCAAAAACTACGTGAGAACCAATTATACGCCAAGTTGGAGAAATGTATTTTCGAAGTCAGGGAGGTAGCCTTTCTGGGATACATTATCTCCACATCTGGGTTGGCAATGGATCCTAGTAAGGTCGCAGCAGTCCTGGAATGGCCACAGCCTTCAGGCCTCAAGGCACTGCAGAGGTTTTTGGGATTCGCCAACTATTACAGGAGGTTCATTAAGGGGTACTCTTCGGTGGTGGCCCCTATGACTCAGTTGACAAGAAAGGGGGCTGATGCTAGTAACTGGCCATCTGAAGCAGTTAAGGCCTTTGAGTTGTTGAAAGCAGCCTTCTGTTCCGCTCCCATCTTGCGTCATCCTGACGTCACCCGCCCCTTTATTGTGGAGGTGGATGCATCCGATGTAGGAGTCGGCGCAGTTTTATCACAGGCTTTTGGCCCGGATGGTAAGGTCCATCCGTGTGCATACTTCTCAAGGAGGTTTGCGCCCGCGGAGAAAAATTATGATGTGGGGAATCGAGAGCTGTTGGCCATCAAACTGGCACTGGAGGAGTGGCGCCATTGGTTGGAAGGGGCAGAGTTCCCTTTTACAGTGTATACAGATCACAAAAACCTCGAATACATCGAGAAAGCTAAGAGGTTAACGCCCAGACAGGCCAGATGGGCGCTTTTCTTTTCTCGTTTTGATTTTGTGATCACGTATAGGCCAGGTGACAAGAACGTTAAGGCTGATGCCTTGTCTAGGTGCTTTGAGCCTGAGTCTGCCCCATCTGCTACTCCCACTAATATCCTCCCTGAAAAGTACTTTCTGGCAGCCACTGAGATCTCGGAGGATCTTTCCAAGGTGCTTTCGGCATGTCAGGCTAATGTTCCTAAGGGGAAACCCGAGGGTCTCCTGTATGTTCCCATCCGCTTCCGAGGGCAAGTGCTACGTATGTTTCATGAACACAAGAATGTGGGACACCCGGGCATTGCCCGTACTCAGGAACTGTTGAGTAGGGCTGTCTGGTGGCCTTCTTTCATGTCCGACTGTGAGGAGTTTGTCAAGTCCTGTTCTGTCTGTGCCAGGTGCAAATCCTCCAGGAAGGCTCCAGCCGGGTCTCTCCAACCCCTGCCTTCTCCACAGGTTCCATGGTCCCACATCTCCATGGACTTTGTGGGTGAACTGCCTGAATCTGACGGTAAGACCGTCATCTGGGTCGTAACTGACAGGTTCAGTAAGATGGCACATTTTGTTGCTCTGCCCGGGTTGCCGTCTGCTCAGGATTTGGCAGAACTATTTGTGCATAACATCTTTAAGCTTCATGGAATTCCTGTGGATGTGGTTTCAGACCGAGGGGTACAGTTTGTATCTAAATTCTGGAGGTCCTTTTGCAAAGATTTGGGCATCTCTCTGTCTTTTTCGTCTGGCTACCATCCCCAGACCAATGGGCAGACAGAGAGAATCAACCAATCCCTTGAACAATTCTTGAGATGTTACGTGGCGGAGGCGCAACATCTGTGGGTGAAATTCTTGCCATTTGCTGAATTCGCTCACAATAATCTCAGGAACACATCTTCCGGGTATTCTCCATTTCAGGTCGTTTACGGTAGATCACCCAAATTCTCGTCGCTTCCAGTCAGGGAGTCACCTCTTCCGGCTCTCCAGGAGTGGCAAGGAGCCTTCAAGAAAATTTGGGAGAATGTCAGGTACAATCTGAATAAGGCCTTTAAGATCCAGAAAAAGTATGCGGACAAAAGACGTTCCATTGAATGGAACTTTGTTCCAGGGGATTTTGTTTGGGTATCCACCAAACATATCTCTCTCAGACAGCCATCGGCAAAACTGGGTCCCCGGTTTATTGGGCCTTTCCCTGTGGAAAGAAAGATTAATGATGTGACATACAGGGTGAAACTACCTGCCAGTCTGAGATGTGGCAGGACATACCATGTCTCCCTATTGAAACCTGCTGTTAGGGTAGACTCGGCTCCCCCTTCTCCTGTGGTGGTCGATGGGGAACTGGAGTATGAGGTTCAGGATATCCTGGATTCTCGCATTGTACGCAATAAAGTTCAGTATCTGGTACACTGGAAGGGGTATGGACCAGAGGAAAGATTATGGGTTCCCCTTCGAGATCTGCATGCCAAAGAGATAAGAAAGAAGTTTCATGAGTCACATCCCGGGAAGCCTGGAGAGGCATGTCCGGAGGCCACGCCTGAAAGGGGGGGTACTGTAATAAGACGGCGGCCTGACCACATTCAGCAAGCGGAACGCGGAGGTTTGGCCGCGTCCGCATCAGCGGCACCATCCACCACATGGTCGCATGCGGAACGCGGAGAAACATCCGCATCGGCGTTGCGATCCACCGTTCGGTCACAGGCCTCTCGGCGTACTTTACGTCGAGGCTGTGGTCCGGTTCTTCCCTCACAGGCCTCAGGGCCTGCCACACACCAACGCTATCCTCAATCCAGTCTGGACCCCGTAGGGGCTGCGCGCGTGTGCAATAAAGCCTTTTATACTCTTAGAAGGAGAGTCAGCTGACCAGCTGGTCAGCTGACCTCAGTAAGGTCCTTGAACTGTGTTGTGATTGGCTGATTGGCTGGGCGGGCTGGTTGAGCCCAGCACAGTATAAAAGCAGGCATTCTGTCAGTTGCAAGTTGTCTGCAGTAAGCGTTACTTTGTGATAGCCCTCAGACCTTAGCTAGATCCGAGAGAGACAGTCCTAGCTGGAGCAAGGCTCCTGTCTCTCATCAGTCAGTCTTTGTTGTTTTCCTGATTATTGTATATTTGTATGTAACCTGATCTCTGTTATAGTCAGCCAGTCAGTTGATCTAATAGTCAGCCAGATAGTGATCTGACAGTCAGTACCATCGTGGGCCAAGTGCGGCTTGCCGTAACTAGCCCACAACAGTCAGATTTGTTATTTTCCTGATCTGCGACATATATTGGTTTTGCCAATATATTCGCAAGCACTATTGTTATCTGTGCCATTTTCTGATCTCCCGTTGCCGAACCTCTGCTTGTCTATTTCACTACGAGTTCGGCTTTCTGACTTTGTACCTCCGCCTATCTGATTTCCGTTACTGACCTTGGCTAGATTTCTGACTCTGCCCCCTTTAGTGGTTCTCCCACTAAAGGGTTTATTCTGCTGAATCCCTCCTTGCGGAGGTCTCAGTGGTTCCCCAGTATATCATTGCTGCTGGGGAACGCGATTCTAGCGTTACGTCATCTAGTCGCAGAATCGCACACACTGCGTTTCTCTTTTAGAGGTACCCAGTCCTCTTAAAGATATCAGTGTGGTGGGTTTTCCACTGTTGTTATACCGGTATCCAGAGTTACAAATAAATATCCGCATTATTGGCGATTCCGCAGATCGCCACATAATCGGATATATCAGCATTATTGGTGATACTGCGGATCACCAACAATCTGAATACTCTGAGTGTGCACCAAACACCACACATTGTTACAATAGGAATGTACATTTCCCAGTCAACTCATATCCCATAGGGTAAGGGCAGGTGGTATTGCTTATTACTGCCTAGGTCTGATGGCCCAATCACTATTCTGCTATGGAGCCCTATAATCTCTAGCTACACCTTTGGGCAGTGGCATGGATAAGTTACACCCCCATATAAGTTACAACCCCATGGATTATAATTTCAATTACAAGAAACCCTACATTTTGATGTGTCTCATAGCTTAGACCCCTGTCATATAAAATTTAGGTAGGGACAAATACAATTCATCATTTAAAAAAATGTAATTTTCAAAATAATGATCAAACTTGGGAAAGTTTTGACAAAACTACATGAGTCAGTAGCTTACAAAACACCTACTTTTGGTGTTTTCAAGGGTGCCAGGGCACCCACAGCACCCTGCCATGAACCCCCTAAAAACACCTGCACTGCTGCACACAAATCCCTGCTGAGTGATGTGCCTAGACAAAGGATTCCTCTCTGAAAGGAATCGATTCTTCCTAAATCAATTCCTTTCAGATAGGATGCACAATGCACATCTGCTAAACGGAGGATTTTGAGAAATGATTGGCAGATGTTCTAAGTAAGTCATACACTAATGAAACTGAAAATGTTAAACTGTAAATAAAAATGGTTATTTTTTTTCCACTTTTTATATAAACCTGCATATTTTCTTCTTAAGCGTTTTTCCTATTATGGCAAAAAAATGTAACAGACCATCAGAAGGGGTCTTTAAACCTTTTTTTTGGCTCTTCACAAGCAATCTCTTGTGGTTCAGATTTTTGATTGTTTGACCTGTAAGTTGTCTTTTTAAATCCTAATAATGTGATGTCACAACCAACAGTGACCTTTATACTTTGTTTAAATGCTGTATCTGTCTGTAAAATTAGGCTATTATTAGGAGCAACATGTGGATGAAACATGTAAGCTTGTACTTTCCTAAATTCCCTTCATTCTTCAGGAAGATTTCATTTGTAATCCCTTGAATGGCTTGAGTGCTGGACTAAATTGTATTATAAGACCCACAGCCACCCATAGTTGAGCTTGCTCTTCTGCAATGCTTCCTGGGTGGCTGTGGGTTCTATAATGGCATGTACCATATCATCACAGACTCAGAAGTTGGCATCACCTGCTGATTTCTATGGTCACTTTGGAAGTAATTGACAGTTCCTTAAAAAATGAAAAGGAAAGTTTAGAATTATTTTAAATCACCAAAGGGGTCCATGAGACAACTGCTCACTGATGCAAGTTATCTAAACCGTGTCTTAGTGTATAACCCACATTTTAAGTCATTTTGTTTCACTAAGACATTATAGCTTCACCTTACATACAAGCTTAGCAAGTCTTTTTCACCTTAAAACTGTAGTTACAAAACCCCATGTGTATTTGGGCTGCAAATTTAAATAATTCATCAGGATTGATACCTCCTTTAACCACTTGATGACCCACCCTTTACCCCCCCCCCCCTTAAGGACCAGCGCTGTTTTTAGTGATCTGTGCTGGGTGGGCTCTGCAGCCCCCAGCACAGATCAGGTACCAGGCAGAGAGATCAGATTGCCCCCCTTTTTTCCCCCCTATGGGGATGATGTGCAGGGGGAGGTCTGATCTCTTCTGCCTGCCTGGGTGTTGCGGGGGGGCACCTCAAAGCCCCCCTCCGCTGCGAAATTCCCTCTCCTACCTGCTCCCCCCCGGTGATCGGGGCTGCAAAGGACGCTATCCGTCCTGTGCAGCCAGTGACAGGCTGTCCCCTGTCACATGGCGGCGATCCCCGGCCGCTGATTGGCCGGGGATCGCCGATCTGCCTTACGGCGCTGCTGCGCAGCAACGCCGTACAATGTAAACAAAGGAGACATGTGTCTCCTACGGTTACATTTAGTCTGCGAGCAGCAATCGGCGGCTTGCAGGCTATTCACGGAGACCCGCTCCGTGATCTGACAGGAAACGGCCGCTCGCGCGAGCGGCCTTTCCTGATTAATTAGGGAGGCACCTGGCGATGCAGAACTGCGTCGCTGGTCCTCCAGCTACCACTTTGCCGCCGCACGGTATGAGTGTGCGGTCGGCAAGTGGTTAAATAAAATCATATGTAATGTAAACCTTTTTGAAGCTTGAGGTATTGTTGTTCAGCCTAGGAAGACTCAACTGAACTTTTAAAAAGTGGCTTGCAGATGAAAACAACAATTTCTTTTCATAGCACAGCACTTTAACCAATAGCAAATCATACTGTGCATCCGTAAGAGAGGAAGAGTCATTAAGAAAGCATCAGCAGTGTCATCAAATAACATCTGCAGATACTTATTGTGTGTAATTTGTAAGTCATTTTGGAACATACAGCAAATAATAGCCGGCATGTCTCCTCTCTGGTAGAAATCGCTCCTGATTACATCAATGATGTACATCAAGTTTGTGCTCTTTATGGCAGCGGTAGTAATAAAAAATAATATCACAGAGGCTTCCAAACAGAGAATGTTGAAGCACCGTTGAAGCGAATCAAGAGCAAAGCTTGGAATTAGTAGGGGCTCGTTGATCGCTTGACTCAGTCATTGTGCTTATGGATCACATTCAGCTTTTCTCATGAAACGTCTCAGGGCTCAGTGTCTCATTCAGAAACCAAGGTATCATTCTGACATCTCATTTTGTAGACCCTAAAGGCATTATAGCTAAGAACAGCCACAATATTGTGTGCAGTTGTTTTGGTCTCATTACAGCGATTTTCAGAATTGTAGTTTTTTGTTTTTTCGTTTAAATGAGCAATGTTTTCATTATTCTTTTATTTGGTAAAAAAAAAAAAACTCCTAGTTGTTCACACACATTTAGATACATATAAAAAAGGTAGATACACTTTCTGTATAGCCTACTTTTTTACACTCACTCTGTGAAAACAGGGCTAGATGTTTGATATGTGAAATGCATTAAGATTAAAAAAAGTGCATAGCCAAATGTTTCCCCTAATTCTATAGAGGTCTGCTTGTAGAATAGGATTGATTTTCTCCAAGAGGAAACATAATGAAGCTACCATAACCATGCTAAAAGAACGCACCATGTGTGATGATCATAGAAAAGGACTTTTTCACTAGGGATGCTCATTCGAATTTCACTTGTGAAGTAGAGGGAGGAGATGTAATGGGGAAAAAATTTATACATGCCTGGGGCTTTCTTCAGCCTTCTTCTGTTATTTGGTCCCTCAACATCTACCCAGGCCATCACTAGGCAGCCCAGTTGTTCCCCCAGTCAGGGCATTCTGCAAATGCATGGCCTGTCCTTGTTCCCCATTACGCTCCCATCACAGAGAGCTTTCAGTGTTTATGCAGTACTACTGTGCAGGTGCAGAATGTTCCCAGCCAAAAAAGCATGCCTGGGTAGTGTGCTTGGCTTTACTGTGCCTGGGCTCACTGAAGCCAAGTGGTGGATTTACCGGGCTTTCTAGTGCAGGATCCAGGCGGCATGGGAAGACAGCAAGGGACCAAACAGCCTGAAAGGGGCTGGAGGAAGCCCAAGGTATATATCATTTTTTTTAACCCCCTAAACCAGTGTTTCTCAACATTTTATTGGTATGTACCCCTTTTAAAACCCCGTACTCACCAAGTACCCCCAGCATAGTAAACATTATCACAAGTACCCCTTGATAAATATAGATTTAATTGTAGTATATGATAATTGGTTCTGAACAATTTCCAAGCATTTACTATTGCTTTTAATTACTTCAAACACTAATTTGGTGTTTTTAAAATAAGATTTGTCATTTTCTAAAACTCTAAATTTGTTATTCTTGGTCAAGTACATCAAGCCCGAGTACCCCCTGGAACCATCAGAAGTACCCCCTGGGGTACGCGTACCACATGTTGAGAACCTAGGCCCTAAACTACCCTGCTGCCACCATAGGCAGCAGTAGTAAAGGCTGCGATTAGTGCAGGAAATAGTAATTATGGCGCTTGTTAATTATCAAGCACCATGATTACTGTTCATTGCCACTAATCACGGCTTTTGCTATCATCCTTTAGCGGCACCATTTTTAGCGGTGCTGTCCTGCACTATTTTTACTTGTCTCCATCTACCTCCACAGCGATGCTCCATAATTTAAAAAAAAAATCCCTTTCCAGAAGTTATATACCATCTTTCCCCGAAAATAAGACACTGTCTTATATTCTTTTTTCGCTCATAACTTGTCCTAGGTCTTATTTTCGGGGAGGTCTTAAATATATTTGCCTCTTGTGCTCCCCGATACCCCCACGTCCACTTTACCTTCTGCCGACCCCTCCTCCAGAAAGTCGCACTGCCCACCAACATACCTCTACTGCAGATCAGCGATGTAAACTGCTGATTCCCCCACCACCGCTTTTTGCCCCGTTCTGCCCTGCCTGCCGGCATAACTTTCAAACCGCAGATCATCGTTAAAGTGTGGGGAAAAGAGTTTGTTACACTGTGCCAGCGCTTCCGTGTACAGGAAGTTTACAGAGATGTCACTTCCTGTACGCGGAAGCGCTGTTACAGTGTAACTAGCTTTCGTAACCACACTTTACCGCTGATCTGCGGTTTGAAAATAATGCCAGCAGGCAGGGCAGAACGGGGCCAGAAGCGGCGGCGGGGGAATCAGCAGTTTACATCGCTGATCTGCAGTAGAGGTACCCGTACGTCGGCGGGCAGTGCGGCTTTTTGGAGGGGTCGGCAGGAGGTACAGTGGGAGCGGGCCAAACTGGTGGGGGGACTTTCAGATGGACGGGACGTCCTCAGCCACTAGGGCTTATTTTAAGAGTAGGTCCTATATTTCGAGCAAGCTCGAAATATGTACTAGGCCTTACTTTAGGAGGATGTCCTACTTTAGGGGAAAGACGGTACTTCATATGTTTTTCAGTTACCTCGATTTCAAAGCACTCACAGTTTACTTCCTATGGCTTATTTGACAAAGATGGCTGAATTGTACAATACAGCCTCTGGTCTGCTGGCAACTGAGCACCTTCCAACTGCAATATAATGCACCCAAATGGCACTATTTGTAACCCCATGCATGTCATCACTTGACACCCAGTGCAGTTACATGGCAGCAAAAAATACCTTACGTCTGAGGGCATCTGCAGCCATGATTAGATATGCCTCCATGAGACCGATGCCTCCCAAATGCCAATAATAAGAACTTCCCAGCACCTGGCACATGCACCAGAGCAGCTGACATTCCTTGCCTACAGCTATCTTTGTGAAATAGGCCTACCACTGCCATTCAAATACGGGGACACACAGAAAGACGATGAACTGCTATGGAATAAAACTAATGATCACCCATTTATATAAAAAATAGCCATGTTATGGCTGCAGACATTGCCAGCAAACAGCAAGGGGTGCTGCTTTATCACCATATATTTTGTTCAGTTCTGTTTTTACACCACTTCAACCTCTAAGAATTGTAATAATTATATCTAAGTATTGTTAAGCCGTAATCATGCTGTTATATAAAGTGACTCCTGTCACTTTCTCCAAACATATTCTTACAGCACTACTTAATCATTAAAATATATTTTTAGAAATATCCTCTTAAATATTACTCTTACTAAAGCAAAGGAAATTGCTTGAACACAACTTAGAATTGATAATTATGTCTTGCAATGCATATATGTAACTTGCAAACCGGATGAAAAAGATAAATTACTCAAAATATGTGGGGGTTTTGTTTTCTCATTCTGTGGATCTGCTAGTATGTGTTTGTATATGAGCAAACGTCAACTCCCAATTTTAAATAAGCATTCGCATATAGGTCGAGAAACGTCCACACTACAAATCGCTTCATTTCTATGGATAGAATCAGATGTAAGTTTTAGTCCTAATTAACTGTAAGAAGATCAGTTTTTGTAAAAATATGCT
Organism: Hyperolius riggenbachi; assembly: GCF_040937935.1. Classification (NCBI taxonomy): domain Eukaryota; kingdom Metazoa; phylum Chordata; class Amphibia; order Anura; family Hyperoliidae; genus Hyperolius; species Hyperolius riggenbachi. Next base: position 292,720,624 of record NC_090649.1, read on the forward strand.
GTAATCAGTGGCTTAGCTAGGGAGCCATGGGCCCTGATGCAAGTTTCACATTGGGGCCCCCCAAGCACTCTATATATAACAATTAACATGGTGCACCAAAACCTGCCAATGGCAACTACAGTGTCAGAGGGAATGGGGAGAAGTTTGTTAATGATTACCATTATTCAAACTATCTACAGAAGTGATTATTATGAGCACAGGACCAATAGAGAGTTAATACTGCAGTTGAGTGAGGGCCCCTCGGGCCCAAGGGCCCCAATGCAGTCGCAACCTCTGCACCCCCCTATTGCTACGCCCCTGGCTGTAATAGACAGGAACCGTAATGACATATGGTAGAATGTAGCAAATGATTCAGGGTACTCATTTTTACATTAATTATCCTGGTTTCAGCATCAGAAATCTTCCTTATATCTATATGGTATTGTGTACTGGTATGTAACCTTATCTTTACCAGTGATGTTTAGCCTAGGCTGTGATATCACTAAAGGTGCCCATACATGGTACAAATTTTCATTTTTTTTGATTAGATAATTTAGTTCGATTATTCCGTTAGATCGCATATAAAGATTTTTCCAGCATGTCCAATCAGATTTTTCTCTAAATAACGGGATAATTGTTCGAATTTCTTGATTGAAAAAAAAAACATTTTCAACTTTCATTCAATTCGATCATTTAGATCGAATAAACGGAAGATTTAACATTTTTATTGTATCGTGTATGGGCACCATAAGCCTTCTCCTCCGCACTCTGGAAGAGCTGTTTATGCTCAGTTAAAGGACAACTGAAATGAGAGGGATATGGGGTCTGCATATTTTTTTTCTTTTAAGCAATACCAGTTGCCCGGCTATCCTAATGATCCCATGCCTCCAATAATTTTAGCCAAAAACCCTGAACAAGCACATGCAGATCAGGTGTTTCTGACATGTTTGTCAGATCTGACAAGATTAGCTGCATGCTTGCATCAGGTGGGTGAATCAGAGAATACTGCACCCAAGTAGATCTGCAGGGCTTCCAAGCAACTGATATTTTGTAATTGGGAAATAAATATGGCAGCCTCCATATTCTTCTCATGTCAGTTGTCCTTTGACAGAAGAAAAAAAAACATTCCACAGTGATGCACCTACCTCTCCCCCCTCCTTTCCATTTAGCAGTCTCTGTATAGTGATTGTTCCAAACTTCTTCCTGAAAGTATCACTAAAGATCATTTCGGGTGGCACTCTTTGAAGTAGTTATGTTTGGTAGCTTGCTTATCCAAAATACTTATTGCATGCTATAATTTTACAGTTTATTATTATTACTATTTGAATATTTAATCTATTCTTGCCATAGTCAAACAATTTTAGTGCTGGCTCTTTGATTATTTTTAATTGCTTGTTCTACCAGCCTTTTCTAGTAAGAAGCAACCATTGTGTTAATGATTGTGTGTGCTATTACGAATTTGCAATAAAAGAAAAAATAAATGATTCACTGTTTTCCATAATAGTAATATGACATTTCCAATAAGGACGGTATTTATACAAAGAATAGATTAATTCAGATTCAATGTATTCCATTAAGATTTAAAACAAAAAAATGCAGACTGTGGCTTTGTTTCTTACCAAGTCTATCACACTGTATTGTTCATGTTTTAATTTCAACATATGCGCCCATTCTTGGAAAAGAAGCCTGAAACTTTGATCTGGATGTCACTTTCACAAAAAGCAAAGCTAATTGCATTCCTTTAATATTTCCTAGTATTGTCATATAAAATGTCATAGAAAGAAAACAAATATTGAGTCACACCATTAAAGAAAGAAAATGCCACATTTACCAAACAAGCTAGAGCTGCAAATGTGATACAGCAGACATTTGGAATTTGAACCTATGTAGAAACAATTCAAGCCTCCAAATAAATATAAAATGTTACAATATATTGAATCAAAAACTGAATAAAGTGAAGTTTGAAGTATGAATTAAAGAATAAAAAGTTAATCTCTTGATTTGCTATTTGGTCTGGACAGATTATGGTCCAATGTTTATTATTGCAGGCATGAAAATGTATACTTATGTATTGGAAGGATCCAATACCTCCCATGGGGGACACATGGCTTTTGCAGATGAATGCCTATCTGAAGCTACAAAAACAAATTCATTATCATAGCGGGCTACACACAATTTTGAAAAGATATGAGGTAGATGGTTGGATACTCCAGGTCTGGAAGATTTCGAATTAATCAGGGATAGGTTATTTAGTAGTGTTTCATTTTCCGTTATATAAGGCTGTATGGATATTTTTAACACCCATAAGACCTAAAAGTAGTAGTCTACTTTGTTTCACACTTGCCTTATTGATTGCATATTGTTAAAGGACAACTGAAGCAAGAGAGATATCGAGACTGCCATAAATATTTCCTTTTAAGCAATACTAGTTGCCTGGCTGCCCTGCAAATCCTCTGCACCTAATACTTTTAGTCCCTGAATAAGAACAAACATATCAAGTGTTTCTGACATTATTGTCAGATCTGACAAGATTAGCTCAATGCCAAATAGGCCAAATAGAACAGCAGGACTGCCAGGCAACTGGTGTTGTTTAAAAGGAAATAAATATGGCAGCCTTCATATTCTTCTCACTTCAGTAGTCATTTAACAGATTACTCCAAAAGAATTTCAAGGCTCAACAAAATGTAGGGTAAAGATGTATTGGGAAAACTTGGAAAATTACAAATCAAAGAGGATAGAACAGACTTTATTCATCAGAGTTGATGGGAGTGTGGGATAAGTTGTTTAAAAATGGTATTACCATTAAAGGAGAATGTATAGGGGTGCAATGTGTATAAAGGGACAACAATGCAGTTTACCTGTAATGAGTTATAAACAGAATATGCATGACATGTTTACTTTTATTATTTATGTGAATCAAACTCTGATTTTGAATAAAGTAGCTCACGTCATCAACAAGAAAAAATATGTTCCTTATTTCGGGCTATGGTCATCACCCTTTCAGTGAGGTCTGCTGAAATCATTGAGAATTGGCATTGCTAATGGAATAATTTGCATACTCACTCATTTTCTTGTAGTGATTAGAGATGGCCCGAACAGTTCGCCGGCGAACGGTTCCCGGCAAACTTCCGTGGTTCGAACCGGCGAACTGGGAACTTTTCCGGAAGTTTGGTTCGCCCCCATAGTGCATCATGAGGGTCAACTTTGACCCTCTACATCACAGTCAGCAGGCACATTGCAGCCAATTAGGCTACACTTCTTCCTGGAGCCCCACCCCCCCTTATAAAAGGCAAGCAGCGTCAGGCAGTGGACTCACTTGTGTGCCTGCAGTAATTAGTGAAGGGAGAGCTGCTGCAGACTCTCATAGGGAAAGCTTAGTTAGGCTCTTGTAGGCTTGTTAGCTTGCTCCTGGCTGATTGTTATTGCTAAAAAAGCACCCCTCAACAGCTCTTTTGAGAGCTAATCTTGTTCTTGTGATCTATTTTTTTTTGTGTGTGGCCCACTTGCATTATATACAGCCCTGTCAGTCAGTGTCACTGTGCCTGTCTGTGTGTGACAGGTGCACATGTAATACCCATCACTGCATATACCTACTACCTGTTGTTCACTTCAGTGCACCCACCTACCTACGTGAGCGCACGCAGTGTCACTGTGCCTATATGGTACTTGTCTATGTGTGACAGATGCACATGTAATACCCATCACTGCATATACCTACTACCTGTTGTTCACTTCAGTGCACCTCGCTAGCTACGTGAGCGCACGCAGTGTGATATACCACTCCATGCATACCTGTTAACTGCACCTGTGTGACTGACTGCACATTGTATTAGTCAAGTCAGTGCATACCTTTCACTTCATTCCCCCAATATGGACAAAACAAAAGGCAGAAGCAGGCCACCTGGCAGGTGTGTTCGAGGTCGCGCTGTCATGATTTCGTGTGGCCCGCGACCAAAGTACAGTGTTCAGAAGAAGGCACATGCCATCAACCCCCAATATTGTCAGGATGTAGTTGACTATTTAACACAGAACACCTCATCTTTCTCAGCTTCCGCATGGAAGCGTGACATATCTTCCTCCTCCTGCTCTGATTCTGGCACCCCACTTAACACTCAGTTGGCCGCCACCACCACCAAAGTGCCATCACCCCAGGGCTCAGCGGTGTGGAATTTTTTTGTGTGTCTGCCTCAGGTAAAAGCAATGTCATCTGTACTCTCTGCCACCGAAAATTGAGCCGTGGAAAGACCAAGACCCGTGTAGGGATAACTACCTTATGAAGGCACATGATTACAAAGCACAAACTGCAATGGGATGACCACCCGAGGGAAAGCAGCACACAAAAGCAAATCCATACACCGCAGTGGAAGATATGCAATTATTTCTCAAAAAAGGCGATACCCGAACTGTACCGTGATGTTGAAAGGCAAGTGGTGTCATCTCTGGCACACAGCGTTGGGTCAAGGGACCATCTGACCACATGGTCTGCAAAGCGCGGTCAGGCCTGCCCGAAGACTAAGTCAGTCCCCACACACAGCATCTCTGCCTGCACGCCGTGTGACTACCTGCCCCAAGACTAAGTTGCTCCCCACACAGCATCCCTGCCTGCAGGCCTCTTGACTGCCTTCTCCGCCACCACCAACAGGATCCAGGAATTCAGGCGGATTCCTGAATTTTTAAGGCCGCTGCTAGCAGCGGCCGCTATAATAATTTTTCTGGTGCATGTACATGCCTGCCTAATTTGTCTGGCTGCGCTGCGGCTGCAACAACAAAACAAAAGGCATGTACATGTGCCAATTCCCCTTCGTGATCATTACCTTGCCGTGGTGAAGGGGCTTGCGTATCACAATGAAGCAATGACCGCCGGCTATATGAGTGTCTCGGGGGGGGGGGGGGGGGACACCCAAGATAATAAGGTTGTTGCTTCATTGTGGACAGACCAAATTTGATCAGCTGGACAGTCACTGTTCTGTCATTCAGCTACCTCAGCCTGCCGACTATATGGGCTTGAAAACCACCACGGCTTGCACTCTGGCCATGGTGCACACCAGTCTAGTAAGGCCGTCACTACACAAACAGCTGTTTGTGGTGCATTAAACGGTGAGTTTGGTGTGTCAGTGTGAAGCAGTACTCTAATTACACTCCCTGATTGATGTATACACATGCAAGATGTTTAAAAGCACTTTAGGCCTGCAATTTTGCATTCAGTGTGATTTTGGCCCTTAAAACGCTGCTTTGCGTCAAATACAGATTCTTCCCCAGGACTTTTGCCGTCTATCCCACTCTGCCATGCCCCCTCCAGGTGTTAGACCCCTTGAAACATCTTTTCCATCACTTTTGCGGCCAGCATAAACTTTCGTGGGAGGTTCTCGAACTGAAAATCGGATGTTCGGGCCATCTCTAGTAGTGATGCATTGTGAGAGTAGTTTCTTGCTCATCTAAACCTTTACATTTTTATAGCACAGTGTGTGTGTGTGTGTGTGGGTGTGTGTGTGTGTGTGTGTGTGTGTGTGTGTGTGTGTGTGTGTGTGTGTGTGTGTGCGTGCGCGTGCGTTGGGCGGGGTCATTGTGGTTCTTTGACCATAAAATCGTAGCCACCTGGTTATTCATGCCATAACTGAGTATCTGTGACACTTCTACTCCCATGTACAGAGTTGGCTTTGTAATATTGCATGAGGGATCGAGTTCTGAACCCTGATGAGCAACATGCCTCATACATGTGTACAAGGACAGAGAGGACATAAGCAGTACAGTGGATTCTAGTAACAAATAGCTCTCAAGCACTGTATGTCATCCTGAACAATCCTCCTACCACCACTTGTTCCCCTTAATAGCCTAGTGCACAAGCTGAGGATTTAGGAACTAGGAAAAATTGTGTGTATGTGGATAAAGAATTGGCCAAGGGACAGTAGGCAAAGAGTTGTGGCAAATGGATCATATTCAAAATGGGAAACTGTTAGCAGTGGGGTCCCAGAAGGGTCAGTACTAGGTCCATTCCTTTTCAATCTTTTAATTAATGATCTAGCAGATGGAATACAGAGTAATGTTGTAATCTTTGCAGATGATACCAAAAATTTTCAGAATTATAAACACTAAGCAGGATAGTGACATTTTACAACAGAATCTCAACAGCATGGCTATATGGGCAGACCAATGGCAGATGACATTTATTGTAGATAAGTAGTGAGCTGTGGGTGTCAGAACACCCTCTAAGAAAAGGCAAAGGAGACAAAAAAGGGAGCCTGATTGTGCAGTATGTAACAGCAATGTGGTGGTGGAAGAAATGTAAAAGAACTACTCACAAAGGTGGGTTGCAGGGGGGCAACCGACCACAGGAAGCAGGTGGGGACAACAAACCCGACTCCACCCGGGGAGGTCATCGGGGACCTAAATGAGGTCTCTCTCTTTAAAGAAAGATAGGAAATAGGTCTCAACCGTGGTGAAACCACGGGTACTCTGCTTCCACCCCTCAGACGGGTGGCGTGTGGGGGTATACAAAGCACAAAATGGTTTAAAGAGGTGCCCTGGTGTGTAATAAAAGCATTTAAAAACAGTTTAAAATCGATAAAGAAAATGAGGTATTTTTATTTTGTTTTTTTACTACTAAAAAATAACACTATATATAATCTACTAAAAATAGCGATCAATAAGAACAAATGCATGAAATTGATAACAACAGATCTATAATTGATTTAGCTATGCTATAACAAAGGTTATATGGCCCTATTATATTTGTATGTATATGACACAAAAGTATCAGTGTTTTGAGGAGTTTCCCCCTTTTTTTCTGTAAATGTAGGCACTGTTATTGGCCTGAGAAAGCGGGCTCACACCCGCAAAACGCGTTGCCTGTGCTATCTCTAATAAAAACTTTAGCACTATAAAGATTTTTCGTCATTGAGGTAAGCTAACTGATCTGTGTATGGAGGAAACAAATGTTTTGCCATCTATTTAGGAAGGGTTTCTTTACTGTAAGAGTTGGTAAAATGTGAATATTTTACTACAGGAAGAAATTATGACAAATACTATATCTACGTGGACTTGAAATGAAAAAGCACAGGTAGACCAGGAGCCGGATCTGGCGTAATATTGTTAGGTCACCGGGGAAGTAGGTGCAAAAGTGTATAATATGCTCACAAAGGTAGGTTGCAATATGAGGCAACCACATGTGGAGAGGTACCGTCTCCACTCAGCCATGAATAATGTGGTGGTGGTCACTGCTCCATAGGAAAAAGAGATACTTGAACCAGGAGGAACGTCTAGGACTAATCTCCCTTGAGCTAGGGGTATACAATAGGTACTGACTGTAGCTGGAGGGGCCCATTGTTGAACAAGAGAAATATATATTTACTATCCAAGCTAGAACCTTAAAGGTATAGAACCTTCTTCTAACAGCGCCCAGGACATACAGCTTTTATTCACAAGGCACGATATTGACCTGAGGAAGCGGCTTTTGCTGTAAAACGCGTTGTCAAGTGCACCAGTGATAAAAAATATTTTTAACTTTATCTACAAATCCTGTTTTTCTGACCAAGACACCTACAAGGTAGGATACATACAAGGTTCTAGCTTGGTTATTAAATATATATTTCTCTTGTACAACAACAGGCACCTCCAGCTACAGTAAATACTATATCTGCATTTAAAAGCGGTTTGGCTTCTTTCCCTGCTAATTAAATCCCAGCAGAAGTGGGGAAAGTTTTTTTCCCCTTAGATGTTATTTGGCTCAAACATTTTAGGGTTTGTTTCGTTTTTGTTTGCATTTCCCTGGATCAACTGGGATATGTGAGGGTGCAGGAGAGAAATGTACCTAACACTTCCTTATTTATTTAATTTATTTGACTTTTTTATTTTTTCTGGTTGGACTTGATGGAAGAATGTCTGCTTTTAACCAAACTATGTAACTATGCTACCTTTTATATTTTCTCTGTCTCTGCTATCACTTTTTTGTCTCTACTCTGCCGTCTCTCTACCTTTTCACTTACACTTTCTCCCTCTTCTACTATTTTACACTGTTTTCTTATGCTAGCTTCTTATGCTAGCACCTATTCGGTAGGAGACCTTGAGCAAGTCTCCCTAACACTGCTACTGCCTATAGAGCGCGTCCTAGTGGCTGCAGCTCTGGCGCATTGAGTCCACCAGGAGAAAAGCGCAATATAAATGTTCTGTGTTTGTTTGTTTGTTTGTTTGTAGCTTGAGCTGTGTTTGAAAATCTGTGCTCTCTCTCTCTCTTTTCTACATTTTGTGCTCTTTTCCTCCACCACCTTGAATGAGCTATTTTTCTTTGCCAACTTGAGCTCACATTCTTTTCCTCTGCCTCCTTGCACCCCTTTTTTTCTACTTAGAACTATGCACTCTCTATTCCTCTCTCTACCTTGGTATGACCTCATGACCTCAAGTATTCTTTTTTTTTTTTTAGTATTTATTAACCTGGCTTTACTTGTAGTCATGTGTCTATATCTTCCCCTGTCCTCAGTAGTACAAACCACAAGCTGATAGTGGACTATGGTGAGGGACTGAAATCAGGGTTAAGACAGAGAGTGGGTAGGTTGACTTCATTTGTACTTTAAACATTTATGTAAAAGACCGGGATCAACATTAATTGACTAAAAGGTATTGTACACCAATTAGCTTGTATAATCATGGGGATTCCTGGCATCCTTCCTTGTTATTTTTATGAACTATTTTCATGTAAGTGATATGTAACAATATTAAAAGGAAACTAACATATTTATTTGCAAGAAAAATATAATTTACTAATCACATTTTCTTGGTGTGATTATTAGTGTTAATTAAAAAAAATCCTTCATGAAAAGTACATATAAGCATTCCTTCGTCCCCGTGTTGCAAATTTACTTTAAGCCATTTGGCCCAATGTTTCTAATTATGTTGAATAATTAGATCACATCTTGCCTAAATCAGATTCAGTGTTGTAATATTGAATGTTTTATGCTACTCAATTTAACATGCTTTACAAACACGCCTAAAGGCACTTGGCACAAATCTCACAAAGAGAGGAAAAACAAACAAACACGGCCCCTGTATTACTGCATACATTGCAGGATGTTGTATTTCACTCGTCTCTGTGATAGATTTTAGCGGAGTGTTTCTGGAGATAAATGTGTGTTATCCATCCATGCAAATAAGGTTTATTCTACCTGTTTAGATCAGCAGCAGACAGTTTGGTCTAAAATTTGGTCTAAAATTTTAATTTGACACTTAACAGGTATCTTCTTAGCATATTCAGGTAATGTTTGCTAAATGATTCATGCTGCTAACAATCAAAATGCAGTTATAAAATTTGAAGCAGACCTCAAATGTATAAAATGAATTGTATGTGTAGTACAGATAATGAATAGAATATCAGTAGAAGCAACTTGCTTTTACTGATTGGCTAACATGGTACAATACCCTACTGCTACTAGAATATTAGTAACAAAGAGTCTCATATTTCTATTTTCAGTTATATAGCTTTTATTTTAATAATAAGGCATCATTCTGTCACAGTTGCAGTTTTAAAAGCACACTCTGTCTTCTAAACTATAAAACAAAGCAGAAATCAAGACCCTTTGAACTGTATCTCAAACTATTGCTCACTGTTTATTTGCGGTTTAAGTGCTTCAGAAAACAAGACTGTATTTGACCGAGTGGGTCAAAGAAGCTCTTTTGCATAGATAACTGATTTTTTTTAAACTTCCTTTTTCCTGTACTGGAAAACAATATGAGACTCTATTCTTTGCTACTATTGTGCCAATTCTTTCTTCCCTGTACTACACATACAATTCATTGTATGGCTGTGGCTGGATAGTGTACTGATTAAGGACACCGCCTTTGACATGGTAGACCACAGTTTGACTAGCTAGGATCAGTACCTATTCGGTAAGGAGTTCAAGGCAAGACTTCCTAACACTGCAGGGTGGCCTCTTGAGGGCGTCCCAGTGGCTGCAGCTCTTGAGCACTTTGAGTCTGACAGGAGGAAAGTGCTATACAAATATTTGGATTATTATTATAGCATAAATGTATTTTCGCCTCAGGTTTGTTTTAAGGACATTTGAAAAGAGGGATATATGGAGTCTTCCATCTTTATAGCATACAAATACAAATATTGTTTACTGATCATTTGGCTTCAGTCAGTGTGAGTTTCAAAGCTGGAAAAAAATTTTTTAGGTAGTGGAGTCAAAGTTCTAAACCTAGACACTCGTTTATGTAACTGAGCAAGGTGCATTTGCAAGTACTATATAAAATAAATCTGCATGTGAGTTTTCAATCTACTACTGGCTAATTCAGTTCTGAATATTGTGCTCTAAACTGTACCAGCCCACATGGTCAATGACATGTGAGCTCTTGCACAGCACACAATGAAAAGTGTATAGTTGCTGAAAAAAAAATCACTGCTCTGTGTTTGTTTATCCAGATCAAAGTTCTTATCAGTAGCTGTGGATAGACTGCTTTTCCAGGAGCCTTGCCATGGTTGTCTGCTCATACATAATCACTGAAAAGTGAATTCAACAGGATTTCCATACTTTGTAATGAGGATTTTTTTTGTATCCATGAAGGTTATCATGATGTGGTTAAACTTTTAGAACACAAAGTTTGAGTTTGGGTTATTACAAGGTCTCAAAAGAGGCATATCAATTTTCAAAAGGGTGATTGTGGTTGTAGATGGAGAACCAACCATAAAGTCTTTTATTATTGTTTCTGTACAGAGGAGGACATCATTCAAATGCATCTACCTGGAGAATGCCCCCCAACAATCCATAAATGCACTCTTTCTAGTTCTTACCCTACTCTTACCGAGACATGGTCCTTAGGCTGCCCCCTCAACACCTTGCTTTATTCAGGATTTCTACCAAGATTTTCCATCACTACAATAAATACACTACATGATATAGACATACAACTATGGTAGGGAGTAGATTGTAAGCCCCTCTGAGGGACAGTTAGTGACAAGACTATAATCTTTGTACAGCGCTGCGTAAGATGTTGGTTCTATATAAATGCTAAATAATAATAATAATCACAGTAAAACTCCTGACTTACATCAGAACATTAAACATCACAAAGTGCAAAATAGCCTCTATGCTGTAGAAACCTGAAAAATGTTCTAAACTTCGGTGCTCACATAAGTAATATAAAAAGTGTAAACCTTTTGACTAACTTTAGCCTTTAATGTGTTTTTAAACCATGCAGTTGCAGCATTTTGTGCTTAAGTTGTTTACTATTTTGTGTCTCTATTTGATCTGTTTAGAAATATTTGTTCTTTACCCTTTGATGATATGTGAAAGCTCTGCTGACTGTACAGCAGAATAGGTTACAAGAGAGATGAGCAGAATAAAAGCTTATAAACCAGGCCATGCTATTAAAACCACATTTGAAAGTATGGGGAGAAAAAATAAAATTGTTTTTTTCCTGTCTCTGACTTTATTCTGTTGGTTTGATCCATAAGAAACTAAGGGCCATATCCTATTCAAGGTGATAAGTAGCTTGCAGATGCGAGCTACTTATCACCTTGCCATCGCGCGAGGATTACCGGCAAATCCTATTGCCCATATCCTTCGCGCGATGGCCGATCGTTAGGGAGCATTACTCAGGTGAAAGCCTGAGCGATGCTCCCTATTACCGGGCAATGTCCATCAGCACCACGGCCTCAGTCCCCACACATGCGCACTCGCCCGCTGAACATCGCCGCCATCTTCCGCCGCAGCATCTGGGGGTCTCCTTCAATAAGGAGACCCCCAGAGCTCCCCGTCGGGTCGCCGCACAGTTTAGAAGCCCCCGCACGGCTCTACAAAGGCTCCCCTGTCATACGTACTGCCGCCGATCACCCGACGCCTCTCGCCGCAAAATCCATCATGTAATTACAGTGTATCTAACACTGTAATTACTGTCCGCATAGAAGGAGCCCGGGCAAAGCATCTTAGAATCTGCAGCCGGGCTCCCCATTGGTCCGCTGTCTGAGCCATTTTATTGTATATCGCCCCCTATGCTGCTATTGCGGCCTCCTGGGAACGCGAACAATCACTCGCGTTCCCATGCCTGTCGGCCGGTGACGGCCAAACCGGAAGTGCTCGCCGGCGGGTCCTGGGACATCGGAGCGGAGCTGCGAGGGCACCGATCGGCTGCTGGGGGCTGAGGGAAGCCCCAGGTGAGTAAATCTCATTTTTTTCCGTTGGCTTAAGGATCACTTTAAAATGCCTTTTAACCTCCCTGGTGGTATATTAACCACTTAAGCCCGAAGGGTTGAAATTTTTTTACATCCGAGCAACTTTCACCCCCATTCATTTGCCAATAACTTTATCACTACTCATCACAATTAATTGATCTATATCTTGTTTTTTCCGCCACCAATTAGGCTTTCTGTGGGTGGTATATTTTGCTAAGAGCCACTTTACTGTAAATGCATTTTAACAGGAAGAATAAGAAAAAAATGGAAAAAAATCATTATTTCTCAGTTTTCAGCCATTATAGTTTTAAAATAATACATGCCTCCATAATTAAAACTCACGTATTGTATTTGCCCATATGCCCCGGGTATTTCACCGTTAAAATTATGTCCCTATCACAATGTATGGCGACAATATTTTATTTGGAAATAAAGGTGCATTTTTTCCATTTTGCGTCCATCACTGTTTAGAAGCCCATAATTTATTAAATCATATTGATATACTCCTTTGACATGAATATTTAAAAAGTTCAGACCCTTAGGTAACTATTTATGTTTTTTTTTTTTTTTTATTATTGTAATTTTTTTTTTTTAATTTAAACTTGTATGTGGGTATTTTTTGGTGTGGGAGGTAAACAGGGTTTTTTTAAATATATTTATAGGTTTATTCTTAAAACTTTTTTTTTTGGGGTGTAATTTGCTATTTGGCCACAAGATGGCCAGAATCAAAAAGTCCTGGGAGCGATCGATCTCGCTCCCAGGCAGAAGAAAGGAGACCAGAGCTCAGAAAAGCCGCAGCGTCTGAAGAGACGCTGTCGGCTTTTCTCCGGGGGGGTCCGATCAGCGAAAGGGATTTATAATCCCTTTCACTGATCGGTGGGCTAGCGGCCAGCAGCGGGGGCGCGCACGGGGGGCCCGCGGGCGCGCGCGCAACCCGCGGGAGTGCGCGCAGTCCAACTGGACGAGAAATCTCGTCCAGTTGGGCTTAAGTGGTTAAAAACCGCCAGGGGGCAGCGCTGCCGTTTCTTTGGGTTTTTTTTTTTAAGTCATGTAGCGAGCCTAGGGCTCGCTACATGATAGCCGCTGCTCAGCGGCATCCCCCCAGCCCCTCCGATCGCCTCCGGCGATAGGCGATCAGGAAATCGCGTTCAAAGAACGGGATTTCCTGGAGGGCTTCCCCCGTCGCCATGGCGATGGGGCGGGATGATGTCACCGACGTCATGGACGTCGTGACGTCTAAGGGAGTCCCGATCCACCCCTTAGCGCTGCCTGGCGCTGATAGGCCAGGCAGCGCAGGGGTCTAGGGGGCGGCTCTACGGCGGCGCGGATAGCGGCGATCGAGCGCGGGGCGGCGGCGATCGGTGTGCTGGCGCAGCTAGCAAAGTGCTAGCTGCGTCCAGCAAAAAAAAATTACGGAAATCGGCCCAGCGGGGCCTGAGAAAACCTCCTGCGCGGCTTACCCCGAACTACGTCACCACCAAGGAGGTTAATGGGGTTCTGTGGAGGGGTTAAATAAACAAAAACCGACACTTACCCTCCCCAAACACCCCCCCCCCCCACAACTGTCATGTCCCATGCCGTCCTCCTACGATCCTCGGTTCCCCGATGCCAGACCATACGGCGCTGCGATCTATGGCAGAGCTATACTGGGGACAGCTGTGTGACACGGCTGACGGCTGTCATCTCTGGAGGCAGGGAAGCGATCCGCTGTCATAGGCTGAAGCCTATGACAACCGATCACGCTGATTGGCTGGTGGCAGGAGGGAGGGTGATGATTTTAAAAACTAAATAAATAAATAGGCATTTTTATTAAAAAAAACACAAAATATTTATAAAAAAATAAATAAACATCCCTGCAGGGATAACAGCCCACCAACAGAAAGCTCTGTTGGTGGGCAGAAAAGGTGGGTGGAATCACTTGTGTGCTGAGATGTACTACCCTGCAGTGAGGCCTTAAAGCTGCAATGGCCTTAATTGTAAAACAAATAGCCTGGTCACTAGGGGGTGTAAGCCAAGGGTCCTCAAGTAGTTAAATAGATGATGAAATTTTATATCCTAGGAGAAAACGTAAGAGAAAATAATTGGATTGAGCCCAATGTGTTTTTACAAGCATATCCATATATTTTCATGCATGTTGTCATCTGCAAAAATGTGATTTATTTATTTTTATGCCCATTGACTTCAATGCATTTTGCAAAAAAAAATGGGTTTTCTCATGTCCATATATTGTTATACGTATTTTCACCTATTGGGAAAATATGTTTTCTAATGTCTTTTTGGGAACATTCTCACCTGTTCGGGAAAATATATAGTAAAACAAAAATGGCCAGTTATTTTTCAGACATGTCACTAGATGTAAATTATGTTTCCTTGCAAATATGGCAACAGTCCACCATTTGGTAGATGAGACATCCCCACAATTCTGTCTGCTTGAGTATTCCCCAAGGAAGTTACAAGTAATTTTCTATACCATCTAAAAAGCCTTTGGTGATCTGCAGTTAGTAATAGTTATATGGGTGTAGAGAATGCACATTTATACAGAATCACGAGATAACAATTATAGACACTCCAGTTAACACTTGCTGCCTTTAGGAAAGAGAAACATCTGAAACTTACACACTCAAATAGAAAGATAAACAGATAGGTGGTAGACTTGCTTCATAATATCTTGCTAAAATCTCTGAGTTATTATAGTTATTTTTAGTCTAAAAGGAAAAGGATAGGAATGTATATTAGATAAAAGTTTTGATGATCTGTGTTATGGTGCATTAGACTTACTAGTATTCACAAATTGGTTGCCATTATGTTTCTAAATGTAATCTACAGCAGGTGAAAGTATTGTCAGGTTGAAGCATTGAAGTCAAGTGCTAAGATTCACAGTATCACTTATCAGCTCTTTGATGTTAATTTTTTTGCTGAACTCATATCCAACTTTTTGATAAGAAGAAAAAATATGATATAGGGCCATCCATCAAACAGAGAAGCTAATATCAGCTTTCATTCGGAACATGATATCATTGAAAGGACTGAGGATGTGTAGCGATTACTGATGTTTATATGAATGGCATAGACATGTCTCTGCAAATGTGAACAATGCTATCACTTGTAATACAGGAAGGATTTGACTCTCAGGCCCTTATGCAATTTACTTTTTCTCCTACGTTTTCTCCTAGGTGATATTTATAACTTGTAATGCCTTGTAAACCACCAACAAGCAAGAGAATGCTCAAAATAATTTTGATAGCACTTTTTCACCAACTTGTAGGCATTTAATCAATTGTAAAATGCTTAAAAGTTATTTTAAAGAGAACATGCCTTTTCTTACTCTTGACACAACTGTGATAATCACCCCACTTAATCATTGAACTGTCGACTTATCCACCTCTCCTCCCATTTCTCTTTGCTTACCCTTTCTGCCACCCCCCCCCCCCATTCATATACATACACATACACACACCACATGCTGGCCAATTATCTCCCACAGATTATACATCAAGATTCTATCTCTTCCTTATAAAGCTCTCTACAATCAGGTTCCGCCTGCATGTGTTACAAGATACCAACAAGGGTACAAACAACACTTCTCTAATGACATATTTTCCCAACCACTCTAGTCACTGCCTCACATTCTCACATCACAGGATTTTGTCCCTGTTTCTACTCTTCTCTGGGACTCTTTTCACCGAGCCATAATCACTCACCCTCCTTTCTACCTTTAAAGTAAACTTAAAAACACAACTCTGCAGAAAACCATGTAATCTGACCTAGGACGCGCTGCCATTTAATGACCATCACCATGTTGTAAACTATACAGAACATGTTTGCATTTCACCTTCCCTTACCTCTTGTTTGTTATACCTTTTCCTTTAGATCAGGCATGTCCAAAGTCCGTTGCAGGGGCCAAATGCCTAGCATTTCTGGTGGCCCCCAAAGCTCTTTACAGTTGTTAATTCCATGTGGCCTGAAGACCATTGCTGTAGTGCCACATGCAGCAGTTACAGTCCCTGATTAGCAGCTACCACTGTGCTAACTGAACACAGTATATGGGTTATTTTCTTTGGAAATGTTTTATTTGACAAAATGTCATAGGCATAGTGTTCCTAATGTCAATCAGAAAAAAATGTGCTTATTTTGCTAGTTCAGCCCCCTAGCACTCTCAAGAATGGTGATATGGCCCTTGGGGTAAACACTCTGGACGCCCTTGCCTTTGATTGTAAACATGGTTATTTTTTCCTATTGTTTCTAGTACCCACTTCTTAATTTCAACCTTTATTTCAAACTTACTCAGAATGTATTAAGTTTGCTGCTCAATAATGAATTACCTGCATCTTACATTGTTTGTACACTATTGTATGTGTGTGTAATCTGTTCCACCTCTGTGTACAAACGTATTATCAATACCTCTTCTTTACGCAACTGTTTGTATTTCATACTGTAAAGTGTTGCTGAACATGGTTGTGCTATGTAAATTTATATTATAACTAGTGAATTGGGAAAGACAACAGAAAATAATATATATATATATATATATATATATATATATATATATATATATATATATATATATATATACACAGGTTTATATACAAGTATCAAATATTAGTTACCAAGTAAAACCAACAAGTTATATTATTAGGAAGAAAGGCCCTGTTATCAACTGAAATAGTCTGAACTCATATAAGTCTCAATACAGAGTATAGATACAGTGTAAGTAGGTATAAATGGTGAAAAACGGCAAGAGAGAGACATGGTCATAGATGAAGGAAAATTGTACAAAGAGGCCAAATTCCATTTAGGACTGTAGTGCCAGAGGAAGTGCTCTAAATAAAGATCTTTGGCATGGAGGGATTCAGTGAGGAATTTATCTTTGCTTATATCTACAGTATACTTAGTTTACTGAGATATACTTGAGGTCTAACTAGACTTAAGCTGAGTAAGTACTGCTATGGGGTATAGGTGCTGGTGGGGGACTCCCTACTTCATTCTTGTTGCTAATCTAAAGATAGCACTGGATGATTTGATTTTAAAAATACTGTAAATGGAGGTATTCCTGCAGCTGATCACTTTCAGTTCACTTTGCATGCAACAATCAAATTTGTACCAAAAGTAACTACGCAACCAAAATAGTAATAGCGTAATTTCCAAAAATGTAATAGAGGGAAGAGGCCGGGGGGGCAAATTTAAGCAAACAAAAAAACTGCCAAACTAGTCAAGTGATCTTGGCTAGCCGGCTTTCAGTTTCTGTACAAAATATCCTGATTTAGAGAAAGGAAGACTCTGTTCTTCCATGTGTCCGGTTACGTTGTAGATTTATTTTGTTTTGTTTCTGTCATGATTCACCAATTTAACATCCCATGCTACACTTGTGACATGTCATGAGGTACAGCAGATTACTGAAGTGAATGAGCAACAGAATGATTGTGTGATGTCAAAGCTCAGCATGGTTAGATTGCCTTATTAAGGATGGCATAATCAGAGTAAAGATTTCTTCAACTAATTTGTATTTGAGGTTAGCAGAGTTGTATTGGGCCAAAACTTGAGAAAGTGTAGATGGTTTGTTTTATTGGTATAGTGATTATTTCTATAAAGAGCTATTTTCCTTTAATTCTGGTGTGATGGCCCTTTTTGGTGGAAATATCCTGCTGGCACTCTAAGGTGTTTATTTCTTTTTTTTTCTTTGAGGTGGAGTCAGAACAAAAACTGTAGTATGATATCATCTGGTGCGTTATGAATGTGGTATTGTGGTACCTGAATCTGTCATTCATTTACTGTACACTAATTTGCTAACTTTGGTACATGCTGTGGTGTCCAAAATGTATTTTTTTTCATATATTATGATTAAATTGTTGAAGTGTGTGTTTTTTTTCCCCTCATTCCCTCTAAGTAAAATTTTTATAGTGCGGCAATTTCTGAATTAACTGCAAAAAAAAAAAGATAGACTTCAATGGGCAGGCAAATATTAAAACTGTTTCTGGTAACAAAAGTGATGGAAAAGTTGTTTAAAGGGGCCTAACACCTGGGTTGTGGCATGCCAAAGGTGGATCCATGGCAAAAGTCCCACCAAAAATGATGTAGTGGATGCAGAGTCGTGTTTTAATCTCTAAAGGGAAAAATCATAGTACATTCCTAAATTTGTGGAATTAAGTGCTTTAAAACATCTGGTGTGCGAACACATAAGGTAGTATAAAGGTTAGACCCGGTTCACACTGACAGACAAAACGCCACATTTAACACACTGCAAACAACCGCAAAGAGCTTTAGTGATAATGTCAGGCGAGCAAATCATTATTTTTACTAGTTGACACCTCCAGGACATTAAATGTTAGTCCTCTTGATGTCAATCTTTGTGTAGTGGTGTGTAGTGGCTGTCCTCTTACTTTCACGCTCTCCATCTACTGACTTCTCCTGACTGGAACCATAATTACTTCCTTTATTTCTGTTATCTGATATAATGTATGCTGTACATAGGTAGTCTAGATGTAACATAGTGTAGACATAAGAGGACCTGATTACCTTCAGCAGGAAGGTAATCACGAAGCTGTAACACAATGCAAGAATCTGTTTTGCTAAGATGTAACAAACTGTATCTGTATATCTGTTTACTGAATAAACCACTTGGAACTTGAAGATGCCTAAGAAAGTCTATCTCCTATAATGCTTACTGTGAGGAAAGTCGAGTAAGCTCACATTCTGTGAGGTGCGCCTCTAAGGGGATGCTGGTGCCGGAGTAAAGGTGATTTCTAACAGTTCTTGTGTGCACGTTCATAGAAGTGCAGGCGATAGCGATTTTCCAGCATCCATGGTCGGGCGGCGAAGGTAGATCAATGACAGTTAAGTGACCAAAAAAAAAGCCTTACACAGGGGGCAGTATAGGATACTAGATGCCAGTAGTGTTGGTGAAGGATTGTTGGGTTATGTAGTCGGTGCACTACTTTGACCACCACCAGACCTGTCTCCAACAGCTAACATGTGCACTGGACGCACAGAACTGCAATATAACAATAGCAAGAAAAAGAAGAACCACCCTTACAAGGGTGATTGCTTTTTCAAGTCGGTGCACTACTGAGACCAGCAAACCCTTAGAAGGGTGAACTACTGCACCTGTCTGCAACAGCTAAAGTGCACTGTGTGGACACACTGAACAGCAATATCACAATATCAAAACACAGCCTTTAGAATGGCTCTTGAGGTTATGTAGATTACAAATTGGTACTGTATCAGAAAAAAAACTCCACTGGGGACACAAAAGGCAGGTCTAACAAATGCTTTCCCTAATAGCAATACAGCTCTGTCCATAGTCTCCTTCGCAGCAGCCAGAGGCAAAGTGTAAAATTGCTGCTGTGCTGGCTTTCTGATAGGTGGGGGGGGGGGGGGCATTCCAGGTAGGAAGGATAGCTGATTGGCTGCCATGTGTCTGCTGACTCTGGGGTGAGGAGGTCAATTTTTGGCTTCATTATAATGTATGGGGGTGGGTCGAACAAGTCATATGTTTGCAAACAGGCACGAAAGCGAAAACATGTTGTTTGCCGGGAACTGTTAGCCGGCAAACAGTTCGGGCCATCTCTAGTCCCAACCAGGGTAAGAACCAATTTAATAGTCAGTGAAATCACCACAAATGCCTTGGTACATGTCCACCAGCCTGATTTGGTTCAGAAAAGTATTTCATTCTGATGCAACACAACAGTGCTCATTCCCAAAGGACATTAAGTAAGCTAAATTGAAGAAGATGGATCTACAAATACTACTCCCTGCTGGCTTTATGCTCTGCCATCTGTGTCAATGCAGATCCCAGAAAGTGATCACATGACAAAGGGAGCCATTGAAATCCTATAGCTTTTTTATTCTTTTTTTATGTATTAATGGAAACAGCCAAGGCTTGTGATTAGGTAAGTAAAGCTGTACAGTTGGCACCCTCACGATCAGTTTTATTTTCTTAGAAATGCAAAGGAACCAGTGCTCAACCAATCGTGACTTTTTCACAAGATGATTTCCATTAATTTCAAGCAGGATACATGTACCAGTACCGGCACAATGTTTTGGGCTAGTTCGTCCTTTATCAAATGCACATGATAAAGGGTGATCCAGCCCAAAACGTCGTTCCAGTGCTGCTACATGCATCCTGCTTGAAATTAATGGAAATCATCTTGTGAGGACATCACAAATGGTTGAGCTCTGGTTAATTTGCATTTCTTGGATTCCCTAGGGAGTGGTGTACTCCTTACCATCTGGTGGCTCCAGAATATACAGACAGGGGCCTGTAGGTGTACCTGCATTCTGCCAGTTTTATTTTCTTAACATCAGTTCAAGGTAATTAAGAGTAAACCTGAAACTCTAAAAAGCAGCACATGTCACATAATACTTACCTTGGTAGAGGGAAGCCTCTGGACCCTGTAGAGTCTTCCTCCTTACTTGAGACCACTGATCTGGCCCTGGGTCCACTAGAGGTTTGAGGCTATGCTCCCTTCCATGAATAAACCTGGCACGGAGTCGCTTGGGCTAAGAGTCATTTAGGCTTGTAGTAAAAAGCCAAGCCTGAGAGGCTCTGTGCTAGTGCTGCAGGCACAAAGTGTTCTGCACAGTGCTGCTGCGCTTGTTCACTGATGAGCAGTGTGTGCAGCCTCCCTCCTGTCCAAGCCCTTGTCGCTGAGGTTCTGGGTGTCCCAGACTCCCAGTGCTGGATCGGTGGAGACGAGGGGGATGGGGGAAGCCTCCTGGTTATCCAGAGGCTTCCCTCAACTGAGGTAAGTATATAAATGGGGTACTTTTTCCCTTCAGGTACACTTTAATGTATGATTAAACAGACATAAAATCTTATACAAAATGGTTAATGCATAGTTTATGTATTTTCTATGTAGGTATCTGCAAAGCATATTTTGTCCTTACTCATATAATGAGTTGTATTGTGTTTACAATTCTGAAGAAATAAAATCACAGCAGTGTACTTTGATATATCACAGACGTTTACTGCCATCCTCTGAGATCACACAACATTTCTTGGCTTTCCTTCAGGTCATACAGAAGTTTTTATTGCACCTGTCCTTTTTCTGTTGTTGGCTAGAGCTATTTTATATAGCACTGAGAATATCCGCCAATATTTTTAATGTGGTTACTCTAAAAACAGGGTTACTTAAAATTCTGTGAGTCCCCTAGCAATGTCAGGACTGAGCATATGTAATGAATCTAATTCACAGAAAGAATGTAGTGCAAATTGTAGTTTTTAAAAAGGCATCCAGGACTTATGAAGAGAAACAGGCAAAAAAACATTTTCAAACTGCCCAGGAAATCTCTGTTGTTATCCAAGACCCTGACAGTCTAGGTCACTCCCCATCCCAAAAGATTATACAGTCTATTAACAAGGTATACATCTAAAAAGGCCACTGCAATAATTTGGGCGCAGGCGATGCAATTATGTAAAAAAGGCGCCAGGAAAAAAGGGCGCGAGGGATTGCCGCTAGCAGAATATCTGAATTACCAATATTCTATGACTTAATTCCAATAGTATCATATAGGTAATCTTTACCGAAGGGCTTCTGCAACTTTTTTCCCTGTGCCAGCTGGAGTTAGCCACTAGTAGAATATGGTTAAATTACCAATATTTAAGTATTGGGAGGTGGTAATTTTTACAGCTATTTTATTATCGCAAAACCTAACCCTATTCTCACCTGAACCCTCCCTCTACTGATGCCTAACCTTAACTGACCCCTTGATGCAAAATCCACCAATATTTAGCGCTAAACACATTTTAACACTAAATGTAACCCTATTATCCCACTTACCCTCGCTCTATCATACCCAACACTAACGTGCATCCTGCATCCCCCCTCCTGGACCACAATTTCCACTGCTATCACTGCCGCCTTTGCTGTTACATTTGTCCTGTCTTACGCTATTTATCAAGTGTGGGCCGCCTATTTATCGGGCATCCGCAGAGCCAAAATGACCCTCTGGTCAACAATTTAGCAGCAATTAGCATACTGTAAATAACATTGCACTTTATGTAGCGCCCATTTTACCACAGCGCAGCCAGTGCCTAAATTACCTGGTTCAATTAGCAAGTCCCAGTAAAGGACTGGTTGAGGAAGAAAACATCTATTACAATGAATACTATAAAGTGAAACAAATATAAAACCAACATACAAGTTGCAGGCTTATGGCTGCTTCTTGTCTTGCTTCAATGTTATCTTTCTCCTCTCTGAAATTACTTTTATATTACACGCATGAAGTGAGACATAAATCTGAGTGACAAATTATGGCCGTCCCATCCTGCCTCAGTAAGTTGCTCCCATTGGCTCAATATTGCCATCTTTAGCCATATGATATTAATGACAGGATTAGTACAGCATTGAGAGAGAGAGAGAATTATAGCCCAGGGCTTCATGTGTGGAAAATATCTGTGCTTGTTGCTAATAAAAATAAATACATTATGGTTTCATTTGGAAATCAGCATTGTGAAAATGATAGCTGGAAGCAGGATCAAAATGTAAGAAGAACTAGAAGTCTTTCTCACATACAAGTAGAACACAGACATCCTGTAACCAAATGCAATCAGATATTGAAAACATGAATAAAAATGTCAACAGGTCACAGCAGTGGTGTAGCAATAGGGAATGCAGAGGTAGTGACTGCACCGGGGCCCCTGGACCAGAGGGGCCCATCAAGGGCCCTCCAACTGCAGTATTCACTCTTCATTGGTTCTGTACTGGTAATACTCACTTCTATATGTGCTTTTAATAGTGGTAATAATTAGCAAACTGTTCTCCTCCTGCTGCTTCTATATCTCTGTCACTGCAGCTGTTTTGGCAGATTTTGGTGCTCCATATCAATTGCTTTAAAGGGGCCCAATGTAAAACTTGCACAGGAGCCCCTAGCTACTTAGCTATTAGCTATAGCTCTGGGCCACAGTAATGGAAACTGACAGCTATCAAAATCCTTATTATTGTTTAGTATAATAGTACAAGCATCAGGGGAGGACTGGCCAGGGGTGTGGGGGGGGGGATTTCCCTGCAAGCCTGCCTCTCATTTAATGATTTAGGGCGGGTACAGTGTCTGGGTGCATTTGGTTTTTTTTATAAGGCAATGTGAACCACTAGGCTGACTGAGGGAAATAAACGTCCAATTACAGAGCAATTCGAGGGAGGGCAAGCTGGTAAATATAAACAGCTTGATACAGAGCAGAGGCTTGCCTGCAGGGCCTGTGGTAACAAATCTGTCTGGTCTCTCACCATTGTTAACTGCATGTGCACAGCTACATAAGTTATTGTCTATGTTGAAAAGTTTTTGACAGTCCCTAGACTCCAGAAGGGCTGCTTGCAGACAGTCCCTAGACTCCAGGAGGGTTGCTGGCAGACAGTTTATGAACTACAGGAGGGATGCTGGCAGACAATACCTAGACTCCAGAAGGGCTGCTTGCAGACAGTCCCTAAACTCCAGAAGGGCTACTTGCAGACAGTCCCTAAACTCCAGAAGGGCTGCTTGCAGACAGTCCCTAGACTCCAGAAGGGCTGCTTGCAGACAGTCCCTAGACTCCACGAGGGCTGCTGGCAGACAGTCCCTAGACTCCAGGAGGGCTGCTGGCAGACAGTCCCTAGACTCCAAAAGGGCTGCTTGCAGACAGTCACTAGACTGTGACTACTCTCTTATAGCGCATGATGCACGCGTGTTATGTTATTTGGGCTTGGGCTGCTGTGAAAACGCGCCTCTCGTTTGTTTTCCCCTCAGGCCAAAAGGTCCCAGTCTTACTCCTCCCCAGACAAGCATTTAACTTAGTACATACATGTTTTATGTATGCAATGCATTTATACATTATTGCACTATATTCTTTTGGCTGTTTAGGTGTGGACTCTCTATTTACTACATTTCATTAGTTCTGTAGATTCACTTAATTTTTCAGCTTAAACGTTTATGGCAATCGTTTTTCTATCCAATTTTTAAAACATTGTGTTGGTACAAGTCTTGCTGAGCCCTAACCCCACTCTACACACATAAACACATAAACACACCAACATGCACAAAATGTGGTCCCTGTATCTCTCTCATGAAATGGTAGCTATAGAAACAGAGAGAACAAGTCTTCCATCCTGTTCTTTGATGAAAATGAATGTGGGCAGTCTCTGGAGTCTATATGGCTAACATTACAGGATTTAAGATTTCATCCTCATTTAATGCCTGTTGTTCCTTTCATTGACACCTGTAATCCACATAGATAATCAGATTAGAGCTGTCAGTTTTCTAGAGGGGAACAAAACAGCCTGACTGAAACACAGATGGCTAGCATATGCTTCCTATTAATACAGATATATGTTTCATTCAATATTGCAAAGTAAATGAGGTGTTATATGAATTAAAAATACTATATAGTTTCTTAAAGTAACTATTTCAGTCTCTCACACTGAGTGAAGTTGTGTTATTTGTGTGAAACAAGCCATATGTGCTTAATTTGCCAGGATTTATACTTAAAGTGAACTTGACGCAAGTAAACCCGTTTCAGGTTAGATATTCACCTATGTAAAGAGAAGGCTCTGGATACTGTAGAGCCTTCCTAATCCTCTCTCCATCACCTCTTTCTGCCCTCAGAACTATCCCCGAGTGCTTCTGAAGGTGCATCTATACTGAGTGTGCACGAGTCTGGGCTTGCGCATGTACAGCATGGATCCGATCATCTTTGGAAATAATCAGGGATGCAAGTACTTTTGAAGCCTGCACAAGGAGTGTAAAGAGGTATTCCACCTGCAAGTCAAATAACTTCAATGGGGGACAGCAATGAGACAATGGGATTGAGGCTCTTTGAGATTCTTGAACATTTCCTTCAGGGGCGTAACTAGAGGGGAGCAGCCCCTGAAATCGCAGGGCCACCCAGAGCTGTTTTGGGGCTCAGACTAGTGTTGGGCGAACAGTGTTCGCCACTGTTCAGGTTCGCCCGGATTTCGGGCTGTTCGAGTTCGATTCGGGCTTCGCCGGACACCTCGTGGTGTTCGGTCATGTGTTCGACCATGCGGTCGAACGTATGTTCGGCCTGACAGCGCATGGCCGAACGTTCCCCGAACGTTTGGTTCGCGCTGTGATTGGCCGAGCGGGTCACGTGGTTCGGGCACGAACACGCGGCTCGCGCTGTGATTGGCCGAGCGGGTCACGTGGTTCGGGTAAATAAATACCCGAACCGCGTCATTTCTCCGACACTTGCGTTTGGGTTTAGCTTTGGGTAGGCAGGCAGGTTAGACTCTCTCTCACCAGCTAGGCTAGCCAGGGCCCCCCAGCCTCCTATACTATATTTGCCACTGCACTGTAGTGCCAGTCAGCTCAGCGTGCGTTTACTGCTGGGATCAGTAGTACTTCCGTCCATCACCAGTATATATAATAGTATATAGCATTTTCTTCTATTGCCACTGTACTGCCGGTCAGCGTGTACTGCTGGGATCAGTAGTACATCCGTTCATCACCAGTGTATAATATAGTATATAGCACTGTCTTCTATTGCCACTGTACTGCTGGGATTAGTAGTACTTCCGTCCATCACCAGTGTATAACATAGTATATAGCACTGTCTTCTATTGCCACTGTACTGCTGGGATCAGTAGTACTTCCGTCCATCACCAGTGTATAACATAGTATATAGCATTGTCTTCTATTGCCACTGTACTGCCAGTCAGTTTGTACTGCTGGGATCAGTAGTACTTCCGTCCATCACCAGTGTATAATATAGTATATAGCACTGTCTTCTATTGCCACTGTACTGCTGGGATCAGTAGTACTTCCGTCCATCACCAGTGTATAACATAGTATATAGCATTGTCTTCTATTGCCACTGTACTGCTGGGATCAGTAGTACTTCCGTCCATCACCAGTGTATAACATAGTATATAGCATTGTCTTCTATTGCCACTGTACTGCCAGTCAGCTTGTACTGCTGGGATCAGTAGTACTTCCGTCCATCACCAGTGTATAACATAGTATATAGCATTGTCTTCTATTGCCACTGTACTGCCATTCAGCTTGTACTGCTGGGATCAGTAGTACTTCCGTCCATCACCAGTGTATAACATAGTATATAGCATTGTCTTCTATTGCCACTGTACTGCCAGTCAGCTTGTACTGCTGGGATCAGTAGTACTTCCGTCCATCACCAGTGTATAATATAGTATATAGCATTGTCTTCTATTGCCACTGTACTGCCAGTCAGCTTGTACTGCTGGGATCAGTAGTACTTCCGTCCATCACCAGTGTATAACATAGTATATAGCATTGTCTTCTATTGCCACTGTACTGCCAGTCAGCTTGTACTGCTGGGATCAGTAGTACTTCCGTCCATCACCAGTGTATAATATAGTATATAGCATTGTCTTCTATTGCCACTGTACTGCTGGGATCAGTAGTACTTCCGTCCATCACCAGTTTATAACATACTATATAGCATTGTCTATTGCCACTGTACTGCCAGTCAGTGTGCGTGTACTGCTGGGATCAGTACAACCATAATGAAGAAATCCAGTGAAAGAGGGAGGGGCAAGGGAAGAGGTGTTTCCCCTGATGGTTCACGTAGAGGCCGCAGTGGAGCACCTAAGAAAACCCACTCAATACCACCCATGTGTGCCAGACAAACAACCCCTTACTGATCCACAAGAGCAGGAACGGATAATGAATTGGATGACCTCTCAAGCGTCCAGCAGCAGGTTAAGCAGCAGCAGCACCAGCACATCCTTGTTGTCACGCACGAGGTCCTCTGCCAGTTACAAGGAGCCAGTGGGCACAACGGTGACACAACCAGCAGCTACACCATGCACACAATGGCCGAATAACCAGTCCGAACAATTATTTCCGGACACAATGGCATCTTCGGAGGAGCTATTCCCACTCCTACCCCCACAAACAATGGAACAGCCAGAAATGTTGTGCCCGGATTCACAACCATTGTGCGAGGTAAATGCACCACGCACTGAAATGCAAGGCGAGGACGAAGACACCCAAATCCCTGAGCAATGTGCGCAGGAATTTGAATTGCAGGAGGTCGAACAAGAACATCTTGAAGACATGGGAGTGAGGTGCGCAGAGGGGGTTCTGGGGAGCTGTAGTCCACTGCACACACACACAGTCACAGATGAGGAGATGGAAGAGGAGGGTTTGGACGATGTGGACACAGACCCTGATTATCGAGTACAACCTCGCTGTCGGGATAGCAGCAGTACAGATGAGTCTGCTGCAGAACCCACTGCTGCAAGAGTTCGCCATGTGCCACAAAGTAGGCGGGGGCGGGGTATTTCGGACACAACAGGCATAGCCGTAGAAGTGAGACGCCAAAGAGGCACGAAAGAAACTCTCCAGCAAAGCAGGAGCTCAAAAGTATGGGCTTTCTTCGACGACTGCAGGGAGGATGTTACCATGGTGATTTGCAAGGTGTGCAGGACCCGACTGAGCAGGGGGAAAAATATCAACAACCTCTCCACCACCAGCATGCGCCGCCACGTGGTAGCCAAACATAGCACTCTGTAGTCAAACACGCAAGGCCAGGGTAGCGGCTCGCTTCCAGCCCCCACTGCCTCCGTTGTCACCAGACCCTCCTCAGCAGCAGCCCAGCCATTACGTGGTACACAAACATCCGTAGTAGACGACGATGTCAGTTTCCACAACAGTCCTCTTGACGTTTCCCAGTCTTCAACGACCACGACAACAACAACCAACTGTCCTTCGGTGTGCGATCCTACGGTTCAGTTGTCTGTCCTGGAGATGTTAGAGCGCAAGAGAAAATTGCCAGCAAATGACCCCCGGGCCGGGGCACTAACAGCCAGCATAGCCAAGTTTGTGGCCTGCGAAATGCTGCCATATCGCGTGGTGGAGACAAACAGCTTCAAGCGCATGATGGCGCTGGCCATCCCACGTTACGTGGTTCCCAGCCGATACTATTTTGCGCGGTCTGCAGTGCCAGCGTTACATGAGCACGTGGTTAGCAAAATAACCAGAAGCTTGAAAAATGCCGTTGCCTGCAAGGTTCACCTCACCACAGACACCTGGACGAGTGCCTTTGGCCAGGGTCGATACATCTCCCTGACGGCGGACTGGGTGAACCTTGTGGAGCCTGGCAGCGACTCCTCACCAGCTACGGCGCGGGTGTTGCCCACGCCGCAAACTGCTGGACCGGCATCCCTCAGAGATAACAGCAGCACCTACCTCGACTCTGACTCCTTCTCCTCCAACGCCTCTCAAAGCGGTACCTCATCCGGCATCGGTAACCCAGCAATAGGGTCGTGGAAGCAGTGCAGCACAGCTGTTGCCATGCGTCAGCAAGCCTTACTGAAGCTGATCTGCCTTGGAGATAAGCAGCACACAGGTGAAGAAATTTGGAAGGGAATCAAGGAACAGACCGATTTGTGGCTGGCACCGCTGGACCTGAAACCAGGCATGGTTGTGTGTGACAATGGGAGCAATCTCATTCGCGCTTTAAAGTTGGCTAAGCTGAGACACATCCCTTGCCTGGCACACGTTATGAACCTAGTTGTTCAGCGGTTCCTGAGGACATACCCAGGCGTGGCCGATCTTCTGCTGAAGGTGCGACGAGTGGCCAAATATTTCCGAAAGTCCAGTACCGCTTCGGAGGGACTCACCAAGATGCAGGTGCGGTTCAATCTACCGAACCATCGCTTGGTGTGTGACGTACCCACGAGCTGGAATTCGACGCTGCACATGCTAGCACGCTTTTGCGAGCAGAAGAGTGCAGTGGTCCAGTACATGACGACGCAGTACCGAGGCGCATCCAGACAGCTACCAAGCTTCTTTGGATCTGATTGGGCCACCATGTTGGACCTCTGCCAAGTCCTCCAAAATTTTGAGCAATCCACGTTGCTTGTGAGCGGTGACAACTCTTCACTCAGCATTACGATACCACTGCTGTGTTTGCTGAAAAAAATCAATGCTGCAGATCAAGGAAGCCGCAGTCAGGATGCAAGTGGGGGAATCTCAAGAGGACAACGATCAGCGTGGTGATGATACCAACATCAGGCAATCTGCCTCAGGAAACGCTGGTCCTCCCGCCAGCTATGCTGAAGAAGAGGACGAGGAACAGCTGGAGTTGGAGCAGGACTTGGACGCCCCCACTGCCGAGGGACAGAGCGGTGCACGTTGGACTTCCATGATTCAGCGGGAATTGACAGCAGAAGAAGACGAGGAAGAAGGTGGGCGATGGCGTGATGCTGGTGATGATGATGAGGGTGCGTCAAGCTCAGAAGAACATGATGAGGATTCTGTTAGGACTGTGGCAGACATGGCTCAATTCATGCTAGACTGCATCGAACGCGACCCGCGCGTTGTTCGAATTCTGGACGACGTGGATTACTGGGTTTATACCCTTCTGGATCCATGGTACAAAGACAATGTTCCCAAACTCATTGGAGAAACTGTCAGACAGGTCAAAATGGAAGAATAACAGCAGGCCCTTGTGGAGACATTAGAGAGGAGATTGACATCCTCCTCCTCTAGCCAGTTCCACGCCCACAGACTGACTTCCGCAAACCCAGGACGAGGAGGGGAACAAAGAACGCAAGCTGCAGCTAGTGCCCACAAGGGAATGGTATCGGCAGTGTCCTTGAAGTGGCAAAATTTTCTGACACCCATGCAGCAGCCCACAGAACAGCAATCGCCCAGTTCCACCTACAACACCGCTCGCCTGCAGAAGATGGTCAAGGACTACATGTCAGATGGCGTAGCCGTGTTGAACAATCCATCTGCACCCTTCAACTATTGGGTCTCTAAGCTACACACCTGGCACGAACTGGCAATGTACGCAATAGAGGTGCTGGCTTGCCCGGCAGCCAGCGTTATGCCGGAACGCTGTTTCAGTGCTGCCGGAGGCATCGTCACAGATCGGCGTATCCGCCTCTCCACAGAAAATGCAGACCGTCTGACTCAAATTAAAATGAATCAATCCTGGATTGGAAACGACTACGCAACACTCCCGGACCCCAACCAAGTAACATGAACAGTGAACATCTGTGATGGGTTAGCGTTTCCTGTCCCTGTTTATTGAACCTCTCATCTGTATTACATTTATGACTGCATGGCAGCAAAATGCATTGCTATCCGCACGCTTCTTGTCCTCATGCAAGGCCTGGGTTGTTGTGTCTCAAAGCGTGGCCTTCTCCTCCTGCACCTCCTCCTGTTCCATCACGTGTGCTGCTGCTGGGTTAGCGTTGCCGGTCCCTTTTTACGGAACCTCTTATCTGTATTACATTTATGACTGCATGGCGGCAAAATGCATTGCTATCCGCACGCTTCTTGTCCTCATGCAAGGCCTGGGTTGTTGTGTCTCAAAGCGTGGCCTTCTCCTCCTGCGCCTCCTCCTGTTCCATCACGTGTGCTGCTGCTGGGTTAGCGTTGCTGGTCCCTTTTTACGGAACCTCTTATCTGTATTACATTTATGACTGCATGGCGACAAAATGCATTGCTATCCGCATGCTTCTTGTCCTCATGCAAGGCCTGGGTTGTTGTGTCTCAAAGCGTGGCCTTCTCCTCCTGCACCTCCTCCTGTTCCATCACGTGTGCTGCTGCTGGGTTAGCGTTGCCGGTCCCTTTTTATGGAACCTCTTATCTGTATTACATTTATGACTGCATAGCGGCAAAATGCATTGCTATCCGCACGCTTCTTGTCCTCATGCAAGGCCTGGGTTGTTGTGTCTCAAAGCGTGGCCTTCTCCTCCTGCGCCTCCTCCTGTTCCATCACATGTGCTGCTGTTGGGTTAGCGTTGCCGGTCCCTTTTTACGGAACCTCTTATCTGTATTACATTTATGACTGCATGGCGGCAAAGTGCATTGCTATCCGCACGCTTCTTGTCCTCATGCAAGGCCTGGGTTGTTGTGTCTCAAAGCGTGGCCTTCTCCTCCTGCGCCTCCTCCTGTTCCATCACGTGTGCTGCTGGTGGGTTAGCGTTGCCGGTCCCTTTTTATGGAACCTCTTATCTGTATTACATTTATGACTGCATGGCGACAAAATGCATTGCTATCCGCGCGCTTCTTGTCCTCATGCAAGGCCTGGGTTGTTGTGTCTCAAAGCGTGGCCTTCTCCTCCTGCGCCTCCTCCTGTTCCATCACGTGTGCTGCTGCTGGGTTAGCGTTGCCGGTCCCTTTTTACGGAACCTCTTATCTGTATTACATTTATGACTGCATGGCGGCAAAATGCATTGCTATCCGCACGCTTCTTGTCCTCATGCAAGGCCTGGGTTGTTGTGTCTCAAAGCGTGGCCTTCTCCTCCTGCACCTCCTCCTGTTCCATCACGTGTGCTGCTGCTGGGTTAGCGTTGCCGGTCCCTTTTTACGGAACCTCTTATCTGTATTACATTTATGACTGCATGGCGGCAAAATGCATTGCTATCCGCACGCTTCTTGTCCTCATGCAAGGCCTGGGTTGTTGTGTCTCAAAGCGTGGCCTTCTCCTCCTGCGCCGCCCTTCTCCTGTTCCATCACGTGTGCTGCTGCTGGATTAGCGTTACCGGTCCCTTTTCCTGGAACCTCTTATCTGTATTACATTTATGACTGCATGGCGACAAAAAGCATGTTACCTGTGCAAAGAAAAATGACATTTTCTGCATTTAAAAGACAGTTTTTCCTTTGAAACTTTACAATCAATTTTCTCAAAAACTATAAGCTCTTTTTCAAATATTTTTTTTCCTCTTGTACCCACTCCCAAGGTGCACATACCCTGCAAATTTGGGGTATGTAGCATGTAAGGAAGCTTTACAAAGCACGAAAGTTCGGGTCCCCCTTGACTTCCATTATGTTCGGAGTTCGGCGCGAACGCCCGAACATCGCGGCCATGTTCGGCGAACGTTCGCGAACCCGAACATCCAGGTGTTCGCCCAACACTAGCTCAGACTACTAACCTTTCCTTCCCCCGATACAGGGGACTATACATCAGATCAGGTGTTTTTGTGACCACACTTGTTATGGTTGTGAATCATGATGACCACACTTGTGTTATGACCCTTGTGAAGTGGGCCCCAAAGGAAGGGGTGTGAATGTTGGGGGGGGGCATCAAAGTTTCACTTGGGGGACCCATGAATTGTAGTTATGCCACTGCTTTTCTTTAAAGTAAGCCAGAGACTAACTAATAGATTGAAGCAATACTTACCGGAGGCTCCCTTCAGCCCCATAAACACGCGTGAGTCCCACGCCGTCCTCACGCGGTCTGACGTTCAACCGCAATCAGGCCCGGTAACTGGCTCAGTCGCATCAGTCTGTGTCTACTGCACATGCATGGGAGGTCCGCACATGCGTAGAAGACCCAGACTGGACCCACTGAGCCTGGGGCTGATTGCGGCTAAACGGCAGACAGCGGGGGACTCCTCACACGTGTTTATGGGGCTAGAGGGAGCATCGGGTAAGTATCAATTCAATCTATTAGTTAGTCTCTAGTACACTTTAAAGGACAACTGAAGTGAGCGGGATATAGAGGCTGCCATATTTATTTCCTTTCAAGCAATACTTGTTGCCTGGCTATCCTGCTGATCCTTTGCCTCTCATACTTTTAGCCACAGACCCTTAACAAGCATGCAGCAGATAAGGTGTTTCTGACATTATTGTCAGATCTGGCAAGATTAGCTGCATGGTTGTTTCTGGTGTGATTCTGATGCTACTGCAGCCAAATAGCCAACAGGCCTGCCAGGCCACTGGTATTTTTTAAAAGGAAATAAATATGGCAGCCTCCATATTCTCCTCACTGCAGTTGTTCTTTAACTACTTGCCGACTGCTCCACGCCAATTGGCGTGAGCAGTGCGGCAGCCCCAGGACCGCTCCACGCCGATTGGCGTGAACAGCCATCTTTGGGGCTAGCAGGCGATCGTGCTCAACTCCTGCTTGCTCGGAGACTGTTAGCCAGCGAAACCGCCGTCTATTAGGGTAGTACAGCTCTGCGATCTAAGGCAGAGCTGTACTGGGGACAGCCGTGTGACACAGTTGTCTCCCTGGAACACCAGAGAGCGATCGGCTCTCATAGGCAGAAGCCGGGATTGGCCAGCTGCGGGGAGGGGAAAAAATAATTAAAGAAATAGTATTTTTTTTATTAAAAAAATAATAACAATAATATTTGTATAAAAAAATAAACATGGGGGAGCGATCAGACCCCACCAGCAAAGAGCTCTGTTGGTGGGGAGAAAAGGGGGGGAATTACTTGTGTGCTGAGTTGTGCAGCCCTGCAGCTTGGCCTTAAAGCTGCAGTGGCCTATTTAACAAAAAAAGGCCTGGTCTTTAGGGGGGTTTAACACTGCAGTCCTCAAGTGGTTAAATAGGTGATTAACTTTTTATCTGGCCTGCTTCAGGTTCACTTTAACTTCAGAGCAGTGTGAGGGTAGGAACCCACTGGGGCATTTTTGGAAGCGTTTTGTGATTGCTGGCGATTCCCAAAAACAATTTGCCAATGTAAGTGAGTGAGGGGGAACCTATTAGTAGGATTGTGATTAGGGGAAATCGCAATCGCAGGACATGCAGCATTTTGAGCACATTTGCGCTTAATGTAAAGTATATAAGTACCGTATAAATTGCTTATCAAAGCAATTATACAGCGCTTTGGGGGATGAGCTAATGTGAATCGGGGTGGACCATCTATTCAAGTAGCTGCCTAATTTTCTTGAAGCTAAAAAACTACTCCATGCCAGCATTCTTGTTCAAACATTGCTATGCACTCTTTCAGCCTTTTTCCTACTTTTAGTTCTCAGCATGTACTCCTGAAAGCATTATACCATTTTTGGAAAAATTAGACATACATTTCCTGCCTGATTATCTTGAATGTGACAAAGATTGTTTTGGAACTGAGAACTCTGAGGCTGTTTTAAAGTGAGTTGTAAACTGTGTATAGATTACCACTAGATACTGGAGCTTATTGCATGTTTACGCCATTATAACAATGCACATTTTGGTTCTTTCTAAACAATTTAGGTTTTTCCTGTGGAAGGGGGGGGGGGGCATAAACTTAAGGTGGCTTCTAACAAATAGAAGATAGGTTGGGTAGGGAGGGAAAGGATAACCAAAATGTTTAACACAATGTATCTCATAAATTATCTAAAATTACTTAATGGTCACCTTAACTTAAAAGCAGATATAATTCTTGTGATAAACAGATAACGGCCCATATGCAATTAACTTTTTCTCCAGAATTTTCTCCTAGGAGATAATTTTTCATCTTGTATTTAAAAAAAATTTCAGCATTTTGCAGTTAGAAAGGAACCGTAAACGAGTTGCAAAACTACTATCAAAATTATTTTGAGTATGTTCTTGCTTTCTGGTGATTTAAAATGAATTTTATTTTTAAGTTGTGAAAAAATCACATAGAAGAAAACTCAAGTGAAAAGGTGAACTGCGGAGTGATAAATCATGAGTCAGTTAAGGCACTACTTACAGAAATGGATAAAGAGAGATAATGAATGTGATAAAACAAATAAGGAGTTGTAATAACTAAATTATGGTAAATTTTAGATTGTACTGACTACAGCATTGAACCACTAGGAATCCCAAGTGGGAAATTGAGATATGCTTATGTTGGTGTTTGAATCGCTAAGGGATACATGAGGTGAATAAACTAATAGCAGATTTACTTACCTGGGCTTCCTCCAGCCCCTAAAAGCCTAAGCATCCCTTGCCATTGCTCCGTTCTCTGCCAGTCTCCTGGTCCCCTCCATGGTGGCCTTCTGTGCATGCACAAGCGAGTGAATGGCCAGGAGCATTCTGTGCAGGCGTAGAAGCACTGTACCTGGGCATAACACTCCCAGCCATGGGACCGTGACCATGAGCTTTGCGACCGTATGCTCACGCATGCGCAAAAGCCTCCGGCTGGGTCGGAAGCCCCAGATAAGTAAATCTGCTATTAGTTTATTCACTTCATGCATCCTTTAAATGACAAGTATATGATGGGACAGAAAGGCAGTAAGATAGAATAAATACAGATAAAGAATAGTAGAAATACAGATTAAGAATACAAATGATGAACTTATGATGAAAAATTGATGATGGAATTACTACACATAACTAACAGGATTTACAGAGGGAAAACATATTTATTTATGAAAAAAAAAGTTTTGGTGGGAAAATATACATATATTTAAAAAATCTTAATTTCATTAAAGTATTTAATGGTGTGGGTGTTTTTTAACACACAGGACTTCTATGGTGAATAGGAGGGGAGTTATAAATAAGCCTTATTTATATATTTTCCCGGGTGAAGGTGGATTAACACTTAAGGTGGCCACACACACACACCACACATGATACAATAAAATGATCCGATTTTTCAGCAATTTGATAAATATGATCAGTTCTTCTGAAAAAATCGAAAGCTTTTTTTTCACTCGGCTGAAAAATCAGATTTCCTGGGGTTTTTTTTCGATGGTCCATCCACAATGCTGAAAATTTTTCTTAACTCTGTGACTCTCTTGCAACTGGCAGAGTCCCAGTGGATTGGCGTACAGCCCACGTTTTCCCATTATATAAGAAGGGCAAAAAATCAGATCCAGGAAATTATAGACCTGTAAGCTTAACATCAGTTGTATGCAAACTATTTGAGGGGTTACTAAGAGATACTATACATGACTTCATAGTAGAAAATAATCTTATTTCTCAGCATCAACATGGGTTTACTAAAGACAGGTCCTGTTTGACTAACATGCTCAGCTTTTATGAGGTAGTGAATGCTAATATGGATATTGGGAATGCTGTAGATGTGATATACTTAACTTTGCAAAGGCCTTCGACACTGTTCCCCACAAAAGTCTGGTGCAAAAGTTGAGGATGCAAGGACTGGGGAAGAGTCTGTGTTCATGGATAGGGAACTGGCTAATGGACAGAAAACAAAGAGTTGTGGTCAATGGATCGTACTCAAAATGGGAGACTGTTAGCAGTGGGGTCCCACAGGGGTCTGTTCTGGGTCCAGTGCTCTTTAATTTATTTATTAATGACCTAGTAGATGCAGTAGTGAGCAATGTTGCTATTTTTGCAGATACAAAATTGTGCAGAATCATCAACTCTCAGGAAGATAGTGTCATATTGCAACAGGATCTGGATAGGATGGCTATATGGGCACATACATGGCAGATGAAATTCAATGTTGACAAATGTAAAGTCATGCATTTTGGACGTACTAATGGTCTAGCACCATAAAAAATAAATGGGATACAGTTGGGGACATCAAACTTGGAGAAGGACTTAGGAGTACTCATTGACAACAAGTTAAATAATCGTACTCAATGCCAAGCCGCTGTAGCTAAAGCTAACAAAATTTTGGGATGCATTAAAAGGGAAATAAAAACTCGAGATGCTAGCATAATATTGCCCCTGTTTAACTCTCTAGTAAGGCCACATCTGGAATATGGAATTCAGTTCTGGGCACCACATTACAAAAAAGATATTGCAGTTTTAGAGCAGGTGCAGAGACGAGCAACAAAATTGATACGTGGGATGGAAGGTCTCACTTATCAAGAAAGGTTAGATAAACTGGGTTTATTTAGTCTAGAGAAAAGACGCCTTAGAGGGGATCTAATTAACATGTATAAATACATCAGAGGGCAATATAATAGCTTGGCGAATGAGCTTTTTGTCCCTAGGCCTTCTCTAAGGACTAGAGGACATGATCTGCGCATGGAGGAAAAACGTTTTAGCCATTTATTTAGGAAAGGGTTCTTTACAGTAAGAGTGATTAAGATGTGGAATGCATTGCCACAGGAAGTCGTTATGGCAAACTCTATACCTGCATTTAAAGGGGGCTTAGATGCTTTCCTTGCGTTGAAAGACATCCATGGCTACAATTACTAGGTAATGCCTTATGATGTTGATTTAGGGATTTTATCTGATTGCCATCTGGAGTCAGGAAGGAATTTTTCCCTTTAGGGGCTAATTGGACCATGCCTTGTAAGGGTTTTTTCGCCTTTCTCTGGATCAACAGGGATATGTGAGGGAGCAGGCTGGTGTTGTACTTTATACTGGTTGAACTCGATGGACGTATGTCTTTTTTCAACCAAAATAACTATGTAACTATGTAACTATGTAAAGATTGTATGGTGTGTGTTAGATTGTCAATTTATTAATATACACACCCTAGCAATTTTCTCAGTTTCCAATCATTTTTATAATTGGGGAAAAATTTAACATAGGTCAGATTTCTGAAATGTTACAATCAGTCAAAAAAAGGAATTGCAATTCCTGAATTGAACAGATATTTAAAAAATTATATAGTGTGTGGCCACCTTAAATAGGGATTCCAAATCCCCTATAAACCTCCATACTATAATTTTTATCTCTTCCTGGGCAGCAGAGGGGGCAAAGAGCCATGGGCAGATAGTGACGCATCACTTGAGCAACAGTCTCAAAGCTTTGTACTGCTTTATGTAGTACAAAGCTAGAACATGTGATTTAATTGTGTATGATGGTGTCCAGGTAAAAAACAATAACAATTAAATATTGATCTTTTACCTTATAAGGAGTCATATCTGGCACAAGACCAACTCCCCCCCTTCCCCCACCACATACATACCATACAAATAAACTTTCTCTCTCTCTCTATGCAACTGCTGGTTGGCCAATTGGTTTTCAGACAGATCATAAAACTAATTATTGTTTTAATTTAAATGTCAAGCTTCAAGGCCCAAGTTTATTAAACTTTTGTGAGCTTGCAATAAAATGTATGTCTCTACTTTTATAATTATTATTCTGTTAAAAAATGTAAGTTTATATGGAGATTCAAAACAAAAGAACATTTTTTTAGATTGAAAAATAAAAGTTCATTTCTGCACCCACAGTAGTATGTTAGGTTATTTTTTCTATCAAGAAAACTGCACAGGTTAAAAGAAATGTTCCCAATTAAGACATTTCCTGTTTTTCTTTTTATGTCATTACAATATTAGAGAATTACACTGGATTAGCAAAATGTTGCCATCATTGCCATTTATATAACTGGATTTATGGTCCCAGAGCCTTCATCAAGTTTCAGTGACAGTGTAAGAAGTTAATGCCTCACGTCATTCAGTGAGCAATGTTAATCTCATTCAGCAATGCTTTTTTTACCAGCACGCTATATTAGCCTATAAATTGCATCACAGTACATATAAAGCATGCTTTAAAGAACAAATAGCTATTACAGCTGTGTTTTCAGAAATAAAGACAAATAGATACATCTTTTCTACTTTAAAAACAACACAACAGTCTCTTCACAGTACAAGAAGACCTCATAATGTACCCATGGCTACAGGGTGACATCGGCCAAGTATGGCATTAAAACAAAACGGAATCCCGGGCTGGCGTTCCTGGCTTGCCGGGGTGCAGTGCTGTGAGGGGATTGACGGGTGGCCCCAGTGCACCTCTGAGCAGGACTAAAGTGGCCATATCATCCAAACCCAGGGATTTACCGAAGGAAACAGTGATGCAGAAGGATGGGTGAGATCAACCAATACTGCCTGGCTATATGCAGCGGCAGATGATTTTGCATACAGCTGATGGAACTGTATCCGGCTTGGCTATAGTGATCCCACGCTTTTGCATTATTATATAGGGGGCCCCCCAACGTTGCACCACTTATGGCACAAGTATGTGAGGAGTGAGTATGCGCGGATGCATGTGATGCTGTTTTAGTGTTATTTCCTGGCCAGGATAAGTTTACAGCTTACATACAAGTGCACTGCATTATAGTTCACAGGCATATAGCTGTGAATGCTCCGCAAATGGTGATTTTAATTGTCTGAATGTCTGGGGCAAATATATTGATAATTGTTGTATTTATGGGGGATTTGATGTGGATATTTATTGAATAAAGGTGAATTTTGGTATACTTTAGAAGGCTTATGTGACCCCAATTCTTTCTAATTTAAGCGATTCGTATGTAGTAGGGGTTAAGCCCTCCCCCATATTTTTGTCTGGGGTGGTGGAACAAA
Source organism: Hyperolius riggenbachi (assembly GCF_040937935.1). Taxonomy (NCBI): domain Eukaryota; kingdom Metazoa; phylum Chordata; class Amphibia; order Anura; family Hyperoliidae; genus Hyperolius; species Hyperolius riggenbachi. The sequence continues at coordinate 292,759,649 of NC_090649.1, forward strand.
ACAATTTCCACAAATATAGCTATGCTCTTGTTTAATATCGGCCAAGTATGGCCTCTTAATATTATATCATGCTTGGCCTGCATATAGACACTAAATCACTGACAGCCAAGTGCCAGTTGGTTGCAGTTTTTACTCCATAGTTATTTGACTCTGGCCATATCTGCAAGCCACTCCCATCCCATATTTGCAACAACCACAGGAACTCTACTGTAGAAGAGGTATCCTGGCCATGATTGCATACCTCTCTCTACATTTACCTGTAACTTCTGTCTTTAGGTACATGCGCATGCACAGTAACTGTTGTCCATAGAGATTATGCAATTATCATTAGGCAGCAGTTCAGGGGCATGAGCATTATACAAGTATGCTTTTTGGCTATAGCCAGTTACTTGGCTATAGCTAAACAACGTGTACTGTTCGACAGAGCGAGGAACCATGAGGCGGAACACAAGTGCACTACTAACAGACCCGAAATATATAACCAAAGACATGGAGCCACTTTTATGAAGCAGTGTTTGGGAGTCTATAGATTTGATTAAATACACTTAGGTTGTATTTGTACAATACTGAATTGTGATTGTTGGCTATTCTAATGCATGTACATTCTGCCCAATATCAAGCTCCAGGTTTGTATCATATCATTTATTGATATTGAGCAGCACGGTGGCGTAGTGGTTAGCTCTCTCGCCTTGCAGCGCTGGGTCCCTAGTTCGAGTCCCAGCCAGGGCACTATCTGCAAAAGAGTTTGTATGCTCTCTCCGTGTCTGCGTGGGTTTCCTCCGGGGACTCCGGTTTCCTCCCACATTCCAAAAACATACAGATAAGTTAATTGGCTCCCCCTAAAAAAAAAATTGGCACTAGACTACAGTACTTACACTACATAATATAGACATATGGCAATGGTAGGGATTAGATTGTGAGCTCCTTTGAGGGACAGTTAGTGACATAACAATATATATATATATATATATATATATATATATATATATATATATATATATACACTTTACAACGCTGCGTAATATGTCGGTGCTATATAAATACTAAATAATAATAATAATAATAATATTGAACAATGTATGAAAAAAAAATGTGTTTTGTACCACTTATACAATTTTAGAATTTTTTTAGTGATGTAAAATAAATTGTGGTTGGCGTTAAGTTATATACATTGAAAATTCCAACCAAGGTTTGATATAATATTTATTCTGCTACATATTCCCCTAAAACCCCATCCTTAGGCCCAGTCTCGCCTTTTCCTATCTTTTGTCTTGATTGTAGGTAACAAATTGATCATAGGGGGATGGGGCAAACTTTTACTTGGCCACATCTCCATTTGCTTAAATTAAATGTTAAATTACCCCCTACATTTTGAAAATCAAATATAATATTTAAATAATAATAATAACCAATTATTTTTATGTATGATCACAATACCTTATTCACCTTAGAGGAGTTTCCATGGAAAGTTGTACATGCAGAGGTAATGAGGGAAGATGTATAATTTAATTTCTGTTCCATAATCTAGTAGACATCGTAAAGCTGTTTGCAAAGGTTGAAGAGCAGTGGAGTGATCAAACAAAACTGGAGTGGATTTTTTTTAAACTTTCTTCTATTAGGACACAAAAATTGCAGCCAGCATCTGGGTCATAGCAGTATAGCTAGTAAAGATTTTTGAAAATTCGTTATTTTCCATTGTATACATGCTACTAGAAACTATCTCTACAATTTCTAAAAAACTGGGATTAAAAAAAAAAAACCTCTTTCTCTGGGGGTGTGTGCTTATGGCTGTGTACATACAAATTTACCCTAGATTAAAAAAAAGTCCCTGTGCATCCTCTGAAGCATAAGAAGTGACTTAATTGTTCAACTGACAGCACATGGGAAAGGGCTGTTAGAAGTTTCTTCCCTTAGCAGCTGCATATGGAGGGTTTTTTAAGTGAGTGTTCATTAACATTTGACTGTGGGGAAACTCTACATAAAGGATTTTATAGATAAGAGTCACATTAAATTTACATTCCTAGTTATATCCTCAAACTGAAATCTGTTAGAACTCACCTAAACTGAGCTGGAACAATTAGCTTTTGCCAATCCCTGTCATTTAGGAGTATCCTCGCATTTAAATATATAAACCTTATCCCCAGGAAATTAAGTAATCCTAATTTGTTTTTAGTATAAAGTGAATGCTGTCTGCTAGACGCTTAAAACGTACTTAAAAACAAAATTGTTGTTCCATGTAAATAACGCTATGAATATACACACTGCAATGAATCTTGGCATTTTGGGTCACATTACAGCTGTGACAATGCCTGGACAATAAATACATCATTGATTTTAATTACAGATAATTACCATTACAAAGTAAGTGTTATTGGCTTAGTTAAGCATTCTGCTACAAGTATTTTGGTGGTACTTTCTAGTGATCTCAGCACCTTGGGTGTCCATGGAAAATGCCCGTCAGTGCCAGAGAAATCAGTAGAATCTGCCAAGATGACCTGTGAATGCCAGACACCATCTGCAAAGTGTCTGTAAATGTCAGTCAGTGTGTGCTTAAAGTCCTAGCATCTGCTAGAAGCACCAGTCAGTGCCAAACTACCACTGCAGTACTAGTCACCATAACTTTTCCAGCTTCCAGTGTGATTGTGGCCTAATTTTGAGTTGTTGTTGACAGATACCCAAAGCACAGTTTAGACCTACTTAACAGAGGCAGAGCTCACATACTGGATTTCATTTCGACAGTCCTCTCTGTTTTAAGTTTGTACTTCAAATAGGATGCTTTAGTATTTTTTTTTCTTTATAATGCTAATGAAATGCCTTGAAGGTTGTTAGTCAATCACGCTTTCAAATGTAAATACCAGGCATTTGTATATTGCTAATTTTAGAAAATGTGCATGGCTTGAAACTTAACTCTAGCCTAATTGTATTGGACTCTTGCTTGCTAATTCTAGAAGCTTTATTTCTGGCACTAAATGACTCATGCTGATATGATCCTCGCTAATCACTTAATATTTAAATGAAACCATAATGAAGGCATAATGAGCATATGTTAACAAGTTGTCACAGTTGCTGGGCTTGATTCAGTGATCCTTACATTTATGGGAACCTTTCCTATCTCCCTGATGTCCAAGCACTCAGCTAAACGAAACTTGCCTTTCCCCTGCTTTCTATGTACCTGTGTGTTTCACAGTCCTCTTACACCTATAGCATGTTTTTATGACATTCATGTATTGAGGGTCTCCATTTCCCATCAGTCTTTAATGTAGTAGCATGTGTTAATCTAGGGCTAGTCAACAGACCCACTTCTCGCGTATTCCTGTAATCCAGTTTGCTGCAAAATTACTTCTAGATTTTGGCCATTAGTGCAGGTTGTGTTTCATGAATGAATGTATTATGTTATGCCTTGAGGACATCCACACTGCATCCTGATCATTATATCCTTTCTGATTACCAAATCTTGCTGTGCCTGCAGGCGTCCGCATGGTATCTTGTTCGCTGTATCTAATCACTGTTGGTGACACTCTTGCGGTGTGCAGTTTTACCTATTAAATGGCACCTGAAGTGAGATGGATATGTAGGCTGCCATATTTATTTCCTTTTAACAGGGGTCTAACTAGACTTAGTGGGTCCCCCTGCAAAAATGATAGCGTGGGGATCCATTGGTCCCCAAATCCCATTCAGGTCACATTATCAGGAGCCGGTGAATGGCAGCAGAGAGTGTTCTGCTGTAAAGCAGCATCTGGAAACAGGAAAAAATGACACACGCTCCAGCTACTTGCTACTCTGCATGGTGGAAAGAGGTGGCGGGGATGGTTTTTGAGAACGAAAAGGGCTGCAAGTGTGGTTGGGGAGAGAGAGGTGGAGGAGCCACCAAAGCCTCTTGCCCCTCTGCCATGGCAGGGGTTGCAGGGGTGATTGTTACGTCAATGCAATGCACATTCTCTTACTGGCCTGTTAACCTCCTACCTCTAATGCCTTTAGTCATAGACCCTGAACAAGCAGGCAAATCAGGTGCTCTGACAGAAGTTTGACCAGATTAGCCACATGCTTGTTTGTGTTGTGTGATTCAAACACTACTTCAGCCAAAAAGAAATGAGCAGGACTGCCAGGCAACTGCTATTGTTTAAAAGGGGATATGACAGCATTCACACTCTCACTTCTGGTGTCCTTAAATATTGTTGTAAAATCATGATCATTCAATGAGTCTGTTTGTTCCTGGCTTGTTCCCGGAGCCCTGGCATTAAGTTCCTGCCTTTGTTTGTCCGTGCCCCAGTGTTGATCGGATACCTCATTATCCTATTTGAGTTTGGTCGAATTCGGATAGTAAACTATCCGAATTCACTTGAAGTTCGTTATTCGAGTTAATCGAATATCCAATTCGAACTCGGATATCCGATGTCACTATCCGAGTCTGTATTCAAGTAAAATATTCGAGCTGGCCTTAAATAGCTTTTAAAACTTGTATTGGAGGTCAATGATGCATAAAACCACCTTTTTTATGAAGAAAAACATCAAGTGATTATGTGGTGATGTAGTAGTTATAAAAAAGGTATCAAAAATAGTAAATGAACTTCATGAAAAGTGTTTGCATGAGAAGGTGTGTCCAAAATGGTTGTAAGTTGGAAGTCTTCATTTACATCGTCTTCATCTTCTTCTTCTATATCTTCTTCTTCTTCTTCTATATCTTCTTCTTTTTCTTCTTCTTCTATATCTTCTTCTACTCTAATTTTCTTCATCTTCTACTTCTTGTATCTTCTTTAATTATCTTTTTCTTCTTCTATATGTTCTTCTTCTTCTTCTATATCTTCTTCTTCTTCTTCTTCGTCTTCTTCTTCTATATCTTCTTCTTCTTTGTCTTCTTCTTCTTCTATATCTTCTTCTTCATCTTCTTCTTCTATTTCTTCTTCTTCTATATCTTCTTCTTCTTCTTCTTCTTCTTCTTCTTCTTCTTCTTCTTCTTCTTTATCTTCTTCATCTTCTTCTTCTTCTATATCTTCTTCTTCTATATCTTCTTCTTCTTCTATATCTTCTTCTTCTTCTATATCTTCTTCATCTATATCTTCTTCTTCTATATCTTCTTCTTCTATATCTTCTTCTTCTTTCTTCTTCTTCTTCCTCTTCTTCTCTATCATTATATTATGTGTCTTGGTTTTCCTTTCTTTTGTAATATTTTTTTTTTACTTCATTTGTGGAAATATTTTATTTTAATAACACCATAGTTATATTTGTGTTGATGGCATAATAGTACTAGTGGCACATTGCAAGCCACAGCGCCTTTTTCTGTGTACCCTGGCAGTGGTAAAGCACAGACATCAGCAGGAGGAGGAAGTAGTTGCTATTGTAGTGTGGTAATAGCTGGTAGGAGAGTGGGTGGCAGCAGAAAATAGTTCTTCTTCTGTTCTCCCTGGCAGTGGTAGCAGCACACAGACAGCAGAAGCTCAATGCAGCTACAGGAGGAGGAGTAGTGTGTGTCAGGCAGTGTGATGTGACTGCTGACATAATAGGCCCTGGTTCCTAGCGGTGGTACCAGGGCCGTAAATGAACATCATGAGGTTCCAGACAGCGGTCGTGAAGCCCACATTGTGTCCAATACACAATTGGGACAGCACAGTTTTTAACCCGGACACCTCTAAAATAATTAAAAAAATGTTTTTTTAAATAATGCAGCTATTTGTGAGCATAAATAGCTGGTGGCGCATGGGCAGCAGCCCCTTGTAATGTGTTCCCTGGCAGTGGAGACACAGACAGCAGGAGGAAATACAACAGCAGGCAGCGTGAGGAGGATGAGTGTGTGGCAGACTGGCAGCAGGCAGCAGGAGGGCAGGCAGCGAGACATAATAGGCCCTGGTTCCTAGCGGTGGTACCAGGGCCGTAAATGAACACCATGAGGTTCCAGACAGCGGTCATGAAGCCCACATTGTGTCCAATACACAATTGGGACAGCACAGTTTTCAACCCGGACACCTCTAAAATAATTACAATTTTTTTTTTCAAAATAATACAGCTATTTTTGAGCGTAAATAGCTGGTGGCACATGGGCAGCAGCACCTTGTAATGTGTTCCCTGGCAGTGGAGACACAGACAGCAGTAGGAAATACAGGCGCAGGCAGCATGAGGAGGATGAGTGTGTGGCGAACTGGCAGCAGGCAGCAGGAGGGCAGGCAGTGAGACATAATAGGCCCTGGTTCCTAGCGGTGATACCAGGGCCGTAAATAAACACCATGAGGTTCCAGACAGCGGTCGTGAAGCCCACATTGTGTCCAATACACGATAGGGACAGCACAGTTTTCAACCCGGACACCTCTAAAATAATAACACAAAATTATTACATTTTTTTTCAGAAATGCAGCTATTTTTGAGCGTAAATAGCTGGTGGCGCATGGGCAGCAGCACCTTTTAATGAGTTCCCTGGCAGTGGAGACACAGACAGCAGGAAGAAATACAGCAGCAGCAGCAGGTGTAATGTGTGTGTGCCACTTCATGTCCCCCTCTCGCCGACAACAGGGGCCAGGATTTCACCTTCCACCCAAGCCTGGTTCATTTTGAGAAACATCAGTCTGTCCACAGACTTGTGAGACAGACAAGATCGCTTCTCAGTGACGACTCCACCGGCTGCACTGAAGCAACGCTCTGACAGTACGCTGGAAGGGGGGGGGGGCAGGAGAGCACTTCCAGGGCGTACTGCGCAAGCTCGCTCCAGATTGGCAGGTGCTTGACCCAATACTTCATGGGATCAACAGGGGCAATGCTGTCAAGCCCGCTGAAGGACCCTATGTAGTCAGCCACCATGCGGGTCAAGCGCTGTCTGTGACTGGAGAAGGATGCTGCTGCAGGCGCCTCCTCTCTAGTCCCTGGCAGCTCTACACTCATGTAGAGCTCGTTGGTCAGAGACAGCAGGTCTGTGGTGCGCGTGCACTTGCTGAGGGAAGGCTTCCTCCAAGCGCTGAACAAGGGACAGCTGCAAATCCCTCATTTGTTGCGCACGGTCTCCTCCTGCAGGCAGGAACTGGCTGAGCTTCCCCTTCAGACGTGGGTCCAGCATCATGCAGATCTAGATGTCCTCCCTCTTTTTCATCTGGATCACCCTTGGGTCCTTGCACAGGCACCTCAGCATGTGCACTGCCATTGGGAAGAGTCTGGCCACGTCTGCTGGCACATCATCGGCAGCCCCAGAGCCGACGGTGCTGTCCTTCTCATCCTCTACCTCCTCCACCTCATCCTCTCTCCACCCCCGCACCAGTCCAGCTGCGCTCTGCTGCTCCCCCTCATCAGCAGCAAGGTCAGGGACCTCCACCAACTCCAAGCCCTCCTCCTCAGAGGTGGCCTGTGAAGCTGCCTGCAGCTCCTGTTGGTCCAAGGCTGCCACTCCCTCTTCCAGCAGTGCATACAGGGCCCTGTCCAGCACACACACCATGGGGACCCACTCGCACACCATTGCATGGTCCCTGCTTACCATGTTGGCACCATGCATGTGCCCCCAGTCCTCCGTGGAGATGATGGACGGAAGTTGGTGGCGGCACGCCCAGTTGCAGTGATGGCGGCAACTGTTGCTCGTGCAACGTACTGGCTGACAGCAGCCTGCCTCTGTTCAACCAGACACTCCAACATCGCCAAGGTGGAGTTCCAGCGAGTTGGAACATCGATCATGAGCCGGTGCTGTGGCAGGTGCAGCTCCTTCTGCACCTCTTCCAGGCTCGCTACGGCTGCAGCCGAGTGCCGGAAATGACGCACAACCTTCCTTGCCGCCTCAAAGGAGTCGGTCCATCCCCTGGTAGGTCCGCAGAAATTTTGGACTACCAAGTTCAGGACGTGCGCCAGGCAGGGGATGTGGGTCAGGTCTCCCCTGCTGATTGCAGCAACCAGGCTTGCCCCATTGTCAGACACCACCTCTCCGACTCTGAGGCCTCTGAGGGTCAGCCAATTCCTCTCCTGCTCTCGAAGTTTGGCCAGGACATGGTTTGCTGTCAGTTTGGTCTTCCCCAGGCTGACCAATTCCAGCAGCGCTTGGCAGTGGCGGGGCTTCACGCTGCTGCTGAGGCGGGGGGTTTGGGCTGGTGTGCTGGAGGATGGAAGCGGATCAGAGGAACCTGCTGCAATTCCGCTGACCCTGCATGGTGGCACCACCCACTGCGTTGTTGCTGCTGCTGCTGCTCTGACAGTGCCCGATGCTGCTCCCCCCTCCTCACCCCCTTCCACCAAGCTGACCCAATGCGCCGTGAAGGACAGATAGCGGCCTGTCCCAAACCGGCTGCTCCACGAGTCCATGGTGACGTTGACCCATTGACCCACCGCGTGATCCAGCCCTCTCCTGACATTGGCCATCACAGAGCGGTAAAGTGCAGGGATGGCCGTGCGTGCAAAAAAATTTCGGCTGGGGATTGGCCAATCGGGGGCTGCACACATCAGGAGCGCACGCATGTCGCTCCCCTCCTGCACAAGGGAATAAGGCAGGAGTTGGGAGCACATGGCCCGTGCCAGCAAGCAGTTCAGCTGATGCACGCGATGGCTGCTGGGAGGCAGAACCCTGACCACCCCTTGGAAGGTGTCGCTGAGCAGGGTCTGGCGACGCCTTTTGCTGGCACGGGAATCACTGGAGGAAGCAGAGGAGGCCACTGAGGACTGGCTGCCAGAACAGGCCTCAGTGTCGGCGGCAGGAGTTGCAGAGGGAAGAGGAGCAGTGCGTTGCTGACGCACTCCTGCTGGTGCTGCTGGAGGAGGTGGAGGAGGGCGGGTGGCTGCTGCCGACGGCTTCACAGTGGTGGCGGGTCTGCCACTGCCACTGTCAGCTTCCTTCAACTTCATTAACTCCTCATGCTCATGAAAGTGTTTCCCTGCCAGTTGGTTCACCAGAGAGGTGGTGCCATACGCAGAGGGCTCCTTCCCTCTGCTGAGCTGCTGGCGGCACTGGTTGCAGGTGGCATACTTGCACTCCACATATGGCAGGGTGAAAAAATTCCAAATTGGGGAGGTGCAGTTGCCCCTTTGGCTCGAAGGTGCTGCTGCTGCCGCTGGTCTCCCTGTGGTGGTTGGGGGGGGGGGGGGGGGGTTCTTGATGCGGCTGGTGGTGGCACGGGCAGAACTCTCTGGATCAACACGCTGTGTGGCCTGCATACCACGCCCACTTCTGATCCTGCCTATGTCTGCGATGCTGATCCTTCTAGCAAGGCCCGCAGACGCATCCTCCTCCTCAGAGCTGATGACATCCCCAGGATCTGCCACCCAGTCTCTGTCCTTCACCCTGTCATCATCATCCTCCCCCTCAGCAAACATGTCCTGCTGGGATAACCCCACAAACTCCCCTTCTGCATGCATGAGCTGATGGACACTCACCACTGTCTGACTGTCCAAAGCATCATCCCCCAAAGTGCCCATCAGCATTCCTTCCTCCTCCAATTCTGCCACAACAGCACTCCATAGCCCCGCTGTGCTTGGGGATAAGAAGGTGCTGAGTGACAGGGTGCTGGTGTTGCCCGCTGGGGCTGGAGAACTGCACTACTCCTCCTCCTCCCCAGGCAGTGCTGGGCGGCTGCTGCTGCTCTTGCGAACAGGAGTGGTGGCGGGGGTGGAGGACTCGGTTCCAGAGCTAATGGTGGCCTGCTCATCCACCATCAGTTCCACCACAGAGTCTGCGTCCTTCTCCTCAATAGGACGGCTACGACCTGGCGGTGGGAGGAACATCTGCTCCACATACTGCTGCTGTGTTTCTGCAGCGTGACTCCCAGCTGTTGGGCGGCCAAGGCGTCCACGGCCAGTGGCTAATGGCGGAATAGCCACTGGTGCAGATGCAGAACTGCGCATGGTGGTGGTGGCGCGGCTGCCACGACCTCCTCTCTTGCCGATGCCCTTGCTGCCCCTGCCCAAACCGCGGCTGCCAGTGCCAGACATCGTATATTTTTAACATTATACAAATGAAAAAAAAAAGTTATGTATAGGCGGGTGGGACAAGTGGGGTACTTTAATGGGGTGGGACTGGTGGTGGTGGTGGATGTGTGAGGTAACGGACAGGTGTACTCTACAGCAGAGATCGGTGTAGCACTAACGAGAGAGTGTGCAGTGCGCACACAAAGACCCTAGCTGACGCTGGCTGACTGTCCCTATACACAGACTACAGTACAGTACAATTCAGCTAATACACAATACAAGTAATATAAACAATAGGACAAGTGTAGCACTAACGAGAGGGTGCGGACAGCGCAGACGTGCACTTCGCACACAAAGACCCTAGGTAACATGGTGACGGACGGTCCCTATACACAGACTAGAGTACACTACAGTACTAACTAAACAATAGAAGAATCTAGCTAAACAATAGAACAGGTGTGACTAGATTACAGAGAGCAGATACAGGACAGGTATAGCAGTAAAGCTGGGCCTTGCTACCTATAAAATAGTACAATAATCTATCAAACACAGAAGTAGTACAGTAGAGTAGGACAGGTGAGAGCACAGGTAACTAGAGACTAGAGCACAGAGCAGGGCAGGCTGCCTTGCCTAGGCACAGGGCCTAGCTGCTGACGCTACAGCAGCACCAGTGACAGTCTCCCTCCCTAGTCCCTAATCACACAAACTAAACTGCCTAAAATACAATCTATCTACAATACAAAGCAATACAGGTGAATATCAAGTGTTGGAGTGTAAAAACGCTTGGTGTTTTGAGCAATAAATGCACTTGCACAGACAGAAAGCACTGGAGCAGTCTCTCAGTACAGTCAGTCAGTAAGTCGCAAGCAGGACGAGTGAGGCAACATGGCGCCCGCTAATTATAGAGGGGGGCTTGGCCAGGCTCCCCCTCAGTGATTGGCTGCAGTCAGAGGGCTGGGAGCCCTCTGATTCGCTTGTGAGGACTCGAGGTGACGTCTGACGTGACGCTATCCGAGTTGATGACGCTATCCGAGCTCGGATAGCTAGAATATCTCCGGATAGCTGATTGCTATCCGAGTGCGCTCAGATAGCACAGCCCGGATAGCTAATACTATTCGAGCTCGGAATTCGAGCTCGAATAGTGAAAAAGAGCTAGGATATCCGAGTATCTCGGTTATCCTAGCTCGGATGAGCATCACTACCGTGCCCTACTTTCTTGCCTGCAGCTTCCGATATTACCAGTGAAATATGAGTTAAAGGCCACAACATAGGAGTTGCCATGCCGCCAAACCTCTACTGACTGGCAAGAGGGGAGACTGGGAACTCTTTAAATTCTTCACCTCAGTAATATAACATGTGGTGGCACATTTGTCCTACAAACTGAATCGTTTACTTTAAAGTTGCCTGCTATATTCTATTCCTGTCAGGGAAAAGTGTTTTCCTTAAAGGACAACTGTAATGAGAGGGATGTGCAGGCTGCCATGTGTATGTCCTTCTCAACAACACCAGTTGCCTGGCAGCCATGCTGATCTCTTTGGCTGTAGTAGTATTTGAATAACACCAGAAACAAGCTTGCAGCTAATCTTGTCAAATGTGACAATATATGTCAGAAACACCTGATCTGCTGTATCCTTGTTCAGGGTGTATAGCTAAAAGAATTAGAGACAGAGGATCGGCAGAATATCCAGGCAACTGGTATTGTTTAAAAGGAAATACATATGGCAGCCTCCATATCCCTCTTGCAAGGAAGATAAAACAGAGAAACCGAGAGCCCAATATAGTGTAGTATGTATTGGATCAGGGAGAATTAGTGTGGAGTAAGTATTATACTTACAAACATGGGTTACCGTTTAGGCAACCACTATATAGGCAGGTGGGGAGATTAGACCTGTCCCCACTCAGGATTAAGATGTCGCTCTCTGAAGAAGGAAAGGAGGGTTTGTCACCCTTCCAACCACCAAGGGTGGATATCTTGACAAGTAGATGTACAGAGGCGCCAAAGGGATAAAATATGCTAAAATGTTTAAAATATTCGGGTGGCGGCGGTGGACCGGCCACTCAGAAATAGACTCGATGCTGTCGCTTAAGATAAAGACAATTTATTCACATACTCCATGAACAGAACCGCAACGCGTTTCATGGGTATATTCCCGCTTCCTCAGGCAATAAACAGATAGGAGTACACAGTACAGTCTCAAGGTCACGAATAGCGCCTTCTGTTCATGGAGTATGTGAATAAATTCACAGGGCAGGGCGAGTGATCTGCGGCGGGGACAGAGCAGCACGATCGGCGGCATCGCGTTGAAGTCTGCGTCCTGTCAGATGTGCACTGCCACATTCAGGAAGTCGTTTTTAACTGCATCGGTCCGGAACGGGTTAATGAATACAATTGCTTATTTTTTAGGGTATTCATTTCTAAATTATTTAGTCAATGTTTTCCCGCTGTTTAAACTTTTTTCACACTAATTTACATGTATCACAGATGGCACCATCTTTACTGCTTGCATTACTGGGGGATGTTCGTTTGTTGTTAAGTGAGCAGAAACAGCACCTGGTCTCCCAGAGTCCCTAGAGTCAGGGTAGAATGTTATGACTTCATCATAAACATTAATGGGAGGGTGTGGTACCTATCAATATAACTAATATATTGAAGCATTTCTGATGTAGAAACCATGATAATTAACATACAATTGGGTGATCTAAATAATGTATTACATTTCACTATATGTCTTTACAGTGCTTCTTTAACCCCTTCAACCTACAGTGTTGTTCCTCTTATGCATCCAAGCAACTTTTACCTCCCACACATTCGCCTATAACTTTATCACTACTTATCACACTGAAATGATCTATATCTTGTTTTTTCCGGGTGGTACATATTGCTAAGAATTATTTTATTCTAAATGAATTTTAACAGGAAGATGTAAGAAAGAAATGGAAAAAAATGCATTATTTCTCGGTTTTTGGCCATTATAGTTTGAAATTAATACATGCTACCGTAATTAAAACTCATGTATTTTATTTGACCATTTGTCCTGGTTTTTACACCATTTAAATGATGTCTCTATCACAATTTATGGCGCCAATATTTTATTTGGAAATAAAGTTGCATTTTTTGCGTTCATCACTATTTACAAGCTTATAATTTAAAAAAATATAGTAATATACTCTCTTGACATGCATATTCAAAAAGTTCAGACCCTAAGGTAACTATTTATGTTGTTGTTGTTTTTTTTTATTTATTTGGGTAATTTTTGGTGTGGGAGGTAAACAGTTAATTTTAAATAGAAATGTAGTAGATATTCACTCTTTGTCCTAAAGTATCTGGTGACGTGCCTAGGCTGTAGGAACACCACTCCTATAGCAATGAAGAAGATCAGCCAGCACCGTCAAGTATTATGCTCTTTCAAGTAGTTTATTCAAGTTCTGTCATCATAGCAGCACGACGTTTCGGAATGGCAACTCCTTTATCAAGTAAATGACAGGTATGACAAATTGTTTACACAGATTCAGCTATATATACCCATCATCCCTTTGCATCAGCCAATAGGCTTCTTGCTAACTGACCCCCAATCACAATCTCTGCTATTACGTGGACCTGATGGGGAACTAGTTTAGTTTTGGGTGAGCCAATCATCCCTGTGGAGAGCATCACATGATCGGAGGAGGAAGAAGGACCAGAAGTGGGCGCCTTCGCTCATCATATCGGAACACGCCCCCCCCGCCGCCCGTCAAGCCCACGTCTCCGCCTTCAGGTACACGGACCTGATGGGAGACAGGGCTGTGATGTGTCACCACTGGTGCTTAGCCAGTGGGTATCGGATGTCCCACATGTCCGCCCCCCGGAGGAGAGTCCACCTGCGGTCAGGACCAACCACCGCCTCCCACGTATTCGCGCTGCCATGGAAACCTGCTGGCGTCTACTTCCGTAAACGGTTGTAGCGCCCGCACAGGCCATAGAACACAGGCAGTAGGGGGACATGTGGTCTTCCCCACGCACCACCCAGCTCCCAGTGCGCGATCAAACCTCCAACTCACGCCACAGAGCAGGTGCGCAGCGGGCAGGCACAAGACGCGTCAATAATGCGTCTGCCACCCACCCGGCACCCACCCAGCGCTGCAGCGCTGTCAGAGGCAGATCCCACACCGGGCGATAGGTAGTGTTGGGCGAACAGTGTTCGCCACTGTTCGGGTTCTGCAGAACATCACCCTGTTCGGGTGATGTTCGAGTTCGGCCGAACACCTCATGGTGTTCGGCCTTTTAAGTTCGGGTTCGCCCCGAACTTCTGTATGCCCCCGAACAGGGCCGAACAGGGCCCCTGTTCGGGCGAACAGGGCCCTGTTCGGCCGAACAGGCCGCAATACGGCCCCCCTATGGGGTCGCAGGCATAAGGGGGGAGCATGCCCCGATCGCGGGGGGGGTCGGAAATTCCCCCCACCCCCTCCGCTAGCGCTCCCCCCTCTGCCCGCTTCCCCATTCAAAAGTTTCAAGAAGTACCTGTATAGCGGATGGCCTGGCAGTGGGCGGCACTGTGGAGTGAGGAGGAGGAGGAGTCCGGAGAGTGACGAGTTGAGGGAGGCCGGGCAGCGGGCGTGAGGTCAGAGAAAGGGCGGAAGTTCCGCCCTTTCGCTGACCTCACGCCCGCTGCCCGGCCTCCCTCAACTCGTCACTCTCCGGACTCCTCCTCCTCCTCACTCCACAGTGCCGCCCACTGCCAGGCCATCCGCTATACAGGTACTTCTTGAAACTTTTGAATGGGGAAGCGGGCAGAGGGGGGAGCGCTAGCGGAGGGGGTGGGGGGAATTTCCGACCCCCCCCGCGATCGGGGCATGCTCCCCCCTTATGCCTGCGACCCCATAGGGCCCCCAAAATAGGGATGTTCGGGAAGTTCGGGGTTCGGCCCGAACATGCCGAACATCTCGGCCATGTTCGGCGAACTTTCCCGAACCCGAACATCCAGGTGTTCGCCCATCACTAGCGATAGGCAGTGGCGAACCGTCCCCCAGCCAGCAGCCCGGGGACATCAATGGCTCAATGAACACATAGTGTTCAAAGGATGGCATAGCCAGCATCTAGACAGGCGGCATGAAGAGATCCTCTTCACATCCACCAATCTCCTGCAGAGCAAAGCAGAAACAAACAGTCAACACTTAGTGGAACAAATATATCAAAGAAAAGGTAATAAATCATATTCTCTGTTCATACCTCATGGTTCCATTGTGTCCAATGTCCTGATCCAATAGGCTTCACGTAACAATAGCTGTTTATATCTATCCCCTCCTCTCTTCAGTGGAGGTATTGCCTCGATAACCTGACACCTCAGTTGACTAATATTATGGTTAAACACATCAAAATGGTGTGACACTGCCTGTTCCTTCTTTTTTTTGCGGATAGCGTGCTTATGCGAGGACAGACGCACCTTCAATTTGGTGGTGGTCTGTCCCACATAAGCAAGCCCGCAAGGGCAGTTCAATACATATACCACATATTTAGAGTCACAGGTGTGGCATCCCTTGATTTCATAATTTTTGCCTGTATATGGATGTGTAACAACAGGACTCTTGGTGATGAGGTTACAGTGGACACAGTTAAGGCAAGGATATGTGCCTCTCCTTGTACTTTCTGGTGGTCTCAGAAGTGTCCTCATCTCAGCATGGGTGAGGTGGTCTCGTAATGTAGGTGGTCTCTTGTATGATAGCAGTGGAGTATTTTGGAACTCAGCTATCGAGGAGAAGGACCGAGCCAGCATAGTCCAATGTTTTTTATAATCTTACCTATATTATTACTGTATACATTGTATCGAGATACAAATGGTATATGACTGGCGCGGTTTCCACCCCTCGACCGCCGAGCCCCTCTGCACTCCACTACCTCCTGTTGTGCCTTTTCCACTAATGCTAAAGGGTACTGTCTTTTCCCAAAAAATTTTGTCATTTCCTCAAACCTCCTCAACCTCATCTCCTCATCACTCACTATACGATCAACTCTCTGGAACTGACTTTTGGGAATCTATTGTATGGTATTCAGTGGGTGGAAGCTATTATA